>NW_024609879.1:120867826-121551074 GCF_016920785.2 Ixodes scapularis | reverse complement strand
TCTGTTGCGCCCCCCCCCCCCATAGTCTACTCTACGCCTATGGATAGCAGGGTGTTGAACCCAAGTTTTCTTCGTTCCGGTTCAGGGCCAATGGTTCAGGTCCGGTTCAACAACGGAATAAAAGAAACAACCGTCCCTATTGGTTCAAGCTGGGTCCTATTCTCCCGCTAATAATTATTTGTGTATGTATGATTGGACTGCCGAAAGTTAGCCTCAATAGCTGTCTTGCGTCTCGGCTATATTTAAGAAATCTAGTCAGTGCAATAGCACTGCTAGCCGGCGGGGAATTGAACGTCTTTCCACATTTTTGTAAGCTCCGTCAATTTTGACCCCATGAACGACCCATCGGTTTTTCCTGTGGCTGTCTGTCCCCTCCTTTCCCTGGTATCCTGAGTAACGACCAGTGTTGTACACGTTCCTCAAAAAAATAAACGAAAGCTCGTTCCTCGTTCCTTCTGATTTTTGGAACGCGTTCCCGTTACAAGTTCCATATGTGGAAAAGAAACTCGTTCCCGTTACAGTTAAAGAAATGGAACGCATCGTTACATATACGTTACATTTGTATTTTTTGTTAATTACCATATTATTTATATCAAGCAGAGTTTTTTTTTTTTTTTTATCTATCCCATTAGTAGTCAACATACGAGTTTGTATGTCGTGATGGGATGGCACCAGGAGTAGAAAACACGCGGAAGTAGGGTTTCATTTGTTGATATATTCATGTTAAAAATCTCAGCTATTAACCATGTCCATGTTTGTAGTGGACAATTCAGACGAGCCAAATGTACTTTTACCCAAGATTGCACGAGCGTTTTACAACAACCTCACACGCTTCAATTTAACAGAGTCCCATGTTAGAACTTAACAACAGTTGCTTCTCGATGTTGCTGTCCGCTAGACGAGCAAGTAAAGGAGAGGGTAGGGCTTTTGGAAAGTCAGTCTTGAAAGCTACAAATACTTCAATGTGAAGCTTGGATTTGTTGTTCAGTTTGAAGGTGGGGGACAAGAGAAGGAATACGGATTATTTTTTGTGCATCTTTTAAGTGAATAATGTTCGGGATACAAGCGCGAGTCCGATATCTGGCAATCTGTGACCTTGTAATTGTAGGTCTCGTTATTGAAGTTTAAAAACGGCTGCAGTCGGAATAAGATCTCTGGGTGTATGAGGATTTGTGGAACCAAAGAAATTAGCTGAGTTTGAAACAACCTTTTTTTTTTTGTCTTTTCCTACGACTAAAAGTTTTGCTTTTTGTACAGCAGTTTCCGGCACTCAAAAAAATATCAATGCCCACCAGCTCTCCTGCACCTGAAACTGTTAGCAAGCGAGGACCACACAAAATAATCCATAAGATTAGTAGCCAAAAAGTTAAATAGATCCTGCACTTCGTAAAGATATTGTTTTTGAACTTTCATACTTTCCCTGTTAAAAACAAAATAAAAATTACCCCACTGGACTAAAAAAAAAACGCCGTTACTCTTTCCGTTCCAGTAAAAATGTAACGCGTTCCCGTTCCAGTTCCAGCGATACAAAATGGAACGGCGGCGTTCCTTCGTTCCTCCTAAAAGGAACGCGTTCCAGGAACGCCGTTCCTTGGAACGCCGTTTCATACAACACTGGTAACGACCCGGCCGCAGATACGTCTGATGAGTGAAAAGCTGACCTTTTATTGTCAGAACGTTCGCGGCTTGCGCGCGAAGTCAAATTACTTTTTCGAAAGTGTCGTGACCTCAGGCCTTGATGTATATACTGTGTTGCCGAAACGTGGCTTCATGATGACATAGATTAAGTATTTTCCGGTTGCATACAATGTGTTTCGTAGCGACAGAGACTACAAACCCGTCGGTGAGCGCTATGGTGGAGGCGTTTTGATTGCTCTCAACAGTGCAGTGCTGGCTCTACGCCGTTTTGATCTTGAAATGCACGAGGAGTGTGTCTGGCTAGAAATTAAGTTCGCAGGTGGCCAGCATTTGTTAGTAGGAAACTACTATTTGCCTCCTTCCATGTCTAGTGTCAAGTTCGGTGCCGTTCTCCTTGACTTCTCGAGCAAACTTGATCCTGAAAGGTACAAAATCGTTATTTTTGGTGATTTTAATGTTCCTGTTACATGGTGGGAATTGGATCACAGATCAGACGGGTTGAGCAAGGCGTTGCACCGCGTTAACTTCTTTAGTTTTAATGGCTTTGAGCTGGACGATTGATTGGCGGATGCCTGTGGTAATGTATTGGACGTATTTCTAGTAACGAACGAATATTCAATTGTGCCAGTCACCGAACCGCTCGTTCCCATTGATATTTCGTACGTCCCGTTTGGTGTTATCTAAATATTTCTAAACATGTGCGGCGTAGATCGGTTGATAGATTCGACTACTTCAAGGTTGATTACCTTGGCCTTTGTTGGTTTCTGGCGCTGGCAGTTGGGAGGCCGTTTATAGCGCTGCCTATGTCGATATAGCTGTTTCTGAATTGTAACTGAAGGCTTGTCACGCTGCATATCCAGGAATGTACGTCGCTCTCAAAAATATCGTGCGTGGTTTTCCTGCGAACTTCGTCGAGTCTTACGTAAAAAATTCCATCTACGCAGGTTGTCAAAAGGATCACACGCCAGGCATTGCGCACAAAAAATACCGACAATGCAGAGCGCTGGCTAAACATCTTACCAAGCGTGACAGACAGGTCTTCCATTCCCTTGTTCAGCAGAACGTGATTCGGCGCCCTGAAGAGTTCTTAAACTTCACGCGCAATCGCACCAAACATAAACACATCAGATATAACATCACCAGTTCCACACACAGAATAGAAGAAATCAAGAACGTACAGCTGAACTATTTTTATCAAAATGTTGGGGAAGCCAGAAGCAGTTTATAAATCCTACATAAAAAAAAGAACATGCATTTTTTTTTCTTGAATTGATAACCACAAATATTATTTTTCTATTTTACTCCTGAACGAAAAAAAATCAACGTTTCGGTCGGATTTTGGTTCGCAGACAAATAGAGGCGTTTTCAGTTCCCGCTGGGTTCGATACCCTGGTTATGGCGGCTCAGATTTGACGCTCGTGAAGAAAGGTGTAATAGAGCCCCGTCGCGCGCATCAGATCTGAGCCGCCATAGCTGACCTGATGCCTCGCCGGGATGCCCAGCTACTGAAATGGGCTGGACATCTTGTTCTTGTATTAATTCATCATTAATGATGAATTCACACAAAGCCAGCGTTGTGCGTCTGATGTCTAAAAAGGTTAAGAACCTGTTGCACGGCCACAGTGTGGGCCTGTCGCCTTTACGCAAATTACGTATGGAGGGGCGATCGTCTGCCCTGCTGAATCCATACCATCTAGAACAGGGGCGCCCATAAACTATGGCTCTTCGCGGGCTCAAGTGCGGTTCGCGGCTCCCAGGTAAGCGTGTCTTCCTTCCCCTCCTGTGCCCCAGGACCAAATGAATTCTAAAAAAAAACTAAAAAAAAAGCTCAAGTTTTGGTTTAGTTGTGTACTACATTACCTACATAAAGCTGGACTGCGTTTTGACATAGATATGTCCAGTGACTCTGTTTCCTTTATTGTTCTAAAAACAATTTCGAGCCGGATACGCATAACGGGCGTCAGGGGCAGTGGCTGACTAGCGAACTATGCATCCATAATCACGGTGAATTAACCTGAGACTGCGGTATAGAAGAGAAGCATCAAAACGTAGAAGGGGCAAAAAGTAGAGAGGACGAAGTCTCATTTGGGATGTCGTCCTTTCTATTTTATGTCCCTTCTACGTTTCGATGTTCTATACAGTAGATTAAACGGGCACGTCGAATTATGGCTCCACTTTTATTCTCCCCTTTCAGAGCGTGCAAAATATGCATGCAAAATACTCTACATCTTAGTTGCATAAGGGGCCCTAAGGCATGCAAGGCACGCGATCGGCACTACAAAGAGACAGTCGTTATCCCACGAATTTACACCAACAACTGTCTCTCAACCCCGTTACCCCTTGTCACCATGGGACACCACCAGCGGCCACTGCTTAGCAGGATAATCCCACTGAATCTTGAAGAGTAGAGAGCCATTACCACGATACAGGTCGCCGTCCCCACAAAGGTGAGACAGATGATGACACCCAGCGTTGCCACCCGCTGGTTTGAGTCCTGATTCACCATCTTCAGCTCCTCTTCAGCCGCCACGTCAACGAGCGTCTCGTTGGGCATCAGTAGGGTGTGATTGGCGATGATGGTCCAACCGGCGGTGCCACTTCCCGTCGAAGAGGGCACCGACGAAGACACGCCGAGTTTTGTCGAAACTGCGTACGTCGAAACGTCGTCGCTGCTGAGGCTGCCTGTCCTCCAGACACTCCTGCTGACTCCTGGCGTGCTGGGCCTTTCGGTCGTGTCGTTCAGCAGCAGTTGTATCTTGTTGATGAGGTCGCTGAGGAAGGTCCGGCTGTCCTTCGTTTTGATGAGGGACCCGAAGAACTTCTCGTCGAAGCTGTTGTCGAAACTGTTGTCGAAGTCGCGCTCTCTGAAGCACGACACGGCGGTGGTTGTCGCGGCGATGATCCACAAGCCCAGCGCGTAGCAGCTTGCTCCCTGCACCATCGTCGTGGTTCGCAGTCGGCGCAGACGAGCCCCTCTGCCCGCTGGTCGACTCTGCTCAGCAGGACGGTGCTTGGGCAGCTCGGCCATGGCACGTCGGAAAAGCTCTAACGGGGAGCTTTGAACGTTGGAGGTTCCGACTGGCTGTGCCTGCTCTTCTTCCTCTTTCGCGGGATGATGGAGACCGAAAATCAAATTTGCTTCAAAACTGAAATATGATGTATTGCATTTGGGCATCTGCTTAGATATTAAACAAGAAGTAGTTGTTTTCGCAAGAATAAAGCATGTAAAAAAAAACCCATTCAAAATATATTTTTTTAAAAAATAGCAGTCCTGTGTTAATCTACAGTTCAGTCACAGCTATAGCTGCGACACCTCACGGCGAAGTCTTTGGGCCTCGGCGTCGCTTCACGCACCGTAGGACGCATGAACAAAAGGGTTCGGAACAAAATGGGCATGTGTTTTGTTCCGAATGCTTTTGGTTTGTTACATTTGGTTCGAAACTTTTTGTTTCTTTCTTGTTCCGGAGCACGTGAAAGCGCATCTCGCGGCCCGAGCTCTTGGCATTGACAGTGACTTTTTTTTTATTATTTTATTTTCGAGAGGGCGCATGCAATGGGCATCGGGTACTACAAAAATTGAAAGACGTTTAAAAATCTCTAATGCTTAACTAGAGCGCAGCTCTTGAGGAGAAGAGGAGGGTAATGTCCTCTTCCTTTCCTCCTGCCCTCCTCCTCTCCCGTCCTCTACTCCTCCCGCTGAATTTGTTCATGGATGACGTGACACGAGGTCATGTGACGTCATTTTCCCCGCTAAATTTAGCGGGGCGGTTACGCCGACGGCGACGCCGCGAAACGCGGAAACGGGCGCCTAAGCTGCGCTCTAAAACTTGCTAACGCCGTGAGGAAAAAAATTGACCGCATCTCCACGTGGTGAATGATGTTGATTGGTGCGAAGCTCTGGTGGTGCCTGTCTGCGTAGACGCTGAGCCGCAGCATGCCGAGCCTTTTGTTCGTTTCCATCCATGTCAGAAAGAGAATGTGTGGTATGGAACGTGGTTATATACGCATGTGAGCATTTGACCGCAGCGTCCTCTCGTCTATAAACCTTGAGCCAATATATACAAAGTTTAACGCGATTATATACGCATTTGACTGCAGCGCCCTCTCCTGTATAGACGTCGAGCGGCTACATGCAACGTTTCATCCATGACATCCCCAGCTCTTGAGTTACTACCACATCTCAGAGCCCCCTACTCGTCCCGTAGTCGTGGCCGAGTGCTTAAAGGGGTCCTGCAATCATATATAAGCGTCTGCCTTTTTTGCGATTTCCACGTCTCTTGGGGTTCGGGCCAGCCAGCGGGCACGGAGGGAGTAACTAAATATCAGTGCGTCATATTCTAACCGGACGACGCGGAAACCTCCTCCACCGACGAGGGCGACCCGCGGTACCGAAAGCGCGGAAAATGTGACGTCTTTGGTCCTGCGCTTACTACTTGTCAGAGCCGCTAAAAGCTTCTTTGTAGTCGAAATAAAAAATATAAGTGGCGCGAACCCTTTAAATTATTTAATAAAGTAGTTTTTATTCAGTATTTTAGATCAGACAAGAAATGAATGCAGTTCATAAAGTACGGAAACAAGAAATGACCCGTCGACATACCCGCCACCAAGCGGTGGAAAAGGCGGCGCATTGTAGAAAGGAGTAGTGGGATACATAGAGTTATTATAATGTACGCTAGAGGTTCAACTGGCGCTAGTGTCTATGTGACTTCCGTGACGCAAATCGAAGCAGACAGCAACCAGTCTACTTTTGCGGTGCTCCTGTGCATTCCTATGGGAAAACGCGCGTGCATTTTGTCTCTTCGCCGGAAAATAACACGGAACACTTTGGTTATTTGGGTCGTACCAAATAGTATGTACCCTGATTAACACTGTAAGAGTGTAATTGCTTTAGTTAGCGCATTTTTCTTCATTAGTGAACGATTTTTAACTTCGCTATATTTCAACTCCAAACGTGTGTTCCGCAGCAGGTGTGTAAAAACAAGCAACGATTCAAAGCAAAATTACAATCGAAATGAATATAGAGTGTATTCAAGGCTCCCCAGCGTTCCAGTGACGCTTATATATTGCTAATATGCCAGTCCTGTCACTATATGAAAATGACCCCGTCGTGCATGCGCACTGATAAAAATATTCAAAACATAAATAATAAAGTATGTGGGCTATGAAAGGTGTCACTTCGTATTGTTTTCTCAGCCGGGCAGCTTTTATCGGGCACTTGTTCTCAAATATTTTGATCGTGCTGGTGATATTTTGGACGTAGAAGTTCGCAGAGCAGAAAGAATAAAGCGGTATACTTACTTATTTAAAATCGGAATATATTACGCGGCCTTCAATTTATTTGGATCGTACATGCGCAGGTACTTACTGATCCAGTGTTTCTGCGTAGTTCTTGCCGTCTCCCTTAATTTCCAGATGTCCTTCGTTCGTACGTCGTGTTCGCGCTAAAAGTGTCCGACAGTGCACATAAATATACGTACGAAGCCGTTTTAGCACCGTTTTTAATGCGATGAATTTGAAACAAAAACGCCGTAACTGGCCAATTATTTCGTCGGCCTGTCTGAGAAATGTTCCAAGCTACCTAGTACGTACGAATTATTCGTGATATTTGCTCTTATGATCGAGCGCAGGGAGAAAATGCACTCACTTTTTCCCATAGAAATGCATTACCGGAAGTCAATTTTCGACTGGTCGCTGTCTGCTTCAATTTGCGTCAGCACACCAGCGCCACTTGAACCTCTAGCGTACATTATAATAACTCTATGGTGGGATCCAACCTCCTTGAGTGGGATTAGGCGCCGACACGGAAAGGTCCCGGATGTACGTGGCGGCGCTGCGGTCGTATGGACAGGATAGGACAGGAGGATCCGACCGGCTCCGAGCGTTCCGAAGGCCTTCGGCGAGAAGCTTTGTCTTGCGGTTTGGCCGTTTTTCGGAGCTCAAAGTGGCTCCCATTCTGAACTGATCTTTACCCCGTGTTTGCTGTCGTTTGTGGCCAATGAAGTGTCATGCCGAATTAGTATTTTATCACGCAGCAAATGTAATGAGAGCCGCTCTGGCTGCTCGCTGCATACAGCCTATCCAAAACATGCTTTAGTGGCGTCCTCTCGCGCCGTCGACACGGAGTGCGGCGGCCGTGAGCGCTCGATAAAGTTCACGGCCACTCTCAAGCAACCAAGGACGTCATGAGGGAGGTTGTCTTTTGCTTGTTTTTGTAATTTTAATTCGCCTATAACTTTTAAAATTAAGGGAATTTCGAGAAAAGAAAAGTTTCACTAAATTACTATGTTCAGTGCGCTCAGGTTCGGTGCAAATTAAAAACCAGTAAAAAAGTACTTGCAAAAAGTACTAGAAATCCATTCACCAAAGTAAAAAACTTTCAGCCTTTTTACTTTGGTGTAGAAGAAAGACCAGCAAAGCTGTACTACGGTGGACGACCTGAAGGACAGCTTCTTGGACGACCTCAAGGGCGACGCCTAGGACGACCTAAAGGACGACCTCAAGGAGGATTTCTAGGATGTCCTCAAGGACGACTTCGAGGACGACTTCTAGGACAACACCTACAGGGTGAAACAAGGAGACGCCAGGCTCTTTAAATCGACCGGAAAATTCGGTTTCTTAACCTATCGCGCTATGACTTTGTGCAGCGTTGCCCACAGATGATGCTTTTTTTTTTTTTTTTTTTTTGTAAAATTTGCGAAGAGCGAACTTACCTGAGGAACAAGTAAAGAAAGAAAAAGGCTTAGCTCCTATGGAAACGCAGCGACGCCACCGGTCTGCAAACAACACGGCGCCGTTTCGTACAGGAGACAAGAGATGGCGCAAGCGGTCGCGACGCCAACTGCCGCCAACGAACGAGCAGACGACGCCGAGAGCCGGCCCTTTAGCAGACAAGGAACTGCAGTTCCTTGCTGTTACCGCCTGTCTTTTTTGTTTCTGCGACTGCCGCCGCCTGCAGAACGCGCGCCGCTTTTGTGTCGAAAAGATCGTCTGCTAAAAAGGCCTGCTCTCGGCGCCGTATTCGCGACTCCAACTAACTATAGGTGGCGCCACTCATTTTCCAAGATGGCGGGTTTAGTGAGGGTCAGAGATGCGTGCCGCTGTTGAGCCTGTCTAGTGTGCTGGCTTCACTGAGCGACATAAATTATTCCTGGTAATACGAAGAAGCTAATGTTTTGTGAGCGCAGGTCACCTCTTTAACCTGAAAACAAGAACGGTGTTTAGCGTTTTATTTGCGGAAGATGGCGCGTTTTAATTCTGGAGCGAAACCGAAACTTACCTCTGTTTTGGATTTAATTTCTCGATATAGGTCTCAATTCCGGATTCTTTCATGACTCAAGATGTGTCTTACATCGTAATTATTTACTTAGAAAACTTGTTCGCGGAAACTTTATTTTGTGACATACCGTTCCATCAAGGCTGATATTCGTAGTTATTGAAAAAAAAAAAATCAATGCTGATATCTGTGCGTTCTCGCTGCCTATTTCTCACTCAGATAATTGTCATGGAAATAATGACAATTATCCCAGCACAAGAATAAAAGAATAATTCAAATTTTTACATTATGTCAACGAAACGCATAAACTAATAAACGCTGCTCTCACTGCGACAACCCAAAGACGGAATCCGAGTCAGACAGCTGAAGTGTGTGTTTTTATAGCACCGCGTGACGCGTTGGACTTCATATTACATCCAGTGTTTGACTGTTTGCCTATCTTGATAACTATGTCAGTTTTTTATATGCTAAAAAGAAAACAGAATTATACCTTTATTATACCTTTCTGGAAAGACTACTATGGTTAAATAGCGTATTCTCGTGATCTTGGCGTTAATTGGAGGCATATATTGCCGCGATTTGTATTAATAATAATAATATTAAAATTCACATATTTGAATAAGTAATTCTGCAAGCTCTAATATAATGTTGCTTATAATCTAATTTTAAGCGCGCGAAGAAATATGACAATGAAAGCTGTGCTAATTATCATCACTGGTTCCAATTGCTGCATTTTAGTTACCAAGAAAATAAAAAAATAGTCTAAAATCAGTGAAAACATTTTAGCTAATGTGAGAAATTCATGTAAAGTTACATTAATTGTGGGTAAAGTATATTGTGCTGTCAAAGTCGCGACTTTTGACAATCGGCGAAACGTCCAAAGTCGCCGCCAATATACTTCCAGATCAAATGCCCTAAAATAAAAAAAAAAAAAAAAATAAAAAAAAACGTTTTTTTTAATTACATTTTTTTTATAACATTTATTGACTTTTGTATCTGCTTGCCGTCCTTTTGCCAATCTCAGCCTTTCCAGTTCGAAAGAACACCTACCTGCTTGCACGTCTGCTCACTGCAGCACGTTTCGGTGGTGTTGGAAGGCGTTGAAACAGTAGTGAGTTTCAATATTGCGTATACGGGCGAACTCAAGCCCTGTGTGTTTGCGTTAGCTTTGCGTATTCCACACTGCGCGTGCGCGGAGCCCGAAATTGCGGTCTTGGATGGCGCATAGCGATGAGGAGCACGCACAACGTGGGGCACGCAACTCTTACACAAAAGCACATCGCTTGCGTTTGCTTCTATGCGCAATACTAAAACTCTCCAGTAAGGTACAATCCCATACCGGCTGCAGCACTACGTTGGACAGTGAAGAGTGTTGTTTGCATTCAGAAACGACATTTTGAGAGCCATGATCGCGAGCAGTTCGGCCATGCCCGCTGAGCTGCAGAATCGGGGGACCCTCACTAGAGCGCTTCCCGTTTCCGCCGCGGGAGGGCGAGCGTCCAGCTGGAGACGCGAATACTCGTTCCAACGTTACTAAAACACTCAGTTGGGAAACTCCCATAGAGACAGCTTTGAAAAAGTGGCCCCAATCCGTCTCCGAGCACCGAGCTAATGACGAACACAACGCCACCATTTCTCCCGCAGCGGCCTCTCGAAGAACTGCACGTGACTTCTATTTTGGCTTAAGAACGGATATAGCGGTAGAGGTTACAGGGGTGCCACCCCAGTCTCCCCGGCGGACGCGCCGCGTTCAACTACTGACGTTAAAATGCGCCTAGGTCAGGACGTGCTACCTGAAAGGCCCGCTGAGGCATGGTTGTATGAAAACTATATTAATTGTTCCGCAAAACCTTGCGAACTAAAGATAATAAAAACATCACGCGCCCATCATTTGGTACTAAACTCCAATAAATTCCATACAAAAAGAGTCTTTTCCGTTTGTTTTTACGCAAAAACAGGCTTTCAAAAAGCTCAAGGGGACCACAGTACAGACAAACGATAAAGAGTGGCGCTGTTGTCGCATTTAGCTCGGTCTCGGTGGACGCCAGCGGCCCAGGTTTCGACGGCGAGTTTCCCAACTGAGTGTTTTAGTAACGTTGGCTCGTTCGTTGGCGGCGTTTGTTGCGCCATCTCTTGTCTCCCGTGCGAAACGGCGCCGTGTTGTTTGCAGACCGGTGGCGTCGCTGCGTTTCCATAGGAGCTAAGCCTTTTTCTTTCTTTACTTTTTCCTCAGGTAAGTTCGCTCTTCCCAAATTTTCCAAAAAAAAAAAAAGCACCATCTGTGGGCAACGCTGCACAAAGTCGTAGCGCGATAGGTTAAGAAACCGAATTTTCCGGTCGATTTAAAGAGCCTGGCGTCTCCTTGTTACACCTTGTAGAGAAATTCAGCATCTCCACTTTGGTGAAAACCAGAGTGGAAAGGCTAAAAATGTTGCCGCCGTCGCTCATAGATAGCGCTAGCTGTCCAGAGTTTGTGTCGACATTCTTTTGGTGATGGACACGGAGGGGAACTATCCTTAACAGCTCCGCTGTAAAAGAAATAAAAGGCATGAATGGCTCTAAAGGCTGGACACTCGTTACACTTAGTCTACAAGCCGACGTCGTAGGCAAATATTTGTATACAAAGCTGCTTCATCTTGGGGTGGCAGAATAAATTTTAGGGGAGGGCCCGCCACCCGTCGCCTCCCCTCGGCGCTGTCCTTGCTTCACAGTAAAAGCACACTCCGGTGATATATCGACACGTTCAGATTAGTACGCCAGGGCCGTAGCTTCCGCCGTACTGGCATGTTATGCGACCGCGGCTTCCTAGCCTATCCAGTATTTCTTGCTACCTGGGAGTGGCAGCCGCCACTCCCAGGCATAGGGAGGCTGGGGAGGCTCTAGTGAGGGTGGGTGCAACTCAAAAGCTGGAGAGCGTTTGCAATTTAAGGGCGGCGCCTGAGAGAGAGGATTCGAGAAAGGATATGCGCCAATGTTGCCTGCACAAGAGCAGACGCCCGCTTTGTTGCAACTCTGTTGCTCCTCTCGCCTCCCACTGCAAGCAACGAACGCCTTGGCGCAGCCTCTCTCGCTTCCTTCTCACTCCGAGAATGGACTTCTTCCAAAACCGACGCGCCCCGTCGCGGCGAAATACCACGCAGTGCACTCTGGGAACTAGTTGGCCACTCAGTTTCGGTTTCGACTGAGCAGCTTCATCTCATGCTATCACGCCGCGACCGAACGCGCTGCTTGCGTTTTCGATTATCTGACTTTTCACGAACGTACAATACACTCATTCTCGGGCGATACAAAACGAAGACCGGGGCACTTTCCTTGGTTCCCGAAACACCGGATATTGTGCGTGCGTATGCGAACGTAGTAAGTCGTGGCTTGGTCACCTCACCCCACGAGTGCATCTTTGAGCTCACTGTCAGTAATCCCGTCTAGTACCAGTAAACTACAACTGAAATTTGTTCGTCTGGATTCTTACACGCATTTTGTTTGCCAGATGTCCGCTTCTCGTTACTTCATTGGGCGAAAAGCAAGCCGCATCCTCACAGGAGTATCAAAGCTGAACCCAGCGTTGACGCATAAACTTTTTAAGAAAACGCAATAAATTCGACCTCACTACTGCACAAAAGTTACTATGATGTCTTCCTCGTGTCATCATATATCTCCCACTAGCATTTTATGTTGATAGAGGATTAACTTTTCACAAACGCTGAGATCGGATAGTTACGACGGAGGCCCTAACAAGCGTCCTCTACTCCTCGCTAAGCCTTTTTGGACGAGCTTTTACTGACGCCCGAGATCTGTGCCGGGAACGGTGTGTCTGAAATTATCTCGGCATACTCAGGCAGGAAGAAAGCAAACACATAACAAATATTATGGCCATCAGCAGCCGTCAAATGCGCTTTGAATTCGTTCGAGCACTTGTCTGAAGAATGTCGCACCGTGCGCCGGACGGGCATGCATGAACCCCAATGCGGTGCGCATAGGGGTTCATGCCCGTCTGACGCACTACCGGCGAATGGTGCGACATTCTTCACACAAGTGCTCGACTTTTGCATTCTTAAAACGGCCTGTATGCGCGAATTTGCCTATATGATTGCAGGATAACTTTATGCGCATACGCGATGTTGAATATTAGTGGAATGCAAGTGGGTGGGGGGGACTTACTTCGTGCAGTGCTGCGGGTCAGTACAGATAAGAGATACGTGTGTTAAAATTGAGCTTTTCAATGGCCCCTCCGAGTTTTACCTCGCGTACTCAGGCACATTAAGAAAAACAGTAATTGCAAAAAGTAATATTTCGCCTATGGATGCACGAAGCAAACTTCCCGGTCAACAACACTAACGTAAAGGCGCGACCTCGATATATGCATACCTATTGGTTGCTACAGCTTGTTGATTCGTACACAAGCAAGATCTCCGAGCACCCGAGCTTCGCAGCGTCGAGATTCCCAGCACTGGCTCGTCCACATACCTCGATTGGAACGCTAACAGGAAGGCTCAAGTACAAAAATACGACAAGCATGTGTTAAGACAAGCTATACGTCTCGGGATTGTGCTAAAGCTTCTAGGTATGACCATTTAGGTTAGTTTAGAGACCACAAATGACGCTCTCGGGACCAGAAAACAAACTCTTGTCGACGTGTCTATCGAAACCGAAACCATGCCACCCTCCTCCCTGGCCAACTAGTTCCCAGAGTGCAACGCGCGCCGTGTTGCATGCAGGGCTTTATGGAAACGTCGAGAGGAGAAAGCAGGGTTGTCAGACAAGCAGCAACGTCCAAGATGGCGGAATTTACCATTTTTCGCGTTAAAAAAATGCTTAACCTATCGAAACAAAACTGGTGGCTATGGAAAAGTAATCTTTTATACCTTGTGTAAATTATTCAAGCACCCCAATGGGTTCTTATGACCTGAGTAAGGAAATAAAACGACCCTTTGCCCCGTAGACTCCCAGCAAAATTTAGCAATTAAATGGCGTCCAAGTCCCGTGATCCTCGATCTAGCAGTTGCACCCACCCTCACTTGAGCCTCTCTACCCAGGCATACCCGATATTTCTTGCTTCAGTCACTAGATTATCACCATAACTAGATAGTGCCAAAACATAAAGCATTGCAGTTTGCTAACTATTGAAAAAAAATACAGCATTGATTTTTTGAAAATGCGCAAATCGGATAGTATAAAAGCTAAGGTTATTGAGGTTAAGAAAGTGTTCTAACGTTTGGCAACTACTACGTCAATTTCGCCACTTCCCGCTGGTTTCAAAAGAACCAAATATTCAGTTGGCAACGCCGCGACAGTAGCAATGGCCGCCCTTGCTCGGAAGGGGCAGTGTAAATACGAGAAATCGAACTGCTTATTCGCGTACCAGGTAATTTAAGGGTAATGAACGATCACCTGGAGCCATTTCAAGTTACATCGGGAAGACATGGGTCCCATTTGTGCCTTCGCAAAGCTCTAGGAGTGAGTGCAGTACCTCTGTAGACGTCGGCGTGCGGAGGTGTGTCAGTGAGGACACCTGTGTATTTCGTAGCGCTGTGTTGGTGTAAGCTTTGACAACTCCGATGCACTGAACGTTTAACAGCGAGATCATGATGGTTCGACAGAGAGATAGGTGAGTGAAAGCCCATTTTTTAATTAATATGAATATCGCGGTCGTATTGATTCTAAAATGGTCGGTGTGTGGCGTGCATGTGTGGGCTTTCCTCCGTCTGGCGTACCCAAATTCACCGACCAATGTTGCCCGCTGACCATAGTTGCCAGACTACCGCTACTGCGGCGGGTGTATGAGGGAAAGGGAGAAGATTTCAAAGAAGAGGGGAAGGAGGCGGAGGAGGAAATGTAAATAGAGGGAGAGAGTGTAAATAGAGGGGGGGGGGAGCGTAGCGCGTTTTCTCCGCCGCCAGCGTGGGGTCGCTGGTGTCGTCGCGCTACCCTCGCCGTCGACGACGCTTGTTTGCGTTGTGCTCGCGCCATCCGTTTTGCCTCCTGCTTTGAGACGCTGGCGTCATTTGCGCGTAATTTGACATCGCCGTAAAAACGTGCTCGCGCCGCGCACGCGGGAATTCGTTTAGATGACCCGTAATAATTACTTCCTTGGTTTATCTGTAGCGATGAAGCGATAGGCTCAAGAATGCACCTGGTTCGGCCGTTGATGGAATTACATTTGCCAACGCGAACAAGCGTCGTCGACGGCGAGGGTAGCGCGCTGGTAGCGTGCAGAGTACGGCTCTGGTAGCGTGACGACACCAGCGACCCGACGCTGGCGGCGGGGAAAACGCGCTACGCTCCCCCGCAGGCCCCCCCCCCCCCCCCTATTTACATCCTCTCTCCCTGTACACGCATTTCCTCCTCCGCCTCCTTCCCCTCTCTTCTTTGAAATCTTCTCCCTTTCCCTCATACACCCGCCGCAGTAGCGGTAGTCTGGCAACTATGGTCAGCGGGCAACATTGGTCGGCGAATTTGGGTACGCCAGACGGAGGAAAGCCCATGTGTGTCTATGTTACGTATGAGGTGTAGACATCGGATGCGGTTGCCAAATCGGTTTATTTCCGATGGAGCTTCCGTTGTAGCCTGGCATTCGTGATGGAGCCTGGTGTTCGTTGGTGTTCGTTTCGAGCGGTTGCGTTACAGTTTATACTGCGGGAAGTTTGTCATCTCCAGTGGGCGTCTGGTGTCTTCGATGCAAATGAGATATTTTGCTAGCGCCACTGCAAGCCTGGGATATTTAGCGTGCGTTCCGCAGCAGTGGTATTCGACCGCACGATGCTGATCCAGTTCGAAACTAGCAAGGGTGGACACTGAACCCAGGATCCGTGCTTGACAGCGTTACGTATTCACTAGACCAGAAACACGGTGTTTACGTCGTTATCAAAGTAGCATGTAGTCGTATAAAAATGCGTTGTATGGTAAATTTCGCTGCAGATGAAACGCAGTCTGATAGAAGTAGCTGAGATTTGGCAAACGTTTGGTGAAGTGTGGGTGAGTTGTTGTTTTGTTGACTTCCCAATCGCTTGCTTTCACAACTCTACAGGGTGTGTCTAACAAAAAATAAACAGTCTTTTTTTCTTTTTTCTCCGCAAACATAATTTACGGATTGTCGAGCACTCCTTCTCCTCCCAAACGTAGAGCTAGTGGTCCTGACTGGGTGCCAAAGCTTCAGACCTTGCCATTACCCGATTCAAACGATATAAGCGATTCTCGGAAATTTTATATGAGAAAGGTGGGGTCCGTTCCGGATAGTCGACGCCATTCATCCCTATGTAGTTGTGGACTTCTCCAGCCCCCATTTTCTCCTTAAAAATTTCCGAAAATAGCTTATAAAGTTTGTATTAGGCGACGGCGAGCACCTGATCAGACACTTTTGGTGTCTGATTAGGAGCTTGCCGTCACCTAATACAAAATGTGACGCTAGAGATCCGGATCTCTAGCAATACATTTTGGCAAATGCTAAGCGTTTGGCTATATGTAAAATAATTTCTCTGGTAAAAAAAAAAAAAAAAAAAAAATCAATTAATGAAATAGATATTGAGTTAGTGAGCCTAGATTTGAGAGTTTCCAAATGTTTGATTGGGGCCATGTAGTTTTAGGGCTGCGTTTTACAATATAAGGTGCGAGGAGGAGTCAAAAGTGTCTGAATGTCTGCAGGAGTCTCTCAAGTTTCGCACCGCTATCCTGTCCGCCGTGTGACGGCCCCCGCTTGCGTGCATGTACCTAACCTGCCCAGTAGGTGTTCGCCATTAAATTGCAAGAGCTGTCCACGGTCCCAGTTGCTTCCTTCAAAATCTAGGCTCTCTACCCCTGGTATTCTCTGTTCACGCCAACAGCGCCGTGGAAGGTGCATGCTCATTGGACCAGTCGCACGTCTCTTTTGGCATGTGATCACGCTCCTGCCCCTATCCACAGCAGACCGCTCAGTCGGGTGAAGAAAGCAAAGTGGTTTATTCATCTGGCAAGCGCTTAGCCTCCATCGCACTGTCAACTTAGGAGTGACCAGCTGTCTCGATCTCACTTGTTTGTTCTCTGGTAACTCCCGACTTCCTTAGGATGTACTCCGAGTGGCTGGTGCTTCCCGTGACCGAGGATGCTCGTGAGCGCTGCACGAGCGTGCTCCAGAAGTTTCCCTGCGCCGCGGGGAGGAACGTGGTGACGGCTGTACTCCACTCCCTGGCCTCCAACTTGGGCATCAGCAGTGCAAAGTGCGAGCCGAGCACCCTGGTGTCTGACATCGAGGTCAACTGGTGCATGGAGGTACCGTAGCCATCCCTATAACTGGAATTTGGGTGAACCGTAGTTGGGGACAGGTTAAGGGTTTGGGGGAAGCTCCTCCCACCTGTTTATACTTTAGCTGAGCGAACACTTAAAAGGGGGCAACCGTGTCTCTAGTGTTCACTTCGCTTAAGTGAAAGGACGTTTAGCCGAGCACCTTGAACTCTTTACCTCTCACCAACTATATTCTGTTTCACAATAGTGTGGCGAACTGAAGGAGGCTGTGGCCCTTCTTGACCCAAAATGAGTGTCGGAGCAAGGCACGTGACAACACTTCATGGTTGAAGCTGCAGAGGCCTCGTTACTGCCACGACAACAGCGCTGTCCGCGGCAAAACATGGTTCTAGGCTTCTTTTCCTTTTAACGGCATTTGGACTCGTGCAGTTTTGTCTCTATCATGAATACTGTAAAACCCTTAATGTTCGCGAGCCCTCAGTTTTCGCGAATTTTACGAACTGAAGAATTCGCAAAATTTAAGGGCGCGCGAAAATTTTGGTTTTTAAGATTTTCAATGCAGGCGTCTGGAATTCACGAAATTTAGTGGTCGCGACTGCGTCATCTGTGATCGATTCGCGAAAAATAGGGGCCGCGAAAATAAAGGGTTTTACAGTATGTAAAAAATGAGGAGTCAATATTCACAAATTTATTTGTTTCAGTAATATGTAAACCAAGAAATGACACCACATCCATATCCCCTCCCAATTTTTTTCTTCTTGTGGCACCATGGACATTGGCAATCACAGTCATGTAATCAACCGCTTCCGCTTAAGGCATCGTCATGCATTAGCACCTGCCACAGATTTGCGGTTAAATTGATCGTATGCTTGTCTCATGAACCTTTCCCAAAGAACTTGCTACCTTAGTGACGACAGTGTTGCGGCGGTGGACGTTCACCCGAGGTTGGTTGGTTTCGTGACGACTCTTGGCCTGCAGACGAAAGCGGGTTCCTTCGGGCCTCGCATTTGGCGCAGTGACACGCGCTTCCGTGATGGGGGGTCACATGGCTCGCTCCGATGCTCTTATTGGGTCGTGGGGGTTGTAGTCTCCACGGTTCGCCAAGTTATTGTGATACGGAGTGCTTAGAAGATCTTAAAAGGTGCAATGATTTGTGGTCTTTGGGCAGTTAATTGCAGGAACTGGCCTATGTCGCCTACAAAACGAGAGCACAAAACCGTTTTTTGTTGCATGTGCTAGTTTTTATAAAAGCTAGAACAAAGAAAGAAATGAAGCAAATAGATCAATCTAACCAGCTTGTTTCGTTAAACTGCTGTTGCTTGCATGGATTGTGTGAACTCCAATCTTTCTGCACGCGCGGCAACCGTGCTGGAGTTCTGCGCGAGCTGAGCATGAGACGGTACAAGCCATCTCTTGCGCTTGCCCCTGTCTCCTGTGAAGTACAGTTATGGCGGCGTCATGCATGCGAAGAACGCTTAGTGAGACCGGTCTGGTGAAGGTTGGGACAGTCCTCAGCTCACACCGTTTTTCGAGTGACGTGCTCAATGATGTCAATGGAAGTACCACCTTTGGTTGTCTTCAGGGCCTCCTGCCCTACCTCCATGGTTGTCGACTTTTGAAGGTCTGATTCGGTTACAACCGAGCACTGTACCCGCTCAGCACCATTGAAGATCACGGCAAGCAAGCGAGGCAAAAGGCGGGTAGAGTAGTGGTGGAGAGGAAATGGTTTCGTTGACCTCCAATAGAGGGCGCCTCGAAAACTTGTGCACTCCCTATAACGTGCCACTAGTGTGGCAAAGAAAGAAAAATTGTTTTTTTCTTTGAGATTACGCAGCGGAATCGTGGTAGTTCGGAGGAAGGTGGCATGTTTCCTCTCGTTTTTTGTTTTTTGAAACTAAAATCGTTGCAATGCACCTTTCAGTACAAAACGTTCCCACTTCCTGCGCAGGTGATCTGCTTTGGCCTCCAGCTTCCGCTGTCGGAGCACGAGGCCATCAGGGACTGTGTGCACGTGTACTGCGAGTGGATGCAGGCCCTGACCCAGCCCAAGGCGTGCGTCCCCAGGCCCGTCCAGGAGGATGCCAACCAGTACGTCCGCAGGATGCTGCGACACCTCTACAATCTGTTCGTGCCTCGTGAAGACTGCCGTGAGTCAATCGCTTGGCGCGCTACGGCTTTGACCGTTTTTGTGCTACAAAGCACCAGTCAGTCAGTAAACCAATCAATCAGTCAGTCGTTTGAGCTGTGAGTTGAGCCCTTTCCATCGGTACTGGCTGTGTCAGGATGTACATGAAATACTGTGTTTTAAAAGAACCTGGAAATGTTCTTTTCATTTTGTCTAATTAGGACTCTGAATAGAAGACCTCACATTCATAGAGCAGCAGATAGGCATTTATGCGGCTTGCTCTTACATTTTTGTCTTCTGCTACACTTTTTAATGTGAAAACATTAATTGACCCATGGAGCGAAGCCAGTGTTGTCTGTAACCGTGAAAAACAGCACCGAAATTCCATCTGCAGCAGCGAAAAACGGCAGCATTCGCGCATCGCAGCATTGGCTGCGACGTGTCATAGTTCCAAGAAACGCCACCCCACGGAGAAGCCCTCTCCTGGCGCTGTGGCCTGCGCGCCAATAAAAGGAAAAGGGTGGCGTGTGCGTGGCTGCTGCTCTGTCCCCCCCCTTGGATCATGTGTCAGAGGTGTCCAGAAGGGGGGGGAGTGGAGAGTGGAGTTGGAAATTCCCGCTTCCTTTCCTTGTGCACTACTGTATTACGTATTCTACACTCTGCTTTCAGCCATGTCGCGCCGCCCGGCCGGCCTCTGCGGAGGACAGCAGGAATGCACTGCAATGCTTGTAGGAATGCACTCCGCGTAGGAATACTATTGCATTCCTACATGTAAGCAGTCTTAAGTGTCCTGTAATTTTTTTCTTCCTATTGTACAAACTTGTTTCCAAAACAAAGAAAGAAAGAGTACCTCTTGGCGATGGATGGCCTGCTTGGCTTGCCTCACAAGAGGTTGAACGCAGGGTGATATAAGCCTGAAAAGTACCAAAACATAAAAAAAGAAAGCAGTTTCAGCATAAAAAATACCAAGCCTAGGAAAAACAATTTATTTACCTCGTTAGGGCAGGCACGTCTCAAAATAAATGTTTGTTGAAGAAAAACAATTTTTGGCTCAATATTTAGGTTACAATAGGAATACAGTCTAAGCTCATTACAACAGACCTGGTTACAACAGACATTTGGATATAACATACTGATTTGTGAAGTTTGGTTGGTTTTCCTCTACATACCATTGACTCAACTTCATATCTGCATACAACACAGTACCCTTACAACAGACTGAAATCTTGGTCAAAATCAAGGTCTGTTTTAATGATCTTAGACTGTATTTTGATTTGTGAGTGAAACCGAAA
Organism: Ixodes scapularis; assembly: GCF_016920785.2. NCBI lineage: Eukaryota > Metazoa > Arthropoda > Arachnida > Ixodida > Ixodidae > Ixodes > Ixodes scapularis. The sequence goes on along the minus strand of NW_024609879.1, from coordinate 121,530,532 downwards.
TTGTACCCTTCTGGGATGGTGATGATAGCATTTGTAGTCAAATAGTGTGCATTCTGTGCAGGCATGGGCAAAATACATGCAAATATGTATCGAAATACAAATACAAAATACTTCATCAAAAATGTATTTAATTACAAATCTAATTACATTTCCAAAAAAGCATTTAAGTACAAGTTACAAATACAACCAAATGTATTTGGTCTCCTCCAAATACTTTTCCAAATACATTCCTAAAAATTTTGCATTGCACATTCGGGAGTTTGTGTGCGAGGCTCTAGTAACGTAATAGAAATATAATCACAAAAAAAAAAATGTAATCAGCTTGAACGTAATAGGTGAAAAAAGTACAGAGCCTCAAGCAGCTTTTTTTGTCGATTACATTTTGGTATAGACCAACAAAAAACTGAGACGACCAAGACGCGCAGCACTAGCTAGAGAATTGTTTATTGTTGCAACTCGCACCAGTTACGAAAATCTAAACGACCCGCGCATTTAGAATGTTCCAGGCAAAAATATGGATGGAAATCAGGCTGGAAAGCATCACAAGTTGTCACAGGCACACATTTAGCCAGTCTGCCTGTGAACGTCGATTTCCTCACCATTCTTGCCCTGGACTAGCACCGTAATCACAAAGTCACTAAACGCTTGTGCTTGATTGAGATACGCTGCTTTCGGTGCAAAACGTAGTTTTCTTCCTGCTCTGGACAGTGACAATAAATTTGAGGCATGTATTTTCGCCCACAAAATTGTATGTAATTATAATTGTATTTGAAATACCCTCGTTTTAGTATTTAAATACACACGTCAAATACATCACACAATTTGTAATTAAATACAAATGCAGAATACACAAAGTATTTGAAATATGTATTTCAAATACTTGTAATTGAAATACTGCCCATCCCTGATTCTGAGGTACAGCGAACTCAGAGTGCACACTACGGTAGTTGGTTGCAAATGCTATCATCATCATCCCACAGGGATACAATTTCGGTTTTGCCTGCAAATCTAAAACTTTGTATTGTAACATAAATATTAGGCAAAAAGTGTTTTTTATTCGACAAACATTTATTTTGAGACATGCCTGTCCTAACCAGGCAGAAAAAAACTTTTTTTTTCTAGGCTCAGTGTTTTTTTTAAAGGGAAGTTGAAGAGGTCCTTGAATTCAAACAAACCGTAAAAGTTGTAATGTAGGCTTCTTAAAAATTATGTGTCTTAGTTTTATTTCGATATTATTAGTAGGAGCATCGTAATAGCCATTTAAACCTTCGGCATATATCCGCCCGTTGTGGTGCGCCGACAGTAGGAAAGCGCGAGAGCGGAGAGTTAGATGTCCCTTGCTCACCACTAAGCTGGCTTGGGGATGCCATCAATTACGTTGCTACCTCCGGACAGATAACAGGCGGCAGAGAGGATCACCGCATGCCCGGTGGCAAACACTGGACGAATTTGTGAAAATAAACGCTGTTTACATTTCCTTCTGCCCAAAATAAGTGTGATAACTGAATTCACAAGACAAAAATTCTAGAAATCCACACCTAACTCAGATTTCTTGAAGAGTGCTTCAGCTTCTCTTTAAGCCCAGTTTCAGAACCAGGTGTAAATCTCAGGTATGCCTGTTGCCAGAAACAGTTTGTTTTTGCATTGACATTCCACTCATAACACTTGCTCTACTCTAAGCATATCTGCCTGATGCAGCTTGGCTGGGGTAGGCATTCTTGATTGCACATAACGTTTCCAAGAGTTGCGGTAGAATTATTGTAAGACAAGCACGTAAACAGTGCTTTGCATTCCTTTGCAGAGAATGACAACATGATCAGTCGTCAGGCCGTGCTGTGTCATCACGTTCTCAGACGACTTCAGTCAGTTGCTCAAGACTCTACAACCATTGAGAAAGAGACCTGGGACGAGATCCTCCTCTTCCTATTGGCTGTCAATGATGTCCTCCTGGCTCCACCCTCCAGAAAAGGTGCCAGTTTTTGTCTGATCCAACAGAGCAAAAAGCTATATGAATGGGATTGCCCGCTCAATAGTAATGCAGCATCTTAAAAGGTGCCATGCTGAAGAGGCATGGAGTGTTTCTGAAAACTACCAATATCAATCTATTGTTGCCAGTTAATCCCTTCGTCCTGAAAGTTACACTGGAACTGGCGTATAATGACCCTACACTTGTGGAAATAAACTGTTGTAATAGGAACCCGCTACTGTAGAGAAACCATCAAATTTCCAGTGGGGCTAGTTACTGTACTGTAAATGATAGTTTTTTTGTAACAAACTACTGATCCAACTAACTTCTGACATAAGAAACAACTGTTGTAATAGGCTAGTAATAGAACAAACTAACTACTGATATAACAAATGGCTCATAGGACAAAGTGACATAACGAACGATAACAAACTCGTGATGTAACAAACTACTGTGTAATGAACTGCTAATGTAACAAACTACTGATGTGGCACACTACTGATGTGACAAACTACTGATGTAGCAAACTTCTAATGTAATAAACTACAGTTGTAACAAGCTACTGATGTAAAGAACTACTGATGTGCTACCAACAAGCTGCTGATGGAACTAACTACTTTTGCTGGTGTAACAAACTGCTGATGTGTCAAGCACATTTCTGAAAACTGGGAAGTTTGGTTCAAAATAGTCAAACCATGCCATTAAAACGGCTGTAGGACCGTTCGTCGAATGACAATTCGTCACATGTCAACTGATAGCAGGGCTATTCGTCATTTAGGGCAATTCTTCATAGGGCAGTTCGTCACCGACAATTCGTCAAACTATTAACAGATATTTCTTATTTTTGTAACATTCCTGGTGTTTATCAATCATAGTTCTTCCAAGTGAGTACAATTACCAGCAACCCCCTTCCTTGATTTTATTATTTTTTTCTCGACACGAAAAGTTAGACTTCTACTAGTATCTAATAGATGCTGACTAATTATATCTTGTCCACCACAATCTTGGCACTTCTCTCAGTCGCTAATGAAAAAAATGGATGTGACGAATTTCCCCACTACGAGTTGCCCTATTGCAAATTGTTTTTTGATGAATGGCCCGTATCCCTCCCCCTTGAGACAATCCTAGTTTAGCTTATTTCGGACGTGTGGGCACAAAGTGTGAAACCAAGACGGAACGGTCCCCGCGAGGTAGAGACACATCGGCGCGCCTTGCGGAGACCACTTTGCCGAGTCTCCGAGGCTTCCTCGGTGCAGACGACATGGGCAGCCACCTGTGCGAGCGAATCCTGACTGCACTGTTCGAGGTTTGGCTACTGGCCTGCCACCGCTGCTTCCCCTCGCCCAACCTGTGGAAGACCCTGCGGGAGTTGTGTTGCACCTGGCGGCACCGGGGCGCCCTGGTGGAGCAGTGGAACAGGGTCAACCTGCTCCTCACTGCCCGCATGCTCAGGCTCATGTACGGCCACCATTATCCGGACCTCAAGCTGGGTGAGCATCCGGCATGTCGGTCGCTTCTTTTCCTTCTTTGGCAAGCAAGACGTTGGTGTGCTGGAAATAGGGTGTCATCCTATTTTCAGGTTTTTGGTACGGAGCTTTGGACTGGTGGGATGAAAACTGTAGTGAATCTTTTTCGAATGCTCGTTGCCTTTCGCCGTGCATTAGTTGCATGCTTGAGGATCACGAGATGCTGAAGTGTTAAAGGGGGACAAAAACCTAAGTTTCAAAATTTTTTGAAAAAATTAATTTTTCAATTTTAAGGTTTTTGGTTTTAGAAACTAATTATACACCCTTACACTAAATTTCATAACCGTGCGCCTAATAGTTACATTGATATAAAATATTTTCAACACATTGTGAGGCACTAACAAAGTAAAGGAGTTCAATGTGTGAATGCATTTTTTTCAGTTCCAATTTTGCTGCAAATTTCATACGAAGGAATCTTTTGTTTGAAGATAAAATCATTCTGATACCACAATCAAGATGTTTCTGAACTAAAATTTACTGGGGGAATCGGGCTATCTACTTCATTTTGTTTTAAGTTAAAGTCTTCATTGAGAAAAGGCAATGTTTTCAAAAATTGACATAGGACAGTTATACATCTCATATTTCGAGGTAATCACTCTTCCTGAAATATTTACATTTGAGTTATAAAAAGTAGATAGCCTGAAGTCCCACATCCTTCACTTTATATTCAAACAGTTAAAATGATGCTTAATAGCTTCAATGCATACCATAGATTTCTTAACGAAGAGTGACACATCTTCTTATGCAGGTATGTAGAGTTGTCCTAGAGAGCTGAAAGTTTCCATAGTGCATCTTCATCTGAAGTTAAATTTCCCCCGCAAATTTCATTCCGATCGCTCAAGTAGTTCAGAAGTTCAACCTTTATCCAGTGTCCTCCCTTAACGTAGGTGAGCAACTTGTGCTGGAGGCGGGACAACTGAAAGATATCCCTGCCGTTTTCGTCCTGTGACCGACTCTAGGCACTCGATTTGTGCAGAAAAGTATAAGAACCCCAGCTCTAATGCTTTCTCGGAGCTACCTTCTGAGGCTATTCCTCGAGGCAACTTCCCGTAGCTACTCCCGAGGCTGCTGCCTGTTCTTTGACCGGTCCTGTCCCTAGCGTGTCCCTTGAACTTCCTGATTTGCCCGTCTGCTCGGTTCGCTGCACTCCGGACCGACTTTTTTTCCGCTTTCCCTTGTGGCACGCCCTCCAGAGGAGGATGCCCAGGTACTTCCAGCGGAGATGACCGGGGAGCAGGTGGCGCAGGCCTGGTACCGCTTCCTTCAGCTGCTGGGGGACCCGGTGGACCTCTGCCGCCCAGAGCTCATCAGCCAGACGCCGGGCTTCTACAGCCTGCTGGAGACTGCGGACACCGTCGTGGACCCCTTTCAGAACCCCTGCCTGTCTGCGCTGCCCCACATATTCCAGAGGGCCATGGCGGGGCTGGCCACTCTGGTGGACGCTTTCCTCGGTGAGGGGGGTTGGGGGTGGCACATAGAAAATCTGATGGCACCCGGGAACCGAAGGCTGAAAGCCCAATCGTACGGCGTCGTTTTCTTGCATTACGGGAGCTCGCATGTGCTGACTTTGAGTTAGGAACGCGAGTCACGGGGACATCCGTGTTTAACCGTGGAAACCAATTCACGGAGCAGCTTTGCGTGTGATGTGGGAAGCACGGGTGTCCGGGCGGCTTGCATTCAAACCACAATGTAAGAGAATGAAAGAAAAATTTGTTATGTGAAAGGGCCTTAAGAGGAGGTGCTCACGATACATGACATGGGTCGGCTTGAATATGCGGTTTTCAAATGTCATAAAAGAAAGGGGAAACATATTCCTTTTCCTTGTTCAGAACTCTCTTTGTATTAAAGGCCTCCAAGTTGAACCAGCACCTGTCTTGTCATGTGTGTGCATTTGCTTAGCTTTCGTTATTGAGCTTTCGTCACGCTTCACGAATACCAACTGGCCCAAGATAAAGACGGGCACGAAAAGAAGCATGAAAATAAACAGAAAAGCCATCTGTCGGTCACCCCACTCTTTTTCATTTTTCCGTTTCTTCCGATTAAAGGGCAACTCCGCTCAATTCCGAAAAATTTAGGCTTACATGTGATTCCATTTCACAAAGCACTACTAAACAGCTCTACGTCCTCAAATTCGTGAAATGTGGAATATTATTTGTGTAATCTTAATTTAAATATCAGCTGATACCGAAACCGAAACTTCGGTTGCGTCAGACAACATTGATCTCGTGTCGTCAGAGTCATGGCCACGTAAGTCGAACCACGCGGTCTTGTGATGTTTTGTGGGGGCAAGGTACAGAACATGCAACGTGGGCAGGTCGCTTCGCATAGCGTGGACGGTGATGGCCCGGGGGAGAGGGGGAGGGGGAGAAGACGAAAGAGGAGAAGGGGAGCGGAGAAACAGACCAATAAGCGCGGAGGGCAGCGCAAACTAGCGCATCCGCGTTACGGTGATCACGTGGACGCCGTTCAGCCAACACCGGTAAGAGAAACTCATGACGTCATCATTCAGTTTCGCTCTGAGAAGTAAAAACAAACATAACGTGAGAATGACGTAGTCATGCCTCTGACCTAGTGGCTCAACGTTGGCTGCTCCAAATCCGTCACATTGACTTCGCTGACGATTGCGCCTCACGTCGCACGCTGGAGTTGGCAGATTTCGGCGACTTGGTTGATTTGAAAGTTTGCTGGCCAGTTTATTAAATATATAGACGGAATGAGACAGTAATATTTGACATGGGGTCTTCCTATATGATACTGAAGAGGGCTACATAGTTTTCTAAATATCAAAAATTAAGCGGAGTTGCCCTTTAACGCCGTTTCCCTTCGTCCGTGTTGTGGCGTCTGCAAGAACGAATTACACGAGGCTTCTTTTTGAAACGAAGCACGAAATCTATGGCACACAAAAAAATGAAACGTGTTTCGCTGCGATAATGCTTAAAAACAGAAGCTGCTGCCTGTTGTGTCTCTCAAGGAAGCCGACGTTATCCGAGAAACTCCCAGAGAGAATGTGCCCTCTGTCTGTGGTTCAATAGTTGTTGAGAGCCTAGGAAATGTGGGGCATGGCTTGTCATGTTCACGCATCTTGCTTTTCGGTTCAATCTTGGGCCTACATGTCAGCCAGTGCCGCAGTCTCATTGGCTGAGAAGCAACGGTGAGATACGTGGGACTCGCCATGCCTTGCGTTAGTGACTATCATGGGTTTCTTTGATAGAAGTTGCGAGCTTTTTGGGGCGAGTTAAGGACGTCATGTGGTAATGCTGTGTGGCCAACCGCTTTTGGTTTGCGTTGACCCAGAGATGAAATCCCATCTCGCGGTCTGCCGTTGTGCTTGTGGCAGGAATCAGCCACGTGGCCATTGAAGACGATCACCAGAAGTCCTTCTCGTCTCACTCGAGCGCGTCGTCCGTGTCGGGGGCGTCGCAGACCAGCTCCGGTCTGACGACGACCACTCCGCCGCACCAGCGGAGGGGACCGAACCGCATCACTGCCATTCCCAACTTCAAAGGTAAGCGAACACGATCCACTCCGGAAAGGAACCAAGGATTGCAGGTCATCGACATGGCATTATAGAAACTCTGGTGTTATTTTATGATTGAAACAGACCGCGAAGGAAATACCACGTGTCTTAGACAAACTACTTACTGTTCGGGAAACTTTAGGTGGTCTTGTGACGACGTGATGCCACATGACTTAGCAGTCGCACGACGTCATGTGACTTGACGTCAGGGTGTCGCGTGACATGCTGATGTCAAGGTTATATATAATATATAGACCTAATGGGGCTATACTGCTTATATTTTTGTGGACAAGAAAGAATTGACAAGCGTAAACTGAAAATAAAGGTTTAATCAACGAACTTGTGCCAAAAACGAAAAAAAGAATGAGCGTCGAGGTGTCGGCATGACGGCTGGCTAGTGCAAGAGTAAGTTGGTAAGGCCACGCTGGGCTCTTTGTTTAATACACTTGGTATCTCGAACATTTGGCCTAGAATGTTCGAGCGTCGATCTACGGCGAGACTTACTCGGCAAAGCCATGTTGGCCTCCTTATCTACCTTAAAATACCGAGTGTCTGCCGATACTACCCTAAGCGCCCATCCCTAAATGTTGTAACATCTGAAAAAAAATATGCGCAGTACTAAAAATGGTGACCTATCAAGAGCCCATCCCCCATTTTTTTGCAATTATCTCAAAATTTTGAGTGGGTGCTTGGTCGGTACTTTACGGTATTACACTCTGTATCTCGAACATTTGGCCTAGAATGTTCGAGCATCAAATTTTTGGGGTAACAGTTAACGTGTAGTATTTTTTAGAAGTATGGAGTACGTAGTGTTGCCTCTCGGCCATGCATGCAGCAATATGACCTAGACCTGTTCGTCGGTCAAGCATAACTCGTCGCTTTTTCTTATGAAACCCACTCCCATAAAATCTTTTCTGCTAGATTTAGTGGGGAAATTTTTCCGCTAGATTTAGCGGGGAAATTTTTCCGCTAGATTTAGCGGGGAAATTTTTCCGCTATTTAGCGGGGAAATTTTTTCCGCTAGATTTAGTGCGATAATTTTTCCGCTATATATAGCTGGGAAATTGTTTCCGCTAGATTTAGCGGGGCAAATTTTCCGCTAGATCTAGCGGGGAAACTTTCTCGCTAGATTTTGCGGGGAAATTTTCCCGCTAGATTTAGCGGGGAAATTTTCCCGCTAGATTTAGTGGGGAAATTTACCCATAATGCACCGCGCGGTTACGCCGACGGCGACGGCGCTCAAGCCGGAAACTGGCGCCTAAGAGCTGCGTTCTAAAAATACCTCAGATCTACTCGACTGCGTCTAACAGGCATGTCCAAGCCCGGGGTGTTCAACCGCTCTGCCACGTCTTCGGGCGGTGCGCCGGTTGTTGTCGCCGGCGCATCCGCGCTGGCGGCGGTGCAGTCGGTGCTACCGCCTTCGACCCAGCCAGCGACGCCATCGCCCTTGCAAGTCCGCTCGTCGCCGGCGTCGATGCGTCCGCGCTGCAACTCGATCCTGCACCTCTACGGGTCCTGGCTGTTTGAGGCGGCGCTGGTGGGCTCGGAGCTGGACACCCAGCACACTCCGTCACAGTCTCAGGGCGACGGTGAGTCCTTGGCGTGTTGTTTCTTAAATACTATAGTTGTTGGGGGAGAGCGTTGGTAAGGATGTAACTTTAGAAAGAGCTTTATGCATAAAGACAGTGGATGGAAGGACACATCTTTCAACTTTCAACACACAGATGATTTACTGCCAGCACGCATCGTCTTGGGAGACTCACTAGAGGAGAGGGAAAGTTGGAAGTAAGGGGAAGGGGAAGAAGGGGGGCGGCAGAGGGCCTAACCAGATAGGTTAGGCCCTTTGCTGCTTCTTCCCTTTCTGAGAGTAACGGCCAGCAGGTCGTGCGGGTATCCGGTGTCTATAAATATGCATGACAGTCTATTTGTTTCAGGCAAAGCAAGAAGGAAAGCGAATTAGACGCTCACATTTAGACAACATAATGTTGTTCTAACTCTGAGAGGTGGCAACAGCAGTTAGTACTACTGCTAGCCGGGGGTACCTGATTAGCTCCACACTGTAGTGACACATGCACGAATGCAAATGCATGTCAGTATGATGCGCATCCAGATCAAAAGGGGTGAGGATCAACCCTAGGATCTCTGGGTTCTTCGAAGCAAGCTTTTGCTCCACGCCCTGCAAGGTGTGGAGCGCTGGCACACTTTGCATATAGATATCAAGGTCGGGTTGCATGCTATCTGGTTAGGCCCTCGAACGAATTCGGAAAGGTTTATCATTCCTCGATATCACCTGCTGCAGTTCAGTAAAAACGTAGGGGTCTACTGCGGTCAGACGATTGCATATAAAGGATTCAGTTGTACTGCCACTTAACCAGTGATCTGAACATAAATGGCAAGGATTTAATCACCAGACTTATGTCTAGAGCAGAGAAGTGGGCGCATCACGATTTGGTGCTGCCAGCTCCGTTGCCATGCCGGCCTCCGTCGTACGCGGCATCTTTTTGCACGTGTTACGGATTCTAGTCAGTCGGCTCCGAATGCTATGGTCTCGCTGTCCTCGGCATCTTGTCTCGGCCGCGACGGCTGGACGCCACAACCTCACTGTACTCGATATCTTGTTGCAGCCGTAACGGTTTTTGGCCTGTCAGTTCTGAACGGTACGGTCTCTTGGTCGTTGGATCCCAGGCAGTGCCGAGAGCAGCGTCCACTCCCGCTCAAGCTCGGTGCTCGACTCCGGGGGCAGCGGCCGTGGAGGAGCGCAGTCGAGCTTGCCTGGCGTGCCAGAGTGGATCGAGGTCCCGCCGTGCCTCAGTGCGGAGAGCTTCGAGGCCGGGCAGGCCGAGGCAGTGGGTGCCCTCTGCCGCCTGTTCTGCGCCAAGCGCACGGGCGAGGAGGTCCTTCCGGTGTACTTCTCCCGCTTCTACCTGGCGCTGCGCCACAGCCTCAGCAACATTGAGGTGACGTGACGCCTGCTCTTTAAAAGCGACGGTTGCATGGGGGAACCCTGCACAGACCTTCCTTGCCCGCATTGGTTGTGCCCTAGCTAGCAAAGAGAGTATCAGCAGCAGAGTGCAGCTCTGTTGCTGACACTCTTTTAAAGTGGGCTGGACATAGTCCAGAGTTTTCCCCAGAAATTTCTGAGATGTGGACATTTGTCAATTTCCAGGGTGTTCGGGGGAGAATTGCTGAGAGTTTTGAGGCTCTCGGTACTTTCTCTGACGCACAGTAGTGATCTTGTTTGCAGGTATTATACAGTTCTGTTGCATAGTGCCACGTGAGTCTGCCTAAGGTGCCACTCTAGGGCGTTGTGCTTTTTGAAGATCGGCTTCATCTTGTCCAGTGGAGGCAGAATAGAGAGGTGGGCTGGACGTAGCAGGGGCGGGCTTTTAGCCAGACTGGTGGGCGGGAAAACCACTGCCACACACTGTGGGGAGAACCCTGGGTTTGACACTCACCCATGGCTGACCATGGCCTCCGAGATCCTGAAGCGAGCGAACGGCACGAACGCTTCTCTGGCCGTCCCATTCGTGTGGAAAGGGTGTATGCGGAAGAAGAGGAGGCGCTCTCAACCCAGGCATAGAATTAGCCGTTTCAATGGTTTCAGCATGACAGAAGGGAGACGATTCAAAGAAAAAGTTGTGTTACGTCGAGTTTCTGCAGCTTCTACTTATAGATTTTTTTGTCTTGTGGTAGAACAGTGAAAAGATGCTTTGGGGAAGGAGATAGGGAAGTTGTGATGCTTATTTAATTTGAAATATTCATCTGGACATGTGGCAGCTAGTGCTACAAGCACGCCTTTTGATATATTTAACTGCAATCTGTAGTGCATAAAAAGCCCTAGAAAAAATTTAGCTCCGCACGTAACGAATTCGGATTTCCCGAAATAAAAATAATCATGCTGTACTTCTTTTTTTTTTAATCTTCGCACATTGTTTGACATAGCTTATTGAGCTTGAGCACGAGATTTGATACTATCAAAGTGCAGTCCTCGTGTTGTCCTTCTTTTTATATATTTTTTTATTACTTATTGCACAATTTATGGGGGTCATATTGCAGCGTTTGCTTCTACTAGAAGCACCTTGAACCTGGCGTCACACTGCTTATACATCAAACAAAAGACAGTCTGCAGATATCAGTCACCACGATATCCGTGGTTCAAATGCTGCATGCCAAGTGTCTCCAACCCCTTGCCATGCGGCATTCAAAGCGCAGATCTCGTGGTGACTCGCATTCGAATCTGTTTGCAGACTGTCTTTTGTATGTTGTGCAAGCAGTGTGACCCGGCTTTAAAGTGATACTTTAACGAAATTTGAAATATACCCGTGGGGTTCAAAAATAGGTTGAATATGATCCACAATATCCGTAAATGACGATCACGTGTTTGTATTTTGAGCCTGGTGGATGTATTTTTGGTTATAAACGGCCCACTCTGGCAAGCGCTCGGAGAGCAGCCAGCGGAGAGCACGCGACATCCAACGCAATCGTGACGCAAAGCTGCGGCAAGGCCACGGGCGAGGCTCATGTCGAGGGGATAGCCCAGTCGTTCCAGCCACCGAAGCGGCTGCTTTTGTATGAATTTATAGTGACAGGTTAATCTTCTGTAATCTTGTAGGGGGACAATAGCGACTTCTGCGACACACAAAAGGCATTTTCGGGAAGAGGGGAGTTCCTCCTGCCCCTCTTCTCTCGTCGTGGCCGGAGGCGAGACAACCTCCGTCACTAGCTGTTAAGGTTCCTAGACGGGCATTACAAACGAGGCGTTAGCAACATCCACCAGGTGCTCTTTGCTAATTGTTTAATTCGTTTTAAAATTCCTTTTCGTGTCTTTGTTAACACGATATTGGTGTGTCCGATTGATACTGCTCCTTTGAACAGATATAGTCAAAAAATAAGCGCCGAAATTTTGTTGTAGTATCCCTTTAAGGAAAAAATTATGGCGGTGAAATACGACCACCTCGCAATGAATTTGCCGTTTTATTTTTATAAACTTTGTGATAATTGTAGGTATTGAATCAAAAGGTGGGGCGTTATCTAGTAAACATCTGGTTTTTGGCACATGAAGCACAAACCGCCGCATCCCGTTATGCACCTTGTGATGTAACTTAATTGATATGCAAACAGACAATGGGACCTCAAGAAAAATAACTCTGGTTTATTAATAAATTTCAACCTCATTGCAGCCTGGTTTATTCGGTATTCAAACTTCCAACCTGCTTTATTTACAGATGCCAAGCATTGAATTTTTAGATTAGACGTGAAGTACTTTGCGACGCAGTGCCTTCGAGCAGTTTCTTCCGATACGCAGCTCTGCCTGTCTGTCATAGTCATGCCTATGTTGACCAGGAATGGCCATTCAAACTTCTCTATTACAATTCTAGAATTTTTTGTCTCATGGTCGTCTCTTGTAGTGCAAATTAAACTCCAGATAAAATTAAACTTCGTTCAGGAAAAAAAAAATAATATTTTCTTGAATAAAAACAGCCATAATGTACTTTTTTTTATATTTTCGCATATTGTTTGACATAGCTTTTCGATCTTGAGTACAAGCTTTAATACTACAAATGTGCAATCCTTGTGAGATCCTTCTTTTTGTATTTTGTTATTTATTATGTAAATTATGCAAATCATAATGTTGTTTGCTTGTACTCTAAGCATGTTTAGGGCAAAAATTATGACGGTAAGATACGACCCATATTGTGGATGCGCGCACTTGTACGTATGTGCCGGCGAGGGTATGCGTTGTGTAGTCACGTATGTGTGCATGTTCATGGAGAGAGGCGATAGTATGACGGCGGCGCAGCCGGTGACGAAAAAAAATGCCGCGTTGCTCGTGCTCTGGAAGTGCATTCGCTGCACGCACACTGAACAGTACGAAAGCATATACATGCACACACACATGCTTCAGCATCTGTTTCTCCCCCAATGTGGTTTCTCTCCCAATGCCCCAAACATGCTACCAAAAAACATGCTGCTAAAAAATAAAGAAAAAGTGCTTTGTAGACTTGAATGCAAGGTCCGTACCTGGCCTGGGTCGTTCATGAATGTAGCCGTAAAGCCCGAGCTTGGCGCGCAAGCTCGACTGGGCCGTCCTATGGCTTGCGGGCTGGCCTGTACCAGTGCAGATCGCTACCTGTGACACTGACGGCTTCGCCGCTCTGTGATGACTAGGAGGATATCACCACCTCGTGGTGAGCGACGGAGTTAGCGCAATTACGCTCATACTGCTAAGGTGTTAGTCGAATGTGACGGCCAGAAACGCTTTCGCACTCGCGCTTCAAGATCTCAGAGGCCATGGGCTGACACACTTGCATGGTTTGATGTGTTTGCGCGTGACCAGTGGCGTAGTGCCACGTGGAGGGGGGTGTGTTTAGCGGTACGCTAACACTCCTCTTTCAATGGGGACTGCGAAGTAGGTTAAGAACTGCGCACCATCTGTAAGGCTCGGAGGCACTTTTTTTTTCAGGTTACACGTGCGGTGGCATTTCAGAGAAAACATTGCGATTCCCCCAAAGAAGTGCGCTGATGATACAGACAAGAAGTCCTTTATACACTTACAATTCCTTTGACACGCGTCACATCGTTGCGATAGAGAGGGCTGCTCGTTAAAAACCCCCCCAAGTGCTATTGCAGCTTCATCGCCTTTGACAAAAGGTCTGAGCCAGATGATTTTTTACAACGATAGATGTTATGGGCTCTTCTCTTGACTGAAAATGACGTCCGTTGATGTTGTAGTAACAGTTGTTGTAGTAATTGTTGTCATTGATGTTGTAGTTGGCCATGTAGGGTGTCCATCGCTGGAATCAAACCTGGGTCTGTCGCTTGTGAAGCGGGCGCATTACCACTAGGCCACACTACAGCATTAATAGCCCACTCTAAACATAGGGTTTTTGTAGTACACGATTGCCCACTGCACGCACTCTCCGTAAAAAAAGTGGCCTATAAAAAATTGCTGTCGTAGCATTGTCAATGTCAAGAGCTTGTGCAGGAAGACACGCTTTTGCGCGCTCTTGATATAAAAAAAAGAAACAAAAGCGTTCAGAACAAAATAAAACAAAACAAAAGCGTTCAGAACAAAACAGGTGTTTATTCTGTTCCGAACACTTATGTTCACTCACCCCACTGCCCCACTGTGCGTGAACGTGACACCCATGCCCAGCGACTTTGCCGTGATGTGTCGCAGCAATCGCTGTGACTGCACTGTAGATTAACGCAGGACTGCTTACTTTTTTTTCTTAAATGGAATGTTTTGCATGGCTCGCTCCTAGCAGTCCTAGAGCGCAGCTCTTGGGCGCCCGTTTCCTGCTTGAGCGGCGTTGCCGTCGGCGTAACCGCATGTTGCATTATGGGACGTTCCCCATAATGACGTCACACGCAATGATGTCACGCGGAAGAAATTTTCCCGCTAAATTTAGTGGGGAAATTTTCCCGCTAACCTTAGCAGGAAAATTTTACCCTCGTGACGTCACACGTGATGTCACATGTGACCCTCCCCTCCTTTTCCTCAAGAGCTGCGCTGTAATTCGGCATTACAGAGAATAGTGAACGCTTTTCATTCCTTTGATAACACACTCAAGTTCACATTCAAAGTTCTTTATTTTCTTCATTTGGAGATGAGAGGCAAAGAAAAAGGCAAGTCTGATGTTGCTTGACAGGTCCCTGTCTGAATGTTCGCCACATTGGAAATAATGCAAACGCAACATAAACTAGTAACAGCTGTGTTAGGGAGAAAAACAAAGTGATATGATAACCCAAATTTTGGCTATTCACAACAGCTACCGGAAACTCCTTAACAAACATTGAACATAAATTTTTTTTTTCTGGTTTCTTATTTCTATGTTCAGTTGTAATGGTGCATTCTTAAAGGGGCTGTGTGACGATATTGGATAGGAATGTTATTCACTTTACAAGAGCTTACTGGCACTGATGGGGCCCAAGTATTCGCAACTCCAGCCCGCCGCTCGCCCGCCCTCTCGCGGACAAACGGAGAACTAGAAGAGCAAAAAGGTGTGTGGCGGCTGCGCAGAGGTGGTGGCAGGGACTGTCGGCCTTGGTGCCTTGCTACTGCTATTACCGCATGGTTCTGGTCGGCTTGTTCGTGCGGGAAGCGCTTTTAACGAAAAAAGTGAGCTCGTTGAAAAAGGGATTCTTGTGTTCCACTTCGCAACAGCATTGCATGAAGAAACCGGGATGTCTAATTTCACGAGAAACGTTTCGTATATCGCATGTGCTGCAGAATTCTGGTCTTGTCGTCTTCAGCTCAATCTGTGCTCAACGTGACTGCAAATGATCCTGTTAGTATTGTAGAGCTCTAGCCTGCGGTCAACGAAAGGTTTGTTCTTTGCCTTAAGTAGGAGAAAACTGGTCGTGCAACGGTATGTCGAGCAATAGACATCGGGAATGAGTTTGTGTTTTAAGGCCAGTACAGGGAACATGACCATTTGTTCCAAGCACTTTCAAAAGATAGGTTACACCTAGTTGCTTTCTGGAAATTACAAAGGCAATTAAAGAAATGTTCGAAGCACTTTAAGAGTGTCTGTGTTAGCCGGGCGTTCGTGACGTGTATAGAAGGGACAGTTTTGGCGAGGCAAGTCGCAGCATTGCAAATGACAAGGTAGACAAATGGACAGTATATGAAACACGCTGATCACGTTAATAGTCAGTTTTAGCATGGTGTTACCGCAGGCTATCGTGAGCACTGCAACGCTCCTGGCGCACGCTGAAAATTAGGCTTCAAAGGCGCAGCGTGAACTTCCGGTTGCAATAATGCACCGTACGGTAGCCTGCAATCACGTGGTCCTAAAACCTCATATTAGCAACCATAGCGCAGTTTGATCACGTGTTGCTGTACACTAAAACCGCGACGATGAGCAGTGAGTTGTGAGCCTGTGACACGAAGACATCAATACAGTGAACGCTGCTTTTCCGCAGCTTGACGGTTGCCATGCGCAACACACCTTTTAGAGCACTAATAGCCAAGCAAAGCGCAAACATGATATCTTCATCACCCTCAAACATATTCTGCCACAAACAGTGGCGCAGCCGGTGCCTAAAATGCTTTCACCTTCCACAAAGCTTCTCAAGTTGAGCTTCCACGACTTTTAAACATCACCATGTTTGTTTTTCTAATGCACATCAACGTCTCCGTCACCTGTAATATGCTCCTGCTTTGACTGCTTGGCCTTTGTAGATACATAAATTATTTTGAACGCACCGACCAGCGTCAGCGAGCAGGTGCACGGGAAATCCTGCAGAATCTATCCCCGTCTCTTCCGCCATCTTGGAACTACCGCTCCGCCATCTATAAGGCGTTGGAGTTGTGAATACTCGCTCACAAAGCCACTGACCAAAAAGCTCCTTTTTCACTGCGTAATTTCGAGACTACAAGTGGATGCTTTCTTTCAGTCCCTCCTTCACTAAACTTGGATTGCATTATTGGTGTTGTCAACAATGCGATCCCCAGTATTTTGTCATCAAGCCTGCCGACCCCTGCAGTGACAATACTTAAATGCGGCTCATGCAGCGGGAGACGAGCACTGCATGAGGCATTCAGTTTGGGCTCCTGACAATCAATGCCTTGAAATTGCGTATTGGCTCCTGCCCATTAGCTTCAATGCCGGGAATAGCCAAACCTTAACTGTGTGTGTTGTACCCAGCACGTGCCTTGTGCCTTGCTAACTGCAGTGCATGGCTATGATAGACATTGTTGCATATATATGCGGTCTAAGCTCGTTATAAACAGACCTTGATTTTGACCAAGATTTAGGTCTGTCGTAAAAGGAGTATGTTGTATGCAGATACGAAGTTGAGTCAATGATATGTAGAGGAAAACCAATCAAACTTCAAAAATCGGTATGTTATATCCAAGTGTCTGTTGTAACCAGGTCTGTTGTAATGAGCTTAAACTGTAATGGGCTCCAGACCATGTGGCCACTTGTTCTGGCTGCGAGTTGAGGGGTTGAACGCAGCTCGTTTTTCTCATTTTTATTGCGACTGTCGTTTTTTGTGGAGAAAAGCAACTAACGTGTGTTTCACAGGTTATGAATATCAAGGAATAAAGGCTGGTTCACACTGCCCCATTTTGTTACGTTAAGTTACGTTACGAAATATTACGTTGAAGTCACCGGGACCTCTATGCTTCGTATTAAGCGAGGCTACCAGTTTAAGGAGAAAGCATGACACACGACGTTCGAGACACGAATGTTTCGGTGACTTATACGTAACATAACTTAACGTAAGAAAATGGGGCAGTGTGAGCCAGCCTTAATTCTAAGCGGTATTTACTGAAGGTACCAAAATTGTTACATTGCCCCTGTAAGGTTTACAGTCAGCAACCCTTGTAGTCTTGTAAACTGTCCTGTCACAACATTCTGAGGAGCCTGTTATTCCTAAACCTCCATGTGTTTCTTGAAACCCAGATTCCTAAGAATGATTGCTTAATGCACCGCTTAGAGGGCATGGCGGTCCTTGAATTTGCTTGCTGCTTGCTACCGTGCAGAGCAAGGCCCAGGTGGTTGCGAGCGTGCTGCTCAACTCGTGCGACCTGTTCCGCCAGGACATGGAGGGGGTCAACGTCCTCCTCCCCCTCTTCTTTCAAGCCCTCGAGTCTGTCTTCTGCCCCGACCGGGAGTCCAAGATAAGGCAAGGAATCTGGCTTCTGCTTCTCTCTCGACCTACCATATTGTTGCGAATGGAAAACGATTGACAAGCTAAAACTGAAGATAAAGGTTCAATTGGCAAACTCGTGCCAAAAACAGAAGAAAGAACGAGCATTGAGATGTCGGCGTGACAGCTGGCTTGTGCGAGGGTGAGTCGGCAAGGCCACATTGGGTCCCTTATCTACTACGCTGAATATTTCAAAAAATTTGGTCTAGAATGTTAGGGCTTCGAGCTAGGGCGAGACTGACTCGGCAAGGCCATGTTGGCCTTCTTATCTATTGCTCTCGGTATCTCGAACATTCGGTGTAGAATGTTTGAGTGTCGAACATTTGGGGTAAGAGTAAACTCGAAACTTCTAGAAGCATGGAGTAGCGTTCCCTCTCGGCAATATTTGTGGATGTCGACATGGTCCTAAGATCACCTGGTCTGGAATCTTTTCATCAAGCTGTGGGAAAGTTTTCCCTGTTGACAAACTGAAGCACCAGATGTGCGTTGCCGACGTTTGGAGTCAATTGATCAGACTGCTTGGAGCACCTATAACTAGAGGTGTGCGAATACCAAAATCCTTCGAAGCGAATAGAATCGAATAATAAATGTTACGAATTGGATCGAATATTTTCGAATACTAATAGTAGTTTCGAATGAGAACATCATTTAAAACAAATATTTTTTATTTGGTGTGAATTAAACAAGAACGCTCAATCAAGAAACAACTGTTTTTTTCCAACAAACCTTTATGAAAAGGTCAATTTTATTGCAATAACAAAAACGACACTCATGTGACTGATAAAACACATGAAATAAAAGATTGGTCAATCAAGGAGTCAAGTTACAGCACGTAAATGAAAGTACACAAGTGGAGGCGGGGCGGCAAGTAACGAAACCACGTGACTGTAAACGAATGTATACAAGCAGTGGCGGGTCGGCAGGCCACCATACAAAGTTGAAGACCGCGTCGCGCAGCTGCACCGACTTTGCGCCATTTCTTCCCCTGTTTAATAGTTCTGCCATAAGTGGCTGCCACAAAGAAGCAATAAATTAAGAATACATTGTTTGTTTGTTGTTTTTTTTTGGTGGAGGGAGCAAGTCCCACTTTTACCAGTAAAAACGGGTAGAAATAAATAACAAAATAAATACTGGCGAACTGATGAACCGGAAAATCAAGCAAAAAAATAACACGAGCCAGATATCGCCGATAGTCGATGTCAGCCGTAAATCCATATCCAAATCCATATCCGAATCCATAGCACCTTGGCTGCCTCGGCTACTGTAGTGAGTGTGGTCAGTCGCTTTTGTGCTCACGACGATGCGCGTGCCGTTGCAAATCAAAATCCCTCATCAAATCTATCGCAGCATTTGTGCTACGACCACTTCGCCAACTCCGCAATACAGACATCATGGCAAGCAAAAGACAGATCGCGCCACCGCGTGCAATTACGTTTTAGTGATTGATACAAAAAGAAAGGCACTTAGGTTGGCTTTTTGGGTTCGCCAAGCTCGAAACCATACTCCGTTGTCTAAGAACAAAACAGGGAACTTGACCGCGAGTTGACACTAATCAGCGAGTTCCGCATTATTCATAGTTTTCGAAGTATTCGAAGAATTCAAATACTTCGAACAGCAGAAGTGCGAAGCGAATCGAATCGAATGGCAAGCATTATTCTCGAAGTATTGGAAGTTTAGAATATTCGCACACCCTTACTTATAATGGATGGGCGTGGGTTTGGAGAAACCATTGTGAAAGAAGTTCCTGGATTTGTGTACTCTCATAGAACCCTACGGACCTGTCGAAAAGATGCATGATTAGAAACGCCACCATACTCGAGACCTTGGGATCATTTTATTTTGGAATTAAAACGCCATACGAGGGTTGAGACATCCGGTTTAAAAAGATTATCAAAATATTTCAACGTGCATCTTTTTTAAACTTTCTTTTCACTTGTTTTTAATTTTGCGTGGATCAGTGCTGTGGTGACAAAAGTTACTAGGGCAGAAACCGCCAAAGCTTTCAGACCAGTCAGTAGTTTATCAAGGACCGTGATATAGATTTTTATGCCTGTTACGAGCATTAATTGTATCACATTATTCATGGGTATTATAAAATTAATGTGCAAGATTATATAACTTTTTCACAGGGCTATTCTACGAGACAGAGACATAGTTTTTCCATAGTTCCATTCATGCCTCGTAATACCGTAATTGTTTTAAATATTCGTTTTTTCCACGGACCGTGGAGGAGTGGAACGAGCTTCCCCAAGAGACAATTGAGCAGGGATCTCTTGATTTGTTTGCCGCGCGTTTAGTATAATAATATTTTTTCTGTCTGTTACTGTGTGGCGGAGGATGTGAGTGCCTGTACAGTTGACTTTGTGTATTGCGTTTCATTATGCTTGTACCTCACCTGCTATGATCTCCATGTGAGATTAGCAGTATTACTAAATAAAAATAAATAAATAAATAAAATAAAAATAGTAGTGGAAAATCGAGGATCTGTTGTGTTATCTAAAAAACACAAGTCCTGTCGATGCTGATACTGTGGAAAGTTGCTCAGCTTGACAGTCGCAGTGCGAATTCTAACGTCGAAGCCAGTGAGAGTGGGTAGTACTGAACTCGCCATGATAAAGCCAACTCATGTTGTATGTTTCATTGGGCTCAGCTGCCAAATTGAATGAAAACAAAACTTCAGGGCTGGACGACATACCTAGTCGTATACGAACGGAGTGTTCTGGTATTTTGTCCTACTTTTTGTTTGCATTGTTTGATAGTTCAATGACCTCTGGATGCTTGCCCACCAAATGGAAAAGAGCTCATGTGGTTCCGGTTCTCAAATACGGCCAAAAAGATAGGGTTAACATTTACAGGCCCATCTTCCTACTGTGTGTGCACTCAAAAATACTACCGTATTTACTCGCATAATGAACACACTTTTTTTCTAAAAAAATTGACAGATATTTGGGGGGAGCGTTCATTACACGGGTAAAATTTTTGCATTTACACACTTCCTACAAATGTCAAATTAGGTGCCAATATGGCACAACAAGGTACTGTGGCATGTCTCCAGTGACGGAGACGCATTCACGGCTGGTCGGGGGCGCACCACAATAACCATGCTTTATAAATTGCAAACCTTTTTAGGGCGCTTTCGGGGTGCCTTTTGCCGAAGGAAAAGCGCCCTACAAAGCTCACTTAGCACAAAAAGCAACGCGACCGTTCTTAGGCGATATATAATTGCTAGTATCTGGCGGGCGTGCTCAGGTATATCCATGACTACGACTAGTGACTACGCCTATAAGAACTCAGGGTATAAGAATTCGTACAAAGTCCAACCCACGACCGACCCCCGAAGCCCACTCGCATAGATCAAGCTTCGTTCAAGGAGACAAGAACTCGTACAAAGTCCAACCAACCGCGGACCCCGAAGCCCCGCACAGATCAAGTTTCGTTTAGGGAGAGGCTACCAGACACTCTCAGCCTACAGCGCATCTGTTCAAGACTTTTAGAATCTTGATCAGCGAAACATATAAAAACATATAAAAGCACTTTTCCCGTAAAAGAACATGCTTCCACAGGGGGCTACTGTCAAAGAGTGATTTTGCCCTCTGTCTTCAGATTGTGTGGGAGTAACGTGCCATTGAACTTTAAACTTCCTTTTTATTTGTGCCGCAGGTTGGTGCCCAACATTTCTCAGGTGGAGCTCCGCTGGTCTTCCACCCACCTGCTCTTGTCCATGCTCCCACTTCCACTGCATTACGGAAACCTTCTGCTGAAAGGTATGCTCCCGCTAAAACCTTCTTGAGATCATTAATGCTTGTACCCTTGACTTTAGGATGATATTTATACGTCATTACCTGATTGAGTAAAAAAAACAATTACACTAGAACCTCGTTGATATGTTTTTCAGGGAAACGCAACAAAAAGAAAGGAGCCAAGAAAACATAGGAACCGACAACGCTTTGGGGGCCCATAAATGAGACAGGAAATCAGTCTCACTCTGTGGTTCATTTCAAGCAAACTTTTGCAGCTGTAAAAAATGACCAGAGTTTTTCAAATATAGGTTGACTGTTTGTTGGGAACTGTTACTTAAAATTAGGGGTCTTTATGTAATCATAATTATAAACTGTTGACTTATGAGAGAGAGCAGAATTTCTGAGCCGATCAAGCGATTCCAGGCGCTTTCCCGTGTCAGCCGCTGCTCCTAGCACGTCGGTGCAGAGCGGTGAAGACGCATGCATCGCTGTAAAGGGTGCAAATATTTGAATCGAACGATGCAAGCTCTGAAACTTTGGCATCTGGTCCTAACCACTAGAGCTAGATTTAGACGGAGACCGAGCATTTGGCGAGGCTCAGTTTATTTTTGCGATGAAAAAAAGCAGTTCTATTTTATCCCAAACCTGTGGTACTTCATTTGTACTAAATTCTTTAGGGGTATATAGTATGTATCTGTTGCATTGTTAATAAATTTTGGTATATATATATATATATATATATATATATATATATATATATATATATATATATATATATATATATATATTGATAAAGGATATGGTATTCGGTGTTAGCTGTGCCGGACGTTTCGCTGCCCATGCAGTGCATCGTCGGTTTGGTTTATGTCGTCCTCTGTTTCGATCTCGTCTGCAGACTTTGGGTCAAGCCAGACAGTGACCTTCCAGTCCCTGAGACCACGCCTGATGAACCTTCTGATTGGAGCGCTCCAGAACGAGACGGATTCAACCAACACGCAGATGCTTCTGGGTGGGTGTTTGGTTCCGCTACCATTGAGAGATGCTTCTGACCAGCTAAAATCCGATTCACGAACACATGGAGACACTGTGTTCGCTCCCAGATATTTCTGTGCGATACACATACAATATGAAGTGCTCGTGTTAGAAATGTGAAATAATTACATAAAATATGTGTGCTCTATTAGTAACGCAATTTTTTTTTTCAGTCTTTTGAATAGTATATGTTGAAAAATTCCAACTAAGCACATTACCATAGGCGCTTGAGGAAAAGATTAGCGAATAGCTACCGGGATCGTCTTTATTTGTTTGTGCAACCGTGGGCGTGCAATGCAACAGTACCGACAGTAGTACGGTACTTTTGGGCAAGCGAGGAGAGATGAAGCAATTAGAAGCGTAGCCTGTGGCAACGGTTACACAAAGACAAGCGGGTGCTACAGCTATGTGATGCGTGGTCACGCAATTCTTTATTGGTCTCAGTTTGGAACAGAGAAAGGTGTGAGCAGCGTACACACAAGGTACCGCTGTGGAACATGTTCCACAGCGGTACCTTGTGTGGAGGCTGCTCGTTGGTCATCCTCAAGTTTGCGTGTGTCTCGCCTCGTACCTCGGCAGTGCTTGATATTTGACCAAGTTTATGGAGGAGAAACTAGGAAAGTACTATTCTTGTTGTTCTAATCCCGATCGTTTCTCTGATCTGGCCGATTTCAGGCGGTCTTCTGTTCTGCGTGCAAGACGCAACCGCCCACGAGGAGGCCAATCAGGTGACCCAGCCGGCTTCGACGGGTCAGGACAATGCCAACATGACCTACTCCAACCTTCTTTGCTCCGGTGAGCCTGACATCTTGTCACCTTCTGCTTTTTTGAAAGTTAGTTTTCACGAGTCCCCATGATGCCTGCAACTTGCTATAAAATGCAGAGCACGCGTTCCTAGAGCCATCAAGTGAGTTATGCTTACGGTAATGTCGGCACTCCATTCTCAGTCTTTTTGTGGACGCCGCCATTTTGGCACGCAGTGCAGAGTGAGTGCAATTGACTATTTTTTAAAATAAGAAATTGTGACTTTTCCGAGCCTTACATGCGGTGTCGGGAGGTTCAGGTGATGCCGGCTTCCACAGTCACAGACTGTTTTAGTGATTCCGGAGGACAAAAGACCGTTTCCGACGATTTAAAACAATGCTTCGGATAACTAGCAACGCTGACTTTGAGCACCAACATAGCCAATGCGTAGTAACTCCAAAGCACTCGCAGCTGTGTGAACACACTCCTCTATTTTTTTGGATCTCGGTGGTGGCCGGGATACGTAAAGCTGGTCCTGAAGCGAAGCTTTGCCTGAGCCATGCCAAGCGCAAGTTCGTCTGCTTCTTTTGGAGGAGTTGCGGTGACGTCAGAAATACGCCGAGCTTTGATTGGCTGTGGTTGAAGGATAGTGGGTAGACCTTGAGGTCTGCCCACTATCCTTCCAATGGGAGCCAATCAGATCTCGGTGTTCTGACGTCACCACAATCCCTGCAAAAGAAGCAGACGAACTGGCGCTCCGCATAGGCTCTTCAACCGGGTTTCTAGGAACGCAGGGGTTCAAAGTACCCTCGTAAGTATTTCTCGGTCATCTCCACCCCTGAGTAAAGCGTTTTACATGTTTAAACACTATTTTAGAGGATTTGAGTCACCTTGTGATGCACAGTTAGGAGTCAATCACTCCCTAGTATGTGAAATATTGTTTCGAGGGCCTGTTGGCTTCTGCACTGCTTTATTGTATCAATGCCAAGTTTAAAGACCCATGGTCTGAGCGAGTGCCAGTTCCCACACTCTTGACGAGATTACATTTAGATTTCAGCCCTGCGTTTTTTCGGTGTTTATTGCTCGGAATACTGGAGGCAGCAGCAGTGCGAGCATGTGACTTTGAAGATGATTTGATGGTGTTGACCCGTGTGGCGGTATAATTGGTGGAATTGGATGAGGGACTGAAACATTTTAGAGAACAAGCCAGGTTACTGAAAACTGGGACTTGGATTTGCAGCAGCCGGTGTTGGTCGTGCGATGAGCAAGCGAATTTCGCGGGGAATGAAACTCTCTCGGTGAAATGCAGGACTGTGTTGGTGGATGTGGTTTCTGTAACCAAACAAATTGCTTGTTAGAAAGTGATACATAATTTTTTTGTACATTCCAACTTCTAAGTCGTGTTGGTGGGCCAACTTGAGTTGTAACCAGACATTTTATGACCTGTGAATTTTAGTCGAGATGCCAAAAGTTCATGGTTGCGACATTTTTTCTTTTGTCTACATCGAATTCTTTTTTCGGCACAAACTAGAAGGCTTTTTGATCCTTTTTTGTGTCCTGGTTGGGTGAAAACTTGTACGTGGTGAGTTTTGAAGTAACATTCTACTTTTTTGTGGGCGGTACTTGGCGAGAATTCCCATTGATTGCACCTTTGAAGTTGAGTCTGTTTGCTTTGTTAGGACCGTCTTCAAAAAAGAAGATTATCTGTTCGCAACATTTTAGTGGCTTCCATCTGTAGGCCACAGAGCAAAGTTACAGTAGTTTTCAGAGTGTTTGTGACAAGCGTTTCTGACGTGGAATATGTCAGAAAACCTTCTTTCTTGAACTGTGCTGTCTCTCTGCATGGCTGGTGCTGGGGCTATTTTTAATTTGAAACTTGGTGCCTTCGCTGGATGGTTGGTTTAAATGTGCAAAAGACTAACCTTTTGGAAACCAACTTTCGTTGTCAATCAAATAATTTATGACTTATTTTTCTTTCCTGTTTTATTTTGGTGTTAACTGTTTAGTTATAAAAAATAGAATCATAAGAAACTTGACAAAAAAAAAATCGGCATGCATTTAGAAAATTTGCGGATTGCCCTCGCACATTTTCAGGCACAGCCGTGCCTTGGGATTTTTAGACGTAGCACAAGTAATATTCATTATACTCCATTTCGCCTTAAAGTCTACTGCAACAGAGCCCACGAGTCATGTTCGCCAATCCAGAGCTCCACGCATTCCAGGTGGCTTCATGCATCGCCCATCCAGAAGGTCACATGATATGCTCTGAGCTATGAATTGGTTCTGGTGGCTCGTAGCATCCATTGCAGTACATCCTAAGCCAAGACTCACACATGTGTTGGGGGATGCTCAAAATGTGAACCCAGGTTTGTCTCGGTGCCTCAAAAGCCCGACTAAACGGCAAACCGAATGTCGTTGATAGTTTTTGGACCTCTTTCCTTTCTAAAGTGTGGTTTCGGCTGGCATCCCACCCCAAATGCTCTCACTTCCTTTTTTTCTTTTTTTTTTTTTACAGCAAAAGTCATGTAGAGCTAAATAAAGGGAAAAAGAAAGGTTTTTTCAAGGGCTGCCATTGTAATTTACAAAAGTATGTCTGGATGGTGCATTGGTTTTGTGAAGATGTTGGAGTAAAGACTTACACTAATAAAAAATTGCGAGCTAAAAAAAACAAAAAACTTCATACGGCTGTGTGGGGTTAGGTCTTTCTAAATTAAAAGTGAAAAAAATAAAACAAAACAAAAAAACTTGTGGGTTATTGGGCTGTTTCGTTACACAAAACAGGAAACAAGAACAAAGTCAATTACTTCCTTCACTCAGTTTGTTATTTTTATACAATCAAACATATGAAACATAAAGAACGACATTTTTTTTCTTTCACATTGGCCAATAAAAGAAAAAAAGCTTAGCTCCATGCTGCTTCTTGGAAAATTGTGCTTTTTTTATTTGTAACTGTTGATTAAAACATACTTGCTCTTTGATAAAAAGAAAAAAAGCACAACCCAGCCACACTTTTATGCTAAATTACAGTGTTGGAGCCTGTGAAACCAGTTGTTAAGACTTATTTAAAATAAATCCGATTCCTTGGGCCCCCGCTGTGCAACGAAGCAGGCAAATGGCGCTACTACCACTTTGTTTTGGTTTGGGGGCTGGCTGTTGTTGACCTTGCTTGCAGATGAGGAGTCCCCGCGGTGGTTGCGCAGGGAGAAATCGCATAGCTTGTCCTCAGAATCTGACTGGGACCCGTTTGGAGCTGATGGCCTCGGTAAACCCTCAGTGAGCTCTCTCACCCGTGGGGCTGCGCTTGCCTGGTGGCCGGTGTGTCTGTGTCGGGTGTCTCTTTTGGTGTTCTTGCGTGGTGCGGCGGTGCTAATGCTGGATGGCTGCTCAGTCGTTGCGACGGTTTGTGGTTTTCTGTGGTCTGCTCGGTGGAGGCTGCTTCGCTTGGCGTCCCGCTTGTGGTGTCGAAAGAAAGCTGTCCTCTACGAAAGGAAGCTGTCTTTTTTCGTTTTAACCCCTTAAAGGAAAGCTGAAGAGGTTCTTGAAAGAGAATGAGTCAGGGGTAAATTCTAGAGTGTTTTTATGACGTGAAACTGGATACCGCATTCGTTTTCCCCAAAGGTGTAAGTAAATGCAAGAAAACACGAAAAACCTCCAACCAGTTGTTACGTCACGAAAGGATCTTTCGGCCGCCAAAAAAGTGTCGCTTGTGTAGGCAGCGCGAGTATTCACAAGCTTGCTAGGTATGTTCCCCCACACTGACACCAGTCGGGACGTCTTTTTCTGGCCGTTTTGAAAATAGCAAGAGTCGCCGTGCACAGCTTTGATAGTCGCTGAAGATGCGCGAAAGCGGAGATCCCGAAAACTCCTTTTATGACGTAACGCTCCGGGAAGGCTATTTTAGTGGTACTTTGAAAATGACTTTCTGCAGCCTCCGTGCACCAAACTGAAAAATAATTCCTATGTTCGTGATCCTGGAGGGCAAATAAAAACAGTTTTACAGTTTCCCTTTAAAGAGCAACTCTGGTTAAATTTTGATGTGAGATAACAATGCAGTCCTACATCGTATCATCTGAAAAGCCTACACGTAAAATATTGCGACACGATTCCGCCTAAAGTTTATTAAACCGGCCAACAAAGCCGGAGCAACTCCACAGTCGCCGAAGTCCACCCAATCTAGCGTACAATGAGTGGTGCGCGGAGCAGTGCAGTTAGCATCGCTGTGTGGACACTGCCAACACTGTGCGGAACGCCAACAACTTGAAGGATTGTTTTGTTTATTTCTTACTTTTCGAGGCGCGAGGGCGAGAGAGAAAAAAGAGAGTGCAGCGCGCCGTTCACAGCTTTCGTTGATGACAGCCGACGTCTCCGTACCACTTGGTGTCCAGTAGTTGACGAGCAGGACCAATGTTGCCTGCTGCAGGCAAGGTTTCGGTTTCGCCTTGTGATTTTCGTTCAAACGAGGTTTGGAAGGAAACTATTAAACTTTTCGGAAACGAATGACATACAACTGTTTATTAGTAGTTTTGACACAATAATTACCTGCAATCCCAGAATTTTCGGAATTAGAGTTGTTTAAAGCACAAAATAAGCAAAAATTAAAAAAAAAAAGAAAATAGTTTTTTTTTTGCAATTTGAAAAGTTTATTTATTTCTGCACATTTTCCATTGTCACAGTGTTCCTAGAAAGTCCTATTTCGGGCTGAAGATCACTTCTTTCGAAAGCAAGTAGCGGGTGACCACGCCTCCTTTTGGGATACGCTCCTCATTTATAAATTTTCCAACAAAACAAATTTCAACACCAGATCTAAAAGCTTGTCCAGTAACAGATAATCTTCAAAATTATCTGGCAACTATTGCACACCTTTTTTTCTTTTTTAACCAGGACAATCCCGAGACGCTGTGCGTGTTTTTTCCACGTGTGTACCGTGTGAACTTTCAAGCACCTGTGTTTTTGCGACGACAAAATGTCGGCATTGAATGCTGTTCTTTCATTCAATGGTGGTAGCATTGCACAAGCAAATATTTTGAAGTCCTGTTGATGAAACCCCGTGTGGAACACCATCAAGTGGCTGAGGGAAGTTGACTGCTCACAAATATACTTTACGGACCGAGCGACACAACAGGTCACAAGAGAAGCTCAGCAAGCAAGGTGATAAGCCTAAAAGCGAAGTCATGACTTTAGCAATGACTTCGAAGTTGGCGGCTATCGACAAAATGACTCTGAGGCTGTTGGTGCCAATAGCAATTTGGTGTTCACCTGTTTTTTTACTTTAAAGTCAGTTACCTCAAAACAGTGTTTTTCAGTACATAGGTACCATTATTTCTTTAACCTGCCATTATAGAGGGTTGACTTTTTATTCCTACTACCTAAATAGGCTTGAAAAGTACTGAACTAGAATTAAAAATGTGCACCTAACAGTTTTTGTTTTACAGATTTTTTAATGCACTAAGAAAACTAAAATTTTAGTATTAGAATTAAAAAAATTGAGAAACATTTATTTTCAATTAATTTATATACTTCTAGATCAATAATACATTTTTTCGAACAAAATGATATTTAATATAACAGGAATACTCCTAGTAGTCACTGAGAAAATGTTCCTTAGCATGGCCTAAATTGCATGGAGAGTATAGGACTTACCCTGGTCCCCTTCACCATTTTTGGACGAGCCTAGCTTGTCAACTTGGAGTTGTCCCCAAACCGTCTGGGACGAGAATGGCTTGTCTGCTGTCCCCTGTTCACGCGCTGAACCATTTTGGACAAACCAGGTTCGCTCATGGCTTAGTTTGTGGTTAAGTTAGCGGCTCTGCCAACAAATGGCACCCCTGGATGTCTAAAAATTTTGTTCCCATTCCATTTGTGGTCATAAGTTTGATTTTGTGGGCAATGAATGTGCAATTTCAAAGACAACAATATAACAGTTGAGGGTCAGAAGTTCTCCAGAACTAAAAACGGTTAAGGGGTTTAATGAACCTTTTTTGAGTAACAGGCGCACTCTGGGGGTTGTCTACAAACTACTGATGGAGGGCAGCCCAACGTGCATCCACCTCTAGCTCTCCACCGTTGTGAGTTAACCTGGCACACGCAGGGCACAACCCGTATTAGACCGCCATATTTGCCCGATAGTGGCGTCCCCTAATGTCGCTAGAATTGCAAACACCCCTAACGCTAAAAAAAGAAAAAGAATTGTTAGAAAGAAACGAACACGCATAGATGGGTGTTGACAGTGTTGGTCGTGCGGGACGGTGCTCTCCAGAAATGGTAGCAGAAGGAAGCAAGGATCAGGGGAGAGTGTGTCATGCATGCGCAGAAACCTTTTGGAAAAAAGTTCATTCGATTCGGTATATTGTAAGTTTTTTTGTTTTGGTATTAGAAATTTCAATATGCCAAATCTCTTATTTCGGAATATTAGAATTTACAATGTAAACCAAAGTTTTAATTTGGAATATTCGATTTTCTAATATGCCATATTTTTCATTTGGAACATTAGAATTTGCAATATACCAGATTTTCAATATGAAATGTTGGAAATTCCAATATACTAAATTTTCAGTTGGGTGTATTGGAATTCTGAATACTATATGAATTTTGGGTATTGAAATTTCCAATATACGAATTTGGTATATATTGGAAATGTCTGGGCCATTACAGAGATCCTTTTGGGATAGGCAGGTGTCGCAGTGGGGAAGGGGCACGTTTGTTCCCGATGTTCTCTAGTGTACCGCATTCACTCGAGAAACATGCGCACATTTTACAAACAAGGCCCGCACCTTCTGCTTTCCCGCAGAGCACAGATGCATCCAAGCTTTGCATTCTACAAAAGAAATGTACCTAATACAGAATCTGAGACAAAACAATTATTCGCAAAGGGAATGTCGCCACAACTCGAATCACAACTTGGCCTCCCCCTTCTAAAAACACGCAGAACCGCATCCACCCTAACCATACTGCCCAAGTTTTATCACCACTTCCCTTTCCAGATTAACTTGTACTGGACACGCGCACCACACACCTCACGTCGCCTAGATGATTCTTGCAAACTGCTCTATTCCTAGGACTAATACCTTTAAGCTTTCCTCCTTGCAGCTGGCTATCAGCTACTGGAACAGATTGATTCAATAGCAGTGATATTTTTACGACTTAGACAGCATAATCTTTTCATTGTTATTCTTTGTTTTTTCTTTCTTTCGTTTGGCCAATGTGCCCTACATACACAAAGGACTGTGTGCCCCGCCTATGTAAAGCCCCACGTAATAAATGAAATGAAATTTGCACAGATAAGATTTCCTCGTGATGTCTGTCCCGTAAGCTTCTGCGATGCTCCCGTCGATCGCATGATCGGCTATTTGTGAGTTCTGTGGGAAAGTGGACTCGCAGTCTTTGTTCGTGAACAGTGCTCCTGTTATCCGAGCAAATGTGGTTAGTCAGAATCAGTACGAGCCTAAGTGGGTTACGAAGAATTGAGTCAGTTGTTCGTGGGATTTTCATTTTACTTCCAAAGAGTGGATGGAATACGGGAGGTAGGGTCTGCATTTCAGTTTTACAATGTAAACCACCGCCCTCTTATATTTATTTTTGTCAATAGTGTAGTGTTAGTATCATAAGAAGCACATAAAAGCTTGAATTAACAGAAAATTACATTAAAAAATCTTTTCTTTGCCAGAAATTCTTTATGGATGCATTCGTCATTGAGCAGTTTATTAACTTGGGAAGCATGCAACCCAGTAGGCGCATACTGCGACGTCCTTGTGCAATCTGTACTCCAGTGCTGCATTTCTGAATCACATTGTTGCAGCATTGCATTTTCATTCAAAGTTGGGACAATGAGAAGAATGTAGGATTTAAACAAGCCACCTAAATAGTATACTTCTATAATTCAATAATGCTTTTAAGATAGCTTTTGTTTTTTTATAATTTAATGAGGTGAGTTTCACGGCTACCTGCAGTGCCATATTTTGCTAAAGCTATGATATGGGTCACATATTATGAGTGTTTATAATATGATTCTTTTACAATTTTCTACTTGGCGACAAAAGCCATACAATTTTCACGAAATGGGACAACACACTGTGTCAGGAGGCTGATTTACGATTTTTGCATTAGAAATTTCTTGGAATCTCCTCTCGCAGGTGAGTACGATTTGTATCGCCTTTGTTGTTTGGAACTTCCTGCCGGTCTGTTTGGGTTTATGTTGTCAGCTTCGCTCATTAATCCCGTACTGTTTCTACAGTTGGTGATGCCAACACTTTTTTGTTTGTTGTTTTTAACATTCGGCATTTATGAATGGTTTTGTGGCGTGTTTGCTTCCCCGGCTTTTAGACCTGCCTGGTGTGGGTTCACTTCTTGTCAGCCTGTCTGTATCCTGCGACAATCAATGTTACTCTGTCTTTTTGTGACTAATACCTGCTTTCTGTGGAATGATGGCCACTTTGCATATGGCCAAGGCACTGTCGTTGAGCTGCAAGTGTTTCGCTTGTACATATTCTTGTGTTGCGCCTCGTGCAAGAGGTGAGATCTCTGTGTTTGGTATAATGTTCAGTTATGAACCTTTATATTTTAATAAAGCAAACCTGGGATTTGCCTTAGAAAGTATAAAATTGCTAAGGAACCATGTGCCCATGTCAATTGTTAAGCAAGCTAACCCTTGGTTTGACGGTTTATTTTTATTTTCATTGTTTTTGGTAGAAATTCCAGTCATCCCTTTCGTTTTGTTGCTTTATGACTTGCCATACAATACCGATCATATGCCCATGTCTCTATACCCAATTGCTACCTACTTTTGAAACATTTGAAATATTGGCAAATTACGTATCAAGTGCCCACTGCAGCAAACCTCGCAGCCTTTACTGAATCACTCAGCTTTGTGGAGAGTCAATCCTGTGTTGCCTGCATTGAGCTGGCTGTCTTAGAATCACTGGATAGGTTTCCTGAGTATTGCACTCCCTTTCTCTTTGCCAACAATTTTTTTTTTTTTTGGTTGGCGGTTTTGGACTTGCTCTAAATTAGTCACACCTGGGTCGCTGTGACGCGTCATTGCACTGTGAGAGTTTTTCATTCTATCATCAACTTTTAATCTGTACGTGCAATCAGTTGATTAATCTTCCTTATCTGCATTTATCTCCAAAAAGGGTATAGTAATCTTCATTTCTTTTTCCTTGTTTTATAAATTATTTTTTTGATACTGCCACCACTACCAAAATTCAGCTCCACTAGTGGCGGCATCTAGTGGAGGCAGTGGGAACCTGGGTGCTCACTTATCTGGCTCTTTTTCCGTTTGCGAAAGCATCATTTTGTTTTAAAACAAAAGGTAAAAGCCTGTTTGCAAGGTCTGTTGTTGGAGGTCAATATGGAACGATTGGTGCTTGAAAATTGATCACTTGGGGGCATAAAAAAATGTTGGTGTACGAGAAAATTATTTTATAGAACAACCTGTCACTGCGCATTCGAATGAGCTTACTCAGCTCAAAGTAGAGCGTACAGAAAGAAACCCTGCTGGCAAATGGACCAAAAAGGGAGTTTCAGTACTCCAAAAACCCATCCAGTGACTAGGCTATCTTCTGCAAGGATTTCTCTTGTGCTAATCGCGATGCCTGGTGGCTTTCCCCGACGGTCTATTTCGCAAGATTCGGCCAATGCACTGTTTGTGCGTTCCATCTACCTGGTCTGCCACCGGCTCATCTCTTCGTGGAAGACGGACATGCACGTTTCGCTGGCTGCCCTGGAGGTGCTTTCGGGACTGGCTAGGATACGCCAGCCCCAGCAGGGTGGGTGGCCTCTCCTTGCTTCTCGGGATTGTTTTCTTTTCTCATCTTCTATTGTTTTAAAGCAGAAGGCTTTAAAACAATAAAAGATTGTTTAAAAAAACTAAAAATTTTTTTTTTTTAGAGCAATATTGACGGCGAGAGATTTATCCGAAATTCTGCGCGAAAAGTCCATGACGTCACGGGTTATTCTGGAATGACCATCTCGGTTGTGAAGGCAAAGCCGATCCACCTCTCCTCCGCATGACCGTAATGCCGAAAGAGGAAACACGTGGAAAGGAGGTGACTGCCAACTAAATTGCGTCTCGTGCCATCAATATTGCTCTAAAAAATTTTTTTTTTTTCTTAAAATTAATTTTTTGATTTACATGTCCCAAGCAGTCTGTTAAATTTTTTTTTCTTTTCAGGGACCCTTTAAGTTTTAATTATTGATTTTATGGGCCATGTTACAATTGTAATTTCGAAAACGCCGCCCTGACATGTCGCAGCTGTCGCCGTGACTATACTGCGTATTAACACGGGATTGCTCCATTTTTTTCTTTGACTTTGACCTGTGTTCGTGCGCTGCTTTCATTGATTCCTCTTGTATTCACGTCAGACTCCCTGGAGTGTCGGCGTGCCGTGAAGTGGATCTGCGACTTCGTGGTGTACCAGTGCCAGCGTCCCCCGCCGTTCCACTCCCGCGACCTCCACTCGACCATCGTGGCGGCCTTCCAGTGCCTCACCACGTGGCTCATGGCGCACCCACTGCTGTTGCAGGACAAAGAGTGCGTGCACTACGTGCTCGAGGTGGTCGAACTCGGCATCTCCGGCTCCAAGTCTCAGGCAGGTGGCAGCACTGTTTGAACCTAGAAATAACGTGTGCTCAGGTTTGACAGTGTTTGAAACCGTTTGATTGAGCGCAAGAACTCTGACTTCGCGAGAAGAAGTGCCCTGCTCAACGTCCGACGCCTCGAGTCGCACGGGGCGTAAGGGTGCAGCTTTGTTTTTTTGGGGGTGCCGGTCTTGACGGTTGTTTCTTTTTCTCTTTATGTGATGTCAGAAAGATGGCGTGTTTTTACTGAGATTCTGGTGATGCCATTTTTCTCTAAGAGTTTGGTGGCAGGGCCTCTTTTGTTCCAATAGACTAGTAATAATATTTTACAGCCATAGATCTAGTGTATTTGGAGAGGATGTCTTTTGGCTTTAAGCGAGTGCAAGTTACGGCAGTCATTCGAATCGGAAGGGACCAAGCCCCCGAAATACTATGTCGATAATACAGTGATGGCAAGGGCGAGCTGGTATAAGTTCACCATTTTCTTAAGATACCCGAGTCTGGGTGGAAAAACTTAAAGCAACCAAAGCAGAAGAAATCAAAAAGGTGACAAGAAAGCGGTGCTAACTACTTGCCTGCAGTGCGCACGTAGGTTGTGAGACGAGCTTCAGTTAAGAAACAGTGCCTACATTTGTATGAGATGTTTAAACTTCTTTTTATGAAAACATTATTTTGGCTTTTTACGCCACACAGATGAAGTTAATAACTTCTGATCAATGGTACTGTTTAGCTACATTCCCCCCATCCCACAATGGTGATTTCATGCATGGCAGTGCATAAAATCACCGTTTCGCCTCATTTCGTTATCGTCTTTCCCAAACGGCAGGGGGGTGTACAGCGTGTACAGCCTGCCTCAGACAAGGCTGTACACGCAGTGCACGTCTGCTATGACGGACGGCGAAACTTATCCTTCCGCCACCAGTTCTCTGACAAGAAATAAAGTTTCTGATGACGAAGCTTCGGGCAGCGGCTGGCATAACCGTGAAGGGGTCATTTTTGTGTGCTTGCAGCCCAAGGTTTCCGACGTCCCCCTGCTCAAAGCCGAGAAGGAACTGAAGCCGTCTTCGCTGCGAGTCAAGGATGCTGCGGAGGCTGCACTTTCCTGCATGATGGACCACGTGGTGAGACTCACTGCCCCAAACTGGTTGCATTATTGCGAGTCAATTCTAGTCTAAAAGGTTAAAGTGCAAATTCCCGCAAAAATATTCCCGAACATATTTTTTTTATTTATTGTTTGTCTATAATTTAATGCTTCCTACGTGCATTGAAATCAAAGACTAATAAGTAAGAAAGATTTATATCTCGCTGAAAAAGAGCAGAAAGCAGTGCTCTTCTCGCCAAATCGGGGCATTGAGCTTTCTACTTTCTGCTTCGTTCGCCTGTTACGTCGCGTCCCATGCAACCAAATCGGAATGCAAAAGATGGGAACGACAACTGGAAAAGTAATGTCTTATTGCAAGCAAATTGGACTGCGAAATAAATGCAAATAAAGATTTATACCTTATGTTTTTGCTCTAGTATGGTAAGGGTTACATAAATAAAAAGTTGTTAAGCCATACTTCAGATTTGCAGTAATTCTTTCCTCCACATTGTTATCAGTGATAGAAATTAAGGCCCATACGCACTTTCGCGTTTGAACGCGTTTGAGTGCGTTGCGGAGTCCTTGCGGCCAGGCGCGGTCGCTTGCGGAGCGACGCGCACCTTCCCGCAACGCTCGGTAGCGCGACGCAAACGAGTAGAGACTCGCTCAACTTTCCGAAGCATTGCGGTGCGTTCGACCCATCAGAAACCGAGAGAGGGGAGGAGGGTGACGTGTTCGCTCGTGCCACTTGGCCGACTCGGCGAGACGTATCCGGTTCTCCGCTCGTAGAACTTGCTTTTTCGTTTTGGGAAGCGTTGGGGAGTGTATTTTCCAAGGCTGCAATGGTTCAAGCTTTACAAAACGTCGGGAAAGCCAGCGGGATTGTCCCAAGATCGAACAGTTCGACGCTGTCACTGTGCACCGCCATGTTGGCTTGGATTTCGCTTACTATTGGTGAGCCACTAGCGACGATAGCGCATTCTTATTGGCTCTTGACTGCGGTTGACTGCGTGTCAATACAACTGTGCGTACAAGTTTGGCGCAAGCGCTCTTCGCAACGCAACGCGTCTGCTTGCCGCTACAGAACGCACCGCGCTCAAACGCGAATGTGCGTATGGGCCTTTAGAATGGGTTGATGTATTAATCTTATGTTTAAAACCACGTAGAGTGATAAAGAGTCACTATTTTCTAGCTACAGTGATTTAAATCAAATGAAGCCAATTTAAATCAAATAGTAAATCTAAATTACCAAATTAAAAAAAAAATTGTGATTTTTTTTTGTTATTATAAACGTGAAATTAGAAAAATAAATGTACGGACAACTGCACACAGTGTCTCTGAAATGCTGAGCATGGTTGTGTTTTTCTTCTTTTTTCTGCCCCGAAGTCAGGTTTCTTATGGAGGTAGTTCACCAGCTTTCATGTGTTTTTATCCTTTCACTTTTAGTGTAAGGGCAAAGTTGAGATGTTCTGGGGATTTGGTGGTGTTGAAATCGAAGTGTTGCTCGCGACTTTTGGCTGGAGAGTTGATTCGATTAGGACTGGTTCGGTAGAGAAGGACCACAAAACACAGTTGTACTGCATTTTGTACCAGTAATAGTCGCTTTTACAAGTTTCCCGTCATCTATTGGTGGAGGTTAAAGAATACACGCGGATGCCATAGCCAGTCACCGTCGCCACGATTGACACGTTGACGGTGTTTTGGGAGCTTGTGTTCTTACTGATAATCCCACACCGCTCGGATGGTGCGTTTTCATTAGAGGTGCGCAAATATTCTAAACTTCAAATAATTCGTGAATAGCATTTGCCATTAAGTTTGGTTCACAGCACCCTTTTACCGTTCGAAGTACAGTAGAACCTCAACAATTCAATCTCGGTTTATTCAGAATCCTGCATAATTCGCAAAATTTCCACGGTCCCATGATTTCTCATGAAAATATGACCGGATAATCAGATGAGCACTCCGCGTGTGCCTACACGGTCAGTTTGCCAATTCAGTCTTCCAGGTTCAATTTTTAGTCGCTAGGTGGTGCCAGTTGGCATCCAGATTCGGCAGAAAAAACAAAGATGCCACGCATCTTCGCTGATCTGTTTCCTGCTTGCTGGTCCATGCGCTTTGTAGTCTCTTTATTTTTTTGGGCTTGGGCAGGTGTTGGGCAGGCTTTGTCACTCTCGCCTCACTTGGAGTTGATGATCGGTGTCAGTGACCGGTACTCTTGGTGCCGTGCCGCTGTGTTTTGGGACATTACTGATCCACATGTAAGCGATTTAGCGAGCGACGAGATGAGCGACGGCGACAGCAACGAGAGTCAGCGACAAGCGACGGAAATTTCTCATTGTTACCCGTCGTGTCGCTCATTGCCTTGGTTGCTTGCTCCTGTCGCTTTTATGCGATATGCCTTGTTGCGCGATTGACCGAGCGACAGCGAAGCAGGTTGCCGTCGCTTGTCTCGTCGTTTGCCAAATCGCTTACATGCAACCAGTCATGGAGCAGGAAGATACCACCAGTGCTAGTGCCTGTATTGTCCCTTGGATTGACGATGAGGGAGAGAAGCTTTGCTCCCGCATTAAAGGACAGTGACGGTGAGTCGTTCGGCATGAGGTTGACTGACTTCTTAAACACGGAAGAGAATGAGTAAACCTACTATGCAGACCTTGAGGGCGAAATCACTGAGTGTGACGGCAGAGGTTGATGACAATGATGAGCCACCTCGGGGCCCCACTTTAGGGGAAGTTATACAGTCGCTGAATATCGTCCGCAGCTTTGTGGAATGTAACGACGGTGATTCTGAGATGTTGCGCCTAGTTAGACTTCTTGAAAATATGACGGTCGGCGCCGCTAGTTACAGAACGCAACAGTCCCATATCGCTGATTCCTTCGGGTAATGCTCTCTCATTTTGACTACTCGTTTTGAATCAAATGTTTCCTTCAAGATTCAAGGCTTCGTGCACAATTTTTTGTTGTTTTCTTTAGTTTTTAAATAATTCGCAAACTCGCTTAACTCACATTTTTTTCGGTGCCTGACTGACTTCGAATTAATGAAGTTCTACTGTATTAGAGCTATTCGAAGTTAGTATAAAATGACAAATAACGTCTTTGGAATTTTTTACTTCTCGCGTCGAGCTTCACCGCTTTGCACCGGCGCCGCAGCATCCATCTTTCCTGCATCGCACCGGTGCACACGCGTCAAACTTTATTGTTCTGCACCAGCGTGCTAGGAGGAACAACCAATCTCTGGGACCATCTGAGTTGGCTGGACGATCGCAGACATCTTGCTCGCCCAATCTCAAAAAAATTACCGGCGTGGGAGAAAGTGCTTGCTTAGAACGTGAACCGAAGTGGTAGCATTAGAGGCCCGTAATACCCCGTTTGAGAAAAACAACATAAAGGGTCGACGCCCAGTTCACGTTACCCATGTCACGCGGTGCATGTAGGTGCACCGTGAGCTGACTCACGCTTAATCCCCGGCAGGACAAGAAAGGCAGAGAAGTCTCTCGGTCACATAGCCCCTAGCGTTAGCTTCCCGCCCGAGATAACGCTTCGAAGTATTGTGGGCTTTGAGCAAAATGTCGTTCTCGTCCTGCCGGTCACTGGTCACGAGTGTCAACAACACGGGTCTCCGACGATTGACGGCCGTCGCAGTCGAGAATCGCCGTTCTCTCCTGTCGCGACAGGGCTACTTCCCCAAGCTGGCGGGTCCGGAGACGCTGTCGTCTCTTCTAGACGAGGAAGCGCTGCTCAAGTTTGGCCACCCAGACTTGGCAATGCCCGTGCCGGAGGCCGTCGGGAAGCACTTTCGCTACTTCGTCACTCAGAACTCCGCCATTGTCGCCATCCTCGAGGAGAATCTCGGCAACGATCAAGGTGCGGAGAATTTCGGTACACCTTGAGTTGAAGGCACTTTGAGCTCTCCCCCAGATCATTTTTAGTGCTTAAATATGACACGGACAGTCGCCGACTGATTTTTCACACTTTGCAGGGACCAAAAGAAAATGTCCGAATAATAGAGCAGGCCCAAAAATCATGGGATTAAAAAAACTTGCCTTTATTACGTTTAAGCAGGGTTAAAAAAGGCCATAAATAGTGCTATGCTTCAGGTTACGGCTGTGCGCCTTGCTTCAGGTTACGCCTCCATTTGCATTCGGCAACTTTTAGCTTTAGAATCGCTGCCTTCTTTTCTAGCATTATGGCTGAGTACTTTCTGCGCTTCTTAGGGACACATCGTGGCGGCGGAAGAACGGATGGGGCAATGACGTCCAAGTTAGCATAGTCCGAAAACTTGATTCAGCGAGACGAGATTGAGATGAGAGGTGCAAGTCCACGACTGCAATGGAAAATGAACAAAGCAAAATGGTAACAACAGTGATGATGATAATGATGCGCACCTAGAGAAAAAAAAACATATAGCGTCACCTAGCAGTAGGGCTTAGCAGTGCTCAAGCAGTGCTGCCAAACCAAGCCATTCCATGTAAGCCCAACATAGGATACAAAATGACCGCTTCTTGGTGGTGTTTCCTGCTGATTGCTCGCGATGAACTTCCAGACTTGAAGCCGTTCTAAACATCGGTCGTGAATATGCACTATTTCTACAGAATAGGTTACGGTTTCTTCTTTAGGTCCGAAATATCGAAAAGTCGGAATTATTGGCGTCCGAAAAATCGGTCGGCGACTGTATGTGACAAAAACAAAAGCAAAAATACCTTGCAAAAAAGAAAAATTGTGAAATGTTAACGTTGTAAGACACATTTTGAGTCAAGAATGATTCCAAACATGCTTTTTTTTTTTTTTTTGAGACGTTGACCCCGAAATAGAGGCGTGTTTGGAATCGCTCTTAACTCAAGATTGGCCTCACGATGTAAACATTGCACTAAAAATGTTTTCTTGAGCTGGGTGAGGGGGGGTAGTACATTGTTTTTGTGACAGACGTGTCACGTTCAGGCTCTTAAACAATGTTATTTTTGGCAGTTCAGTGTCCTTTTAACTGCTATTAATTCTCATGACCTGTTGCTTTCAGGAGCCCTTCCAACTGTGACCTTGTTAGTAAGGGTGCCATTTGGAAGACACGCCTGGACTATGCAACTACGTCATCTTCCGAGGCACAAGGTGCGAGGCATTTGATTTCTTTTACGATTTTCAGCTCGTCCTATAGCAGGCTAGGTAGGTGGATGCATCTGGCTGGGTTGGGGCCAAACTCCAGGCATATTTTCCCGGGTATAGTTGGGCTTTTTGAAGATGCCTCCAAACCAGTTTAGGCTTTCTAGATGCGGTTCCAACTGGGCTTGGTGGGGCCTTTCAAATGCCACGTAAACCGTGATAAACGTTCCAGATGATCTAGATCAGGGGTCTCCAAACGTCTTGGCTGAGGGGCCGGATCGGGGATCTGTCACACTCTCAAAGGCCGGACTAAAAACGAGTGAATGTAAATGAGGAAATACTAAAGTAAACTTTATAAAGCATTTAAGTGATAAATTTTAAACTACAGTAGAAAAGGCACTCTTTTTCGCCCACAATGTGGGAAGAAGTAAAAGCGATAGCTGCAGCACGTTCGTGCAAGCTGGCAAAATGGTGTCGTCACGCACCTAAGAACAGTGGTGCAAAGTGTTTCATGCACCCTGCCGTCGTGGTTGGCATCATGGATACCACCGACGACTGCCATGAGCGCTCTGCGACAGGTGAAGTAAGCAGGCAGGGTGAGACACCGGATGCGTGCGTCGATTTACTTCGTAAACTTGCCAGGTCGACGGCGGTGCCAGCGTGCGTCGTCGGCACACTGACCTCGGACGCCATGCGGAGGCTTAATTCCGCCATGGCGAGGCCGCTGAACTAGTCATTTTTGCAGTTACTAAGGTCAACGTCGAAGTCGCTGGTTACGACGAGCGGGACGGTGTTGTGGTGCAGAGCGCGGAATCGGCGAAGCGCGAAATCGGTGAAATGTTGGTTGCGGGTTGGCCATGTGGAAGGTCTTAGCCCTCGGGCGCCACGGAATTCTGCCGTAAACCGAGCCGTTCCTTCCGCGCTCGCTCCTGGGACGGAGTACGGCCTTGGCGCGGCAGCACCATTAGGAAGACTCTGACTTAAACCGAACCACCAGCATGCCAATGGTGGCTTGGTTTGTCCTTGGAGAGCTTTCCTGTATCGTGACGACAAGTTTTCAGGCAGG
Organism: Ixodes scapularis; assembly: GCF_016920785.2. Lineage (NCBI taxonomy): Eukaryota > Metazoa > Arthropoda > Arachnida > Ixodida > Ixodidae > Ixodes > Ixodes scapularis. The sequence continues at coordinate 121,489,529 of NW_024609879.1, read as the reverse complement.
AGGCATCCGAAGGCCGGTTTACACATTTTCATTTAAGTGTGATCAAGCACATTGTGACCGCTCGTAATCGCTTACGAGGAGAGAGAGCACGCAGGCACTATCTGTCGGATCTAACACCTTCGACCTGCATATCTTTCGTACATCATTCCTTCACTGTGTGCTTGATATAAATCATACGACATTAAAAAAGATACTCTTTTTTATGGATAGTGCGTAGATTTTATTTCGCAAGTACTGTAAAACCTTCACTCTAGTAGTCAGATGTACGGGGCCCGATCGAGCAAACGAAACGCGGTTTCTCGACCTGCAAAAATAAACTGCATCGCAGAAAGCCGAAACTCTGTGAGAACGTGATGCAAGCGGCGGTGACAGAATGCAAAAGTCTGAGAACATGACGTCACCCGGATCGATTTATATGTACGAGACAACGAATTTCTTCCACGAGCCGACGTCCATCAAAGTTTAATATTTGTCGAGCCAGAAAATTACATGTGGGTGCCTGTAGCATTAATTGTGGTGAAAAAAAAAAAAAAAAACTTGTCAGCGAGAAAGACGATACTGGTTGCCTTCTTTCTGACAAATCTCTTTTACGAAAACAGATGCTACAGGTGCCCGCAATGTCATTTCTTGGTTCAATAAATATATTAGGCTTATAGAAAATTTTTTTTTGTATCCAATATCTTTTGAGCCATGTAAGGTCGTGTTCTCTAACTTTCGCATTTTGCCACCACCACTAGCATGACATCCTTGTTGAGTTCCACTCAAAGAGAATGTGTAATCCTGCTCAAATGCAGACGTGTTATCCAGCCTTGTGGGCCATGGTGTGACAACCAAGTCTTTGCAAAATCATTGCAGTTTCTCTTTTTGCCAACCCTAAAGCGGCGGCCTCTCTTTTCGTTTAAATACGCAGTCCGGGGCTCGGAGTACGGTTGCCAACCCGGGACGTCCCATGCCGCAGTACGACCCTCCGCTGCACAACCATCCGCCTCCGAGTTACTTTCCTGAGACCACGGCGGACATTCCCACCTGCGAGATGTGAGCACCCGGTGGCAGGAGGGTTGAGTGTTTTGGCGCAAAAGGTTTCAAAGTCATTTCAGTGAAGATGTCATTGTGTTACGTGACACCCTGACATCAAGTCATAAGTGAAGAAATCATAGTATCATATAACACCCTGATATCAAGTCAAATAAGTGAAGACGTCATAGTGTCATGTGACATATGATGTGAAGCCCTCACATCAAGGTCATATAAGTGAATATGTCCCAGTGTCACGTGACATGTCATGTGACATCCTGACATCAAGTCATATAAGTGAAGACGTCACAGTGACATGTGACATGTCATGTGACACCCTGACATCAAGGAGATATAAGTTGTGACATCATGTAACATCATGTCACTTGCCATGATGATATCCATTGAGATGATCAAGTCACATGACAGATCATCGGGTCATGTCGCATGACGTCACGAGGTCACATGACATCGTGCGACCCCTCAACGTGACGTGACTTAGTCACGTGACCTCACAGGGAAAAAAGTAGCCTCACGAACAGTGCTGTACAGTGCAGACTGTGTTCTAGATCAAAACAAAGTAAAGCCGTATATAAAAACTTATTTCCCAGAAGTTTGGGTTTTTCTTATCAAGGACAAATCTGATTCCAGGGATTTCTTTTTTTTTTTTTGGTTTTCCTTGATTGTGATAAAGCTGGGTCAGGGGCTAGTTTTCGGTGTTCATTGGTAGGTACGAAAACATAAAGACAGAAGCCATTTGTAATCGAAGAGTCGAGACTTGTTGTGACCTCTCCCGTGATGGTCCTTGTCGTGGTAGCGACAAGAGCATTCCGGATCCGACGAGCTCCACGCTGACCCGGGAGGAGGCGCAGATGTTGGGCTTCCTGGACCAGCAAGCCAAGATGGAGAAGAGCGTGTGCCGGCGATGGGAAGATGCCATGTGGCAGCCCGGAGCGCTCAGCCCGAGCACCGACTGCAAGGCACCGAGGCAGGGAACACTCTTCTTTACCTTGTTTTGCTTTCAACTTTTATGTACCCCCGCACTCCTCACACGGACACTATGAGCTCTAAAGCTCTATCTGACCTTTTGCTGCACTTGCAGCTCTCACAATCCCCGTTAACACTGTTTGTGAAAGAGTTTGGATCGCATTTCACTCCTGGCCTGGACCGGCACTAATTCTAAAATCGACGGGCATCTCAAAGAAACGTGGCAGTCACTTCACGCTTGTATCGTGTGTAGCATTATTTAATATACTTATCTCTGTGGCAACCATCAGGCTACCCGGTGATGGAGTCGAGTGCTTTGATATCCGAGGCTTTTGGTGTCTATTTCTGTGAAGACTGGACGTGGTAAATCTGCATTTCTTTCGCTATGATAAAATTGTCATCTCTGTGGGCTTAGACAAAGTAAATAAAAAAGTGAAAGCCGTTTACAACTTCCTGTAACGCCGAATTGGAGCGCAGCTCTTGAGGAGGAGGAGTGGAGGGTATATTCCTCCTCCTCCCTCGTGATCATGCCTGCTAGTCCTCCTCCCCTCCTGCTCCCCCTCCCTCTCCTTTACCACCTCCTCGTCCTTCAAGCTCCTCCCCTCCCCTCACCTCCGCCTCCTCGTCTCTCCTCCCCCCGTCCTCCACCTTCGTACTGCTTTCCTCCTTGCCGCTCAAGCCGGAAAGGGTCGCGTAAGAGCTGTGCTCTGAAATATAGAGTCAGGACAAATAATTTGGAGGGTTGAAATTTTATTGATTGGGGAAAAACCGTGGTGTATATTGGAAACTGCGTTGCATATCCGGCCAAGGTTTACGCTAATAACGTACAAAGCCAACGTACGCAATTGTTATACCAATGTACCTTAAAGTTTGCTCCGCGAGTTTCCAATTTACGTCCTGGATGAAAACCCCATTATTAATTTAACTAAACCGCCATGATCAGCCGCCGTGGCATGATGTTCAGCAGCCTCTCCAGTGTAGCAGCCAACCAGGACATGAAAAAAAAAAAGCATGTAGTTAAGCAGTGGGCAAATGTTCCCAGGGTTTATGCTTGACATCCACGCTTAGACAGTTAGAAGTTAAAATGCTGCCTACCTTTTTTTGTCTGCTGTGTGTAAGCAGCAAAACTTTTCACTTCTAAGCTTACAAGGGTTTCAAGGTGACGTGATCACCAGACTAAAAGTGTGATGGACACTGGAAGATGGGCACTCGGCCGAGTATAATATAAAAAAGAAAACACTTATAATAAGTGAAACAAGCGTAAAAAAAGACACTTTAGAGAAGCTACAGGCAGGCACACCATCTTAAACTTGATAAGGGACTTACCCCAAACATGGTGTTGTGATTTGTTTAGATCTGACGCAAGATGAACTTCAATACTTGATGATGAAAGAGGGTCATGAAAGTCGTCACATGCTTGGAACACACCTATAATGAATGTAGGGAAGCCGGTCTGAACTGTGTTAATGACGTTTACAATGTTTTCGTCGAACGTCTTAACAATGCTGTCGGCCATGTTAAATTCGAATGAAAAATATTCAAGCTCTAGATACTTAGAGTGTGTAGTTCCAGTAGCAAAGGAAGGAAGAGGCCCCGAGCTATGACATTCCCTAAGTTCCAAATGTGCTCCAAGCAAGGGGGGGGGGGGGGGGGGGGGCGGGGGCGAGAGGGAACGGAGGGGAGGGTATGCCCCTCCTCCTCATCCGTACTCTCTCGTCGTCCCCTTCTCCTCCTCCTGTGCTCCTCCTCCTCTTTTGAGGTATCTCAATTTTGCGATATACCGCACTGAACTATGTAATATATTGTGGTATTTTTGCTCACCGCTTGTACGGAGAAAGGGAATATACTTGTCAGATCTGGAAGCTCCAATGTGATTTACGATTGATGAGACCACTTGCTTGCACAACACGTATCTGGCATCTCCTCTCCTCCTCCTCCTCAACCTCACCGTCCTCCTCCTCCTCTTCGTCTTGTACGACTTGCACGCTCCAACTGATAACGAAGCTGGTAGATGCTCCTCCGAGTGGCCCGCCTAACACCTCTCAAGGTACGCAAGACCGTCGGAGGGAACAATTTCCCAGCTTTCGTTCTTCTCCTCCTCCTTTCTTCCTAGCGTGCAGTGCATATCGTCGCCAAAGTTCGGCGTCCAAAATCCCCACAATATATACAAATATAGAGCAAGCTCCTCCTATACTGGTGCTTTAAATAGCACTCTTATCCCAGTCCTTGATTGTTATGAAGGAAGCCTTGTGATCTGAGAAGTGGCAGGATATGTGTTCCAGGTGATGGACCAAAGGCTCATTTTGAAAGACGAGGTCTATGCACGTGTTTCGAGAGGTCGTCACAGCGGTGTGAGCTGTTACGAGGGAGAGAAATGGGAGGTTTTCCTGCATAAGTGGTATGAAGTTCTTATTCTTCTTTAAGTCTGCATTAAAGTCCCCCACTACTAACATGGGTGTGGACCCACGTGTGCTTAACGCAAGTCGCAGAAAATGCACGATATCTTTGGTGAGTGCTGTAGGCGAGATATACAGAGCCACCACTACCAAGCCGTTGTCGAACTTGGCGCCACAAAGTTCTCCAACTTCGTCTGACGTTCCAAATATCTCGATGGGTACGGCAGACAGACCCTTACGCACGTAGATGGCCACCCCTGCCGCTCTGTTGTGCTCTCTACTGACGCCGCAGCAGTACTGGTAGTCCATGATTTCTACCGCCTGTTTTGGATCCATCCACGTTTCCGAGAGGCAAAGTACAGATGCATGGCGTAGGACGGGGTCGTGGTGCACGTCCTTGGAATGCGCCGGCAGAGAGCGAACATTAAGTGCGGCGACCGAGAACAAGTGCGGTTGCTTAATCATTGCGTAGCACTTAGCAGTGACAGTTTGGAGTTTGTGTGACTGCAGCCGACGAAACTCATCGAGTAGTACCCTGTCGGGATTGGGCTTGCCGTGGTAGAACGTAAAGTCATTGTCCACATTGGTGAGGTAGAGCCCGTTGATGTCTGTAGCACGACTCAGTGCCACGTATACCAATTTCTGTGGATGACTTTTGGCATACGAGTACACCACGTTTTCATACGTGCCTCCCTGTGATTTGTGAATGGTGATAGCACTTGCTTGCACAACGGGTAGCTGGCATCTCCTCAGGGATATCCTTGACTTCTTATCAATGACGCAAGTGACTGTGCGTCTTTCGATAGGTGTCCAATTTTGCTGAATATTTCTGTCGAGTGCCCGTAACTGCCGGGATTTTGCGGCCGCCACGGTTCCAATCGCAATTTTGGAACCAAGCTCACCGAAATGCAGCCAGATGCGTTCCGGCTCTCGGAGCGTATCGTATTGTATGTACTGCAGTATTCCAACAGAGCCATTGACCAGACCATCGGAAACATCGACATTGAGTGTGAGCATATATGGTTTTCCAATGCATAGCATTATATTAGCTGACAGGTTTCCGAGTTCGGCCTTGGGCAGCGTTTCGGCCTTGCGCATTGCCTCTGTCTTCTCCTGCATAGACCTGAATCCAACGATTGTGTCCCGTGCCGGACATGCCACACAATTATCTTCGGTTGCAATGGCCGTGTTCGTATTGTAGTAGTCCGATTCCTTGTTGGAGTAGTACAAGCGGATGCCACCGGGACAACACGTTTCTGCTTGTTGTTGCGTGACGAACCGACTCTGGATCAATGCGATTTCTTCGGAATCCAATTCTGCACCGTCTCCAATTTTGGTAAGTATGGTGGAAAACCTGAGATCGCTTTGCCTTACAACCTTCGTGAGGACAAAGTATGACAAATGGTGCCATGCGATTTCCGTGTTAAACACACTGTTCGTCTTGACGCGCTTGAAAACCTCGGCGGCACGAACGGGGGGAAGCTGGCGCAGGTCTCCGCAGAGGATGATGTCTAACCCGCCGAAAGGCTCTAGATATTTGCAAGTGATGATGCGGAGTCGCGAGTCCACTTTCTGAAGCATGTCGGCGGACATCATGCTAACCTCATCGATAATCACGCACCTGACGTTCCTGAACGCATAGCGGAACGTGTTCAACTCGTTGTCCCGGAGTCCGCCATCCCTATTGATGGTAAGTCTGAACGCTGCATGTACAGTTATTCCACCAAGCGCGACCGCCGCTTTTCCAGTTGTAGCACAGGCAACATAGGCGTTTACATTATCTGAACCAGCAGGGTTGCAATATCTGTTGTAGACGTCCATGATGAGACGCAGTACAAATGTCTTCCCACATCCAGCCACTCCCGTGAAGAAGATTTGTAGTGGCGGAGAGTCCGGTATAGTGAGTCTATGCACGACTTCTCGGACGATCTCGTACTGCTCCTCATTCGTCTTGCGCATTGTGTCCAGGTATTGATCTCTGCTCATGACGTCTTGGCGCGTGCACACGGCGGGGCACTGCTTAAACGGGGCATTGGATTGGACCATACCGATGTCTAGGAGATCGGAGTCGTTGTTTTCCATGGCCATCGGGTGCAGTCTCACATCTGGGAGCTCAGAAGTGGCACAATGTTCCCCGTCATTTGACTGGAGCATGGAATTACAAACGGCACGAATTTGCTCAATGTCTACGTCACTGTGGTACCGTGCCTTGTTCTCTAGAATGACGTCGATGTTTTGCTCATACAGACGCTCGAAACAGTTTTGGTCTAAGATGTCAACTTCTTTGCGGAATGGATAGAAAAGCAGGACATGTTCTCGCTTGAAGTTGACTGAATCGTCTACGGAGTAACCGCGGTAGCGAAGTATCCGTCGCTGATTCCTCTTTTTGTAGGTATATATGTTGTACTCGGTAGCGAACTCTGCTAGAGTAACAGGTTCCAATTCGGGAATGCGGTCTTCGTAGCGCTCGATCATCGTCCGTTTCCATACATCAGTGCTTGATTCTACTAAGCCTTCCTGCGCCATCTGAGCGTTAGACTTCCGAATGCGCGTCCTTTCCTCGGGCCATGCAGAGTTCACGAAGACAACTTTGCGACTCGTCTCCGACATATCCTGGTTGAGCAAACACCATGCGGCCTCCTGTGCGGACAGTTCAATGGCATTCAACATTTTCACACCTAGATGTCTCAGTGCCTGAGAATAGGCCATATCCCCCTTCTCCTTGACAATTTCTTGCACTGCTCGATTGAGGTTCGACATACCTCGGTTGGCCTTGTTTACATATTCCACCACGTAGGCAGCACACGCGTACGTGTCGAGGACGATCTGAAGATCCATGTTAGAATCGAGAATTGATGCAACCCATGGGTTAAAGTAATTCACCCACTTTTGGTGCACAGTACGGGGTAGCATGATGGTGGCACGAGGAGTGCCTGCTCGGAGAACAGAAATGTACTCCGCCTTGTCCGCGACACCGTGATGTTCCCAAAACTGCTCCATGGAGTCATAATTTGTCGTTTCCAGGGCCTGATGCATGGCCTCGTACTTGTTTAGGAGGCTCTCGATTTTCTTCTTCTGCGCTTCATTGTCCACAGTGGGGAAAGGCACTACGACCATACATTCATCGATGGGCATAAAAGGCGCGTTAAAGCGGCATCTGGTGGTGTTGTGCTTGTAGCAGGTATGCGTGTGTTGGTGCACCTGAGTCCGCTCCCGCTTCAAGCATCCGTTGTCGATGGAAAGCAGAACGTTGGCTATTTCAAGAGTCTGGGGCATGAGCATCGAGAGCTCCTCGTTGGGCGCGTTATGAAGCCAAAGGAGAATGTGCGCGTGTGCCGACCCGCGGTGCTGAAATTCGATCCGCTTAAAGTAGTCGACGACTATGTACGGCCTAAAAGGCGATACACGGGTGTTGCGGAGAATGTTGAGAATGACACGCACCAATCGGTCGAAATATATGGCACAGACCACGGGATCGTCATTTACTAGCTGTGCTCGATAAATGCTGTTCATTTGCTCACGTGGTACTTCGATCTCGCCGGGCTTCAACCGAAGGCGTTGAAGCAACTGCAAAAGGTCGGGCCAGTGCATTTCCGAGGCAGAAAGAGTGAGGAACGCGGTCGGCTTACCCAACTGCCGTATCATAGCAAAGAGGTCTTTCTTGCGTTTTGTCCAGTACTGCACGGTGTTGGGAATACCATGCATGAAAGCCATGTCGTGCTCGACCGCTTGCTGCACAAAATCCTTGTCGAGCAACTGTTGCTTCGTTAGTGTTTCCAGTGCCTTTATGTTACGGAAGGCCACACACATGTCACCGGCTACTCGGTGCCTAAACACTTTCATGGCCATGTACAGTACGTGCTGCGGGGTGGCCCCTCGACGGTCTGATCTGCGGATCTCACTCATGGCGTGTGTGAAGACTGTCGGTTTTGCGCTGGCATCTACTCGGCGCGGCTCACCGAGATAGATCTGTGGGAACGAAAGCTCCTCTGAGTGTTCGTCATAAAGTATGCTCACGGGCCTTTTTCCCTCACCTGGCGCAATCGCTAGAAACTTGTCTTCGTCCCATACGAGAGTGTGCTGAGCCAGAGTCATGGCTGTAGCCACTTGGATCGGATCGTTGAGGTCTGAGCATTGCGGGAGCAACTCGATCTCGTCGTGTTCGTCCACTTCTACGATATCCCCCAAACGGGCAAAATCGCACTTTATATTATAATGCTTGTACAGCGTGCTATCACACAGCAGCTTAAGCCACGGCAGCAGATCACATTTTTTTACTGCCCCTGCCAGGTAGGTCGTCTTCGCAAACATGCGCCGCTTCAAATGTACATTGAGGGCTCGGTCTTGTTCGATGGCACGAGGCAACATTGTCACCATGTCGTCCACATCAACACAGACGTTCACTACTGGTCCCTTAATGCCGTGTTGACCTGCACCGTGCATCAGCCGTCGCAGTTGCATGAAAGGAATTCGTGGAGATATGAGTCTCTCACTCACCGCGTTCAATTGTGGGAGGTGGGCTGGCTTCGGGGGATATACATAACCGTTACTTGAGGAAAGATGAGGAATATGACCCTTGTGCACTGATTGTATGCAGGTCGAGCACAGTTTGAATTGGGTTAGGTCCGAGTTTGGAAATGATTGCTCTAGGGTCTCGTGACATCTGTCCGGTAGCGGTTGCAAGTCGTTTTGGAACCAGAGCCGATCACAGACTGAACATACGCTCCCAAACGGGTTGTCTCTAAACAGCCGTTGGAAAATTTTTGTTGCACCGTCAGGCTTAGCGATCCTTGCCTTTTGCTTGGCTTCCGCTGTGGCGGCGCTCACTCCTGGCTGCTCTCGGCGGCGGCGATGAGCCTCTGCCTCGGCGTCGCGCACTTCCGGGTCCTCTCGATAGCGGCTTCTGGCTTCCGCTTCGGCGGCGCTCACTCCTGGCTGCTCTCGGCGGCGGCGATGAGCCTCAGCCTCGGCGTCGCGCACTTCCGGGTCCTCTCGACGGCGGCGCTTAGATTGAGCTTCAGCAGCGCTCACTTCTGGCTGCTCTCGGCGGCGGCGATGAGCCTCTGCCTCGGCGTCGCGCACTTCCGGGTCCTCTCGATAGCGGCTTCTGGCTTCCGCTTCGGCGGCGCTCACTCCTGGCTGCTCTCGGCGGCGGCGATGAGCCTCAGCCTCGGCGTCGCGCACTTCCGGGTCCTCTCGACGGCGGCGCTTAGATTGGGCTTCAGCAGCGCTAACTTCTGGCTGCTCTCGGCGGCGGCGATGAGCCTCTGCCTCGGCGTCGCGCACTTCCGGGTCCTCTCGATAGCGGCTTCTGGCTTCCGCTTCGGCGGCGCTCACTCCTGGCTGCTCTCGGCGGCGGCGATGAGCCTCTGCCTCGGCTTCGCGCACTTCCGGGTCCTCTCGACGGCGGCGCTTAGATTCAGCTTCAGCAGCGCTTACTTCTGGGTGCTCTCGGTGACGGCGATGAGCTTCTGCTTCGGCGTCGCGCACTTCCGGGTCCTCTCGATAGCGGCTTCTGGCTTCCGCTTCGGCGGCGCTCACTCCTGGCTGCTCTCGACGGCGGCGATGAGCTTCTGCTTCGACGTCGCGCACTTCAGGGTCCTCTCGACGGCGGCGCTTAGATTGAGCTTCAGCAGCGCTCACTTCTGGCTGCTCTCGGCGGCGGCGATGAGCCTCTGCCTCGGCGTCGCGCACTTCCGGGTCTTGTCGACGGCGCTGTTTAGCTTCAGCTTCGGCGGCACGCACTGCAGGATCTTGGCGCCGGCGGCGCTGAGCCTCTGCTCGGGCAGTGCGTTTAGCAGCAGCTGCTTCATCTGACTCGCTCATTTTGTGAAAAAAGAACTGCCTGATTACGTCTCGTCGTCGTCGTCTTTGTGATATCACTCATGCTGGATCACGGCGCCGGCGGTGCTGACCCTCTGCTCGTGCAGCACGTTTAGCAGCAGCTGCTAAAGCCCCTCCATCCTGACAAAAGTGGCTGCATTGATTGTTGTGGAAATGCTCGAGACACGTGCCGGGCACCAATTCTGGGAAGAACATGGCCAGTGTAACATGGCATCTGAAATCTAGTTTGAATGTGCACTGTGCCGCCATGATCTTTCCAAAGTCTGCACGTTGCACGTGCCTTGTGCATCGACGCACCGTGCGCTACTTTTAAGAAATGAACGCACTTTAGCAGCTTTTAGCTTCTCTTTGTTCTATTATTTTTCTGCTGCAGGGTTTTTCAACCGTGCAGCAGGAAAGCCGAAGCCGGCCGAGGGATAAGAGATAAGAGTCTTTTAAAATAATTTTTCGGAGAAATGAAAATTCGGATTTGTCCGCCCTGCTCATCCTCCCTGCTCCCCTGCGTTCTCCTCTTCCCCTCGCGGGGGCCACGTGATCTCGGGGGGGGGGGGGGGGGGGGGGGGGGGGGGAGGAGGAGGAGGAGGAGGAGGGAAGGGGAGGGGAGGGGGTAGTCACGTGACCCTCCCGAGGCCACGTGACCCCCCGCTGAAGTCAGGTGACGTGACCTTGGCGGGGGGAGGGGGGAGGAGGAGGAGCGGAGGGGGAGGAGGAGGAGGGGCGACGCCGACGCCGACGCCAACGCCGACGCCGCACAGGCTGGAAACGGGTCATGTGACCCCCTCCCGCCGAGGTCACGTGACCCACCCGGACCATACTACACAATGAGGGGAGGAGGAGAAGGAGGGGGAGGAAGAGGAGGAGGAGGGGAGGAGAAGGGGGAGGAGGAGGAGAGGGAGGGGCGCGGTTACGCCGACGGCGACGCCGCTCAGGCCGGAAACGGGCCCCTAAGAGCTGCGCTCTAAAATGGATGGTAGAAGGAATTATGTTAAGAGGTGAGCTGTAGTGCGCAAAAGCGAGGGGAAAAGCAGCCATGTACGGAATATAAAATATGCTCTCACACCGGGTTTGGTGAGGGACAGTCTAGAAATACAGAACGGCAGATTGGACTGCCTGGTCGTGGCCATCGCTGTAACATTTAGTGGTTTTGCTGGCTTTCCTGCAGCGTCTGCCAAGAGTTCCAGACAGCTCGGCTCTTCCTGTCGCACCTTGGCTTTCTCTGGGACGACACTTCAAAGGTACGACGCAGTTTTATGCACCCCCAGGAACAAAAGACACTTCAACAAACTGACGGTAAACTACAGGGTGGGGTCCCTTTAGTGCAAGGGTGCACAACATGCGGCCCGCATACGTGAGACTGCGAGATGGGCTCAAGACAGAAACCAGTGGGATGATGCCAGATATTGAAAAACCTGTCTGCCAGATATTGAAAACCTGCACGTTCCCAATAAACATTTTTTTGGCTCGCGTCATTTTTGAGTTGTCACCCCTGCACTAGTGCATTATTGTTTTGAAAGAAGGCATTAATCGGTTTCTTGCAGCATATTCTGCTATGATTAGTCGTGTGCAAATTGTGGATTTTGAGTTCAAAGTGAATAGTGGTTTTGACCAAATATTTTTTAATTGAATATTGAATAGTTTTTCTGAAGCTTTTACTACTGCTGCACCGTGCTTCATTGAAAACCCAGCTAAACCGGTGAAGATTGTTCCTAACCTTCCTCTTGTCCATTTATAAGCTAATTTTAATCTAACTATATTTATCTACTGTGACCTCAGGATCGTGACGTCGGAATGCCTTGGGATGGTAAGTAAACAATGAATTTTACATAAAATTAAACCTTTAAGCCCAGCTACAGCTAATTGAGTAGATTTACAGATCGTGCTATAGCATATGCAAATAATCTTTCTTAAACCTTGAACTCGAAAAAAAAAAAAAAAGGATCACGAATGATGAACGTCGGTTTTCAGGGAATGTCTGCATAAGATATACTTTTGCATAACAGCCACAGTTTAACTTAGAAAATTTTACTGCAATGTAGATAACAGCAGTGACAAAGTTTGTTTCTTTTTAAACACACTAGGCGCACGCGTGCACCACCCCACTTTGAAAGTGTGCTTTTCTGCCAAGCACGCTGTTGTGATATTCAGACTTTTTCAAATTGTTGATGGCGGCGCTTCTTACCGAGAACCGGTGCATTGTGGAAAAGCAGCACCTGTGGAGGCTCTGCAGTGCACCTGTGCTCGGTAAGAAGCACTTAACGAGGCAAGGGTTTCCCCAGGAACTGAAATTAGGGGGGGGGTGTCTAAATTTTAAGGGGTGGCCGGGGCATTGAAAAGAGAGGAGTCGTTGCGAATTAAGGAGGTGCCTTCAGAAAAACAAGGGGGGGGGGGGGGGGGGGGGTGTCCCCCTAGGGGGTGTGTAGGGAAATCACTGCAACGGGGCTAACCCACCGCTATCAACACTTAAAAAAAATGATTATCGCCGTTCATCTCAAAGCGAATATCGAATAGTGTATTATTTGAAACTACTGTTCGAAATTTTGGATATTTGCACAACACTAGCTATGATTTACTAAGGGAAGAAGGCAGATGAAGTGATTTTAGAGGGAAATTAATGAACGAGTAAAGGACCATAGGTCACAATCGATTCTCATTGTTTTTAGAGAACATTACTGCTGGTTTGCCTCAAAATTAATTCAACACATCGATAGACACGTTGTGAATATGAGGAATTAGGTCCTCAAATTGTCTACAGTACCAAAAAAAAAAAAAAAAAGAAAATAATTGCGGACATTTGTGCATAAGTCATTACTAAGCGGTTTTTAACGAATTTAACGGGGCTTTATTTGCCAATAGAGATTATTATTATAATTATATTATTAACTAGTCGCCCAAAGTATAGGTCAAAATGGTTTTCTATTTTTTTTTTCGCATAGCTGTTGAACTTTTATTTTGAAATTCATTCCTCACCATTTTTTTTCAAACTGAAAGGTTCCACTGGCAACACTGTAAACATGACAGGTGTTGTAATTTGGGCAGTACAACTATGGTGCCTGGATCGGGTCTTTGACTGGTGTGTTTAGCGTCCTATCCCACCCATACATCAAAAGTGGTCCCGATGTGGCAACAAATGACGCGAGTGTCATGCTGTTGCCTGTCGCGATCCTGGCGGTTGGCCGTAGAAATGCTGGCGAAAAGCTCGAGCGAACGCGAGTGTCGCTGTCTTCACGGCGTCCCTTTAGGCGTCCCAACTCCCGCTGCTTTAGCTTCCGTGAACTGTCACAGTGCAAAGCGACCTGCAGCAGAACAGGCATCTGCTACATACACCACAGCTGGTGGAACGCCGCCAGGGTCGCGACCGGCGACAGCATGACACTTCTATGACGTCATCAGGCGGAAATCGAGGGACCACTTTTTTGGCCGCGGTAAACACACCAGTCGAAGACGCGCTCCAGGCACCATAGTACAACTTGTTCTCAACAGGTTAAAGTTTGATGGTGTGCAGCAAGTGCTGGGGAAGCTCACCCTAGCACAACAAAACGAATATGTGACATACCGCGTTTTTTAGGGGCGAAGCTCCTTAGGGTCTAGCCTTGTCCGTCCGGCGTCCATGCTCACATTGATTGCCATCCCATCTGTCTTCTTAAAAAAATAAAAAATGTTTGTGCAGTCGACAGGATTCGAACCTCTGCGGGAAGACTCCAATGGATTTCTGATCCATCGCCTTAACCACTCGGCCACGACTGCGAGACCAGTGGGGGGCTCTGAGATGTAGTAGTAACTCAAGAGCTGGGATGTCATGGATGAAACGTTGCATGTAGCCGCTCAACGTCTATACAGGAGAGGGTGCTACGATCAAATGCGTATAAAATCGCGTTAAACTTTGCATGCATTGGCTCAACGTTTATAGACGAGAGGGCGCTGCGGTCAAATGCTCAAATGCTTACATAACCAAGTTCCATACCACACATTCCATACCAATGCAACCCGGAACTCAGCACTACCTATGAGCAATAAAAAAAAAAATCAGCACCATCAGCACTACCTATGAACCACCAGCACAGCCAGAGCTTCGCCCCAATCAACATCATTCACCACGTGGAGATGCGGTCATTTTTTTTTAGACTGCCTGCTCAGCCTGCAAGCTTCACAACATGTGATGTCACCCCACTTGAAATTGCGGGAGAATTTGAACATCTGGTCTCGGTACTGCCTCCTGCCTCTTCGTTTGCCTTTTTCTCAATAGCTATTCTGAATTTGTTAATAATACAAAATACTATTAAAATGTGCCGGCAAAAGTGAAGTCAAGATGTTCCAAAAATTGCATGTTCGCATTCGGGTGGCTCAAAAAGAGCTGCCGGAGCTCTCCTCGAAGAGCCAAGGTACAAATCAGCGAATGAATCGATTGGTGTCGTTCCAGGGATCATCTTCAGACGGACAGCCCCTCATGGCACTCGACCAGAACCAGCCAGGCTTTTACGCTGCCCTTGAAGCCCTGGACAACATCTCGTCACGTACAAATGACACCGTGTTCATCTTCTACGTCAAGGAAGGCCAGTCCACCGCTGCCGAGATTCTCGGTAACGTGGTGAGTGCACCTTCACCAACGAGAGAGACGTAGACGTGGCAAGCGGCTGGGATGAATAAAGCCTGTAGGGAATTGTTCGATATCTTTGCTCGCCATATTTACCCGATTCTAACTCACACCCAGGTTTTTTTTTTACAGCGAAGCTGTTTATGGGTAGGTTTTTCCCTGGATCCGTGGATTTTTCGTGTGCGTCAACAAAAACTCGGGTCCTGCATTTGATGCAAAGTCGCTTCATTCTATGCAAATGCTTATACATTGCACTGTTACATTTTGGAAGTTGAGATTGATGTTTATTAGCGTTTCTTAGTCACCTTGAAGCACATGGTTTAAATTTAGAATGTGCATCAATATTGTATAAGTGATTAGAGACCATAAACATACATTTTAGTCGGGGTATTTTTCGACGGATCGAGAATAGTGGCAGTCCTAGTGTTTTCAACATACCTAGAAGTGAGTCAAATCGCTTATATTTGGATAAAATAAAGCTCGCCGCCTTTCTTAGAATTTTTAGAGTTGATCAATATGAGTTCTTTTTTAAGGGTGTGCGAATACCGAATAGTAGTTATCGAATTGAATACCGAATCGAATTAAGAAAAAGAAAAGCCAAATATCAAATCGAATATTGAATAGTAATTTTATTTGTAGGAATTTTTCAAAATGTGCTGTGAATGAGATTTATTATATGTGCAGAGTATGCGCCTGGTGCAGAATATGCATCTCATTCGAAACAAAAGATCAATTGTATAAAAGTTCTGATGAAAAAAAAAAAAAGAAAAGCAGTTGCTAATGGACGTTGGGCGCTAAAGATCCAATTTTATGGCGCAAACATAATCTACCTACCCCAAGCGTCCCGAAAAACCTAAAGTTACTGCCACGCGTGCCTTATTTTCTTGTTAAAAGCACGACCTAAAACTGCGACATATTCTTTTTTATATTTATATATCTCAGAAAAGGGGCATTTTGCAATATTTGGTCTCAATTTTAAGGGAGAAAAAGGGCACCCTGGATTTTATTTTATATAAATAAACAGATAGCTGTTAAATCTGAGTGAACAGGCTTAAATGATATAATCTGAAGTAAGAAAAAACACGTGGTTAGGTGGTGCAAGTCACCGTCCAGTGGCCGCTATGCATCCATTTCTCCGTCCATCTATCCTGTTTTAAAGAGCCTAGATGGCTTAGATTTAAAAAAGGGAGCAAGCAGAACTGAAACCATGGAGACGGCTCCTGCGCAGACTGTGCAGCACATGCGTAAGTGCGCATGTGTTGTGTAGTCAGTGTAGTCGCGTGGAAAGAAAACAAGGGCAAACGTAAGAGCAGCCTTGACGCCTGCCCGATCGACGCTTTTTTTTCGTTACCTTCTCGGAGTTTGTAATTCAAACGCAGCTATTAAACGATTGGAAACCCTCTCAAATCAAGGTACACTATTTTTTCGTTCCGTTTCGTTTCTGATTGGAATTTGCGGCTTGCTGTTCCGAAAGAATGATGACAACAACGTGCGGCTGGTTTCATCGGCGTAATTAACGTGGTTTTCTTTTGTGATCTCGCAGTCGCCGATTTCTGTCAGTGTGGCAAGTGTGTTCTACATCGGCGCTTCGATTTGAAACGAGGGCCTTTACTCGTGAAAAGAATTGACCAGCAATTCCCCTCTGGAAGCGGCGCAAGCGGGATGTTTCGGTTGTGATTAGAGGTTAGATTGCGTCCCGATCATGAGTAAATCTGCGTGCTACAAAGTTTGTGGCCTTCGTTACTTTTCTTTTTCTAACCTGTGCGTTAGATTCTTGTGGAATGATAGGACCAAAAGGTGTTTCTCGCATGGTTTGTCGAACATCACGGCGCTAACATCGGGGGAGAGACTGCTCTTTTGTCAGCTGTGCGCCGACCGTGCGTCTTTGGCCGAATACCTATATTGAATATTCGAGTGGCCGAATACTAGGAATTCGATTCGCGAACCAAATCATTCGGGAACTTGCTATTCGATTCGAATTCGTATATTCAAGTATTCGCACACCCCTAGTTTTTTTATATGAGTCCCAAATCATCGCAGCATGCTCTAATGTAGGCCTAATATAGGTTTTGTAAGCCATTAACTTTGCCAAGGGTAGAGAACTGTTAGGATTTCATCTTAAAAACCAAAGTTTTTTCATAGCTGTACGACATATTTCATTAATATGTTTAACCCAGCTTAAGTCTTTCGAGATTGTTAACTCGACGTATCTAAAACCGTCGACCCCAACTAATGGACAACCACCAAACTCGAAAAGAAAATAAATATTATTTTTGTTTTTTTTAGCTATTCTATCAAAAACAGTTTTCTAGTTATTTATTTCCATCTCCCACCTTGAACACCGATTCTGAATAGACCTAAGAGACATACTTAGCTTGCATTGGTCATTTTAATTTATAATTGTTGAATAAATTAAATAATTATCCGCAAATAACCGTACAGTAACATCCGGATTTACTTCAGCAGGCTAATTTTGAACACATGCCGTATATTTTTATGTACTGCACTCAGTTTGATAAATATGCCCCGATCCTCTCTATGACACTGCGATTCACCCCATACAAAGACACTTTATGAAGTAGCTTACAATGAGGCACTCGATGAAATGCTTTAGTTAGGTCAAGGATCTACCTAAAGTGGTAAGAGACATCACAGTCCGGAATGTGACGGAAGGCAACACTTGGAGGCTGGGTGTCGGAAAGAGATGCCCGGTGACTATAGTAGAGGCACGCTCCCGCAGTCTCGACGATCGTGTCTGCTTCTTTTCCTGTCAACTCCCTCTCAACCTCCGCACATCTTCACGACTCCAGGCGAGCAGCCGTAACGTGCACCCCCAGTTCCTGGAGTTCCTGCGGTCTCTGGGCTGGCCCGTTGACGTTGGCATGCACACGGGCTGGACCGGCCACGTCTCCACCTCCTGGAGGGTCACCAGCGGCGACTTCAACATCGGTACAGTCTTCCCGGCTCTTTCGGATCGTGGGGCCGCACCATCGCTCCCGTAGTTATTGTTGGGGGAGATGGAAATTTATTGGTTGGATACACTGCTGTGTGGACAAAATTTTCAGGAAGAAGCTGCGTAAGTATTTGCATTTTTGCCTCGTTATTATAGAAAATTCACATTATCGAAGATTTTTCGGGGGAGTCAAAGATGGTTTTCATACTCATACTCATACAGCTTTCATACTTTGCACAAATACCGCTTAAAACGAATCAATGGCGTTAATGACCTATGAAGCACGTCTTCGTTTTTCATCACACGCAATAGAAGTCGCAGAAAACAATTTAAGAAAAACGAGCAGCGTTCAGCCCCTCGACATGCAGCCAGGACAATCGGCCACGTGAGCTGGAGTTGATTACATGCCGCCAGTATTGATCATAGTCACGCGCTGAGGTTGGCAAGGCTCAGGACATGCACTGAGTTCCAGACATTGTTATGGTTCGGCTGTTGCCGTCATTGCAGCGATTGGACACGGGCCACTACCCGAATGCTGGTCCTGCTATTGATTGTCACGAGTCGTAATTAAAGGGGTACTCCACCGATTTTTTGAGCTACCTCAACTAACTATATTTTCTGACTCCTCGGCCTTTAGCCTTTCCGGTATGCTATTTAGCATCGCGAAATTCATAATAGGTATTGTGAAATCGGCAAATGAAAATGGTGCAAAAACCAATATTCAAATATTCGCACACTTTTCAGTGCCGTGACGTCAGTGGCAGGCAGGCTTGCCAGTCAAGCAAGTAGTCTAAAAATAGAATATGCCAATCATTTGTTCCGTGCTGGAGCGCGGATACGGGAGCGAGCTTCCAAAGCACTCATTTGACACCAAGAAACTGCTTCAAATCCGTTGGGAACAGCTTCTGTAGTCCAAAAAGTTAACCCCTGCCTTCCACTGACGTCACTTTGTTGTTGCCAGTAGAGACTTTCAGTTTGAAAAACACGGTGAAGACCAAAACTGTAAATTCAATAAGTTCGCGAAAAAACAATATTTTGACCTAATATTTGGGATACTATTTTAGCAATGTTTGTTGGTTAGTTTAGCAAAATTTCAAGCAAATCGGAGACAATGAAAAAACCGATGGAGTACCCCTTTAAGTGCCCATGGAATGCTTGGGTCAATCCACTAGTGCTAGTAAGCTCTTGTAAAGTGAGACATTCCAAGCAAATATTGTTGCACGGCCCTCTTAAATTCAAAGGTGGCCTGGAATGGTATTGGTGCATTTGTTTTGTTTACTGATTTGCATGAAGGACGGTCACGGGGTGAACGTTCGAAAGCTTACACGGATGTGAAAGACATAGCTTATCTTTGGTAAACCTGAAGGCGTTTTTTTCTTCTTCAAGAGTTCAAATAGGAAAGGGGAAGACAATCATGCTGTTGACTATCGCCTGTGACTGGATTGCCCTTGTTTTCTTGCCTGCAGGAAGGTGTCCCTCTAGGCTGTTAGAATTGCCAAGATTCTCTGTACCTTCTCGTAGGCTTTCTTAGTCCAAAACAGCTTTTTTACAGCGGAGCTGTTAAGGGCTAGGTTCCCCACGATTGGGGAACCTAGCTTCTTGTTTGGTGCATACATGTGTGCGTCTGTTCGTGGCGTGCTATCATTGCGAGCTGAGACGGCATTGCTGCATGGCGTGGACGGCACCACAAACACGGAGCTCAAAATGGGACGCTTTACAAACGTCTGTGTGCAGCGTTCCACTAAATCTTTATTTACCCATCGGCTTTATCTTAAACATTGCGCATTCTTACGAACCGCGGTCGCGAAGATCCGGGAGGTTGAGCAGGTTTGCGGTGGACCTTACTTTAATGGAGACGGACTTTGATTTTACACTCTGCCATTACATTCCAGGATATGGGGTGTTTGCTGACCTTGCGATCCCTGAATGGGTTACTACTTGTGTCATCTTTCTGACTTCATTTCTTTTTGTCCGAACTAATTCTTTTGTTAACGAAACAAAGTTTTATAGTGTTATCTCCATCGTTTTCCTCTCACATGCATGTACTACGACTTCGTGGTTGCGTAAATCGGGAAGGAATTGCGTAAACAAAGATAAGTGTCTTTTCTTCCTTTGTTTCACTTTGTCATGGACGTCCTCTAAGTGTAAGGTCCGCGGCCGCGTCATTTGGGTAGAACAAATGTTTGTGGAGTTCGCGTAGGGGTATTTGGGTTGGGCGGTCACTCTGTGGTTTTTTTTGGAAATCGATATTCGTCCAGAGAGTGGGGTGGGTGATGACTGGGGAGATTACGGTAATTATGTTTTACTCGGTAATGCTGCGACGAGATGTTTATAACCAAGGTTTGTTCGATTAAATATATGGTCAGAGAGTACTGTAGTGTCCCGTCCACGTTCAAGGCTGCTGGCACTGTTTTTTTGGGCTCTATCGCTTGTATCAAATTACCTCTTATATCAAACTTCTTTGCTGTCCCGTTAACTTCGTTATAACGAGGGATTACTGTATTAGTAATTACATTTGATAGTATAACTTTAACGCAAAAGGACGATAGAGAGATCAACTCGCCGACGGTGTTGTCCGCAGCCGACCTGCCGGCGGACCACGGGGGCAGTCTGTACAGCGGGCACCATCAAGTGCTGTACTGGTCGGACGTCCTGTCGGAGGTGGTCTTTGTGGTGCCCTCTCCCAAGAGCCTGCCCAAGGACGTCCTCTCGGGAGAAGTCACCCTCAGGCCCAAAGGTGGGTCTGAGGCCCAGCCTCTCGTTCGTCATGTGCAGCCTTCCCCTCGGCCAGTGTGCATTGTAGCGTCCGCAAGAAGCGACCACAAAAGAGCCATCGTAGCCTCCGCTGGGATCTTCGCTAGCGTGCTGGCATAGAGAGGCGTTCTAGTATCCTGTCGTGCATGATCCACAGGCATATAGGAAGTGTTCACTGGATGCCATATTCAGGGGTGGTGTTTAGAGTACATGCTCAGAACAAGCTCGCATTAATAGGTTGCTAAGACCAGCAATCTTGATGGTGTGGAATGCATGTTGCAAAAGAAATGTGGAAGCTCGCCATCAGCACGTGTTCAGTACTCGCGTGCACAACTATCGCCGCCAGGGAATACTTCCTATGCAAGCATCTGTGTCAGCATATTTCCATGCGTGCTAACAAAGTGTTTTAAAGCAGTCGCAACTTCGAAAGCAACAAAAGAATGGTGCACTTCGGCATTCCACGAAAACACTACAATGATTTCCTCTTAATGTTTTTGTTCTTATTGCTTTATTTCACGAGTTTATATTAATCTGGGTGAGGGTGATGATGGACAACCAAAACGCGGCCTGCAAATATCCTTTGCTCGGCAGCGGAGTTGCTCAACACTTGAGAGCAACGAATCTATAGCTTTGTTTCTGGCGAACTTAAAAACACACTCGATTCTCCAAAAGCATTTTTTTTTTTCTTTTTGCTTGGATAGAACACGTTTGTTACAAAATAAATTTTACACAATTTTTTTTTTTTTTTGCATATCATGTTGCAAACGTTTTGAGTGGGTAGCGATTATGATATTTTGGCACATCGACCTGTAGAAGCATACTATTTCAGAATCTCTCCTAAAGACGCTAACTAAAAAAAAAAAAAAATACTTTTTTGAGTTTCTGCTTTGCAGATTTGTGTCACAGAATGAAATTTTCTCAGAAATCTACATTATAGCATGTATTTACATCGCTCATTTTGCTTTGAGTGAGGAGTGATTCCAAAACATGCTCCTATTTGAGGTGTGTGGTGAAATTAAACCACTCAACTTGAGTCTCGCGATCTAAATATTGCACTTAAAATTGTTTTCTTTCCAGGGAAGCTTATTTTGTGGGCACGTGTTCAACCCCTACTTTACAGCTACTGAAACATTTTAAGATAGTTAACTTTACTACTTCGTTTGTGTGGCAGCATGTCTTACTCTTTTTAGCTCTTTCCAGCATTCAAGCCTAACTTAGCGAAAGGCAAAAGCCAGGGTTCTAGCGAGCCAATAGGGGTGTCTGAATGACACCTCGATTAGAATGACACCGGTATCAACATCGCACCGTTGAAGTGCACTTCTCCCATAGAGCGCAGTCGCTTCGCCCCATCTCTCCGGTCGGCTGACAAGGGCTGCAGCTTTATCCCTTTGCCAGGTTACGCCGAAATGGGGTAACATATACCATAGAGTTATTATAATATGCGCTAGAGGTTTAACTGGCGCTAGTGTCTATGCGACTTCCGTGACGCAAATTGAAGCAGACAGCACCCACATGAAAATGAGCTGCAGCTTGCAGCTGGAAATAAAGGTTTCCAGATAAATACACGTACGAAGTCGTTTTAGCACTGTTTTTAATGCGATGAATTTGAAAGAAAAACGCCATAACTGACCAATTATTTCGTTGGCCTGACTGAAAAAATGTTTTAAGCTACCTAGTACGTACAAAATATTCGGGATATTTGCTCTTATGATCGAGCACGGGGAGAAAATGCACTCATTTTTTCCCATAGAAATGCATTACCGGAAGTCCATTTTCGACTGGTTGCTGTCTGCTTCAATTTGCGTCAGCACACTAGCGCCACTTGAACCTCTAGCATACATTATAATAACTCTATGGCATATAGCACCGTAGCTTGCCGTTCCTTGGTTTAATCCGGTGCCTGGAGCGCCTCCGACTGGTGCATTTACAGCCTCCTCGAAAGTGGTCCCTCTGTTTCCGCCCAATGACGTCTTAGAAGTGTCGTACTGTTGTGTGCTACGATCTCGGCTCTGCAGCCGGTCAAGACGGAAACCAGAAAAGACGAGATGCCAAGGTGGCAGCGACCCTTGCGTCTGCTTGCCCTTTACCGCCGCCATTCCTGTGATTGACGGCCGGGACTGGCCATGGGTCGTCGAACGTCTGCGCCGGATGTCGCAATGGGATTGCGACATCCGACGGCGCGAGATGGCAGCCCCCGTGTCGAAATTTGTTGCCGCCTGGGGACCACTTTCGATGCGTGGGCGAGATAGGGTGGTAAACACGCCAGAGCCCTTTACACTGGGAGAGTTTGGCACTTTTTTGAAGATGCCGACAGGCCTGGCAACCGCAGCTGGAAGTCAGGCGACCAGGAGGTGGCACCTTGCCTCCGCCATTTTGTGTTATTGAATTTCGAACCCACTCTGGATTAAACACGCCAGGTACGAGGTGACCCCCTGTGTAATGAAATTGTTTCTCGTTAATGCACATGGTTTTGGCACGCGCACGTAATCGACAGCTCAAACCCACTTTCCTTATTTCTCTTTTGTGAAAAGTTAGTATTGAATACTTTGACTATTAGGTGTCATAAATGACCACTGCTAAAATTCAGTGCTGCGACGGGCGCCATCTAGGTTAGGCGCTGCGAACTCGTGCGCTTAGTTGCCATATTTCTTTTTGTTTGAGAAAGCATCATGTGGTTTAAAACCGAAAGAAATAAAGCTTATTTGTAAGTTGTGTTTTTGGAGATCAGTAAAGGATGGCCAGTGCTTGAACATAGTGTCCAATTGCAGGCATAACCAAATCTGAGAGTACAGAAAATTTTGTTTATGAAACAACTACTAACCGCGCATTTGGACTAGTGCACGCTGAGTAGAGTGGCCAAAAAAACAAACTCCTCCATTTTGTGCTAGCGTAAACTGCTTGTTCTAGCGGACGACAAGCTCCGACCATTGGCTAAACTCTCCCAATATATGGGGCTCTGAAACACGCCAGCCGAAGTTGCGTTCCTGATACCATACCCAGAAAGTAGTTACCTCTCTAACCTCCTGTCTAATGACTCTCTGACCTGCTACCAGCCGACAGCTGCTCGGAGCGTACCTCGACCATTGTGGGGCCCAGCGACGACGCGGGCTCGACGACGCCACTCGAGGTGAACGCGGGGGAGAAGGCGAGGGCGATGTCGCTCAACCTGGATGCGGGGGAAGGTGTGACCAGGCCTGCCAGGTCGCGCCCGGCTCGCTCTACCCACGTGACCTCCGCAGAGGTCAAGGTGCTGGTCGTCTGGCTTGAAAGCTTCGAAGATGCCCTCTCCTTCCCTCTGGGTGAGCGGGACAGAGGGACAAAGTCCGGAGGGTGCATGTTTGTGACTGACCTTTTTTGAGTTGGGCGCCGTCTGGGCCATTACTCGCGAAGCAACAAACGAAGGACAGCCCACACGGCCCCCTACCCATCGGAAGGCGTTGACTTTGGGCCGTTTTATCGGTTTTAATGTGAAACATCCTTTGGCTGGGTGTTTGGCATTTTATGAAGCCCAGACAAAAGTGGAGCCTGGATAAAAGCCTGGCCATGAAATTCGACACTGGTTGGTTGATGGGTGGGTGAGGAGTGAGGTGTTTCACGCTGATTGGTTAACAAGGAGATCATGTGACCAGGGGTGGAGTGAGGAGGAGAGGGAGGGCGAGCAGGCGAGGTGGCAGAGGAGTGGGTTACAAGGTTCTAGAAGATCACTACGTTTATCATTTCAAGTGTACACATGCCACACTTTAAAGGGGCACTGACACCCCAAAGGTCGTATTTATTTTTATTGTCTAAAACGATGTAAGTTGCAGTCATAGACACGCAAAAAAAAACGCACCGCGAAAAAAAATTTTCCCGGGCCCGCGCGCGCCTTTTTATTTTTGGCGTTTGATTTTCCCGCCTCTCGCCTCCTCGCTTCTTTTGATCGGTGACGTCAAGAATCAGGAAATTTAGAAGCTTTGTAGGCGACATCTCTATAACATTTAATTACGGCAATCCTAAAACATGTTTTTTAACGCAATTGCGAACGCACTACGGCCCTTCTTTTTGAAATACCAAAAATCGGGAGTTCGTTGTGGTGCCGTCTCCTGGATTGGTATCCTCCCACGGAAAACAGGCGACACCGCTCAAAACCGGTCCGCCGCAACGAGCCGGCGCTCGCTCCTTTCCTCCTCGCTTTGGGTCGCCATGGCAACAGCAGGGAGTGGAGAAGAAAAAGTGGACTCTCAGGTCTCACCAATTTTTGACGTCAAGGCACCGGCGCCGATCGCGCGGGAACTTCGAATTCGGCATTTGGAAATTGTTTTTTTACTTCACGAATACTGAATTCCCAAATTTCAAATTTTGAGGGTAATGTCCTGGCATCGTTTTCGATCGTTTCGGATAATAAAAAAAAATATGATTTTGATGTGTCAGTGCCCCTTTAAGTTATCTGACGGAGAGCGCCGTGAACGTAGGTGTCTTGCTGAACAGGCTAGACATGATGCTAAACAATGATATAAACATTTGTAGTGCTTGAGTGTTTCACATATGCAACAAGTGCCTAGCAATTTGCCATACATTTTCATTGTTTTTTTATCTCCTATGCAACCAAAGCTAAAAAAAAGATTGGAGGAAAAGACGAAATACGTGCAGATAGGGGCTCACAATTGCTGCGTTTGATTTATGTGCCCCTCTTGCACCAATTGCACACCGCCATATTCGATTTACGAGAGCAGCCTATCTCAAAACACGTCACGAAGTGCATTGCCCTGCACTTTTCTGCACCGGTGCAAGCTGGGCCAGGTAAATCGAACGAGGCAAATGTCGGTTGTGCGGGGCGGTGCCCTCCGAAAATGGTGACAGAGGGAAGCAAGGGTCAGTGTAAAGGGTGTACGTATTCGCAGAGGCTTACTGAAGAAAAGTCGAGGGTATTCCTCGTGCCATGTCTGCAGTGCCATCTCCCGAGGTCTTTTGCAGGCTAGAAAGAGCGAAACAAGCTCCTCCCAACAATGCCCCCCACTCTTTCCACTTTCGCCGAGTCAATGCTTTAGAGGAGGAAACTGCAAATCAAATATAGAAGCTACGGTACAAGCACGAGCATGTTGCGTCGAACGATGCTTGCAGTGCACGAGCTTACGTTCTGGGCAGGAATGCTGAAAACTTTGAGCTCACTTTCGTAGCTTCTGCTTCGCTCCCACCTAAAGTGAAAGGGGGTATAGTATCGAACTCAATGCCTCTTTGTTTACGTCCAACTTCAGTGTGCTCTTTCGACTTGCTCAAGATCGTTCTTTGTAAACGTTGAACGGCGCAAATGAAGTATATACGCGCATCTTGTCGCTCACTCTATCAGTGATGACTATCTCGAAAGACACGTGATAGGCCTTTTTCCAAATTACCCGAATACCAAGGAGAATGCTGGGAACATGCATGTGTGTGTGCTGCACGTGGTCATAGGGTTACCAGCTCTTGAGTAAAGGAAGTGGGTAGGGGGTTGCTGCAGCACTATCAGTTTGTGCTAGACAAGCAAGATGCCCAGAGTCGTGCTTGCATACTCGACAGATGGCCAAAGCTCCCTGCAGCCAGCCAGCCAGTGCTAGCCATTGCAGTGATCACTCCCTCAGTTCACCGACCCGTGGGCATCGCCCTTTCGAGCTTCTTGACCTGTCCGAAGTTTGTGTATGGTGCGTGCGAGTCATGCAAATCATTAAAACTAGGGACGGTCCCACAAAATCCGGAATGGTTAAGAACCCTACGCGGTCGCCTTGTCTTTGTAAGAGATTCAAAATAAATAATCAAGATAACGTGTCGAAAAATGTGTGCACAAAGTGCCAATTCTTTTTTTTTAATGTAAACCAGTTACTGCTGCAGACAGCAGCCATGCAGCATGTATAACTATACTTGCAGCATACCCCTTGTGCTTGGGTAATTTAGACAAAAAATCTATTGAGTTAGGTTGCCACAGAACTCTCTTCAGATGGTTCTCTTGTTGCAACCTCGTTTCACTGGTGAAACGGGGTTGCAAGACAACCTGATGCGTTACTTACATACATCCGTCGACATTTTCATTAAAAGGAAAAATTTCTGTAACCATGTTAAGTTCCTCCGTCATCCGTTCTGAAACCAGTCTTTGTGGTTCGTTTGTATCAATGGTCAACGCCTTCTTGTTATACTGAAGTTACGGTGCCTACTAGCCATTATTGGGCAGTATTTGGTGATAAAAGCATGCATCTATAGTCACAATAAATACAAACCCACCACTTTTGAAACAAAAAAAAATAAGCAAAAGACATATCAAGCACCCAACCCAGATTTCTGAGCATACCTGACCAATTGAGCTGCTTCTTCGAGCACGCCGGTTCAAGCCAGTGAAGCTCGATGCACACGCACCGATCCTAAGTGGTTGCCAAACCTACCTTGTGCCCCTTCTGCACTTCTGCTCTCGGGCCCAATGAGTGCCTATCTGCCAGAATTTCAACATTACCTCCAAATTTTGGGTGTGCGCTTGCTCAGTATTTTACGCTAGTCAACGATGGCAGTTTCTTGAAATAACAGTGCAAACCTTTGTTCCCGCTACGATGGCTTGTCGTGCCACTGTTGTTTTTGGAGAGTACCTAGTCTATTGGTATAATTTCTAATTGACGCCCATTATTCCCGCGAAAGGCGACCTGCTGCCGGCCACCAACACTGGCCAGGAGTCTTTGTGCGGCCGAGGATCTGAGCGAGACGTCTTCGTCATCTTCGTCCACGCACTGCAGAGTGGACTGTTCCGCATCAAGGTCCAGAGCCGGGGAGCAAAGCAAGTTTGCGCTAATTTTGTCCCGCTTTGCATATGTTTGACCTTGTCGACCAAATTATGTGCAGGTGGCGAGGCAAGATCTCTGTCCCTTTTGTTTTCGTGCTCCAAATTCTAGCGTTTCATCGACGGACGTGTGTCGCGCCTCGGAAGGGTTGAAAGTTGTGTTTGCCCGTAGCGATTCGCGACATGCAAAAAGTGTGCAAAAGATGAGGACAAAGTGGAGAACGGTTGTGGTCCGTTCTTTGTTTT
This sequence comes from Ixodes scapularis, assembly GCF_016920785.2. NCBI lineage: Eukaryota > Metazoa > Arthropoda > Arachnida > Ixodida > Ixodidae > Ixodes > Ixodes scapularis. The sequence goes on along the minus strand of NW_024609879.1, from coordinate 121,461,969 downwards.
GCATGCTTTTTATGCATCACACATTTTTTTATTCATTTATTTAGTACATACTGTGGGCCTGTCGAGCAGGCCCCCATAGGTGTGGGGTATGAAACGGCAAAAATTAAACTGTCGGCAGAACATTTCTACCATTACTTCACACTGAAATAAGCAGGTGCACTAGAAAAGGAATGCAAACAAAGAGAAATGTAATTACATTGTAACCATAAACAACCATCAGTCTGTCAATCGCATTGCATCGTCTCAATCGTGAAATTCATTAAAAAACAGTTAAACACAGCTATTGTTCATTATGCTGCCACTTTTCAGTGTTACTTCATAATCATTGTAAACTCACGCGTGTTTGAGATTCTGGCACAAAATAAATGCGAATAAAAAGGTTTGTTTTATACTTAAGAAGGTCAGCTCACAAGAGCCGAAGAGGTGGTTAGTTTGCGAGTGAGCCAGTATAAGTCAAGTCGAATCTCAGGCTAACACGGGGGCTAGTATGCTACTGAAGTCGAAAAATGCGCTTTTTTGCCTGGAGAGCTAGAAAAACGAGGCAAACGTTATTGGTGCTTTTTCTGGACATTAGTTGTACCTCTTTCGTCTTCCAGAAATTGGTATGTGAAAGTCGCAGGACTAGGAGCTGCCATTGGGACCGAGTTTTCTGATGCATTCTGTGTGTTCTGTCATCTCTCCAGAACGACGCAGGCGCTGCCGCTGGTGGACGGAATGGTCGTCAGCCGCCGGGTGCTCGGCGTCTTGATTCGCCAAACGGCCATCAACCTCTGTCGGCGAAGGAGACTGGAGGCAGAAATGTATGTCCGTTTTTGTACCACCCGGTGCCTCCATGTGGTGCGCTAGACACCATGGGAAGTATTTTAAAGTGCTGGCAGGGAGTTTATGCTCGCCGAGATTTTTATTTGTACGCGACGTACGAGAGCCAAACTACCCAGAAAGCAAGTCGCGGCTCGAAATTCGTTTTCTTTCCGCCCGAAAATCGCCGGTCGAGAACTGGCCGGTTTGAGTCGTGCTCACTCTCTTCTCAGTGGTCACGTGCCGTTTTCTGTGGTTTAGACACAACCACCAAAGATAATCAAGGTCATGGGTTATCTATGGCACACACACAATATTAAAAATAGAAAAGAAATATGATAGCCGTTTTTTGTGGCTTCTAAAAAAACTGAAAATACTTTGATTGAAAAAAAAAAGTTCTTCCTCCCCAGTCTAGTTTCGGTTTCGAGCAGTTGCGTGGGCTCCAGGAAAAAGGAGAATAAAGACAGGCTTTTTGTCTCCACAAGTGAAAGCTAACATGCTTGTTATACCACCAATTAATCACCTCCCTTTTACACCAGACCCCACTGTGGAGTTGAAAAGCTCGTCTTTATTCTCCTTTTCCCTGGAGCCCACACATTTCACTGTCATCTTAAGTGTGAATGGGGGACAATGTCAATTTCCTTGCGTTGGCTTGCGCACACCGGGGGCTGCTGGCTCGTGGGAAGATCACATGCCACTTATTATAGACACTGAATGTGTGGTTCAGCATCCCTTTAAGTACATTAAAGTACCACTTCAAGTAGGTTTAGAGAACTTGTACTTCACTTGAAATACATTCTCCAAGTATGCGCTTATAATTTACTTAAAAACATTTTTTTCTCATACTCTCCGAGGAAGGTATGACCCCGGACTTCAAAGTATGTTCCCCGAATTCGGTCTCGTTAAATTTGCATCACAAAATGATGCCTTGTCAACTCCGTAGAAATAGTAGTAAGCTAGTAAGCTGGGCTAGCACCAATGCATCATGTTTAAATAATTGGTATGCATTAAACATGATGATAGACCGCGCACAAATAGACAGAAGAGAATGCGCTTCTCTTCCGTTCTATTCCTACCTCGTCTGTTCTGTCTGTTTGTGCGCGGTCCATCATAACGTTTTCCGCCAGCGCAAGCGGCGCCAAATTCAGAAGTCGGAGGGACTTTTGAATTTGGCACAATTTCTCGAAATAACAAGTACTCTGTGGTCACTTGACTTTATCCAATATTCACCGCCACTTCCGAAAGTAAGCGATGCACCCCTGATTACCCCTGGGACAATGCCTACCAGTCACTATATAAGGGAATGAAAGAGCATTATGAAAGATTGTGTTAAAATGTACTCGCACTTGGCTCTGAAAGTATATGTTCTATTTAGTTCTGGGAGTTTCCGAGAAACGAGAACCTTTTTTTTTGGCCGAGGTAAATAAACTATGCATCGCATAAAGAAGCTCCTTGAGAATGTGATGCTGGCGGTTGGGATAGAACGCAAAAAGTTTGAGAACATGACAATACCTTGATCAAAAGATAACCGAGAAAAACTAAGTTTATCTACGAGCCAACGTCCATCTAAGCCCAGTATCGTTAAAATAAGAAATGACACTGTGGGAGTATGTAGCATCTATTTAAGTGAAAGAAAACTTCTCGGGAAGAAAAAGGATATTGTTTTCTTCCTTGCTGACAAGTTTGTTTTCTCTGAAATACACTACAGGCGCCGGCAGTGTCATTCCTTGTTTTGACGTCGAGAATTTGAGTTTTTCTCAATTATCTATTGATTCAGGTGACATCATGTTCTCAAATTCAAAAATACGAACGAGTTAGACAAAGGGGACGGACAGGACAAACATCTTTCGACTTTCAACACATTGAGGTCTTCTATTGCCGGACTGGCAGTAAAAGACCTCAATGTGTTGAAAGATTTTTTTCCTGTCCGTCCACCTTGGTCTAGCTCTTTCGTATTTTTTTAATCTATTATCAACGCGTTCAATCCAAGTTTATGTTCTCAAACTTTCGCGTCCTATCCCAACCGCTAGCATCACATTGTCACGAAGTTTAAGCTTTCTGTGATGCTTAGTTTATTTACCCGGGCCGAAAAACACAGTTCTAATTTCTCGCAAACTACCTGTACTTTACTGAAAATACATTGCATCCGGTGTACTTAGTACTTTCCGTAAGTACATCACCTCTCATTTACTTTGTACTTTACTTAAAATGATTTGTAGATGTACTTCACCCAGTACTGACTTTCCCCCGTGACTTTCTATGCGCCGAGGCAGTGTTTTTTAGTTCGCTCGAGTCCTTTTGCATCGTGATCGACTATGTCTGTTGGGATAGTCGGGAACATAAAGGAGTATCGGCTGGTACTCGATTTTTGTCTGTAGTACCAGTCTTTATCCGACCGAAGACGAGCCGGCGATAAAGAAGTCGATTCGTCGGAGGCCAAATGGATGGATCGATGGACGTTAATGGCTATACCTTTTGTAATGGGTGGTAGCTTGCGGCACCTAGCCTAGTCTGGAAAGCAAACATGTGAATCAACATTTACCGGGGCCAAAATGGCCCAGTAGATGTTGCCGGGCAGACTTAGAAAGAAAAAAAAGAAGAGGAACCTTATTGGCTATATCCCTTGTAACGGATGGTAGCTTGCGCCACCTAGCCTAGTCTGAAGAGACAAACATATGAATCAATATCTGCGGGGGCCAAAATGGCCTCAGTAGATGTTGCCAGGGCGAATTAGGAAGAAAAAAAAAAGAAGAGGAGTAAGAGCGGGTTTAAGCGGCCCAGATACATCAGCGATCATACTTATTGAGTTCTGGCGTCGACGGAGCCACTCACCATGCTCGTGCGTTTCACGAACCCCAAAAAACGACACCAATAAGTAATCGTCCGCACGCAACTCGTTCCAGGTGCCCTCCTCCTCACGTACGTCGTAGGATGAAGATCCAGGAAATTGCCAACAAGTTCCAGGTCCATCAGATGCAGCCTCAGCTGTATCAGCAACTGTTCAAAAACACGCACTGAACGGGCCGTCGAGAGGCCCGTTCCAAGCTCGCCGGGGTTCAAAGACGACCCCACGGCCGAAGCAATGCGGCGCACCCATGCCGCCACGCGTCCTCAGAAAACGTCCACCGCAAACGGACTGCGACTGCCATAGTTTGACCGTCTGTACCGGGATGTCAACCTCGTCCAATTGTACGGCTTCCTCAAAGGAATGTACGAGGAACGTGGGCTACGAGCACGGGAGGATCAAAGCACGGCCGGGAAACATTTTCTTTTAGTCTGTTTGCAGGTTGAGGATGGCGGGACAAGCTCCACCCACGGAGTCCTCCATCCTTTCCACTTTGGCAGAGCGAATGCTGAGAGGAAGAGAGTGGAGAGCAAGAAACCACCAATCGTGGCGAGCAGAGAGCTTAGTGGGCGGGGCCTGTTGTGCTGTTCTTAGCCCACAACAGGCTGTAAGGATGTTGCCGTTTTACGTGCAATTTTATTCAAAGTTAACAAGGGTATTTGTTTTGAGTCAGCGACTCAAGATATTTAAATTATTTTCAGCCTCGGCATGCCATTTGTAAAACTTGCAATGAAAGTTAGATTTTTTTTTTTTTTACTGTATGGAAAGCAGTAAAGCTTTTAATAATTTGAACAATTGCAGCCTTGTCTCAGCCATCCTTGCTAGAAGAAATCAGTTTTTATTTTTTCAGTTCTCTCGCATGGTGGCTGGCTTGGCTTCAGAAACGTGCATTTCCTGCAACTGTTCAAGTCTGAGATTACGTAGTGGCCAACTTGAGCAGCAATACCTCAAGGTCTGATACCAGTTATTCCATTATATAATTTCAAATGACAATTCAATGAAAATGGAGACCAGCATTTGAATCAGGCTGGTACATGAGGTTCCTGTCAATTTATGACGATACCGTAAAAATTTGCACCACCATTTCTTCTCAAGCTTCTGAGATTGCCGCAGTTGGTTTCTAATCGTCGAGTGTGACTGGACTGGACTGCTACAGTTGTGTGAAGTGGTGCCTTGGTGTAACACAAACTATAAAAATATATAACATCTGCAGTATTGTTAATAAAATGGGTACAAAGATTTTCAACAAGCGTTCTGTCATACACAAGAAGTTATAATAAAATGACAGGAGGACACTCAAGACTGCTTACGCGTAAAAAGGCGAAAGCATTATAGTCCCGTGGGAGAAACATTTTCGAGTAATGTTTTTACTTATTAAAGTTTAGAACGACGTATAGGACGACGCTGAGGATGGCATCCTAGAGATCGACACCAGGTACGGCATCTAGGACGACGTCGAGGACGGCGTCTAGGACAACGCCAAGGACGACCTCTTGGATGACATGTAGGATGACTTCGAGAACGATGCCTATACTCGTTTTCACCTTAAGGAAAAAAAATAAAAACCATTTACACCTCGCTGTAATGCCGAAGTAGAGTGCAGCTCTTGAGGAGGAGGAGGGAAGGGTACCGAGGGTCACGTGTTCTCGGAGGGGGAGGGGTCACGTGACCTGGGGGAGGGGTCACGAGGTCCTCCCGAAGGAACCCGAGGTCCTTCGGAAGGACCTCGGGTTCCTTCGGTAAAATTATCCATAATGCACCGCGCGGTTACAACGACGGCGACGCCGCTCAAGACCGAAACGGGCGCCTAAGAGCTGCGGTCTAAAAGCAAGTTTCGTGCATTGTTCATATGCTGCGCCAAGTAGTGCTTACAAGATTTGGTTGTTGGAGGAAGAAGCAATGCTTTTGGCATTTAAAACACATACATCTTGATAAGTTAACATTTATCTAATCTAAAATGCAGCAACATATATCTCTACATAAAAGGGGGAAATTTAATGTTCTGCAAGGAGCCGGACTAATTTTACTACAGTTCTTGAGTTCAAATTCAGTGTAGAGGACGACATCTAGGATGACGTAAAGAGGACGACGGGTAGAGGACGACGTCTAGAATGACCACAAGGACGACGCTTATACTCTGTCTCACTAAAACCGTGCAGTACAGCCAAAGCTACAGGGGAGAGAGCTTATTTTAACCTGTTCAAGATAAGGGAAAGGAGGAACAGGAGAGAAGGGCTGGGAATCCCCTTTCCTCCTTTTTCTCCTCTTTAGCCAGGTCAGGATACACTCTTCCCCCCTGTAGCTCTGGCTGTACTGCACGGTTTTAGTGAGACCAAGTACCTATAAAGGACAATGGTCTAGGACGACCTCAAGGACGCCGCCAAGAACGGCGTCGTCTTTGAGCATACGATTGAGCAGCGCTTGCTTGATGACATATTTTTATGGCCATCTTTCGGGCACAACGACGGCGCTTTTTCACGCACAATGAAACAAGTAAAGGCCCGTGATACGAGCATGGTTTCACTACTACGTTGCACACTGATGTAAAGAGCACGACAAACTGTGCCTAAACAAGCAATCGCCGCTTTTTTCTGCGTTTCTCTCGCAACTGGAGGGTTACTACAATTCATAGTGTGCTTAAATTTTAGTCGTATATGAGTCAACAGCTTGGGCTATATACATTGGCATTTGTCAAAAATATTTCTGAGCAAAACGGTTTAAGTACTGTTCGTACTAACACGTTGCACAGTGTACAAAGAGTGTGGCAGTCAGGCATTCCCCTCCTACTGTGTCTAGTGAACAAAATAATGGCAGTAAGAAACCAATTGAGGCATTAAAGCCCATTGTTTTTTTTAGTGCTTTCAAGAAATGTAAGAAAGCATCCAATAGCCATTTCATAAGAATAGTACATGTTAAGAAAGAAACAAAACTCTGGCTTTCAATGGAGAAAGTGACTATTGCCACAATAACTTTATTTGGGCTGCGCTGTGTGACCAGAATGTACATACGAGTGTTGTGAGCCCGTTTCCTTCGCTTGGGAGACGTGTGGAGTTCTAATAGATCTCGATATGATGTAGTTGTAAACCCCCCCCCCCCCCCCCCCCCCCAGCAACTGAATTCTTTCACTGAATATACAGGGGGCGGCAATTAACATTTGCGATTCATTACACGTTCTCCTCTGGTAATCCAACAAAACATGCTCACTTGTAGCCGACAAAACCAGCGAAATGGTACATGCTCTTTGGTGTAACACATACTTCAATATGACTTCGAGTATTATGTTAGGCTTTGCTCGTAGCTGCTGTAATTGTAAAAAAGACTTCTAAAAATATGATGATATAAAGCTCAGTTCACTTATCTTGAACATACGTATAACACTCTGAATGACTTGATTAATTATGAAAGCTGTTTTTTACCATAAAATGCCGCTCATAAAAAACGAAAGAAGAGCTTCACCCCTAGGCTAAGGGTGTGGTGGGAGCTACGCGCTTGCTGGATTAATCGGCTGCCTCCTTTACATCACTTGACCCCACTCTCTGTACATGGGTATGAGTGGGAGTGCAATCACATGGCAAAAGATGCAAGACTAGTCCAACCAGCATATAGCTTACACTGCTCGGCCTTCACCCGACTGTGCGGTGGAAGCTGCATGTTGGGGGGTTGGGCCAGTCGTATGTCCATAATCTGGCATGTGATCGTGTTCGCACCCGCACCGACTGCGGGGTCAGGTGATGAAAGGGAGGTGGCCGATTGGTTCGGAGAGTGCGTAGCTTCTACCGTACCGTCAGCCTAGGGCTGAAGGGTGTATAGCAATGTTGCCATCATACTCCAGTCAGGAAATGAGCAATCTCGGACGCGGGAGCTCGACGGTACAGAAATACAAGTGGCTCGGCGCATCCTCTCCGACGTCCTGGCAACGTGGTTTCTGTGGCCACCTCGGAGCCACTTCCAGAATTTACCAAGCACAAATGGAAACACAGACTTGGCCACCTAAGTAGTGTGCTTGTCGCGCTCCAGTTATGGAACTCGTAATCTCTGCTCTACGTGCAACGCTACAGAAATACGAGCGGCTCGACGTATCCTTCCGACCCCGTCGCGACAACATCGTCCTTCCTTCGGAGCCACTTCCAAAACGTGCAGAGTACAAACGGAAACACTGTCTTGGCGATCCGTGCCCTGGCGTCCGTCCTGGTGCAAGCGAGTAGTAGGGCAAAGCCTTGCATGTAGAGCAGAGCGGCGACCACCGCGACAACAGCGACCGGAACATTCTCCGCCCGAGCCCATGAGAAGCGGCTGCTGCTTGGGTGCGACGCACGGATGGACACGAGGGCACCGCGGTCGGTCAGGCGTAGTAGCGGCTGGACACAGAAGAACCCGGCACAGAGGTAGATGGAGAGTGCCACCCATGCCGCCCGTTGGTGAAAACGCATCCCGCGCCGCAGTTGCCCCGATCACCCATGAGTGTGCTGGAAGACGGGCGGGAAACCATGTTTACATGCGTGGACCGTCCCACCCGCTTGTGCGCCACAATGACCGTAGTCAGTTGTCCTAATCTGTTTCGCCTGTGGACAGTCCTAACTCCTCGGGAAAGAGATGTGCTTCTGTTAACGCATTAAGACTGAATTAAGCTTGTGCCGGTTGGTGGAACATGCTTTCAGGCGATTAGAAACAGCCCACGCACAAGACCACAAGCGAAGGAACTGCTCGCAGAAAACGGAGTGCTGACCCTACGTGATGAGCTCCACTTTTACCATGGAGGACAGGAAACAAATTTTGCGACCATACTTTGATCACATCGGATCAAATCATACGTAAGAATGTTTTTGGGTCAGTACATCTCGGTACAATTGTCTATGTAGAGAAATTGTAACGTGACCTCCGACGACAAGATCATTGGTTGTCGCTATGATCACAGGATTACTTACCCTCGCCAAAGAATATGCTTTCAGCTACGGTGACCAATTCAGTTTGGGTCAACCAGGTAAGCATGTGTCAACTCGGCACTGACGGTGTGTAGGTCATCAACCCGATTTACGTCCCACTTAACCACGCCATTGCCCACTAGCAGCACTGTTGGACGACGTAATGTATTTCCGAAGCATAGGTCGTCGCAGTCGTACAGAAATGAAGCTACCCGAAATTTTCATAATAAGGCCGACCTGACAGTCGGCAATCGATGCAACGACTCGAACCAAGACACCTGAAGCTGTCTTGGCAGGCCACCTTACAAAGTTTAAGCACGCAATTCTCACATAGGCAGGTTTTTGAATGTATGACTATCTTAGGATAATCATAAACCGAATTTTCGTGCAGTTGACAAGTCGGAGAGCTTATGAGTTCATAGTGTGAATCGCTGCTATGACCACCGAATGTAGTATATTGTTATAATGGGAAATTATTTCACCTGGACTCGTTCAAGATTCGCAGCGTTCACGATCAATATAGCATGCACTTGTCGGGCTGAGGCATCTTCCCAAGAGTGAGGAAACGCATGCGACTCACCGTAACCGTCGAGGTCCGCTTATCACAGCCAGAACGCTTCTTCCACTCATAGGGGTATTTTTGTTATCAGGAAAGACAAGAAAAAACAAAACGGAAAACGTCACACGATATCAGTTACCATTTGAGATGTCACGACGAACTTCCGCCGCTTTCGTAGGCTTTCGTTCGTTGTTTAGTCAACCGAGTGAAATCTTCGGCCTTTAAAAAAAGTTTTAAGAAAAAAATTGGACTTTCTGTACAATGTTACCAGATGTTTACAAAAACGCGTCTAATTGTAGACAAACTAATACTTTAGGGTGTTTTATTTAGCTTTTATGTTTGAATGATTAATAAAATGGACATGTATCTTTTATTATTTTAATTATTCAGTTTGTTTTTGACTGTGTTGATCGCGCGACCTTCTGCCGATCAGTACCCTTGTCAGTACCACTGATCAGTGGCGCGTTTGTGTTTGTGGCTTTGTTGGCTCAGTTGACGTCAGGCCAGGTCAGGCTGGCATGGCCGCATGGCCGCGTCAAGCGCGTGGCGCCAAGTGCGGTATTCGTTGTGCAGTGGTGCAGCTTGTTCGGCGTCTTTTGGTGTGTGCGCGAACATTTCCCGTTGGCGCAGAGAAACGTTTGTTAATTGTCGCTACGTGAACGGCTGAGGAACTTACAGTGCGCAGCGCGCGTTTTTCTCCACCTTCCACCGGGTCCGAGTCTCTTCAAACGGGGTCCATATCACATGAGCGAACCCAACCCAGCCTACCCGTAAACGCCGCTTCGCGGCGGCCGACTAATCGCTAAAGTGTCTTTGGATGAAAATTTGGCGTTCACTGAATCGTCCTTCGACAACTGAGTCCCATCCCTCCAAATGCGCGTGCACAAGTGGCTTCAGGCTTCTCGGGACTCTTCGCACGGGGCACCGCTCAGGAAAGTCCGAGGTAAGCGATGACAGATTTCCGTTATCGAGTGAAACAGCTCGCTGGCGCATATTAATAATAATGTGATATTCATTCACACGCGCTGCGCCACACGACGCCGGACCGAACCCACGGTCGGCAGCTCCCACCGCAACATTCCTCGGGGCACCCGGGGTGTTAGAATGGATCACCGGTTTGAGATGAGCTAGTTGGTACATTGTCATTGATGGTGAGGAAACTTCTTGAACACTAAACGATTGCACACAGGCAGACACACGCAAAGCTTCGTGTTTGTGTCTGTCCTGTCTCTAATCGTTTAGTGTTCAAGCCGTTTCCTCGTCATTGTAATGGAGCACTGTTTTAGGTGTCAAAGAGAACGCATATGTCGGGCGATGGCGGGCAGAACGCCCTACAGTCCGTCTGATGATTCAATAGACTGTCCACGAGTAAATATGCTAGTTGGAATCAGCTGCCTTTTCAGCTGAGCTGGTGTATGGTGAAATATACCCAACCCAGTTGGAAATGCAGCTTTTCCCAGCTGGATAGATGGATGAAGACGTTTATTGTTGTTACAAGCAATCGTGTGACGCGGGGCTTGGTCTTCGCACGCTGGAGTCCCGTCTAGAAGGACGACCCCCAGGCGCGACTCCTCTAGACAGAAGAGCAGGGACTCCGAGAAAATACTAACTTTTTCAGGGTCTCCAGGTGCCCAGATTCAGTCTTGAAGGGTGACTGGCCTTAGTTTGAGTGGCCTTTGTCCCGATTCAAAGAAAGTTTTGGCAGTTCCATGGGTGATGGGTGAGGTCTTCTACAAAGGGTCCTGAGGCAGTGAGGGCAATCTTCGGGCTTGGCAAGGTTGCAGAACAAATTAAAAATTGATTGATCTTTCTTTTTTTTTTTTTTCCGTTTTTTCGTGCACAGTTTGCCCACAGTCTTCTGGTCTGGGGAGTAATATCACTGGACGTTAGAATTCTTCTCAGAAGCACAATGTGTCTCCTAGAGAAGCCCTTGGGGATGGGGTGCAGGCCTCTTGGAAGAGAGCGAAGATATCTTTTCTTTAGGTATTGCGTGGTTTTTCTCAAGTTGTCTTTCGGGTCGTACCTCTAGTTGCCATCGGTTGAACTTCCTGGCTAGGGGGAGTCCCTGGTTGGCTGGGAGAGAAAGTGCTCTCTTGCAGTCAGGTCAGCACCGCCTAGAAGACAAGGCAGTAGTGCTGACATTTTTGCCTCGCCAGCAAAGGCCAATGCTGGACACAGGTTGGAAACAAGTGCTGCATCAGCGCTCGGCTTCGAGTCAAGTTTGAGCCGAACGTTGACGCATTCGTTGTGTCAAATCTGTGACCAGCGTTGACTTTTGCTGATTACGACATCTCTATCAGCACTACGGCTTTGTTACCTAGGAGGTGTTGACCAGGTGGGCCGCCTGGTTACCGGGAATCTAGTGTATGATGACCTGGGCGTCGCACAGTTCTTTAATCTTGTTTGCCATGAAGAGAATCCTCTTGATTGTTCAGCGGGTGGGGTCATATGTCCTGCATTATCTTATAACATCCTAACAATCAGTGTAGACACAAATCAATTTGGTAGGAGACTGGCGAACTTGTTCAATTTTGCAGAGCATGGCCTGAGCTTCGGCTTCCACCGAAGTCTTGTCAGTTTTGGTTTCTTTACCCCAGGTACCTTTGTTTGGATTATGCCACTCAGCAGTAGCAATGCTGTCACTGGGACGCATCAGTGTAGATAACGGTTGTGCCAGGGACTCGCTTGAGTTGCTCTACCATGCCGATGTGCTTCTGCGCCAAGTTTCCCCTTCTCTCATAGCCGCGTCCCACTAGAGCGACAGACAGCATCAAACGACAGCGACGAGCGACAGACGACAGCGACAGACAGCCTGTTTGTCGGAGTTTGCCGTCTCACCTGGTGGACACGACGCAGAACACGGGGCCAAGGAAACTTGTTTCCTAGTGGGACTGGAGTTGTCAACAAAACACTTCAAAATACACAGACAAACAGAGTCTGGCGATGCGGTTTTCGTGTTTTGCTCTTTGGGGCATAAAACGCGCCGACAAACACTGTGAAAGTGGAGATGATTGCTTTATTTCTTGATTAAAGCTTCAGCTTCCCTTCATTTGCCGTTGGCGACTTTCTGCAAACAGTCGTGACAATCGGCACCAGTCTTTTTCCCAACTAGAATACCGGAATCGTTCCTTTTTTGGGCCATTCGAGGCATTCTAGGTGAGCGCCACGGAATTTCACGCCGATTTTGAGGATGTTTATAACTTCTTATTTGAATGATTAAGGGCAGGCGTTTTTTGGTGGACAATACGGCATCCCGATTATCACAGAACGTGATGACAAGTCTCGTCTGCCGGAATGGCTTGCCGCGTAAGTAAGACCGCTCGCCTACTTCGTGGTGAGCGGTCTTACTTTGGTCGGTCCTCGCACGTGGGTGCATCCATCCTGATGCAGGGGTGTAGACTTCGGCGTCTTGAAGCACCGCCTCGCGCACCAAGTTTTCGCGGGCAAAACTAGCTATAGCAAATTCCCTTTCGCAACACGACTGCCCGGTGCTAGCCAGCAAGTCGCGCCCGCGACCACTACGTGCAATTGAGGGACTGGAGCTGCGGGAACGAGGAGTGGCTGCCAAGGGCTTCTCGTTCCAAGAGGAAGGGTAGAAGGGTGCGAAGGGAGGCAACAGAAGGCACAAGTGGGCGAGGAGGATGAGTTTGTCTTCGAGAGATATTCCTCAGTGTCCCACTGAGGAATACCTCTGCTACGCTTCAAGTCTAACGACAGACAAGAACTTGTCCGTCGTCTATCGTTTGTCGTCGCTTGTCGGCGATTGTCGCGGGTGTTGGTCGTTGCAGTGGGACAGCATCGGCGACACGGAACTTTGTGGTGTCGTCGGACAAAAACCGGTGTTTGTTGCTTTAGTGGGACGAGGCTATCAGGGTGACTTGCATTCATGTTCTTAGGGATAGGGCAGCTTGAAACAACATCTGTTATTTCCCAGGGGGGAATGGGGCAGCCTGGTTTGCGTAGCTCAGAGATGTTTTCTCCCATGTGACGACGTATCTGGAGTGTCGGAGAGACATGTGGTGAGTTTCTTGAGCCTTTGCCATGTCCCACAGACTGGGGAGGGGGACACATTTGAGCAGCTCTTGTAGTTTTGTATGTTTTGGAAGTCCAGCAATGCAGCGTCTGGCATCGTTTTGGAGTCTTTTGAGTGTTTCGCAGTGGCTTTTGCCAAGTTTGTAATAATTGGCTTCGTACATCACATTAAACACAAGTACGGTTTGCACTAAGGTCTTTGCAATCTCCTCACCGGCTCCTCCCTTTTTCTGGGCAATGCGTCAAATGGGTGACGTGCCCTGCTTAAGGGGTGTCCAAACATGACACTACAAATGCACGACTCCGACTAATCGTGAAAATTGAAGCGGATGCTTCTATTTTTATGATTTGTCGGAGTCGTAAAAATATTTGCACGAGTCATGAAAAGTTTTACGATCACGACTTCTCCCCTCACCTCCTCCACTTTTCTCTGACGTCGGTGCTCATCAGGTTTGACGTCACACGCCACCTACGTCTGGCTCACCTCACCAACGCCCTCGCGTACCACCGTCGCATTGGCTCAAAGGCCAAGGAGGTTTGGCTTCAAGTGGATTTGGGACATTCCTGCGTCGAGGGGTGCGTTTCGGCCACCCTGGCTCAGCGTCCTTTGTCAAAATCCACGTTCGTAGCTCGAAAAAAATAAATAAAGTGCAGTGCGCAACAGTGAGACTTTTAGTTCTATGTAGGAACACTGAGAACTTAAGAATATATCATTTATTTTATTAAACTCCAAACCAACCAGGTTTGTTTGTCTATACGAGGTACGTTAAGAACAAGAGCCGTGGGAATCCAATCCAGTCCACAGAACTGCTGGAAGATGACACGACCTTGGATACCGCGCGCGCTCGCCTGGCTTGCCCCTTCACACTCTATCTTCCCTTTTCTGTTTTTGGGATTTGAAAAACGGCGGAGGCCTTCAGCGATTGACCGACAGCCAAAAAAGCGTGTGAGTGGCTCTCCGGACCCACGTGATAAGCAGAGCAAGGCCGCCGTGGAGGAAGCGAGGCGGAGATTTGACAGGGGGAAGTTTTTTCCCGTCGGCTTTGACTGAGGGAAATTTCCCCCCGACGGCCGGAAGCGGAGCGCGGCACGATTTGCCGGAGTCGTGAGTTTTGTAGTATCCTGTTAGAGATTTGGGTGATCCATTCTGTCGGGGATCTTCTATACTTGTGGTCAATTTTCTGTGGCAATGCAGTCACTGCTAGGGGACAGGGTGCTTCAACCGGTCTAGACGCGCTTTCCGCCTCTCTTCGGATTGCCACAAAAAGCTGACCGCGAGTATAGCATCTAATAATAATAATAATAATAATAATAATTTTATTTGCACTTCCAAGGGCGCAGGTGGTGGTGTGCTGGGCTGAACAGACAGGTGAGAACCCTTACGCGGAGCGCCTGTCAGCCCACCACCACCTGCGGGAAAAAAAAACAATAACTTAAAAGACTGAATAATGGGCTGAACAGACAGGTGAGAACCCTTACGCGGAGCGCCTGTCAGCCCACCACCACCTGCGGGAAAAAAAAACAATAACTTAAAAGACTGAATAATAACTGCATCTGACCACTGCAGAAAGGAAGGGAGGGGGGGGGGGGGGGGGAGAAGAGAGAGAGGTAGTATTGATCATGAGGATGCCAATGTGGCCCCATACACCTTCGACAGTTCCTTTGAATCAGTTCTGTTGGTGGGCAAAGGGTTCCGCACATTAGGGGGGAGTCTCAAAAACTCTCTGATGGCTGCTGGGAGCGTCGAAGAAATGTGGCGCATCGTTCCCCCCCCAGCTCTTCGGGTTGTCCGGTCCTCCTCCCAACTCGCACAACTGTGGTGAGGTACGAGCCGGTCAAAGAACCGTTCAGGACCCGACAAGCCAGGCTCACGCGGGACACTTGCCACCGATAGTGCGAGATGCCTTTCGCTGGATGCTCTCGATGCGGTCGACCAGGTGCTGCTGAGATGGGGACCACACGGAACAACAGTACTCAAGAGTTGGGAGCACCATTGCCGTGTACAGAGTGCGTAGCGCACCTGGCTCACAGGATTTGGTTACACGTGCGACAAAGCCCAGCATACGCCGGGCCCTGACGACAACACCAGCGATGTGGGCTGAAAAATCCAGCGTTGGAGAGAACACCACTCCAAGGGTGGTGAGTGTCTTGCAAGGCACCAGTTTGGCGCCCATAAGTCTGTAAGCGGGTGGATCAGTTTTCCTGCTGGCACTGAAACGCATCACGCCACTCTTGTTGGGGCTCAGGTGGAGGTGGTTGGCGAGGGCCCAATGCTCCACTTCCTCAAGGTAGTCCTGGAGGTGCTGACAGCTGCTAGGGTCAGAGGCGGGCGACAGGATGGAAGTATCGTTAGCGTACTGGATCTAAGGTGACAGCTAAGATTTAGTGCGACAGTTTTTTCGATCGGTGTGCCATCAAATATCAGGCGTAGAGTTAAGTTTCCTTTGTTGGTGAAGGCCATGTACTTTGTTTTTTCTGGTGAAGGTCTTCCTTTGTTCTTGGGTGCGTCTGTAGGTCCAGATCATCATATCATTGGCATACATCGTAAGTTTGAGTGTTGGGGTCTTGTCTAACTTGCACGCTAGGGGGGAGGGGGGGGTTTGGGCCATCTTCAAGTTGAAAAGAGCCGGGGAGAAAACTGGGGGACTCCGATGTTGTTGTCTTTGACTGGACCTTGGAGGTTGCCAGTCTTAATGGAGAATTCTCTTGAGAAAGGATTTTACGAAGTTTAGTGGCTTTTGTGTGATTCTGCTGCTCTGCAGCTTGTGTACAATGGCTTTGTGTGGGAGCGAATCAAAAGCTTTACAAATATCTACTGCCACTAGGGAGCACACGGCGTTCCTCTTGTGGCAGGCATCTTGTAGTATGTCTTCTGCATGCGACCGGAAGCCAGTTCAGCTGGTTTTAACTATGACGGCTCGCCCGCCACTGCCATTGACGGCAGCATGGTGTGAACACAATACATTGTTAAGTTCCTTTGACATAAATAAGGTTAAATTGAAATGGATTACATGACGACTCTTTTACTGGCGAACACTTTGGTTACACGAGTTTGGAATGTGTATTAGGCTTGGCCAACTAAGCCCATGTTTTAAAGTGCCGTAGGTGGCGCTAGGGTATGCATTATATATAACATCCATGAAAAAAGCCTATTTATTTCAAAGCTTAGTTTGCGGCTAAAACTTCATCTTCATTCTTTCCTCTGAACACCTTGCGTCCTGGCATTTTTCCCTCGGGAGTTTTGAAATGTCGCTGACTTATTGCAGCTGCTGCTGCCGGCTGTTTTTCCTTGTCTCCCCAGTAGGAAATTGCAGCTAGAAATGAAAGATATATTGTGTTCACTAATTGTTAGCTGTTACAGATGTTCTGAGGGCTGACCCCACTGTGGGCAGCCTTATAGGCAAAACATAAAATGCTGAGACTTAAAGAAATATCAATTGAATTGAGATTGAGGTCTGTTTTCCTTCATACAAAATTGGTTGTGCCAAAAGCAGGCAAAGCGACATTCAATGCCACTGCCATTAGGTAAAACTTTCCTTTGGTGTTTTGCCACAGTATTGAACAGCATTGGATCCACGAGATGAAAGGGGCACTCAATATATATCCACCCTGGAGACTCCTTGCCATGGTGTCCGAAATTGACATTTTTATGAAAAAATGGTTAAAGTGCAAGCGAGCTGGTGTAAGTTATACATGATGATTGAAAACCTGAGACTGGTTTGAAAAACGGAAACTCGTGGAGTAGAAAGAAAAAGGGACAGACAGCGTCTCAAACTCAGCTAAAAACTTTATTGCCTCTACGCCTTATATACAGCTCCCCCGGATGTCGAACGTCGCCACCACCACAACGGTTGGTCACTGAACTAGAAACAATACACCGGAATGACAATACACCGAACCGCAAACAATACATAAAAAAAAAGAAGCGTTATACAAACAGAAACATAAGGTCGTCACGACCGCACCCGGGAGGACTTCGACGCGGACAAAGTAACACCAGCACTTGGAAACACAAAAAGGCCGTCTCTAACTTACCCCCCTTTCCCCTGAACTGAACCATGAATCACATAGTCTCCAAGAATGCCCCCCATTACGATCCCGAACCTAATAATGCAACCAACACTGCAAAGCAGCCCCCTCCCCTTTTATGTTCACCCGACACTAGGTCTTTAGAGTCGAAGAAACTTTTTGGACTCACTCCCAATTTGCAGTGACGCTTGGCTAATGCAATTTCCCGATATTTTTATGCGAACAGTTTCTTGCACGACACGTCTCATCTCCTCGCGCTCTTTGTGCACGATTTCTGTCTCTGACCAGTTCGCTGTACATGCATTACACTCTTGGAGATGCCTTGCTAGTTCAAAGTTTGGGGCATTATTCTGCACATTCCGTTTATGTTCTGTCAGCCTATTGTTAATGCATTTTGCAGTCTGACCTACATATTTAAAGCCGCATTCCAAAGGAATTTCATACGCTACCCCCCTGACACAAGGAACAGATCTGTTGCAATGCATTTTTTTACATTCTTTTTGCCCTGCCTCAAAAGGAGTCCGTTTAGCTAATTTGAAATCACATGTGAAAACGGTGTTAACCCCAAATCTCTCGGCACATGCCTTCAAGGTATGTAAAATGGCGTGAAAATATGGAATGGCAGCCCGTCGGTTCTTGACACTTCGCCTATCTTGCTTATCTTCAATCTGTAGAGCAAGCTGCCGTTTCATGAAGGATTCTTGATAGCCGGCCCTCTGCAGTCTTCCCCACTGTCTTTTTAAATACTGCTTCATGTAATGAATGCATGACCTTTGTAGAGCGTTCTGGGTCAGAAACTTCGCTACCCCTGCCTTTACAATTTTAGAATGACAACTCTGCTTCGATAGGACAGGTTTTGGCGCCTGCTTCCCATATTCCCAACACAGCCCACTGCCCACCACATGAGTGCGTAAATCCAAAAATTTAATGACATTCTCCTCCGGCTTTTCCACAGTGAAACACAGCTCCGGAGCCGCTGAACTTATTACATTTTGTAGAGAATCCGAAAGGTTATCTTGAAAAGTGCACACAATTATATCGTCTACATATCTTCGAACAACACCTACATGTGGTGGCAACTCTCTCATCTTCTCAATCACAGCTTTGTCTAGGGCGTTGAGATAAAACTCGGCCAAAAGCAGCGCGACCGACGAGCCTATACAGACACCCTCCTGCTGTACATACATCCGTTCATCGTATTCAATAATTGTTGACTGCAGGTATCGGTCCAGAACTACGAGAAAACCATCTACCGACACTCCCGACTCTGACTGAAATTTCACTAGGTAGATTTAACTCTAACAGTTCCTTCAATGCCGACATCTGTCTTTTCTTTTCAAGAGAATAATATAGATCCTTTATGTCCATTGAGAAAACTGTACACTTTCTTCCATGATTGCTTCTCATGGGACATCAATAAGCTCTCCAGAATGTTTCAAGGATAGAGAGTTATCCAAAGAGATTAGCCCTAACCCACGTTGGAAAAAAGAAGAGACAATCTTCTGCCAAGTGCCAATTTTATTTATAACAATTCGGAGAGGCATGCCAACCTTGTGGTTTTTTAGAAAGGATTTCAAACATAGAGTCGTCTTAAAAGTAAACATTAGACAGAAGTCTGTCTGTTTGGGGAAATGATTATTAAAATATGATGACCAACCAATCCCTAAATCAAAAAACGATCAAAGAGGAAGATGGGATCGTGCACATTTGCCTCCGTTATTGAGAAAAAAGATTACGACTCCTTTCCTCTATAGTCGTCTCTGAAGAAGAAGCCGAACCGGTTTCGAAACGTTGGGCCCCTGATTTAGGGATTGGTTGGTCGTCATATTTTAATAACAGAGTCGTCTTGGATTGGGCCGTGATGCTCTTCACTACACTTTCCTTTTCCTCATCTTTTAGTACGTTACAAATGTCTCTCCATAACTTTCCTAAGTTTCCTTTCCATTCCCTGAACAACGACCCCAAAGCATAGTCTGTCTTTCTCCGGAATACCTGCTCCGGGAGGACAGCAAACCTTCCAGACTTATCCGTTTGAAGGAGTTTTAAAGACTTTGATTCCAGCTCCCTCTTCACCATGTTTACACATTTGAAATTCCTCCTCTCCGACAAGAATGCGTCCCCCATAGCCGTTCCTAATCCCCCTACAGTTTGATCGACAAATGAAACTCTTTCATCATGATTCACTTACTGTGCAACGGTCTGGACCGCGGAAAACACATCCAGTCTGGAAGAAGGCTTTACATTCATACAAAACTTAGGACCTTTTTCCAGGATTGCTTCTGTTCTTTCCGACAGCTGTTCTTTACAAGGGTTCACTACACTTGGTTGATACACCGAATCAACCTGGATATACATCCAAACGTCGGGCACAGTCACATTCCGTAGTTTCATCATCTTGATCGAGCTCGAAACATGCAATCTTCTCACATACCAAATGTGGTTGGACAGCGCCTTCTTGACATTGTCCCAGTGTCGATATTTCTTGCTTGTCCTGATAAACTTTTGATGAACTCCTGACGAACTAGTGATGAACTTTTGAGGGATCCCAAACCGAGCATAGATCTTCTTCAGGGTTTCACCAGAGCTGCTGCTGTGGTCGAGACAATGTTCTTGAGTTCAGTGTACTTTGAATAGTAGTCAGTGACCAACAAGTAATTCATCCCTCCAAGGTGGAAGATGTCCATTCCCAGCTTCTGCCCAGGTAGACTTTGTAGCGCTCGGTCAAAAAGGGGGTTGTGAGGGTTAGCTCTCTGATGCTCATGGCATGTGGTGCAGTTTTTACTAACGCTCCAATGCCTGCGTTCATGGTAGGCCAGTACAAAGCCTCTCTTGCCTTGTTCTTGCAAGTTACTATCCCTCAATGACCAAGATTGTATGTGAAGAATTATGTCGTGGAATTGAGGGCTTTCTACAATCTTGAATTGCAAAGCTTCAGAATAGACTTCAGAGATATGTGAATCTTGTCACTGGCCTTCAAAACTGCTTTCAGTTTTGAGTTTTGGCATTCTACCCAGTTCATAGTGTTTTTTTCGAAGTTGAAATGCTGGTCGCAGCGGTAGCGTACAAATGTGTTTGATGGATTCCCAGTTCTTCTTGTAGTACTCTCCGAAGCCTTCACTGACAGTGCGATTTTACCAAGAGACTGTTCACCATCTGTTTGTCACTGTCACCCTTGCTGCTGGCTACAGCTCTTTTCAGTGCTTTTTTCACTTGGAACTCACAGAGCTTTAACAACGTTGTTTAGTGGGAAGTTCTCTCGGTTGGCCCTGATCTCTTCAAAGCTCATTTAATTTTATTAGAACAGAAACAAATAGCTGAGTCGTTGCTACACTGTACGATTGTTACAATTGTCACAACACAGTACTCAGAAGTTCAGGATTATTTTTCATTATTTGTCGCCTGTTCGGGTGGTCTAATTGGTTCCGTTGAGCGCTCTTCTTACTGCGCACTGGTGCACTGCAGAGAAGCTACGCTCACGGAGTGGCTTCGCCGCAGCGCAAACTTTTGTTGAGGAGTAAACTCTCTTCCAGGGTGGAATAGTACACAACCCTGCATCGTGTCTAAAAAAAAAAAAAAATAAATAAAATAAAAGCGAATGCCGATTCACAACATAAACGTGGCAGTAAAATTTGTACAATAAAATTGTGTTTAGTTTATATATGACTGCAGCATTCTCACAACTTGCACACATCATTTGTTGCAATTATGTTTTTTTTTGTTGTTTTTTTTAATTGAGATTTAAGGAAGGGCAGTTGGAACTTTGTTATTGGGAAAGGGTTGATTAATCATAGTGATTAGGTGTAGCTGGGCTGCACCGTAGGTTTATTTCTTAATGTTTAGTTAGCACTTCTGAATAGGCCCCCAAATGTTTGTGGACACAGTCAATAAAGTTTAAATTAAAATTCAGTTGACATAGTGTGGAATGAAAGCTTGAAAATACCATTCATAAGTTTAGCTATATTTTTATGGCATATTTATTATAGTCAGTTGCAAGCTAAGAAAAAAACGGAAATGCCTTTTAGAGGGAAATGTAATCCTACGCCGAGAAACGCCAGCCAATCGTTTTCATGACGTCACGATTCCGTGGACCAATCGCAATCCTTTTGAAAAAAAAAAAAAAGCTCAACATGGCTTCTGGCCTTAGCAATGCGACGCTAGTTTCTCGTGACAATTATTCTGCTTTTTTGCACCGTGTTTTACGTGCCCGAGGTTTCGCCACGAAATCTTAATGGTATCGGCTTGCGTTTGCAGCAGTTTTTGCGCGACAACGTGAGAATCCAGCGATGCTATCGCCAACGAAAATTTCGAAGGGGGCGCGAGGCTTAGCACTGCTGAGAGGTGAGAAGCTACACCGGACGTCGTCTGCTTCGTTGGATTTCTGTCGCCTCTGCCCCACGTTGCTACTCAACATAGTACCGGCACCGCTGCTTCAATTCGCTGTGGTTTCCGCGGGGTGAGCTGAGATTGCCGTGCTTATCAGTCGCCGGTGAGATCTGTATATTGGGAGTCCCAGCGCACGGTTCCGTCGTAGAACGGACCGCGTAAATCAGTCTGTGAACGGAGCGCGATAAAACTTTCCACGGAGGTGTATTTAGACGGTGCATTTATCATACTAAATTTTAATGAGCCTAGGTTTTCTAAACTCAAAGCGAGAAAAGAAATGCCGTAAATCCGTGAAGACTGGGACGCGGTCCGCTTCCCAGTCTGCCTGCCCATAGAGATTTACGGCTTTTCTTTTCTCGCTTTTCATTTAGGAAACCTAGGCATGAAATTTTAGTATGATAAATGTCCACGAAGGTGTATCCAAATACACCTTCGTGGAAAGTTTCATCAGGCTCCGTTCACCGACCGATCTATGTGGTCCATTCTACGACGGAACAGCACGCTGGGACACCCTGTATATATACCTTGCGTGAGATCAGCATGAAAACTTCCAGCACAGAGTTGCTTCACCAGACGTCGTCCACACTTTTGGTGGTGCTACAGCAAACAAATAAACGTTGCGAAAATGGGTTTGTCAGCGGTATTCATTTATATGACAAGCCTGCCGTTTTCAGTTTTCGTCGTGATCAGTCGTAAGGTAGCATGATTGCCATAGTGCCTTCCGTCAGAATAGCAACCTGATAAAGCCAGTGATATTTGAGACTCAAACCTTTCCCTGGTGTCATTTTGGTTATCACCGTGCAGGAGACGTTGGTCAGTGTGCGAGATATTTCAAACCCTGACTTGCACCCCTAAATCATGGGCCCCTGGGGTCAACCAACTTGAGACACTGCAACACTACCAAAAAGAGAAACAACACTGCTGCTATGCCCTCGACTGTGAAAACCAGAGCACCTTAAAACCAAAGAATACCATTCATTCCAAGCAAAAACAGTTCCAGAAGCAAGTCGGGCACCGTATTTACTCGAAAATAAGTCAACCCCTTTATATTGAACCCCCATAAAAAAAAAGAGAAGATAATACGAATATAAGTGGACAGGAGCAGCAGCAACTGGAGAACGACACGGCCAGAGAAACAGCTTAAAAATAATGATAGCAGGTCGAAGAAGGTTCGCAAAAGAAGAACAAATAGTTATGGAACTAACGAATCGACCCTCGCAGTCATGATAATGTTTTGTACTTCGCTTCTCTTTTCTGCAAGGTGGAGTCACTGTGCATGCCACTGCTGTTAGCTCTTTTCAGTTTCATGTTGTTAACCGAATTCCATTATTTTGATCTGTTTCATGATGATCGGTATGAACTGAACACACTTAAAACATGTTTACAGACGTACAGCGCAGATGTAGTGATGGGCGCAAGGGCAGCCCATGATCTTTGATGACGATTACAAGTCGACATGCTTTGGTCATGTTGATCTGGGTCCCCCTCAGTCTTCGGTTGAAGTTGTTGAAGTTGAAGGTGTAGGCTTCACACTTCCTCGAGCGGCTCCACACCAGACAGGTCGCTCTCAGATGTGTCGTCTTCACCCAGTTCGATGACGATCGGCTCTACATGGGCACTTGTAGCACTGCCTCGTCTGTAGCCTTCCTCCACTCCAACGACATGCCTCACAGCATTGCGCCAGTTGTCAGCCGTGACCTTTTCGGCTTCTTCCTTGAGCAGCCTTTCAATGTCGCTGATCTTGAACGTTGTGTTCCTGGCTGCAACGCCGTTCTTGATCTGTGCCCAGATGGGTTCAATGGGGTTGAACTCACAGTGGTAGGGTGGAAGTCTCACTACCGTACAACCAGCCTTCTCTGCAGCAGTATCGACGCGATACTTCAAATATGGTGGCTTGACTGACGCCACGATTGCAAGGAGCTGCTTCTTCTTCTTGGCATCCCACGAGATGTCCTTTGACGTGAGCCACTGCTGGATCACTTCCTTCCGGGAACCCGTCGTTGGCACTGCTTCCAACCGCCGAGAATGGTAGGAAGCATTGTCCATTACGATGACACTCCCTGTCGGCAGCATCTGAAGAACAGCTTCGAACCACGTCTCAAATCGTGTGCCGTTCATCTCCTTGTGGTAGTCGCCGGTCTTTACTCCGCGGAAGACGTCCAGGCACCCAGCGACGAAGCCGTCTTCGCTGCCGATGTGCGTGACGATGAGGCACTGGCCCTTCCCCGACGGCGGCTTCAGGCCCGTCGTCAGACCCCTCATGAAGGCGTCGTGGGACGAGGTCACGGTGCAGTCCACCCATACCGTCGAGACAGTGTGCCCTGCCGTCGCCCGCGTTTCATCGAGGTAGAAGATCTGCCGACCCTCTTGCCTGTGACGTGCAATGTCCCGCAAGTACCTCTCTTGCCACGTGATGATCTCGTCTCGCTCGATCATGCGCGAGTTTTGACCAGTCTTCTTTCGCTCGAAGCCAATGTCATGCAGAAGGCGAAGCACAGTCCATTTCTGCAGCGAAGGGAGCTCAGGGCTTACACAGAACTCAGCCATTATCTTTGCGACAGTTTTGTATTGCTACATCACCTTCCAAATTTAATTATATGCTTCGCTGTGGATGTTAGCAAGTCATTGTACAGAAATGAAAAGGCAAATTCGAAGTACTGTTTTCTTTTTTTTTGGACAGGCCAATGCATGAATCTTGAAATAGTTTTTGCAGTGGAATAAAGGGTTTGCTCGTGATCCCACACTGTTTTTTGCTGCTCCAAAATGGACTTTTGGCTGTTCCAAAAGGTGCTCCAAAATGACTCGCATCAATTGCATCACTGACACGGGCATTGTGGTGCAGCTCTCAAGTTGGGTGCGACGTCTGCACAGTCTGCAGTCCCTGCTGTGCACAAGGCACTCGCTGTTCACGAGGGGCTCGCTGTGCACGAGGGTCCGCTGTCGACGGAGGGGCTCTTGGGGCATGTGGTGCGTAGGCTGGTTGAGAAGTTCGATGCGATATTGATGAGCCCCTGCGAGTTGCATAGCTTGCCATCAGCCATACTTTCCACTGGCGAACAGCCATGCCCTGGTCGTGAGGACTCCCACTCAAGGGGTCGTCGCTGTCGCTGTCGCTTAAATCGCTCGACTCTGGCTCAACGACAGAAACTGGCTCTGGCTCGGGGGTTGGTTCGAGTGCATTGATGAATAAGCACACATTGTGCAGGATGGAAAAAGCAGTGACGATGCTGCACGACTTGATAGGATTGCAGTGCAAGGTTCGGTACCTCCGCAAGCATTGGGACCGGTTCTTCAGCATGCCGATGCACCGCTCAACCACGAATTTTGTTGATCGATGAGTCTGGTTGAAGCAAGCCTCGTCGGATCCCACTGAAGGGTTGCCTGGCACGGGTTTGAGGGACCACGGTTTAAGAGGATACCCACTGTCTCCTGCATTGAGTCTATAATGGTTTTGCAAAGAGAGCATACTAGCGAGCTCCAATGGTTTGCTGTTATTTCAATTTCTGGCTTAAGTTCACCACACGCTTATCCTCCGTTATGAACGTCGGGCAAAGAAGGGAACCGATCTGTCATGCTACAAAGGTGTCTGCATCTCCCTGTCAGTGGTGTAGCGAGGAATCTGTTCTTTATTGGGAGTGGGTGTTATGGTATTGGGATCTCTATGAGTTGTGGAGTGATGGAAAATGCATCATGCATATATGTACGTTATAGGGTTGGCTACATTTTGGGGTCAGGGGGGGACATTTCAGCCCATTAAAGGGGCCCTGCAAGGACTTTTTTACTGGTTTTTAATTTGCACCGAACCTGAGCGCACTGAACATAATAACTTAATGAAACCTTTCTTTTCTCGAAATTCGATTTATTTTAAAAGTTATTGGCAAATTAGAATTACAAAAACAAGCAAAAAATATCCTCCCTCATGACGTCCTTGGTTGCTTGAGTGGCCGTGAACTAGAGGAGGCGGAGTGAGCTCATCGAGTGCTCATGGCTGCGGCACTCCGTGTCGACGGCGCTGTATGCAGCGGACGGCCAGAGCAGCTCTTATTGCATTTTCTGCGCGATTAAACTCTAATTTGGCATGACACTTCATTTGCCACAAACGGCAGCAAACACGGGGTAAAGATCAGGTCAGAATAGGAGCCACTTCGCGCTGCCATACCGCAAAACGGCGAAACCGCAAGGCAAAGCTTCTCGCCGAAGGCCTTCGGAACGCTCGGAGCCGGTCGGATCCTCCTGTCCATACGACCGCAGCGCCGCCGCACACATCCGGGACCTTTTCATGTCGGCGCCTGATCCCACTACTCCTTTCCAGTATGCGCCGCCTTTTCCACCGCTTGGTGGCGGGTATGTCGACGGGTCATTTCTTGTTTCCGTACTTTATAAACTGCATTCGTTTCTTTTCTGATCTAAAATACTGAACAAAAACTACTTTTATAAATAATTCAAACGGTTCGCGCTACTTATATTTTGTATTTCGACTAAGAAGAAGCTTTTAGCGGCTTTGACCAGTAGTAAGCCCAGGACCAAAGACGTCAAATTTTGCGCGCTTTCGGTATCACGGGTCGCCCTCGTCACAGGAGGAGGTTTCCGCGTCGTCCGGTTAAAATATGACGCACTGATATTTAGTTACTCTCTCCGTGCCCGCTGGCTTGCCCGAACACCGAGGGATGTGGAAACCGCAAAAAGGGTAGACGCTTAAATATGTATGCAGGGCCCCTTTAAGCTTCTTTCCCTGGCTACACTACTGCACCCAGTATACTGTATTTGTCAGCACCTGCAAGCAAACACCTTTGTAAACAAAGGAGTGGCAGTCATGGTGATTCTAGATACACACTAATGTGCGGCTCTGACATCACATTGCTGCGACAGGGTAGCACGTGCATAAACAGTTCACTTCTTTAATTGTGGTGTGGGTCTGTGCTTGTGCAGCGCCCACACCAGATGTGGGTAATTGTGAACTTGTTGGTAACCCTTGCGTTGGTACATATCTTGCTCAATAGACTGATCTCATTAATTAGTTTTGTTAGGCTGCCGCTGCCAGCATGAATCATAGGAGCTGCAGTTTTTATGCATGTGCGACACCACCTCTTGGAGCTCTGTGTGAGCCAAGCACGAGACTGCACTAGCCATCTCGTGCACTGGCGTCTGGCGCCAGTGCACGTGACTCGAAGAAAGTGCAAGAGTTAAAACGTGGCATTGACGTTCTGAATCTTGAGAGGTCAGCATCACAAACTTGGAAAAGTTGGCCCATAAGTGTGAATATTATTGACCCAAAAAATATACTTGTGGGTTATTGGGAGGGGAAAGATAGTTCTGTCACAAACTGACACCGCTAGATGGGTTAATCGTACTAGGCACCGATGCCTCTCGATGCTGGGTCACACATGCAGTAGATAAACTCAGTACTCGCAATCATCGCATTCAGGGCATAGTAGTACCTACAACAGTAGGCTGCCTTGGTGAAGCGAGGATCATTCTCAAACATGGGCCTTTGATGGCGATTTGGGTGCTGTTTATGCAACCTGTGACATCATAGGGTTATTGGATCCAGTTATAGGTAAATCTGTTTACAAAAAGTGAGAGTTCAGTGGCCTGAAAGGAGCGGCGCAAAAACGCACTCCTGTCCCGAGCACGTCGCGAGCATTCCGTGAGCCATCGTCCTTCGACGACCGCTCGAAAATGCATGCATATCTTTTCCTGACAGGTCTTGAACACGTTGAATCAACAAAATCACCCATTACGTAGTGATAACGCCGCTGATTTTGGTGACTCCCCAGTAGCCCTCCTTTGCTCTGGCTTTCTCCTCCTCCGTTGCTGGAAAACGAATCCAGCGATCCACCAGGCGCTTGATGATTGGGGTCGTGATGGCGTGGAGTGCCCGAGACACCATACTTTGATGCACCACCAAGTGCTCGTCGTTAGCCGCCATTCTTTGGAATCGACCGGTCATGTAGAATCGCAGGGCGCACAACGTCTGTTGCTCAATGGCGATCACGCGCATGGTCGTGAGGTCTTGTTGAAGGTCGAGGCGAAGCTGCTCACATAGCCACCTCGTCGCTCCCCTCGTGAGTCGGTAGTTCGCAACAAACCTATCGTCCGAGAGCAGAAAAGCGTCGTAGTGTTCTCAGCAGCAGCACTCAGCAAAGTTCCGCCATCTCTACCAATAAACTTTCCCAACTTCGAGTTCCCAAACTCTCGAAGTTTTCTTTACGGAAACAACTTCATCGTGACGACATTCTGACGTCAAGGCAAACTTCACAATTTTGACGAGCATGCACCAAACTTTATCGCCAGAACTTGACTGTGACGTCGCACCTCGTCCTGAGGTGCAGCAGCCAATGGGCGACTGGTGAAGTTTTCTTTGCAATGAAGTTTGCGCCACCAGCATAGATAGACCGGTTTCAGCGGTTTCATGGTGGATGTGTTCTGGTCTCCATGCTTGTACTCTTGTACTATTTGAGCGTGTTGGTGCTTTCAAACATTTAGAAAGAGGAGACACATAAGGGACGATACAGACGGGGCAATCTTTCAACTTCCACAACATTTATTTTCAGCTTCAAGCTCAAAGCCCACCCGCTTTGTGGGAGGATGGGAAAGGGAAAGCAGGGGGAATGACAGGAGGTGGATGAAAGTGAGGAGGTGGCCAAACAAGGAAGGGAGAATGGGGAAGGTTGGGCCCGATGGGAAGTGCTGGATAATGAAAGGAATGGCCGTCTCTGCTCGTGACGTTGTCGTCTTGCCGTGTCTGTCAACGTTCGACTTCCATTGTGGCCTCAGAAATATCTTCTCCTTTCTTGAGAGCAAAATGGAAGGGGTGCTTATGTTTTGCTGGTTTGTCGCCATCCAATAGGCCTCAGTTATTTCTCGCTCAACATACTCGCGGTGGCCCCCCATGGTTGCCGTGCCGGCGAAATTAGGCGCAGAGCCAGGGCAGTTCCTCCCGTGCACGATGATCGGGTGTCGGGAATCCGAAGCAGCTTTTTCGGCGTCCATGTGATGCTCTCAGAGTCGGTCGTTGAGGCATCGCCCCGTTTGCCCAATGTACCTGGCCCCGCAGGACAGGGGGATCAGATACACCTTCTCCGTCATGCAGGCAATAAACATGCTTGCGTGTTTTTTTGTTCCTTTTTCTATTTGACATGTTTGAAGTTTTTGCTGGTGGGCTTTCGTTGGGTAGTTTGGAGTTAGTAACTTTGGATGTACGAAAGCAGTGTGAAAATATTTCAACCCATCAGCATTTGTGCTGGAGATGGCAGCGTGGACGTTGGGCTTGAGCAGCAGGTGAGGATGGCCATGTCCAGGTCCTTTCTTGACTGTCCTGTCTTGCAGTGTTTCCTCTTGCAGTGTTTCCTCTTGGCCATTACACCGAGGATAGTGTAGCAATGATGTTTGGTGTATGATGGACCATAAGGCATTGAAGTCTGCAGATTCCTGCTCTCAAAGGGAGGACAGTTGCCCGAGATGATCTCATCACACCTTGTCATAGAATTGAAGGTTTCACATTTTGTACAGAAACATAAAGGACCGTACTGTATGTGTTAATCAGTGCGCATTTGTTTTCTTTCGAGGTGTCATTTAAAACAAGATCATGGAAATGTACAGCACTCACAACACTTTCAGAGGGTTTGTGCTCAATCATTTGCACTTGCTGAGGTTCAGCGCACAGTAAATTTTCAGAGGGTTTGTGCTCACTTGCACCTCCTGATCTTTAGGTACTCCGGTCGCTCTCTTTGGGAGGTTCTGTCATGGTTCAGTGACTTTGCATAAAAACGAAATCTGAGGAGAACATAAAACGTGACAATTTGAAGTGCGAGTTCTCTTTCATGCGTGCAACAGCTAAGTTTGGGGAGCTCCACAGCTTGCAGAAAACTAGCCAGGTCGTACATCCTTGTAGCAGTGATCTTTCTGGTGCCAAAAAAAAGACAGTGAATGAGTCTTCCAACAAGTTGATAAGATCTGCAAGTTTGCCGGACAGGTAGAGTAGCCCACCACAGTCAAACTGCTGAGTGAAGCCCCTTCTTCAGTCCAACCTTGCGAATGTCTTGGTGGAAGTCAAGTATTCAACACAGATCACGCACCCCATTGTTTGGAGAATCTCACTGGCCACCTACCCTGAAACGCAGCACAATGCATACACACACACACAAGGCAGCTTGAGCTCTCTTTAGCGATGCAGTTGCTGTGATGCTGCAGCGTAGCAACCTCCTCTTCGAGCAACATTTTTTCCTTTCATGAACACTGGAGTCATGGAGCCTCTTCATTTTCCCCCGATCGTGGCACCTCAATTTTTACCAGCTTTTTCAAGGCTATTATGCTTTCATCGCTGCTAGCACCCAATTCATCAAATTCACACTCAGCGTAGTGAAATTCCTCTGCGCAGCTTAGGAGGGCGATTCTTGACCACGATTCCGGAGTTTTGCGACTTGCGAATGGCAAACGTTTGCATGGCAGATGCCTCATTGCTCGATCCCTCATTGTCGCTGTTGGGCAATCTGCAATGGTTTACTTCGGCCGGTCATGACTTGTTGTCAGGCGTGTTGAATACTTAAATAAAATTGACTAATTAACTTTTTAATGAGGGGCTTTATGGCACATGTTTATATTAGAGAAATGGTCGCAGTCAATGTTCAAAGCGAGCTCAGCTTTTAAAAATTGTGAATCTAGCTCGTGGTTCGAGATGTCCATTTCTTAATTTTGCTCCAGAAATCGGCCGATACCAATACCAAAGGTGAGAGGAGCGCCGGAAGCACAACCCCCATCCTACTTCGGTGGAAACGTCTAGTGACGAAATTTTCGTCTCGATTTTGATTGACAGCGGCTCGCAGATGTTCGTGGTTTCCATTTGGCTGCTGGGCAGATAATGGACAAGTCATCTGACGGACCCGCACAAGATGCCTCGCCAGGCGTGTTATATCAGTTACGAGTCGGTCGCGAGGAAGCGTGATGATAAAATAAAGAAACAAGCTTAGTACTGATAGCTAGACAAGTAATGAGTTCTGTGATTGCGGCTGCCTGGTGCTTACTTGTCTACCGTTCGGGAGTACATGGCACGTGCGGATTATTTCACACGGGGCTAATAGCAAAGAAAAGAAAGTAATCCCCAATGTGGCAACCACTGCAGTTTGCATGCAGCACAGTGTTGCCAATCAGCTGTGAGTGGCCTCTAGGTGATCTGTTATTGTCCAGCCCATAACAGGAACAAAGTGTTGCTGCTGTATCCGCAGGTGTGCTCTGGTAGAACCCTGGTCCTGAAAATTTTTTCGTCGCAATTGTTACCTAGAGTTTTCACAAATACGAGGAGTATGTGTTTCTTGTTTTATTCCGTTCTGTTTCATGAAGTTAGATAATGTCTGCAAGCTATTAGGCCTTCTTTGAAGCTGCGGCTGGAAACCATAATAGCTAAACCACGCGGCTAAACGGTGTGGCTTGCTCGCATATTTTGATACCGGTCGGCTTCCGCAGTGATAGAAATAAAGTCAAGAATGAATGATTTCCGTGACAAGACTGATCTAATTCGTCACCTAGACACAATAATTGATACAATTAGTATACCTGCCCTGAGCATAACTGGATGGAAAGCAACATTTAAATAAAAGGCTCAGTGTCTATTTCCTCTGCTGCGATGCACAGCATGATCCTCTTTTTAACAGAGCTCACAGCGCTGTGAATTGCATCTGGTGGAATGCTGGGACATACGGAGACTATCCTTCGCTTGAGGTCGGCCAGATCAAGGGGCTCTGTGGGGTAAACCTGATCTTTAACCACGCTCGTCAAGGCTTTCGCGATCCTAATCGGATCACTCAGAAAGTTTCAGTGATCCTAGTTGGATCACTTGGATGAGGAAGACTTGATCTTCTTGATCTAGGATTATAGGTATCTCATTTGAGGTACGGCGCTAGTCTCAAACATATACATGTTGAGGTAGAGACTATTGTTTGCCCCGGTGTGGTTTGCCGTAGCTATCTACGTTGCTGGGACACCGGCGTAGTTGTTGAAGAGTTAGACACACCAGTTATTGATGTCTCCTCCTGCTGCTACTCGCCTAGGGCTTCTGTCTAATGTGGGACAGAAAAGGAGTCCAGCGTTGGCCAGAGTTGCATCTTGGCGATCGGCTGAACGTGTCTCCAGATTACACTGGAGGTAAGCCTCAGTGTTGAGGACAGTTTGGTGAGGATTCACTCTGAAACATTTTGTCTGTGCTTGGCTACCCTCGAGACATCCTAGCTCAATGCTAGACATCTTGAAGCAGACGCACTCAGGCATGCTGGAACTTAGGCTATCTAGAAGCTGTGCGTTCACAGAAATGGAGGCGTTTGAAGTTGGGAATTGACCTTCTGCGATTCCAACGTTGGCGAACCAGCTTGTCTGATAGGCGTTTAGCTGAATGGCCATCCCATAGCCAATCATATTTACGGTTTGTCTTCCTGGCTGGATTGCTCCTTGAGTGATTTGCAGAGAGATCTGTTCTGGCAGTTGCCAGTAGGGATCCATCCCTGCTTGGTGAGCTAGATCGGTTATGATTCTAGCAGTTGCTACTGCTAGACAGGGGTAAGCACCATAGAGGTAATGGGTGTTTGCGGTTACAGGACCGAAGTACCCAACATCCCCGTTGGCGTTGGTGTATTCTCGTGGGGCTAACCGAAATCTGAGAGCCGTACCACTTGTGAGCTGGGTTTTTCTAAATGCTGCTATTTATAGGCTCAGTGGTTCGGGTACCACACAAGAGCTACTGTTGATGAGTTGACGAATTCAACCTCATCGTGAGTCAACGTGACTTCGTTGAGTTGCGCTAGACGGAACAGCTTTGCATAAGCAAAGGTGCAGCAGTAATACGAAAAGGCGCTTTTCGCAGTTTGGCGCAAGAAGTATGTATTTGTTGCTGCTAGCTGGGTGTACATGACGTCCACCAGTGCGTTTAGTCCTGTGATTTCATGTGAGATGCAATCAGAGATGGTCAGCTGGTGAAAACCCATGCCTTCCAGCTTAAAGCAGTCCTTCGCTAGTGCGTCGGATGGGCTGTTCTTAGCCATTGACTGAGAAGCAGAAGACTGAGAAGCAAAACTCTGTTACCAGAGTTTTGATTGCGCGCCTCAATGGGCTCCGCGTCAGTTGCTGCCTCTGCCACAGGGTCGCGCATGGCTAGGCGTACCTTCAGAGAAAGAGGTCCAGCGGTGTTAAGTCGGGGTACCTCGTAGGCCAGAACTGTCCCGAGCGTCCAATCCACCGACCTGGAAAGTTCTCGTCAAGCCATGTTCTAGCGCGACCTGCGAAGTGGGGGGGTGCGCCGTCGTGCTGAAACCATGTTTGTTGAAGGACTGCGAGTGGCAGATTGCTGTTAAAGTTGTCCACGACTCCGTCCAAGATATTTGTTGTGTAGTCGTTGCCGTTAAGGCTTCCCTAAAAGAAATAGGGTCCGATCAGTTTGTTGCCCAAAATGCCACACCACACGTTGACTGACCCCTTGACCTGGTGATTATGCTGCCTTAGCCAATGGAGGTTCTCCTCCGACCAGTAATGAGCATTGTGCAAGTTGTCGTTACCGTCCCGGCAGAACTCCGCCTCATCTGTCCAGATTATCTTGTGAAGAAAATGCTTGTCCTCTTCCGTCTGAACTAGACCCCAGTTGCAGAAGCACCCGTAAGTGGAAGCGAAGCCGATGCTGCAAGCAGGAGCAGGAGCAGGGTGTTTTGAACGGCGCTTATTTCCACGGCACGGGCGTCCATGCATGACGAGTCGGCAGTGTTGTGCTTGCTATTACATAGCTTGCGCTTACGGCGAAATGGAGTGCGTGACTTACTCTAAGCAGCTGCCTTTTTGCATTCTGGTGAGCGTTATACAGAGCATCTACCTCACATAACTTTGCGGCTCTTTTTGGATTGAAATCTTTTTGTCTGATTCGGTGAAGCAAGATCTTCCTTTGAGGTTCATTTTCAGATCCAGAGGGAACACTGAAAAGCTTGTTTCCCAATTTTGGCCATTTTTTGCACCAGTAGGTGCAGCAGCCCGTCAGCTGTGGCGTGGAAACAACTTGGGAAAGTAGTGGCTGCCGGAAGCCCCAACAGAAAGTAGGATGTCATGTGACTTGACTGGCCAACAGTGTGCGTGGCGGCTTGTTGAAAGGATAGAGTGAAACCCGTTTAGAACGAACCCACGTACAGCGAATTATTGTCGATATCGAACTCACGAAAAATTTAAACAAAAATGCATGTAAAAATAACGTTTCATAACGAACAACATATTGGCCATATCGCACTTTTTCTCCCCGGGAAGGCTTCCAAAAACGCGTGAAACGTCTTTTAGCCTGTCCCGTCCACCAAAAAGAAGCAGGAAAGTAAAAAAATTCGAAAAGCTCTGTGTGGCGAACAAAACTGAGCGAAGAGAAGCAACTCAGAATGGGAGAAAGCTAAAAAAATACACTCTGCACGCACGTACAGAAAAAAGAAAAATTCATCCCAAGCGGTTGCCCACGAAGAGAAACAATTCAGAAAGAAAAATAAGCTAAAAAAAAAAAACACTGCGCAGGCATGCAAAAAACAAAAAAAAAAAAAAAAAAAAAAACTTTTTAGCGCTTTGTTACAAGGCGGGAGTTAAGAGATGAGAAATAAAGAAAAGCTCTCGCCTTACAACGAACTCATCGCGGAAGTTCGTTGTAAATGCTTTTTTTGCTATATCGAACTACTTGCTATATCGAACTGATCGTAGCGTTTCCTGCTGTTCGTTATAAACGGGTTTGACTGTAGTGCCACTTTTCCCAGGATGGAGGGGCTTTTGTGGAATTTACTGTGTGATTGAGGCTTTAGCCTGCAAGAGGCCGTCCACTCACTTGTCTGGGTTTTGGAGAGAATCTCCAGTGGCCCGACTGCATCTCTGGCGAATATAAGTTTGAACGGTGTCACTCCTCTAGTCTCGTTTGGTACCTCCCGATAGGCCCACAAAAGGGAGGGGACGTGTTTGTCCCATTCCCTGCCACATTTGTGAACAATGTGATGGAGCATTCTTTTGAAAGTACCATTCCATCTTTCCACCAGCCCGTTGCTTTCTGGGTGGTTGGGAGGTGAAAAGTGTGGGGTGCGCTATTCTCTCTAATAGCAGCGTTGTCAGCTGCACGGAGAAGTTGCTACCCTGGTCTGAGCACACCATTTCGGGCACAGCCATACGCATACCAAGGTATCGCAGGCAGCCCTCGCAGTGAGCAACTTAAGGCAAACCACCTCCGGACATAGTGTGCAGACATCGACAATGCTTGGTGCAGAACGGTATCCCCAAGCGACCTGCGGCTCGTGCGGGCTGATGCAATCCATAACCACTGTGGTGGTGATAAGCAACCTCAGCTGGCAGGCATCGCATGATTGACAATACCATTTGATGTCGCTTACCACACTGGGCCAGTAAAGGGATGCCTTCACACGAGCTTTCGTCTTTCTGTCTCCCAAGCGCCCCGCCCACATGGAAAAGAGGACCTTTGCCCTCTTCTCGAGTGGCAGTACTAACTGCTTAATCAGGTTCCTGTTTATCTCCTCCTTGTGGAACTAAAGTTTGTCCTCCACCAACATTCCATGGGTGAAACTTTTAGCCTGCTTACGGGAACTCTTCAACGTCTTGTCGCTCATCTTGAATTTCCCAAAAGCCCGGCGACGACAATGGAAACGCAAGTACAGGTCCGTCTATGTTTTTGGCGTTCACCAGCACGCCCATGACTGTGGTGTCTGCAGTCAAGAAAGAAGTCTCGTTGCCTTTGTTTTACGAAGCACCTGTGGGCGGCAGACCTAGCGGTTCGGCTTCAATTGCCCCATGGTTCGCTCTCAAGCTCTTGTAGTTATCCAGTGTCAGTAGCTTGC
Organism: Ixodes scapularis; assembly: GCF_016920785.2. Taxonomy (NCBI): domain Eukaryota; kingdom Metazoa; phylum Arthropoda; class Arachnida; order Ixodida; family Ixodidae; genus Ixodes; species Ixodes scapularis. The sequence goes on along the minus strand of NW_024609879.1, from coordinate 121,426,563 downwards.
CAATACCCGCTCATACCTGTGGAGGCAGAGCCATCAAAACAAGCTTAAAAATGGTGCTTATGTTGTCCCCGAACGCTTTCGTAAGCACCACCTTTCCCAATGACCCATTTGCCTCTCAGGCACAACCTTATCACGGACTACGCTAACTTCCGTGTTGGGAGTCAACGACAGCATGATTGGTCCCCGCCCAGCATCAGACAATTACCCTGCTCCATTCAACCTGCCCCCCGATTTGTTTCAAAGGTGATCCAGCTGCGTCTAGCTGGGTTGTAGTTTCTACAAGTTCTTGTAGGTTGGTCGTGACCTTACCTGTCACAGGTAAGGTCCATCCTGTGTGTGCTTTCGAGGACAATCGCGGGAAAAATAAGTCTTTGCACGCCAGTTGAAACACTGCCCCGGAGGACTTCAGCTTTGAACTACTCCCAGTTCCTTTGAATCCTACCTTGGGGTTGTCTACACGTGTTTTTTGTGTACACGGCCCTTGGAACTAGGGACACCGGAAGTATATCGTGAGCAGGTGTCCGAAGCGACCACCTGCTCACAATATTTTATTGTTTATGCACTAAAGTCTTTTTTGTACTATCCACATATCAAGGCAATATAGTATCCACATATTAAGGCAATATAGTATCCACATATTAAGGCAATATAGTATTTTCACTGTTCATATATACACGCGTGCAAAAGAGAATTCCATGTAGTCAACAATTGAAGCACCACGACACAAACGGGCATACTACAGTACAAGTATACAATTTCTGGTAATGTACACAACCTTGTGGGTCGTCACCCAATCGACGCCCGCTCGGGTCGTGCTTCGCTCGCTCCCCAAGAAGTCACCCAGCACAGTGTGTGGTCAAAATAGTTTACTGTGACTCACGTCGTTAAAGAGTCACTCGTCGCCGTCGTCCCATGACCGGTCCCTTGTCAAGTCGGCAGCCAGAGAGAGCACCCTTTGTCTCCGTTTCCCTTTTAAGACCTTCCCAAGCCCTTGTCCTGCCGACCGTCCGATTGGACGGTTGGTGGGACAAGGTCTCCGCACCTCCCCTCCCTCAAGCTTGGACTCCGGAGGGCTTGAGTCAGCAGAGGGTGGACGTTCCCTTTCAAAAAATTCGTTCAGCTCCGCCATCACCGTGTCTTCGGCGGGCAGAGCCGGCAACGGGGCGGCGAGGGCTCGGCCGGGCAGGAGAGTGGCAACAGCGGGGGGCGGCAGTCAATCCGAGGCCAATATTTCCAGAACAACAATCTCATTTTATAACCTTCACAACATACACGATGGATTCACATATCTTTAGTGCCTTTCAAAGATCACATGGCACTAATGACACTTTGACAATCAACGAAGGAATCAATACTTCAACATTTCTAACATCACCAACAGTCTGTGCTATTCCATGAAGCAGAGCTGTAAAAATGCTAATGCTACAACAGTAATCACAACAAGAAAACTCTTAATATGCAGCAAAGCTAACCAAGGGTCCAGTAATGACCCTGGGCTTACCTCAATCATAAGAATCTCCCTTTTCCCAGACACGGGCAATGCCACACAAAGCCAGGCACCACAAAAACCGGATCGCTGCTCGTTGTTGTGGTGAAGTTTGCACCAAAGAGGAACAATGTGCAGTGATCCGGTTTTTGTGGTGGGAAAGTGTATCAGGGGCCAAACTCTATGAAAGACTTTCGGCGCAATACGGGAACAGTGTCTCGCACAACGGAGTGTCTACGAATCGAGTGTCAACACCTTCTGACCACAAAAACCAGATCCCTGCTCGTTTTTCCTCTTTGGTGCAAACTTCCAAGGGAGGGGCCATGATCTATTTGCAACAAAAGGAAAACAAATGAAGAATTATGGTCAAACTTTCATAGCAGGACCACAACAGCATAACAAAAAAATAAATGAAGACGGAAGTCAGTAAAAGCAATGTACGAAAAGTTATAGCCACATTGTAGATAATTTTTGACTTACCTTTGTATGTTTGTGCCCCCAGAGTGGCTTTCAGTGACTGTGCCGAAAACCAGAATGCAAACTGTCGGGAAACCGGCCCCTGATTGGGGGGGGGGGGGGGGGGGGGGGCCTTCACCACACAGAATGGCAGTGGTAACCTGCTGTGCTGGCCAGGGCGCCACCACAGCTGCAGGACGCACTGCCAGTAGGCGGCGTAGCGGTAGCGCCTGAAAGAATAACCACAATAATTTTCTGTAAGACGCAATACCACAACCTTTTAAAACTGCAGATTCTGGGCTCTACCAGGAGAGATAAAATAAAGTGCTGCAACGGGCTCTCGTGCCTCGAGCAGCAACATACCTAAAATAACCCGAGGAGCAGAGCAAGTTCTAGATTGTGTCAATTATTTTCCCCACAAATTCAAGTAGCATGTGTGAACATTATATTATGTTGCTAATTGAACCGCAGTAGTGTATACTCCATGTACAAGGAAGTAGCAGCGGTTATGGGGCACAAGTGCAACCATTTTTCTGTTGTAGTTCTGCATTGTGTAGTAATGGGCCATAAACCATCACAAAGAACTGTTAGAAAAAGTCAATTCCAACAGACCAGATGATCAAAGACTAACATGCACAACAATATCCATGTCACAAACTCTAAAATGTGCGGCAGCACTGTTCATGCTAACTCGATTGAACTACTGCATCTCTTTGTGGCAAAGAACAATCTTATAACAGCCAGAATCGGAGAAAAAAAAAAAGATGTTACAATAGCTTGAATTGCAGAAGTTCAACGGGAGCAATTATTGCCCCCAAGAGCAGGGACCACGGTGCGCACGACGTAATCTTGCCGTGAATTATGCTGAACTGCTTCTTGCCCACGCTTGCCGGGTGTTTCCCGGAGGTTGTTACGAGGTTTCCGTCTGTTAACTTTGTTTCCTTCCTAAACCTCCAGGACGGTCCATTTGCTGCGCACAAAGTTAGTTGATGAAGCTGTCGCCTTGCGACGACTGAATCCTTGGCTGTTGGAGAACAGTGAGTCTTATCACGGACATCCTGCATGCCAGATGGTTTTTCTACAGCCTGGGTTCGCTATGGATGTTCAGTGTCGAGGGTTGGTACCGGCCTACAGGAGTCTTAGAGGGACATAATACTTTGTCGGACAGCAGTGGAGGGTCATGTTAAACTCCTCCAGGCAGTGTTTTGCCTTATTGAGATTAAGCAAACATGAGTGTGTGCGTGATAGGCTGCAAAACCATAATGCTCATACCTGTTGAAAAAAAAAAAGGCATGCACTGACAGTTGGGGCACTCCTACAAACTAAACATCATATTGAATTGAGACTTCATAAGAACTTGTAAATTAGCTGCTTTTAAATCCTGCAGCCTGGGAGCTTCTAGCCTGCATGCCTGACTGTACAACAACGAAAGCTTTACATACTTTCAAACAACCGAAAATCGCACAAAATTTGCAACATAAAAACACAATTCCACACTAAAAAAAATGTGTCTGTAGCTGTTTAACAGAAATCACAAATGTGCTATGAACAAAATTGTATTCTCAAATTTTGTGCAAAAAATATCTCATTAAAAAAAAACAAGAAAAAAAACTGGGGTTGAATTTTACTTGATCTAAATCTCGTACGATATGTCGGTTGGCTTTTTGCACATGTGTTTTCAGCCTTTATTGTATGATTTGTATGCACTCCCACTCTAATGAGATGCTGGACTATTCCACGTGCTCGGTAGCTTTTGTATCTTGTATACAAAGCATGAAAGGGGGGGGGGGGGCATGGCAGTTGTTACGCAACTCCGCCACGGTTGGTGGCCGTGGCAGAGGTCATGCACTCTGCAAAACAAAACAAGCACTGCAGTTAAAACTTGCTTCAAAAGCTGTGTTTTTTCAATTCCCTCTGCTTTTACTTGTGAGGTACTCATTTAGGACTTTACATTTACAACTCCAAGCATCTAGCTATATCCTACTCGTAGCATAAAGTTATGGTTTTCAGGAGATACAGTGAGCGCATACTCCCCACCGATCCTCCCCATGGGATTCCTGACCAGAGTTTAACGGTGTGCACTGTGCGCACCTGCAATCTAAGGTTTCCCAACATGTCGTGATGCTTGTCGGATATTTTATTGGCTGTGTAGTCGCAGTGTGCGGCTAAACCCAAAATTGTTTGCTGCAAACTCGGGTTTTGGATAACGGGAACAGGCTTTGACAGTTGAGTGACTGAACTTTGACAAAATGTTTTCATTTTTTATACATGGTCTAGACATGAAACATGCTACTAAATATTTCAGATGCTGAATGTAAACACTTGTACAAGTATACCCATACCATTTTTCAAAATACTCACTCTGGTTGCACAGCTTTCTGTCTTAGGTACTAGGACTGGGACAGAGAAAAAGAAAGCACTTATCATTTAACTGCAGCTCTATATGTAGCACTTTAACTCGTTTATTAAGATGAGAACTGACCTTGGGAGTGCACCGACCAACTTGGGTGTGGCACACTGCTAGGTCCAGCGCCCGGGTCTACGACGAAAACCGAAAATACAACGTAATATTTTCACGATTTTATAATAACATTGAGATATAGTGAACTTACAATCGGGGAGAAGATCTCTAAATCACGATTGGCAGCTGCTTGGGTTGGTTCATGACGCTCTAGAAAATTGAAAAGAATCGCTTAGTTTTTTGGTCAGCTTTTTCATGTTTCTAGTGCTAGCAATACAAGTTCGACTTCATCCACATAGTGAAGCCTCCCAGTGTGGGTGTGGGGGGCACGTTGTGCATTGGTGTACATTTAGCACTGACCCAACTGCCATGCTCCAATGTCAAAGGCCTCTTCAATTCCTACTAGGGACTTTTCTCTTGGGAAGCCGATCACCCGCTCCTCGGTGTCCGTCAGCTCCGGCTCTTTTGGGCCAGCACCTGTCACATTCTGGCTGCACCGGACTGCAGCTCCTATGCATTGCAATAAGTGATAAATCTAGAGTAAATCTAGTGGGTCCCCTGTCAATATCGCCCGATCAGGCCGAATTCCATTCGCCCCGAGGAAGCCACACAGGGGAGCGCTATCATGAAGAAAGGTTTAATTGCTACTCATGGGTCTTTCCTGGGGCTCGCTGAGGTCCGGCTATTTCCTGGGCTCGCTGAGGTCCTTTTGTGCGGCTCTTTGTGCACTCCTGAGCACCGTCTCTTCCCCTTGGCCTCTGCCCTTAGAACTCTCTCTTTGCGCACACACCACGAGCCTCGTATCTCTTCTTCCTCGCTCACAGCGCCGTCCATCCACGTGCAGTGCAGCTCATTGTCCCCCACAATCTACACTCACATAGTTTAACTGAATAGAGAATCCACCAAGCCTTACCGTGAATTTCGTTAGTGCTCTTGTAATCCGTCCACTTTTCTTTAGCGTCGTTGACGTTTCTCCGAACTTTGGAGACTGCGAACGGCAACGCGGTGATGAGAGCCCACGCTCGCTGCTTGGCTAAGGAGTTGTGCGGGCCACTTTCTTTTGCTTCAGTGGTTATCTTGTGGTCCTCGTAGCCGTCAGCCAAAGCGGCAATCTCCGCTTCCATGACAAGGAGGGATTCTTCAAAGCAAGGAGCCACCGCCGAAGCCGCCACGTTGTCAACAGAGAGCGGAATCACAACTGGCAAACAACGCATGCAGCTGCACTCTCCTCGACCCACAATTGGCCTGTCGGTCCGGTCATTCCCGAGCGCAAGGGAAGAGGTCAACTCCGGTCCACTCCTTGCATTGCGAACGGACACAAACAGGGGCGTTTCACACTTTTTTGCCATGGCAACCTGTCTTTCTAACGGGTTGTGTTTGTTCATAGTTGTTACGGTCGCTCCAAATGCTGGTGCGTGAACGGGCCTTTATCTTCAAAGCTTTCTCAGTCGTCTCCTCACTCCATGCTATCCTTTGCATTGTCGGCTGGTGTAGGCCTTTAAGCTGGCCCTTGTTTAGAGAGGTGTGGATGCCTGAATAACCCTTATGGACTTTTCCAGACTCGGTTTAGTCCAGATTATGAAATCGGAATATAGTCTGGATCAATTTTTTGTGAAAACCTATTCAGACCAACAGATTCCGGAACCTATTCTGGAAATCTATCTGCATTGACATATCCTGGAAACTGTTCTGGAAATCTTTACCCTGGAACCTGCTTTGGAAATTTATCTGGATGGCCTTCATTGATTTGGTATGCAGTACACCCAAATTTTTTTTTTGCAAAAGGCAGGGAAGTCTATTGGCACTTCCGCCTCCAGCGCGGGCTTTCTACATTCGATAACACTTTGGCGTCTCGTGAGCATGCGAGTATGCATGGGCAGACGTGTGCAGCTGTGCGTGAATGCGAGCATGTATCCACGGCGAAAGCTCAGCATAATTCAAGGAGCACACGACGAAGGCATGTCATCTGAAAGAGATGCCCTGTGTTGAGGCAAAAATTTGAGCTCTTTTAAGTGCCATACTCACCTAAAGTGATTCCGTAGCGTTTCGAGAATTCTCTCGCCTTCTGATGTCCCTTTAAGCGATCTTTGATGGCAGTGTTTTTGATCCCTAATCAAATATGAGGGTCAGGCAAAGGAAACGGGCTAAAGTGCTTCTTGGTGTGTGTTAATGCCACAAAGCAGAGCGTGCACGACATCAGCAAAACACTTACCGCTTGCAGTGAACAGTGTGACCCGTAACGTCGCTGGAGATTTGATCTGGGATTTTGTGAGATTGCTCACCGTATTAATGATCCTGGAGGCACTGATCTGGCTCATAATGGCCACATCGCCCACCACTGACTATAAAGTGCTGCTCGCGTAGAAACGAAGCACCAGCAAGACTTGGGCTTCTTCGGGCAGTGAATGCGACCGAGCTGTCAGTCGGCGAAGTGCTGGTGCTAGCGCATTGCAGAGCTGCTGCATAGCGGGCCTCGGCAGTTGATAGTAGCGCTCAAGGTGGTGATCAGGTATTGAGTCTATTGTCCAACGAGCCCGGAATGCGCGCTGCTGCCGGAAGCTTCTTCTTGCGTCGCTTTGCTGCTCACTCACGACTGCGATGTAGGCAGCCATTTTGGTCGAATGGTTGTGAAAAAGTTTGTAAGTGCATTCTGACCCCTGTCGTGGGATTTTGTCTTAACTTCGCAAAAACTGAGAACATTTTGCTTTTGGAATACCAAAAAGTTTGCAACTTTTGCATAAGTTATATTCACAAACTTTTTCTTGTAAGATAGATTTGAGAATCCGGCCTCAGAAGATTGACTAGAAATTGACATAGTCTACTGTGCAAACGACAAATGATGCGTTACATTCTGGATAACATGATTTTCATTTGATATTTCCAGTGATGCACAAGGTAGTTGCAACATTGACTGACACATACTTTATAGCACTTCTCACCATTATAGCTATCCTGTTCTCGGCTCACAAGTAGTTTGGGCCAAAACAAAATATTCTTACTTTTTAATTTGCGTTATTTTGCGGTTTTCATCTGTCCGTATAAAACTAAACAGAGAACTATCATGCTCGATGTTGCACGTCCGACATTCCTGACTCCTTAACGTCCGTGTGTGTCCTAACATCAGGAACCAGAATTTTAAAAGTTAAAAACAGGACGTTGCAAATATGAGACGCACACGTTCACGCAAAGCTAAACCAACTCAAATTCAAAAAACAAAAAGTCATATTTACAATAACATTGTTATCTTTTCTGGTGCAAGCTCAGCAGCAGCCTTTGCATTCATTTTTGTGCACGAAACAGTGTTACCACCTTTATTTCAACAACGTACAGTGGCATAATTTTCTAATAATATCAAGCAAGTGTCAACCGCCAGGACAGCCAGTGTTGCGCGGCGGAGGCGTGTGGGGATATGGGAGAGACTAAGTGTGTGCGCACAAAGCCCTTTCTGGGGGGAACGGCGTCTGCTAGGCTATTCTGTTGATCGCACACAGCCCCTGCTCCGTAGCAAAGGAGCGCAGGCCGCTTGCAATGTCGATGTGCATCGCCGATACGTTCCCTCATGGAATGTGTTCACGATCCTACTGACGGTAGCCTGTGTAACCCTGACTGTTGTTTTTATATCCCTTTGCGTCGTGTCACTCATTGACATTCACACAACACGTTCCCGTAATTCTGTGGACACTCGAGGAAGCATAAAAGTGTGCTTGCGCCCGCTGGTCAAAGAAAAGTGTGACACCCGGCTACATAGGCTAGATGACGACAGCAACAACGCAGTTGATAATACAAAACACCAAACGCAAACCCTGTCTATACTCCTTTTCACTTTGTGTTGTACCGCAGCCGACGCTATGAGCCATCTTGCCCAGTCCATCGCTAAAAGTGTCGCGTGACCTTCCCGTTGGGTACAACTGCATGTGGAAGCACAATGTCACGTGGCAGGGTGAAAGCACTGGATTGGTTTTGATGGCTCGCAGAATTGGCTGCGGTATATAGTTTAATGCATCGTTGCACTCAGTTTGTCGTGTTAAAATATTTTCATGTATGTGTTGGTGCTTGCAAAATAAATGCAAAAAAAAAAAAACTAAATTAAACTCGAGATGATGCACGGTTTATGCCATGCCTGAGCAGTATCACGCAAGCAAACGCTGTTCACATCTTTGCTTAAAGGCTCTGCCGAGAGATTATGAACAGGGGCTCTGTGCGGTCAACGGAACAGCCTAGCATACGATGCTCGCAATGGAAAGAGCTTTGTGCCCACGCGCCTAATCTCTCCTGTGCCACCACATCCCTCCGCGGCATGGTGCTGGCTGTGCCGGCGGTCAACGCTTGCTGGTTATTATTAAAAGCTTTGGCCACTGTACATACACAATTGCAGGCTTGCGCTGATGAGACCTCAAAAGTGAAACTCGCATATCGTGACTGCACTCACTACCCCGCTACCACCCAACCTCGTTTTCACACCACTTCAGCAAAAGTCATTGTTTAATTGCCAGTGAACACAAAAATGACACCGATACAGTTACCTTGTGGAATGTCACCTTATTTAGTAACAATTGTCATTAAGCATTTAATAAGAATGCAAGAACTTCTTTCGCTTGGAGAAACGAAATATCAACTTTTAGGTGTGGCTACAGTGTATTTTTGCGAATCTTCGCCGAACCTTTAGAAAAGTTCGGCCCATCACTTTTTGGTGCACACAGCATTGTTCCACACATTCATATCACCACTGCAGTTTTTACAACCTACTGCTGAGCATGTTTTGCCCGCTGGACGCTTTTTACACGTGCCATTGCCATTGCCCATCGTGTGCTAGCACCCACAATTGATGTATCCTGTAGGCTAGAATAGCAAGCGCGATCAGATTTGAAGGGCAGCCATGGCGGCCCGGTTGAGCGCCAGCTGGTGGTGGTTCGAGTAACTGACTGTTGAAAAGCGTCTATAGCAGCTGCAAAATTGATTCTCTTCACCTGCCTTACATTTGGTTCTATCATAGAGCGACCAACTACTGAGTCAGTTTTAGTTCTGTCCGTATAAAAACTTGTATACCCCTCACATCAAGTTTGTATCTGAAAAAATTCTTGTGTTATATAACTTCATTCCAAGTATCTTTTTTAGAAAGCTTGGTCAATGTTAAATTGCAGTTAATAGGATTGTAGTCCCACGGGGCTAGGGCAGACAAACATTGGACCACTTGAGGATTGGATCACTAACGGCAAGCGTAGACTTGCTGTTAGAGGCTGCCAGATTTTTCGGGGCATTAAATGATGACATAGGTGACTTTGCCTGGTTGATGCATGGCAATAAAATACCAAGAAAAAAAATTGTGAAGGCAAAGTTGCAGCAAAAAGGACAGCACATGCCTTATTTATCACAGATTTAAATGAAAACTACAAAGGCATAACAAAAAGTAACATACATTTTTGTTTAAACCACTAAAATAAAGATATGTTCACATCATGTATACTAATTTAAATGCAACATTCATTATTTTAAACAATTACCTAAGGACTGTAAACATATCTTGAAATGTAACTAACTTGTCCAGGCCCATATAAAATATCCTCTCAATTTTGTGCACCTAGTCGATGGTGCACCTTACTTTTTCATATGCCCTTGGCAATTACAATACACCCATTCTGATGTGAACGAGTTGCCTCCAGGTAGACAGAATTTGACATTAAGGCTAGAAATTGAGGTTAAATTGTTTTAGATGAGGTATATATTTACTCATCGTTTTCAGTGTTCACGTCTCTTCTGGTAATCCCGCACTAATTTTAGCAAGTTAAATTTTGCATCACTAAGCTCTTCAGGGTGCACGAGCCGTAGCTCGTTACACAGGTGGACCGCAAATGCCATAAGGGGGTCTGTCATATCTAACTGCTTTCGCAGAGATGCATTCACCAACTGCCTCGTCGACTCTGCAATGACCTGTAGTAATAGAGTTATCTTGCGGCCGAGGAGGCCCTGTCCTCCTTTCCCGCCTCCTAGTCGGCGGGTGGAGTGCTGCCTCAGCAGAAGCAGGCTGCTGCACTGGAGCAGGCTGCTGTGCTGAAGCAAGCTGGTGCGGTGGAGAGGGCCCTTCACTGCTGGTACCAGCGGGGGCTGGTTCCAGCTGTGAAGGGCGGGGCAGTTGATGCTTTTGTTCCAGCTGCAGCAGCATCTTGCATGTTGCTGAAGGCATTAGGTCATCCGGCGTTGTCCTATGGAAAGGACCGGGCCGGTACAGCTTTGTTTAGTGTTGCCACAACTACTGCATATAGTATATTTGCTGCCACAACACATTTTGTCGCATAATATTAAAAAGAGGTGTGAGGTCATTCATTCTTTGGGTGTACTCATACATTGGGTTACGTCCAGCTGAAAAACGGTTGTGTCAATTCAACACCATGCATTCTTCTACTTCCAATGCTTCACCCCTGTGTGCAAGACTCAACTTGTCTATGAGAGTTGCAACAGACTATAGTCCGCTGCAACTCAAGAAGAGTAGGAGACTGAGCCCTTCCTTTCCTCTTTCCACATTGCCACAGCAAACACTGGGGCCTGCTCTTTTCCTCTCTAGCATTCACTGAGGAAAGAGCGAAGAGCTCTGTCTCCTGGTGTTCTTGTGTTGCAATAGACTATGGAGCACCCCGTGCCAGATGTCAGCGGTTCTGCCGGCATTCACATTCTGCCGGCATTCACATTGTCAGAGATTGCAGATGTCCATGCAAACATGTTGAAATTGTCGAGAAAGAGAAATTGTGAGCGGCCAAAACATTAAGTTTGTGTACTCCGTTCTGCCGTCTGGCTCCGCAGGTTCATCGATGTCCTCCACCTCACTGGAGTAGGCCTCCGTGAGCAGGTCTGCAAACATAACAAACGAAGCATGGGTGTCACTATAACCTAAAAAATAGCAAAAACATAAAATGACAGAAATGAACGTGCCATTTCTTATTTCAGTTTGGTAGATATGTTGCCCAAAGGAAATACAAGCAATTTCGGACTCCGGCACAGGGGTTTTGGGGAGAAGCTGCCCCTCACCCGTATGGTGCAGAACAAATAAAAGGTTTTGCATGCATGTGATATATATCTGTCAGACACATAGCACACTTTTAAACCATCCTGATGGTAGTTTTTAATGACCTGAAATTATATGGTGCTTTTGACATAAAGGTGCATTATGAATGCAGGCATTGCCCCCTTTATGTTCATAACCATACAAGGAACTGGATGTGAGGTTAAGTGTGTAATGGGTATCACTGCACATACATAATGCAAATGTCAATAGTGGCACCAAGAACAACTCATTTCTTGTACAAAAAATTAGGAACTCATTTAGAGCTATATAAATTTCACAAATGACATCATGGAAGTCCTGAAACAGTTTCATCATTTAGCTGCCATGTCACTAGACTGCAGAGGTTGTATGGAGCACAGCTTCTCAGCTGAGAAAAGCTTGCCATTTTTAATATGTAAGGAAACTTGCCTCTAGGGGTAACCCTGGCCTCGGTTCGTTTAGCCGCAGGGCCAGCAGCAGCTGATGACGACACAATTGCACTGGTGGGCGCTCTGGGCCTGGTAAAAGAAACAGAAGATGTGAAACATTCATACTAAGATTCAGTTGCACTGGTTACAGTAAAGGATCTAGCGTAATAGAGTCGGTGCTGGATCTGGCCCTGCAAGCAACTCAGCTTCTTGAAGAGAGGCCATGTGGGCTTCTTCCCGTCGTCTCGTCCAGTACCACTCCGGCTACTGGTTTTCTTTTTTAGCTTACGGGCGTACTTGGCACGTAGAGCCCGCCATGCCTGATAGCAGCTGCCTGCAGTGGAAAAAGCAAATGCTCAGTAAAAGAATGTCATTTTTTGGTAAGAAATTGTAATTGAATGAAGCAATCATAATTAAACTAGGTTTCACATACATTCTGAAGCTTAGTACCGACGTACTGTGTCCACCATGCAGATATCTGATTTACTGGGAGCGTTTACTTAACTCTGCGAATTTTAAAACGCAAATGGTACTTCGAATTGTAATATAGTTGTAACTACCACCGCTGCAATAGGCAAAACCATTTCTGAAGGGGTTTGATCTGCCTACATGCTTTCTCGTCACGTCTGGACGCCAAGCAGAGATTGATGCACCCAGAATTGCGACTAATGCAAATGCCACATCATCAGTTGCTTGCCAAAAAATAACTTGTGACTGATGATTCAGCATTCGCGCGTGAGCATGCACGCTATCATTGTTTACCCGAGGAGTACTTTTACCCGCGTTTTCTTCAAGGAATGGTAGTGCATGCATAAAGTCCTCGTCAGCGCACACTCTCGATTGGCATGCCGCTTTGGAGCATTGAGTTGTTTTTTTAACGAGCAAACGAAACATATTGGTACATTTGCACAATGTATTTATTTATTGCTTTTCTTCGGGGAGGCGGGTCATAAAAACCCATGACACGTGACACCGTAAAATGGTAATCTGTCGATGCCGAGCAGAGTGCACTCTGCGAGCACGAGCAGGTTGTGGCTCAGGGCACCGCGCAAGCTCGTTCGAGTCTTGACAAAACACCGCTTGGTCAGACGCAGTGAATCGGGATACAAATAAACAGTACACTGGGTAAATAGGACCTTTTTACGTGTCACAGGCAATATTAAAGCGCCGAAAAATCGAGGACACGGGGAAACACGCAGACTGTATGGCTGCTGCTTCCTATCTTCGTCCTTTTGGCGATTTTTTGAAATCGGCGTTCTGTACTGAGACAGTACTCACCTACAGCGATCCCAATGGCATGCCAGGAGTTGGCCCGCTTTACTACGTCCTTGTAGTCCAGGTGGTGGGCGTTCCAGAGCCATGGATATTTTTTCACTTCATTGATGAGGTCCTCTTCCGAGCATACCTCACCCGCGTTTGTCGTCTCCGCCGCCATCTTGTCAGAACGAGGCGACGAGGCGGGTGCGTCGTGATTGTTCGGTTGTTTCCTACGCAGCGGAGAGAGTTGGGCTCGCTCTAACTCCTTGCGTCGTGAACGACACGTGCGTGTGTCCATCTGTCGCTATGGCAACTGATGGTTGCAGATCCTTGGAACGGTCGTTTCGGTTGTTCCAGTCGTTGTGGTCGCTACAGACGCATGTCTGTGAACAGGCCATAATAGTTACCTCTCACCGCCCCACTTTAAGCATCTCTTGTCGGTCTGTAGAGGCCAAATACACTCACTGCTCTGAGGATCATGATCGTAGCAAGACCTTGTAACATAACCTGAGCCATTTGTCAGCTGTCTGCAGGCAGGTCAGGTACAAGGGCTGCAGTATGTCCCACAGAGCGTTGCAGACATCAGACACCACGCAGCGTGCAGTCGACCTGCCCACTAGGAAGTTGAGTCACCATCCTTAGTGTAAGGCCTTTTGCGAGGAACCTGCCAAGACTAATATAACGTTTGAGGCAAGCAGCTGATAACCTGACTCACTAAACCCTCTATTCAGTAATTATTGCAGGTAGGAGCCAGCAGATAAGCAATTTTTACTACATGAATGAGCCGTTGTTCAAAACACATGCTGTTGTACTAGTACAAGTTTGTAAAGGGAACATCCAGATGTCGCCTACACTATTCACTCATAGTGTATTTATGGAGACCCACAAAAGGTGCAATGTAGAGTGTTAGAAAAGCCCAAAGGGAAAATCTCCATCTTGTTACGCAAGTAATTCTGGTGATATTCCGGTGATATTGACAAAAAACAGCCCAGCTTTCACGTCAGGTAGCTATAGACGAGATTCCCATGTGAGAGAACAATCAATGATAACTCCCAGAAACGTGTTCCTACGTATACGGAACACCTGTACCCATAATAAAGACACAATATTTTCCTGTGTCCTTCCTCATTGAGGCTGGTGTAGAGGGGCGCAAAAGGCTACAGGCGAAGCAAATTACTGAGCGCTTGCAGCACAGATGCACTGCGGCCTGTTTCTGCCGTACATCAGCTTTCATATAACCGCTAAAGTTACTTATTTGTATTGATGCCTTACACTAGGGTCAGAGCCAAATCATCAACCGGAGAAATCTCCTTCCAATAGTTGGTACCCTTCTTGGCAGTTCTGTTGGTCAGCAGCCGTAGGACGGTGTTGAATGCCTGTGGCGACATTTTAAGGAAGCTAAGGGAAAATGCAAACAAAAGAATGTGACAGGTAATTGGCACGAATTGTAGAGAAGAACTCACTTGCGGTAATACTCCACGTCCTGCGCTTGGAGCTCGGGAAGGAGTCGACTTGCGTGGCCAGCGACTTTCCATGAACGCAGGCTAGGGCGCACCCACCATTGCTGCTTTTTCTTTTGTTGCCCTGCCGCACTCAACACAGACAATGCAAACACGAAAGCTAGATTCGATGCGACTTCTTCCTCTTCGCTCAGCCGGTCAGAAGGATCCATGACCGCAAGAGAAACCGACAACTAAATATCCCTAGTCATTGCCCACGCCCCTGCCGCCATAAATTCATTAAAAAAAGGGGGGTGGGCCATGTCTCAATGGGTAAACGTAATAAAAAAAAAAAAAAAAGATAACTTAATTTTTTTGTGTGTATCTAGCGCGGCTGCACAAATACGTCGAACTCAAAACTCAATTTAGTTTTGTTATTTTATGCGACGAAAGCTCATGAAAGAATGTCTAATACCCCATTCATACGGTAACCTAAAAGCACCTATAACACAGGTCCCTATAGAAAAGGGAGATGGAGATCGTATTCATACGCGGCGTAAAGGTCCCTTTCGGTAAAGGTACCTTTGGAGTAAACGGAGCTCCCCGATCTCCGTTTGCAGCTACAGGGAGTAAGTAGCCTCGGACCCATAAATTTCAAATAAGAATTATCATTTGTTTTCTTGTCGTTTAATGCGTCGTTGGTACTGGAATCTTAGGAAGTAAAAGTTTTAAAAGAAATGGGGGGCCACAAACGTGATACAATAGGAGCAAAATGATACTCCCGGTAACAGGTAGCGGTGGCGGCAAGAGCGGCGGGAATCTATGGCGGGGACGAAAGATGCAATGGCTGCTACCTCTGCTCCCACATGCAACGACGACGAGTTGCGCTCTTCTGCGCAGGAGATTTTTGTGACGATGGTTTCATTAGCTCATGAGTCATTGAACTGGGGTGCCAGCTCTAGCGGCACCAGCGAAAAGAAAAAAAATGCGCGAGTGCACTGGTTTGAGTCGGAGGCATGGGCTCTCATTCGCCTATGCACGCCTATGTTGGATTTGCTCACTCTGCAGGCGCTTTGGTGACATCATGGGTTTAACTTGGCTGGGGGCACAAAATAACGAAATAACAAAGGGAATGGTCTCTGGCGTGACTACACCCATATTTATATCTGGTTTATAGCCATGTGTGCAGCATAATTTAGTAGAAGTACTTAATTTCTGACCCTGAAATTTTATAAAATAAGCAAAGTTGTCTGCAGGAAACGAGTATCACAGTGTCTGCTTAGCATCCTTTATAGTTGTGGTAGTCAACAGCCAAGTCCTTCGGTGGCGACACAGGCAGGTGGCAGCCGTCGACAGCCCCGATGGCGTTCGGAAATCCCAGCACTGCCTGGAACTCGTGCGTGTGGTTGTCGAGATCTTCGTTTCGGATCATTGTTATTGTATGCGCCTCGAGCTCCTCAATGGTGACGTCGCAAAATTTTCGGTACGTCTCATTGACAACCGACTGGCCGACGGCAAAGAGGTGGCCGATTGTTCGTTCCTCCGCGGAGGAGCAGAGCCTGTACAGGCTGATGGCCACCCTCTTCTGCACCGTTATTGCCGTCTTCATGGCGGTGTCTTGCCGAAGCATTGACGGCCGGCCAACGTCCACAAGATACCGGAAGGTGGTCGAGGAGACGCGAAAACAAACACGGAAATACAGATCGCCCATTCTAGGCAGCGTCTCCTCAAACCACCTCCCCGACCGAACGTAGACTGCCCGCTCGCGTGGGATCGTAGTCCACTTCTCCGCAAGGAGAGTGGCGACCGGGAAGTTTGTGGCCATGAGCCTCTCCTCTAGCTCATCCTCTTCCATTTCCGCGGCTTGTATACGCTCCTCGAGCAGGAGGAACTGTGTCCGTTGTTGCTGCAGCGACCACATAAAGCCAAGACACTCGTCGTCCATCGGGAGACGCTGGTCGTGGTTGCGGCGCGTCACTTGGAGGGTGGTGGGTCTGCGACGGTTCTGCCGGGACCGAAGCAACCGAAGCGATAAACGCAGAAGAGAGAAAATCTGAGGAGCAGAAAGGAATGGTCACAAAACTTCGGTACCACGTGCTCGGATTCACTCGGAACATTGGCTCGGAGCTGTCTCCAAAACAAACCCGCCGGGCCATTGTGGCCAGTCCAGCCTAAGGACCAGTCGGATGTTCTAACGAAAAGCTACTTTTTAGGTGAACATTGCAATAAAACAAACATTACAATTATTACTTAGTATTTTAACGCAATGTGTGACATTTAATAATCTAAAAATGTGCCTCATGACTGTTTAGACACGGAAATACATAGTGTTCTTTTGCCCTGCGGTTTACCCGGGCTATCCCCAATGCAGTAAACATTGACCGTAAAGACTCCGTTTATTTTCGTTCATTTACCATGCAATTCTGAATGTCCTTTACCCCAGGTACCTTTAGCAAAGGGACCTAAGTTATAGGTCCTTTAGGTGACCCGTGTGAACAGGGTATTACTATAGCAAAGTCCGTTGCTTGTATGCACACTATGAACAGCGCTGGTCGGCATACAGTGTGAACGTTTGTTTCGTTAAAGCACGTTTCTAACGCCGCAATGTTCTCCTCATTAATAAAAAAAAAGTTCACAAAATCTTGAAAAAAATTAACAAGATGCAACGAGCGAGTGAGAGAGCGCGCGGGCGAAAGGAGCGACGAAGAGCGATGCTAGGGAAGCAAGAAAGCCGGCGATCGTGTTGGCAAATACTTTGCCGTCGGGCCAAGTCGGGCGCCTTGTCAATCGCAAGCTCTTGCGCAACTTTCTTGTTTGGTGTATACTTGCGTGCACGGACATGCATGGTGTGCTATCAGCGCGGGTTAAGGCGGTGTTGTTGTGTGGCGTGGATGGGACCACGAACACGCAGAGCCGTGTATACAGAGACTTTCGTCAATGGGAGACGCGGGTAGAGCCAGGGCGTGCACGAGACGCAGAAAGTAGGCTTGGCATGCTCCCTTGGCCAACCAGAAGCCTAAAAGAAATCCCCTAGCGGTGGTAGCGAAAAACTGTTTTGGTCAAAGGTGTATGTTGGTAAATCGTTTTAATAAGAATGTAAGAAAGTGTAGTAACCCGTTATGGTTGAAAATAGGGTGCACATGTTGCTTTGATCATGATCATGCAGAAAGATGTAAGCAACGAATGCATCGCTCGAACTCTCTTTTGCTCGGACAAAGTGTGACCGCTCGGACGGCAGATTCCTGGCCCTCGGTGCTTGGTGTATGGATTATGTCGATTGTTCCGCTAGTCGCACTCTTCCACCATGATTTTGGATGACCGTGATTGAAACATCACGTGCACCATATTTTCAGTCACCGAGAGTTACTCCGACGCACTTATCAAGTTTGTTTCTCGCGACCACCGCCAGGGTATTATTTCCGGCTTCTGGTTGGCCACATTCGAATTTGTGAAGATGCCCTGGAACACGCCCAGCCTGCTTTTGGCTAATGACGCGTCTTCATTTGTCTTCTATACTTCCCAATTAATGGCCAAACTACATATACGGCTCTGCAAACACGGAGCTCGGAATGGAATGCTCTACAAACGTTTATTTGCGCCGTTTGTCTTTGTGCCAACTGTAGTAATCTTCGCTGCCACAAAGTTGTACCTTGAAAAGAAAACCCCATGAAAAGAGCGCAGGCCCACGCGGGCCTGCGGGAAGCAAAAACAATCTTACATGACGAGAGACGGCGGTAGCTGAGGGTCATGGCCGGCGCGTTAACGCTGGCAAGAAAGACACTCCGACACCGTTGGAAGTTCCAGCCACACTCATTTATTTAACAGTTCGCAAGCATGGAGCTGCACACCCTGGGGGTGAGGGTGTACGTGATGGTGAGTGGCGCCATCTGGGTACTGTATATTACTTATATGAAAAATTTTAAATACTACATCTTTCTTTCTTTAAAAAATCAATTCCTATATCTTGCCCTCTCTTAAACAAATTGACATATACTCTCTCTCACCCAAAAAACAATTGAGGGAAGGAACACCAAGAACACTTAACTGCATATCAGTTGGGAAAGTATTCTGCGAAAAATACATTAAAAACAACTTGTGATAGTGCTAACTAACTGATCACCACATACTGACTAAAATGATCACGTTAACAAGCTTTAGGCCAAAACATGGAAGAAAAAATATGCCTCGGGCAAACTGACTGTAGAAAATGTTGCGAAAAGAACATTTGCCAAAAAGACATTGGGAAGACTACTGCTCCGAGGCAATGTGGTAACCAACACTATGAAATAATAATAAAAAAAATTTGCTGGTTCACACACACGTTGAGCCCAGTTCAAAAGAGCTCATGGAATAGTCCTTCAGAAGATCAGGCAGCCGCCGAGACCGACACAGCTGACACTCTTTGCAGGGGAGTAGAGTCTGCACCCTGGGTCCCAGAAGCTCTGGCCTAAGCTTGGGCTTGGGCTTGGGCTTGGGCTTGGGCTTGGGCTTGGGCTTGGGCTTGGGCTGTGTTGTGATGGGTAGTGTCGACAACACTCGCACAGATAACGGCACAGGCACTGCACCAGGCACACTGTCAAATTTGGTGCTGGGCTGCAGGAACTCTTCGGTTGCCAGAGCATCTTGCTGCTCCGGCACAGCCCGAGCAGCACACATAGATAGTCCGCACAGCCAGAAATTTCAAGTTTTAAACATGTATAGTCCGTGGACTATAGCCCGAAAATAACATACTCTGTGTGGTCTCACGTGCTTGGCCTTTGCACTTGTTGCCTAGCTTTACACTTTGCTGATGCATTGAGTTCAGTGTTTTTTCTCGTGCAAACCAGTTTAGCCTGACTTTAGCAAACAGAGGAAACAAATCTTCATACACATTGTGGTTACACGCAGCAAGAGACTTTTGGACCTCCTGATGGAAAAGTTCACAGAGTATGCCCTCTGCCCTCCTTTGAAATGAGGTTGTTGATGTTCGCCTTAAAAACGGGCTCGCAAGCCTCAACGAATGATGTGAAAGAAGGGGAGAGAACCGACAGGTTTCCAAAGTCCGAGTCAGCAGCGCCTTTTACACTGAAATACAGTACCACCCTGTTTCTGTTAGAAAAACATGCATTTTCTTTCTTCAGCTCACATCTTTGAGATGTCCCGACACAAGAATGAACCTTCGAAAATCTTGTCGCAAGCCACCCAAGAAAATCAACCATGTTGTTCTCTACCATGGTCGAAGAGTGGTTTAAGGGCAAATCATCTGCCGCGCTAAGAAAAACTAAGCTTCCCAAGGGTAGAGGAACAGAGGATGCCGATAGGCGTACCGGAAGTGTAGCAAGTTGGGACATCATGTCCTCAGCACAGTTTGATTTTCAGTCAGCTTGAACAAGTTGCTGACCAAAAGATGCCTGAATGCAGTCTGAAACTGACGAGAAGTAGTTTGCGCTTGCGCCAGGTTTTGAACGTATAATAGCACATCCTGGGTCAAGTGGCAGGTTAAAAGGTAGGTAAAACCATAATTAACTGTGCGGTGGTCGCAGAGCATCATCGGAGACCTCATTGTCAAGCAAAAGACACGAGTCCAATTTGGCTACCTTCTGCATCTGAGTATTGCAGGTTTTTAAAATCTTCAGTGCATTTTTTAAAAAAACTCTTCATGGAGAGAGGCAAGGGCGTCTTGGCAAATTTGTGCGAGGTATTTAGGTTGTGAAAGAGATGTCGATTCTTTCAATGAATCTCGTGTGAATAGCAGCAGCTGGCGATTCCAGGAACGTTGCAAAGACATAATTGCATCAGCACAGTGGTTGCTAAACACTTGGGCCACTAGTTTCACCGACATCTTTGAATAGAATGTCAAATCAAAGTGCTTCTTGTTCAGCTTGGTCATAGAACGGATCTCAAGTTTCCGGTCCTTTTTTAAAAGCTTCCTTTGTGTACTAGATTTTCATTATGGGATTACAAACTTTGAAGTCACGCTTAAATAACATGTTTCTGAGGCACTTCAGCAGGTGCGGAGCATTAAAAAAAAAATAGAGGTTTGCCATTGATATCTAGGTAAGGCTTTTTGGCGGTTACAAGCCTTGAAAGAAGAGATGTTCTGGCTCCCCTGATCACATACCACAGCTACTGACTCCAGGCCAGCATCCACAAGGAAACTGTAGCACTGGAAACGAAGATCCTGTTGGACATTTTTAGGCGTGCCTTTATGAGCAAAACAAAAGTAGCCAAGTGGCTGCTTCCATGGTGTTCGGATTCCTTTTGCCGTAAACACGAGAGTCTTATGTACCGTCTGCATGTTTCTTCTCCTTCGTCCGTGTTTGTTTGCGCTTTCGATTTACATTATGATCAACGAATACCAACTAGCCCAACTCTCGACATTAATTCAGTTCTTATTTGACAGGTTCTCACCTTGCACACTATTACTAAGCTCTTCAAGTCTTCGCACCTGTCAGATGAGGGGTTGTATGAGAGCTCATTTTTAATGTGCATCTCATCAAAGACTATGCTGGAGGCCTGATCGGCTTGTGAAAAGGAAGTTGCTCGCCTCTTTACCAGCTCAAAACCTTTGGGGGTAAAATTCAACTCTTAATGGAACACGCCGAAGCCACAGCTTCACTGAGTGGACTGATGGCAACCTAAGCAGTCGCCTACAGTACAAGCCAAGGCCTTGTTTTGGCTGCACCATTGTTGACCAAAGCAGCTCACATCCGTCTTCCTAAGCTGGGCCTCAACAAGTGCAGCAATGGCTGGAGACTCATGAATGCAGACACAAATTAGTGAAACAGTAGTGGTTAAATTCCTCTCTGATTTGCTTATATTTTAACATCAGAAAAGGAAAATAACCTTCCAATGACAGCTTCCTTTCGGAAGGCTGGTTGTGAACGTGGATATTGTAGGTCTGTGGGCCCATCTTAAAGTCGCTTACGTCACCTG
Organism: Ixodes scapularis; assembly: GCF_016920785.2. Classification (NCBI taxonomy): domain Eukaryota; kingdom Metazoa; phylum Arthropoda; class Arachnida; order Ixodida; family Ixodidae; genus Ixodes; species Ixodes scapularis. Next base: position 121,405,085 of record NW_024609879.1, on the reverse strand, counting down.
TGGTTAAAAATGTAGTGAATGGGTTCTGAAATGAAACTCAATCAATGCCCCCTACCAGGCTTCACCACATTTGTCTAAGCACACCTTATTCTTTAGCAAAATGCTCAAGTGATGAAGAACGTGAACCAACACAGTGGTGCTGGCATTGGCTGCCTCTTTACGATAGGTACAGCAAAAGAGCACCGTTCACCACTGTAGAAACTGTAGATCTTGTGCTTGAAACATCACCCTGTGTCGTCTTTGAGGTTATATAAAAATGTTATGAGTACACAAAAGCAAATTTTCGGCCCCATGTGCTATTTCCCTGGTGAGTGGGCCTTGGCATGGTATTCTCAAGGCAGATGGGAAGGTCTAGTGGTCTGGTTACCTTCAGGGGCAAGCACAGTCGACAATGCATTGACGTAGGTATCCAGGCTGCAGGAAAGCTGACTCATTGAAATGTAACGAGCAAACAACCATGTTTCGTAACTACGATGGATTCTTTCCCTTTAGGCCCCAGTTGTTGCAAAACTGAACCCATGCTTCACGCCTGCGGATGAAGCGCAACATGCGTGGTTGTAATATGCTTAATAGTTGCCTTTGATTTGCCTACACTACTTGTGCTGGTATGAACTATTTGCAATTGCAGTCTATTTGGGAACGCATAGAAAAGTACATTGCCATATGCTGGGTATACAGCTTCACAAGTGCAACTAAATCACGCATTCTCACGAGTCACTTCTGCTAACACCCTCAGCTCTTCCCTAACGCTCCCCTACGTAATTGAGGGAACTATGGATAGACCCAATTCGCACCGCCCACCTTTTGCAGGTGCAATCTATTTGCACCGGACATCTGTTGTTGATTGCTTCTGAATGTCGCACAGTGTAAAAAGCAGGCCAGCTATGTGCTGGCATGTCCTGCTCAACCTGCAGAATTTATATTTACACTTGAGATTCAATTAAATATTGAATAAAAAAATGTCCTACTTCAGAATTTTCTATCAATACGTCGTCTAGTTCGATAATTAAATCTTGGGCTTTTTTTTAGTTACATACTGAGTACCCCCAAAAGGACAAGGACGGCAGTCTTTTTTCTTTTTAGATCACCTATGGCGTCACATATAAAATGTGATCAAAGGACTGGCACACACAGATCTCGATTCAAATGTGCCGAAAGGCAAGCAACTAATGGAGCTTACGCCTTACAAATATTGACACATCTTGTAATCCTTAAGACAGATTATTAGATTACCACGGGTTTTGCCAAAGAATTAAACTCGCCCTGCTACGCAGTCGCAGTACGCTGGAGCGATATCGGCGCTCTTGTAAAGCGGTATCAGTTGCTTGTAACCCTTGTGCGACGAACTGCCCGAGGGTCTCCCCGTCCCGGCTGCTCCGGTTGTTGAAGCGGAACCGCTCCATAAGTGTGGACAGCACTGGGCTGAAGTGCGAGCGCCACGTGGCGAGCAGCTCACCCAGCGTTTTGACGTGCGGCGTGGCCGGCTTGAGGTGGTCGAGCAGGAGACTGAAGACGCGGGTCCCGCATCTGGCCAAGAAGATGTCCTGCTGTTTCGCCTCAGGTGTTGACGACCGGTACCGATGCAGCATCTTGAGAAGCGTACAGACAAATAAAGTCGGCAGTGTCGAAGACAGTTGCTTTACTCAATCCTCCGGGATCGTCATCAGCCATTTGTAGAGAATGACGGCTGGAAAACAGCAAAAAAAACTTTCCTTTTGCATTGGTGGGTGGAGAATGCTTGAAGTTGTACCTTTGTTTCTCGTGCCGATAAGCCCAAGCTTGTGCCACATGGCCTGGTTCAATGCACCCGTATCGCAAGTGACTGCCAGTACCTTCACTCCCACTTCATAGGACAACTTCACGAGGTCGAGAACGAAGTCTTTGGGAAGGGTGCCACCAAGTGACCTTCCTGTTAAGTGGTAGCGATCGCTTGATTCCAACGGAATATTAGACCTCCCAGCATAAATACTGGGGCACAATTAGCGTCTTAATTCTTTTTTTGTTGAGTCACCTACCCAAGGAAGCAGTCTTGAGACTGGTCATGCTCAGTGCCTTGTGCAATTTCCATCTCGTCTAAGAACAACACGCAGTCTCGTTCTGCCTCTTCCATGGCGTCGGCTTTTCTCCTTAGAATGTCAAGCACCTCTCCGAGGATTCCAGGCAAAAAGTGAAAGCTTTGCAATCTCCTCATCAGAGTTCTGGTGCTGGGCAGTGGATAGCCCAGTGTTCGGAGGAGTTCATAGCCCATTGTTCCACATGCAAACTTAATTTGTAGGACTTGTTTCTGGGCAGTGGATAGCCCAGTGTTCGGAGGAGTTCATAGCCCATTGTTCCACATGCAAACTTAATTTGTAGGACTTGTTTTACTGTCTGCAGAGACTATGTCATTCCCCTCCTGGTGTGCTTCAAATTATCTTCTTCTGGTCATCAGCCAGGAACGTCGTATCCCTGAGTGGCCAAAGTTGTTCTTGCACAATCTGCAGTTCATTCTTCAGAGTCTGAATTTTTTTCTTTGCATTTTCATGATGACATTGAAGATTGTTATACTTGTCACATCAGCTACAACTTTCTTTAGCTCAAGACAGCATAGGCTTTCTGTTTGTGTTGGCATGCTTGCTTGCTGCAGCTCATTGTCAGTTGGAGATAAAAGATTGCCTGCATCTTCTACCTCCACCTCTGTGCAAGAATGCACGGGGACAAAGTCGTCTTGCAGAGAAGTTGAGAAAGTGGCCATCAATGTGCCAAGTTGATGCCCTGTGCCATCCGATGCAGTGAAGGCGTCGTCACAGGTTTTATCATCAGGTATTACTTCCTCAGTTAAGGGGTGGATGGGTGCATCATTTGTGATCCCCGCAAATCCACTGGTGGAAACTTCGTTGATGGCTCTAGTTGGGCTCAATTTATGCAAGCAGAGCTTGTTGATCGGTGTCCTTTCAGCGGGGCCACCTTGTTTTTAGCTGTGCTGCTGCAGACAAAGAGGATGAGTTCATTGCCTCTTCGAGTTGTTCCTGTAGATTTTCTTTTGGGCTTGAACTTGCTGAATCACACTTATCTTCTGGGTCATTGTCAGGTGGACGTGTAGTTTTGGTAGCATTTTGTAGCACCAGGGAACGTGCAGTCATGCTCGGAGATGAATGAGCTTGTAGTGGAGTGGAGGGATCTTGAGGAAGTGGCTGCCGACATGTCCAGTCGACTTGCAGCGACATTTCATCTGGTCAATGTATCGGTAGGCTTATCAAGATTTGTGTCTTCATTCAAGGGATGGATGGGTGAGTCGGCAGTAGTCCCTGGCAATCCGTTAGAACTAGTTGCAGGCAGACTGAGTAAGCCCAGTGCTGCACTTTCAGGTGGCTGCACCGCTTTCTTAGGCTTGACCTTGATGGCACATACTTTTTTAGTAAAGCTGGAAAGAATTAGTGAAGGAACATATTAATTAAATTTGAGCACAAGTTACCTTACAAAAAAAGAATGTGTGAAAAGTCTAGCCAAGGCGCACTTAACAGCATTGCTTGGTCATTATTTGGGGGAGATTATCTGGTCACCCTGATGCCTTCTTCATCTGTTTTTAGGCAGGTTAGAACATATTAAAATTGTACAAAAATATGAAACCTCCTTGTTTTCTAAATTCTCATATTTGCTTTCAAGAGGTTTTACAAAATACTGCATACACAATTGGCTTTCTTTCAGGGACATCATTAGTGTTTTGTGTGTGCCATGACAACATTCACAACTGTGACACAGAAGGTGATGATACGTTTTGCCGTCCTCTCCCTGTATGCTGGAGTTTTGCTTGTTTCACTAGGTTGAAACTCTCACTTTGCTTACCTTAAGAGGAAAGCAATGTTGGCATCGCAGTCTTCTTGAGGCGTCGCCATCCATCTGCTCGCTTTTCCTCATAACAGGATTTTTCGCAGCGTTCCTGAAATGTCCACGAAGGTCACAGACGCAACATGATAATAAAAAGTCTTATATCCAGCATGACTATTCAGTTCTGACCCCACATCTGCGTTTGTAAGGAACTTATTCAAAAGAAGGTTAGCGTTAGCACAATTTTGCCACAAGGCTTCATTCATCATTTACTGACATCAACAAATTAAACATATTTGTAAATTGGGTAGTCTACCAATTGGATTTAGTTTGTCTTTTCTGCTATGCGCACACCGGCAGTCATATGAGGTATTCAGCAGCACCTGCTGCATAGCCCTGAACCACATTTTTTCATGGACAGATCACTTTGTAGACATCCGATGTTTCATCAACAGATCATTGCACGGATGTTTATTTCGTCAACAGCTTGCGCCACCTCTGGCACCCCGCATCTCGTTCGTTTTCCTTCGATGTGATTCCCTAGCTTGCCAAACCTTTGGCGGTTTTGATGAGGCTTGTTGCAAGCTCGAGCTTGAGGTCATGAACCATTTTTCGTGAACAGAACGGAGCAAAGCGGGGTGTGATCATGTTGTCTGTTTGGGACATAGCTTGCCCTGCCGCTGTTGGTTTATTCGCTAAAAGAGGTAAATTCAGTCTAATTTTTCTTTTCCGGTATTAGGCATATGAAAAAAAAATTGAAAAGAAATGATGAAGCTGACCATTAAATTTAATCTACCTGGCAAAAGAAAAAGTTTCTCGACGAAATGTTGCAAGGCCGAAAACGTTTCCATGAAACGTCAACAGTGTCAATGAAAGCGTGCATGCACGACAAGTTGTCAACAAAACGTTTTTTACTTAGTAACTTAGACAAAATGATATGGACCTGTTATTGCCATACTGAAAAAAACAAAAACAATGTGCATATAAGCAGGCACACTCATCCTATCAAAATCCAAATGTGAAAGTAGCGATTGCCAGAAATCGTTTTAAAAAAATACCTGGCTGTGGGCCTACTGTAAAAGTAGTGCTTGATGCTTAACTGATAACAGTCAGTGGGTAAAACAGTTAACCAAAAATGTTATATCTTTTTTTTTTGCAAGCAAAAGCAAACAGTTTTTGGGTAAATCTAGTCTGATGGAAAGAAAAAAAATAGTGTTGAGAAAGCCGAGCCAGCAAGGAGGCTTTACAAAATACAGTGAATGCAAGTATGTTCCCAGAAGCCTAGAAATCAATCACATGCCTTATAATTCAATTCAGGTACAACAAGGCGCAGATCTGAACAAGGAACTCCGTCGAGAGGGCCTCTGGGGTTTGGAAGAGACGTTTTCCGCGTTTGGAGGTGCGGCTTTAGCACAAGGCACGCCACTCATGTAGCATCATCACCGCGTGTGCAGCTTTTCATAATCTGGGGCATGCAAGGAATGAGTTCCTATCTGCTCCTCCACCCTCGCCGCCAAGCCCAGGGCGTGGAATGGCCGAAGGCGGTGACAGTTGCACCTGCCACCTATTCTCCCGGAGGACTCTCTTTTGGGTGTGCTTACCTGACAACATCATTCGGCTGAGCTTCACATGAGCTGCAAGTAGGCTCAAGAGGCCCATCATGCAGGCCATGCAGCTGAGAAGTCACTTCCAAGTGTGTGATACTTCAGTTTGACTCTCAAAGTGAACCATCAGTGAAGAGGGATAGCAGTTTGAACATGACTATTTCTCCAGCCTTCTGGCTCAGCTCCCACAGTAGTATCTTTTCTTTGATACTGAAGAGCTTCGTCTTCATTTCGTGAACTGCATTTCTCTTTTTCAACTGGTCCTCACGCAACTTCATTTCCATTTCATGAAGTGCGGCCCTCTTGCCGAGTGCGTCACGGTGGTCCTTCTCAAGAAAGTTGCAGTGCAGGGCATGTTCCTGCTGGACGAAGGCCATCCACACATCTGTTTCGTCTGCAAGGCTCCTTTCCAGGAGCGCCATGCGTCCTCCAACCTGGCGGGCCACACTGCCAACAGCTGCTGCCCACAGCTGCACCACTGTTGCACGCTGCAGCAGCCGCAGGTATAGAAGCTGGTGACTCTGCAGCACATGTCTGGCTACTCAGGCTTGCACAAGCTGCTGAGGCTGCTGTGGGTCTATCCGTGATACTGGCAGCAGCTTTTGACGGTGGTGTACTGACATCTGAGGCAGGCCCAGCTGGTGAACCTGCAAGCTGCAATGGCAAGGACATGTAAAAGTTATGAAGTGAGCAATGGGATATACCTAAAGAGTCGAAAGTGTTCCAAATGTTCCAAACCTCAATGAGGTTTGATTTCGCAAAGTAAAAAGCTTTCCAGGTTCCTGAAAGTTTGAGATTGTATTTTTGTTTTGCCTGCAGTTGCAATTTAAAATGTTTTTGCATTTTTTTTATTGCTGATCTTATGTGCAACAATATTTTCATCCATTTTGAACCTAAGGCATGAACTATGCCACTAGATCACTGAATGGCTTAGCCATTTCCACCTTTTGGAGTGCTTGCTATTATATTCCTTGACAGAAATCATGCTGTGATATTTTAATACCTTGTATTGTTTGTTTCTTTGTCAGGGGAGTATGGTCATTGTTAATCTGCAGCAGTTGCCATCTACTGTTTTGAAGCTGTGTGGAACCCAGCCCTGCGATGATGCATGTTACCTTGTAAAGAAATAATGTATATGCACTACACTACACTGACTGAAATCTTTCCTAATTTTTTAAAAGGAGAACACACATGTGCACTCGTCTCTATTTCTAAATGCCTATACGAAAGGTGTTATAAAATGTGTGGCCATTTATATTTTGCTGTGGATAACAGTCACCTAGAGTTCAGCAGATAGGTCACTCTTGCAACACATTCTTCTTGGAGCTGAATGCACTTGCACCACTGGTGTGGTAGCCTTCCTATGCCTGCCAAAACCACTTTCTGAAAGTTGATTACACCCATGCTTGGCTATCTGCATGAGCTTATCATTGACAGGAATTGGCATGTTCCCAGGGCCTGAGCAGTTTGGTTAGTGGGGCACAGGTCGAGGGGTTGCTGCAGATGTGGCAGCCAATGATGTAGCTCACCCGCACTGCACCCCAGTGTGGGTGAGCTTTTCCAGCAGAAGTTGAATGTTCAGGATGTCAAAACGCTGCTAAGGTCGAGTTGTATTAAGTCCGAAGTGCCTTCGTTGTTCATGTCGTCACTGATGAAATGTGTAATGGTTGAGAAGGCAGTTTCACAGCTATGGCCCTTACGAAAGCCATGTTGACTGTCCGGAAGGTGGTTTGATTCTTTGAGATAGTTTAAAAGTTGGGCGTTAACTACCCTCTTAAATGTCCGGCAGCAATTGAGGTGATTGAAATTGGACGGTAGTGCCTTGACTCATCCACTGGTCTCTCCTTTTCCTTGTGGAGTGAAGTGACCAGCACTTCTTGCCACCCTTCTGGAACGACCCCACTGTCTAGTAGACCATGAAGCAGCTTTGATGTGGTTGGTAGAACAGGTGAGCAAATCAACTTGAACCAAATGGGAACAATGCCATCTGCCCCAGGACTGCAAGAGTTATTGATTTTGGCGAGTGCCTTCTGCAATGTTTTGTCCGAAAACAGTACCCTGGAAAGTTCTGGTCGAACGTCATGTGCATACACAGGCAGGGGTTGTGGTGCAGATAGTTCAAGTCGACATACATTTGGCACTGTGATTCCCAAGGAACTCAGAGGCGGACTGTTGTTAATAGAAGCAAAGTTGTCAGCAAAGAGGTTGGATATCTCTTGTGGGGAGTTAGCTGCACGACCACTGATAAACTCGGTTGCTGTGACGTAAGACGCAGGTGACAAATGAAGGTCCAGAAGACCTTTGGATTGGCCTTGGCTCTTTCTGCAGTGTCGCAAACATGCTGCTAGTGGGAGACGTAGATAGCCGCCTTCAGTGACCACTGGTGCTCCTTTGCCAATCGTAGGGTGGCTGGGCAATGAGATCGGCGTGCCTTTCGAAACTATATCTGCTTGGTTCGTGCTGCCTTGATGTCGGGCATGATCCATGGCAGGTGTTTTCGTTTCGATGAGTGTGTGGAGCAGGGCACAGATTCCTTGTGGATAGAAAACATGAAGTCGCACCAGAGATTGTAATTCAATGACCAGTCTGAACCGGTGGTGGTCATGCACCATGGTGTCAGGTGGGCCAGCTGAGCCATGTGTCCAAAGTCGAGCTGCCGGAACCCCCACAGCTTACAAGCATAATGCCCAGTACAGGGCTGGGAGACTGCATAGCATAGCTCCACGGCCAGATGATCGCTGCCGTGGAGGCGTTCGGAAGTGTCCTCAGACTCTGTGCATGTTGTGTGGGATGTGAAGACAAGGTCAAGCAAACTCTATGCGCCCTCGCGGGATGTATACGACGGCTGCTGACTTGGACCAGGCCCGCAGCAGTCCTGGTCTTGAGAATATAGTCCGTGTTGTCACGGGGGACAGGAACATTGTGGGAGCACCAGTCCACGTGGGAGTTGAAGTCGCCAAAGATGAGGGTGTTCACGTAGGGGTTTGAAGCAGCAGCCTCAGGGACCTGTCGAGGAGTTGGTAGGCCTTTTCTCTTGAAGAGGGCGTGCAATGAATGCAACTCACAAGGATGATTCCGCGGGGGAGGAAGAACCCAACAGAGAGTGCCTCAAGGTCCTTGTGCTTGAGGTCGCACAGGTGATTAACGCGGAAACTGTGTATTTATGTTATCCTTTTTTTAATCAATTAGAATCTACAAGTTACGACGTTTTTATACTTTTTATCTTATGTCCGAGCTAGGATCATAGATGAAGCTATACACGCGTGAAGATCACCTGAAGAAATGAACGAGGTGTGCATTGCAAAAGAGGAACGCACTGTACAGAAGGTACAGAGCTCTGGGCTCGCGCGTCTAGCATTGCCTTTGCTCGTGCGAAAACCAAGTAATGACCAAAGGTGATAACAAATTTTTAACCATCAGGCTACTCAGCAAATGAAGTGTTTACAGCAGAGTGTTATTTTAATTGTCGATTTGAGTGATCGATTTGTGGCTGGCATCGTTCATGCAAGCATCTTTAATTACGTATGCGCAAGTCAGTCGTGAAGTTGAAAAACTGTTTTTTAAGAATTTTATATTTCAAGTGTAAGATCCATCTGCGCAGGACATTAGTGAACTTACAATATCATGACTTTTTGAAAGCACTAGGAGAAGCAGAACTGAACTTAAATAATGAGATACGCGTGCAAGCTCGTGTGATGTGACGGGCGGTTTTAAAGTAATTTCTTAAACTTTTCTTGGAAATATACCTTGTTTGTAACTTAACCCTTTGCTGCCTGACCCTACTTAACATTTGCCCAGAGTAGTAAAACTTTCAATAAATAATAGGAATGGCTCTATTTGAAGAAACCCATAAGCAAAAAAAATATTTATTGAACAGAACAGTTTTTGTGAGTTGGGACATGTGTGTCCCGTCAGTACTACTGGCCTATAAGAAACACGAGGTTGTTAGGAAATCTCGTGAAAAGCTGCAAAGCAATTCCTTTCTTTAGATATGCAGAGAAACACTCTGCAACAGGTGCATTTGCTGAAAGGCCGTGATTCTTGCTTGCGCTGTGCACAGACCTCGCACCTTCCATGTTTTTCTCCAAAAACAGGCCAATGTGAGCCGAGACTACTCCTTCGCACATCTGCACACACTGAGTAGGAGGATTTGCGCCGCTTGAGACACTGTCCACCGGCTTTGCTATCTGAATGTCTTTTTCGACTAGACGACTGTCCCATGGTGAGGAGTCCCATCACAACGGAGCGCAGTCCAGGTAGGGGATCTTTTCGTTGAACTCACAGTAGGCGACATAGCTGTTTACAAGACATATGTCCAGGAAACCAAAAAACAAACGGTGCCACCCTTTCTTCGATTTTCTGTCGGTTCCAAATATACTCCGTAGCATGTCCGCCTTGTCAATACCTCCCATGAACATGTTGTAGTCCGAGAGCGCAGTCGGGCACGAGACCGTTATTTTTGTGCCGTCTCGCTCCATTCTTTCTACAGTTCCCACTTCACAGCCATGGTAGTTCGAAATAATGTAGACTACCTTGTTATCTTTCCATTTGAAGAGAGTTATTCCTTCCTCGGTCGTTTTGAAGTCATACTTTCCCCGTGTCAAGCTCTTGTCAAAGCGAAGTTCTGGAAGCTGCCTTCGGTTGCTCTGTATTGTGGCACAGGCACATGTTTTTTCCATTTTCAACTTCGCCATCAGTGGCACGGAGGAGAAGTAGTTGTCGAAAAAAAGCGTGTAGCCCTTTCCTAGGATCGATGAAGAAAGGTCAAGAACCACACGTCCCCCCAACCCAAATTCAGACTGAAGTTCAGATGTTTCTACTTGCTTTCCTTGATACACCTGGAAGGTCTGGATGAAGCCCGACATGTCTCCCAAGCACCAAATCTTGTAGCCGCGTTTGATCGGTTTCATGAGGTTATACTGCTTCATTGATGACCTTCCTTTGAAGAGTATGATGGATTCGTCGACGCAGTCCTCTCGTCTCGGACCATAGGCTAGTTGAAACTGCCTATTCAGCCCATCTATCAGTGGCCTCAACTTGTAGAGCTTGTCGTTGCACTGACTGGATAACAGTGAATTATCATTTAGGTGCAAGTTCGAAAGTATCCTGGAGAACCTCTCTCTCGACATAGTTCTTAAAACCATTGGCACCCCAAGGTCTGGGGAACCTGACCAGTAGTCCCTCCAAGAGGGAAGTTGATGATATACCATCAAGAAATTGATGCCCAGGAAGCCAAGCAGCTCTGTAGTTGACAGCTGGAGGTCAATGCCCTTTTGCGTGGCATAGAGGTTGCTTTGAAAAGATATTTCCTCTTGCAGTGGCACGTGAAGCAGAGCTAGAAAAAATTCCACTGGTGTTGAGCAACCACAGAACACGTCTTTGGAAGCCCCTTCCTGTTCCTTGAACTCCGGTCTCTTAGTCACGTGCTGCCTTCGACGCCACTCGTAGCGTTTCTGACGAAAGGAAAACGCAGAGACAGCGGCTACTTCTTCTGGACTTACACACAAGTCTTCAGAGGCTGGGTTGTTAATGACTCCGCCTGTGCTGTGCGATTCTGCTTGGTTGTAGTCCGTCCCTGGCTCTGAGGCGTCGACCAGACCTACTTGGTCAAGCAACTCTTGCAGATCACGTGGGCAGTTAGTCTTTCCTAGTTCCCTATCCAGGTCATCAAAATCAGACTCGATATCCGTATCAGCTGAATAATCGCAAGGTAGGTCTTCAGATAGGAGCTTGTCGATTTCATCGCGGCTAAGTGAACTTCCACCTGCTGCCATGCTGAAAAAATAACGAGTAGTAGTATTTAGTAATAGCAATATTTATTCAAATATCCGTCAAACGTTGAACAAAGTAACATTAGCCTAATTTGAAGCCTAAACTAAGCAAACAAAACAAGCTTTTTCAGGGCGTGAAAAACGCTGCAGCGCGTTTCATTTTTGTCTTGTAGTACTGACGGGACATGAATGTCCCAGAGAACAAACATTTGCCTAATTGAAAAAATTTAGCCGGGCGGCGCTCTATATTTATACGTGCTGCCTCAGAAGCTATTAGTGAATGCACATATGGTCGCGCACTAATGTAGAATAAAAATGACTTACGTTTTGGATGACTTTCGTTTCAAGAATCAAAGAGCCCGCGCAAACACGCCTTCAGCCATCTTGAAAATTGTGTTCGCGCGATCGCGGCGCCAAAACGGTACGATTTGGAAATGCAGCCAATGCCACCAGTGTCCCGACAGGTTTTGGCCGGGATATGGAGCATGCAGGAGATAATAAAAAATCACAAACTTTTGGGACATATCTGTCTCGTCGGGCGGGAAAGGGTTAAACAGGGGTTATTGCCACATTTTCCAGAAACATTTAAAAATCGTAGCGCAACCTCAATAATTTCATTTTAGATTGCGATTGTGCGATAGTAAAATGTTTAATTTTGATCACACTGCAGCTCCTTGGCAGTTGGATTATATTACCATCAATCCCTTTTGGTCTTTGGGGGACGCACAGAAAATGCAATTCTTTGGACGAGCCTAACACCTAATAAAACAGGTAAGATTGGAATGAATTGCATTGGGACTTGATTGGAAATGACTAAATAGTCTTTAAGATTAGCGATAACCAATTTGTTTAAAATATAAATAGGGTAGCTTTTGCATGAAAATAGTTGCATGCATTCTTCGTGCCTGCTGTCGTCTATGGACATTGTAAGGAATCGAGCAGCTGTGGTCAAGAAACAATGCAAGGTTTCAAATGCAGCTGCTTGTAGGTACCACTTTGATGCCCTGCTTTTTGCCACTCTGTAGACAACTTGCTTTGTTTATTCAAAAATAAAACGGTGCACGGAGAAACTTTGCCCAAAAAATGGTGCTGAACTTCGAGACTGGCATGGTGCAATATCGGCATGGACGCCATCTGCTGAAACAACAGGTGAACCTATCTAGCCAATTTATCGACAGGTTGTCACCAGTGAGTGTGACGACGACAGCAGTGACTCTTACAGGTAACGTATTTACCGAGTGTGAAGCCATTCCGTTCCAAATCGAACACATTAACTAAAAGCGGTTGCAAGATGGCATCAATTCCATGGTCCATGACGAGTTTGTACTGTGCGATAAGTGTTACGTGGGTAGTGCGGAGTTGCAACTTGTATCGGGCATGAATATTCAGCACGCTGAAGTACACAACCAGCAGCCTGTGAACACCCTGGCTGGCAGAAAATTAAAGGATAAAATAGCTTTCAAAATGCGGGCTTTAAGATGGGCTGCTTTCTGTCGGCCACCCCCGCATTGAGACATGGAACGTGACTGGCACTCTCGCTATCGGCGTGCACGGAAAGAATAGCGCCGCGTGTTGCCATTTTGCCGCTCCGGCCGTCGGTCACTTGTGCTACTCTTTTTCCGTTGCAGCTGTACCTTATAGATGTATTTAACGTTATAAAATTTCAAGGCATAGCTTTGTTCCTGTGAAAAGCTAGGCTTAGTCTTGTTTCATGTAATCCTATGCATACAACAGTATTCGCCGGTGGCCAGCTTGATCGGCTATGGCGGCAACATCTTTGAAATTGTGACGAATGTTGTCCTAACTTATTCCAGGATCAGAAATATGCCTTGAAATTCCACAAGCTTAAATGCACCTGTGAATACACCTCTGATAAGGTCAAATGAGTGATCCATTGCGTCCTGCACTTTCTCCTGGTCCCAGAAAGCTTTCTTGGTCGAGTAATCATTGATGCTTTACTCGTCTTCATCAACTTTGAAATATGGTTTGGAGACGTGCACCATTTTGGCACAAGTTTAATTACAGAGGCTCTTTCACACTAATGAAAATACTTAACTAGTTATAATTTCTGTATCCACGTTTTACAGCAAATGAGGCTATGAAAGATGCCCTTCTCATATGCGTCTTTATTGTTTTTGTACTAGTAGCTACCCATCTGCCTAATCATCCAAGTTGAAGAACTTGTTCTCAAATATTCTAAACCTTACATTTAAGTGAAACTTGGGCGCCATTTCACAATCGCTGCACTTGCCATTCTTTCTGTGCGTTCCTCCCTCTGGTCCACGGCTTCAAGGGACCTCATTTCCTTTTGGATACGAGCTTCTTCTTGGGCCTTGTCTACTTCAACATTCCCAGGTGGCAACCTTCTTACATTCTTTCTCTTGTACCGTAGACTTGCCTGCCAGGTTTTCTGCGTAATAAGTAATTAAAAGAAAAAGATATAATGAATACATGCAATCCACGGTGCAGCCTCTAATATATTTGACGAATGGCGTTACTTTTAAAGTGATACTGAATCAAAATATCTCTTGTCATTTTGCAACAGTGCCAATGTATGTTTTATAAACAACCAATATTTAAGGACGAAGGGACAAAAAAAAAAAGAAGAAATAAAACAAAAAAAAGCTAAGTTTCATCTTTACACCGCACACACATTTTCATTTTAAAAGCTTTCTCCGTGATGTCACAGACCTCGGATGCTATTACACTGCCTAAATGTGGCATCTGCAACCGAAAAACTGCAGGTTGAATTTCATAAATATATTCCAGGGTTAATAATACTGCATGCAAGCAGCACCACTGTGCAAGTGCCTACTGAGCCCTAAAACTGAGCATAAAAACTGAGATAACGCAGGTAAGCGACCTCGGTCCGAGCTGATCGCACCCAAAAAAACATTTGTTGACAACAATCACTTGTTTTTATATCCTTTAGGAGTGACGTCACAGAGAGCCGTGTGCACTCATCTACTTGATAAGATGTTTGCACTAGGACACTCCTCCATACTTACATTTTTATAAATTTCGGGAGTCTTTGTGTTGAAACCGGTCCGGGGGACGTCGTTCATGCACACCACGTTGCAACACGATGTGAGGCTTGTCTTGAGTCCGGCTGCTGGGTGCCTCATCGTCAAGCATAGGGAACGCGTCGGACGTCGGGTGGATTGGTGATGACTGTGCTGATTCATCGTCTGGGGTAGGGGACGCGTTTGCATTTGCCGAGCAGTGCGCTGGTCTAGATTGTGGGATGGTCACGGGTGGTGGTAACCGAAGGGTTCCGCGGCGGTCTCTAATCGGGAGACGCCAAGCCTACTCCCACACCCCGCAGCTTTCTCTCGAGAACACCGCTACGGGCGAGTCCGAACGTCAGTCGCACAACTGATCACTTCTCTAAAAAGGAGGAGCACGTGCCACAATAGGACTGGGTCCAACAATGTTTATTGGAACACCAAAAGACACACTGTCCCCAAAACCCCCGCGCCGAGAAGGTCAGATGAAAGGCTCACCCTGTCGACACCGTCCCGAGAGCGCAGTCCAGAGCAGGCCAAGGAAGTCCTTTCCCCGCAGGGGGCACCTGTGAAAACAGGTGTTTGGAGAGTGGCGTCTCCACGGACCCCGAGCCATGCGGGTTCGCCCGCCCACGTCTGGCTGTGCGTGGCTTTCCCGTGTCCGGGGAAAAGGGCATCCTGGTGGTTGAGTCGAACCCGGGGTAGGTTTGGACCCTTCGGGGCCCCCCGGGTGAGGCAATACACCGCTTCGGCCCCCGCTTCCCGTAGACGGGTGTCCTGGCTTGGCCCGACCAGGATGATTCAGTCAGTCGCCACTTCTACTATCCCCTCCCTTCTTTTACCTTTGTCTTCTCCTTCTTTTCACTCTTCTCATTTTCTCTTCTTTCCTTTTTTCATTTCCTTTGGCGGCAAGGGCTAACCTTGGGTGGCGACAGACTCCTCGTCCAAAACCACACTTGGTTATAGTACCTGGGCAGTGCTAATAGTCTAACGGTTCCAGCAAAGCCCTTTTTGTTATGGTCCGTTAACTATTCCCTTGTTGGGCTCCGTGGTGGGCGGCACACCACAGGTTCTGAACACTTTCCGCCTCTTATGGCTCCCTCTCTCTCTAAACCCGGTTCCAGGCAGGCATCCAAACGGCCCTGTCCGGAACAAGTCATCGCCAAAGCACCAGAATCAGAACACTTTGTTAAGTTTTTTGTAGTTCACTCTGAAGACAATCAACGCCCTGCCGCCAAGCTGTCTCCGTTCATTGTTGCCAAGGTTCTTGAGCATTTGATCGGACACTCCTACCAAGCAAAAAAGTTGCATTCTGGGGACCTCCTGGTTGAGGTCACCACACAAGAGCAAAGTGTGGCCATTCAGAAGATGAAGAGCATCGTGGAGACCTCAGTCACGGTAACACCGCACAGGACTTTGAACACTGTGCGTGGTGTCATCTCCGAAGAGGACCTGCTAGATGTAAGTGAGGATGAGATCCTTGAAGGCCTACGAAACTCGGGTGTCATTGCAGTAAAGCGGATTATACTTCGCCGCGAGGGTCAGGAGATTCCCTCAAAACATCTTATTCTTTCTTTTGAACGGCACTGTTTCCCAGCAACAGTAAAGGCAGGCTATCTGAATTGCCGTGTCCGTCCTTATGTTCCGAACCCCCGAAGGTGTTTCAGGTGCCAAAGGTTGGGGCATGGGTCCAGGAGCTGCCGTGGAAGAGAGATCTGCGCCAAGTGTGGCAGCAACGAACATGTCGCAGACGTCTGTGAAAGCGCTGTGTGCTGCTCCAACTGCAAAGGCACCCATGCAGCGTACTCCCGTGCCTGTCCCCTGTGGAAGCAGGAAAAGGAGATACTGAGTTTAAAGGCTAAAGAGAACATTTCATACCTTGAGGCCAAGAAACGCTGGTCATTCCTTGCACAAGGCTCGTATGCCGACGTGGCGCGCCGGGGTCCTGCGCCGCGTATGGAGTCGAGGGCAACCCAGGTCTTGCTCGAAGACCTGGCTGCCGCCCTCAGGACCCCAAAGCCTACCCAGGGGCAGCAGGCTCCCTCTCTTCGCGGAGAGGGTTTGCGGGCTGCTCCCACATCCCAAGACAGGCCAGCGCCTGCTGCGCCTGTACAGTCTGCACGGTCTCCTACCAGGGAGAAAAAGCGAGGCCCTCGGCCTCACTCCCTGGAGAGACCGCCTGCAACCAAGGAGCTGCATGGCCCTCATGCAGCTTCTGTAACACAGAAGGAGGTGGAGAAGGTGGACGGGGTTGAATCCCTCCCCAGTACATCTGCCACCCTCCCGTCAGGTTCTGGTCGTGGCCGAAGGTTAGGATCTCGCAGCTCCGACCCTCCCAAGTCGGCAGGCAAGCCTGCTTGCGGAGCTCAGGAGAGCGGTGCTCCTGCCCTATCCACCTCCCCATCTACCCCTGAGTCTGACCAGGAGGAGATGGAGTGGCAGAATCCGAAAACCAAGCAAAAAACTAAAAAACCTGTGATACCTCCGAAGGGATGATCTTTTTTTACTGTTCATCCGTGTGCTCATAATTTCATATCTTAATAATGGTTTCAGTGCTAATGCAGTGGAACTGTCGAGGGCTACTACATAACCTGGATGATGTGGAGTTTTTGCTGGAGGAACACAAGCCACGTGTGCTTTGCTTACAGGAGACTCGTCTAAATCCCAGCCATACCAACTTCCTCAGACGGTACCAGGTATTCCGAAAGGATCGTCCGTGTTCTGTCAGTTCTTCTGGAGGAGTTGCGGTGGTTCTCCCGAGAGAAGTGCCCTGCGTACAGGTCCCACTGTCTACCTCACTGGAAGCAGTGGCTGTACGGTTCATGCTTCACAAAGCTCTGACAGTGTGCTCTTTGTATCTACCACCATCCTTTACTTTGAAATCCTCAGATTTTAATTCGTTTTTAGACCAGCTTCCTGAGCCATTCCTTTTGATGGGTGATTTTAATTGTCACAACCCTGTATGGGGGAGTACACGTCGTGACATCCGAGGAAAAATTATTGAGTCTGTGTTATTCTCTCGAACACTTTGTCTTTTTAACACTGGTGAGCCTACCTTTTTTAGCTGTCAACACCTTTCTTCATCATGCATTGATCTCTCCATTGGGACTGCCACACTTTTTCCTAACTTCTCATGGCATGTGCATCCTAACCCATATGGTAGCGACCATTTCCCCATTATTTTAAAGTGCACTGCTCCTTCATGCTCTCTCATGACACGTTCACCACGCTGGAAAGTAGACCAGGCAGACTGGGCCATGTTTGAAAGTGCATCTGAGATTAACCCTGAAACTTTAGTTGGCTTGGATGTAAATGATGCCTGCAAATGCCTTACTGCCTCTATAATTGAGGCAGCTCATAAAGCTATTCCGCAGTCTTCTACACGCCTTCCTGCTAAGCCAAAACCTTGGTGGACTAAGGAGTGCAGTGAGACTAGAAAAAAACAAAATTGTTCATGGGATGTGCTACGCCGGTACCCGACCCCTCCAAATGTTTTAGCCTTCAAACAGGCTCGGGCGAAGGCTCGATATGTCCGTCGTCAATCAAAAAAGACGACATGGAAGAAATACACCTCCTCCGTTAATAGTCACACCAGTGTAAAAGTTGTCTGGGAAAAAGTGCACAAGATTAATGGGGATTATCGAGCCTTCTCCATACCACTTTTTGTTCTGCCAGGTGGTGTACTGCCTAGTCTTGAGCAGCAGGCCAATATTCTAGGGGAGCACTTTGCATCAGTATCAGGTTCATCGCATTACTCGGCTGCATTTTTAAAGCATAAAAGTGTTATAGAGAAGAAGAGAATAAATTGCTCTGGAGGACTACGAGAACCCTATAATAGACCTTTTACTTTTCGAGAGTTACAGGCAGCATTAAATAAAAGTAAAAATACGTCCCCGGGACCAGATCGAATTCACTACTGTATGCTCAAGCATTTGCATTCCAATACCCTGCAGGCGCTTTTAAGCTTTTTTAACCAGATCTGGAGAGAAGGGGTCTTCCCAGATTCTTGGAAAAGAGCTGAGGTTATCCCGCTCCTCAAGCAAGGAAAAGATCCTTCATTACCCTCAAGTTACCGGCCCATAGCCCTCACAAGTTCCTTAGGGAAAACCTTTGAACGAATGGTAAACTCAAGATTGGTCCATTTTTTAGAGGAAAATAACCTCCTCGACAAGTTTCAGTGCGGTTTCCGTGCCCACAGATCAACGGTGGACCACCTCGTACGACTTGAGAAAACTATTCGTGAGGCTTTTGTTAATAGACAGCATTGTGTTTCTGTCTTCTTTGATATAGAGAAGGCTTATGACACAACATGGAGGTATGGAATTTTGAACGATCTTGTCTCGTACGGAATTCGTGGCCGAATGCTCTCACTCATCAAAAGCTTTTTGGAAGACAGATGCTTTCATGTCAAGCTTGGTACAACCTTCTCGTAGTTTCGTCCAAGAGAATGGAGTTCCACAAGGTGGTGTTCTTAGCGTAACACTATTTTTAATAAAAATGAACTCTATTGGAAAGTCTATCCCACAATCACTTTCCTATTCTCTTTACGTGGATGACTTGCAGATCTCTTGCTGTTCGTGTAACATTTCGGTCTGCGAGAGACAACTTCAGCTGGGAATTAATAGTCTGATGAGGTGGGCTGATGCCAATGGGTTTAGTTTTTCACCAGAGAAGTCAGTATGTGTCAACTTTTCTTTACGTAGGGGCATGATCCTAGAGCCTAGTCTGACCTTAAGGGGGCAGGCAATTCCTGTTCGTAATGAACACAAGTTTCTAGGAGTGATATTTGATAAAAAGTTGAATTTCCGTAGTCATGTAGTTTACCTGAAACAGAAAGGCTCAAGGTCAATGAACCTCCTAAAGGTGCTTTCACACAAGTCTTGGGGTAGCGATCGGGAATGTCTCCTTCGTCTCTATCGCTGCTTGGTTCTTTCAAAATTGGATTATGGATGCGTAGTGTATGGATCCGCACGTCAATCTACCCTTCAGGTGTTGGACCCGATCCACCATCAAGGTCTGAGGCTTTCCACTGGTGCTTTTCGGACGTCCCCTATTCCTAGCCTATATGCTGAGAGTAATGAATATTCACTTGAAAAAAGACGGTTTTATTTAGGCTTCCAGTATGCATTAAGAATTCACTCTGTCCCTTCTCATCCGATCCAGGAAGCAATTCAGGATTTTCGCTATGAAACTACATTCCAGAACAAGCCATCTGTCGTACCCCCTTTTACGCAGAGAATTAAAACAGATTCACAGGCCTACAACCTTGACAGTTTCAGCCCAGTTGCCCAACTTCCACTGGCAGTGGCTCCTTGGGAGTGCGTAGCACCCATAATCAATTTTACTCTGATCAAATACAATAAGCGGAAAACTCCTGTTGCTGCCCTGCAGCAGGAGTTTTCCCAGGTTGCTTATACGTTCAGTGACTGTAGGAGTTTCTTCACAGATGGTACTAAGAGTGACTCTGCTGTTGGTTGTGCTGTTATAAGCGAGACATGGAAGGTTGTTAGGCGTCTTGATGCCAGAGCCTCAATATTTACTGCAGAATTATATGCTTTAATTTTAGCTGTTGAATTCATTATAGAAAACGCTATCGAGCATTCTGTTATCTACTCTGATTCTCAGCGCTTTAAAGGCACTTGCTTCTTGGGAAGTACCAAAGAATACCTTCGTTACTAGGCTCCGGAACATTGTGCACACTGCAGCAAGATCAGATTTACACATCAATTTCTGTTGGGTGCCTAGTCATGTCGGTATTCAGGGAAATGAGGATGCTGATAGAGCTGCCAGTACGTGCATTGAGAGGCAAGTGGATATCAAGGACATTCCGTACACTGATTACAAACACAGTCTTAAAAAAGCAATCCAGAAAAAGTGGCAGTTAGAATGGGACACGGAAATACACAACAAGCTTCATTGTGTGAAACCTACCCTGCGGGAATGGGCAAGTTGCCGACACAGGGAGCGCTTCTTTGAGGTTGTGCTCTGTCGTCTGAGACTGGGACACACCCATCTCACGCATGGGTACCTCCTACGAGCAGAGGCAGCTCCGAAATGTGAACACTGTAACGAGTCTTTGAGTGTCTTGCATATTCTTATCGTATGTCCTAAGTACCATCACGAACGCACCACCTTTTTCTCTACCTTTTTCCGGAATCGCGTCCCGTTCCACTCGGCATTATTATTGGGTGACGAACCTCTTGTGCCGCACCGTCAAGTTTTTAAGTTTTTAGATCGCATTGGCATCCTACATCGGCTATGAAATTTAGTTTGTTTTCTTTTCTATTACGTTTACCTGAAAATTAGTGGTGGCAGAGAGCCGGCGATCTTGTATCGTCGGCACATTTTCCATACTTCCTTGCGTGAATGAAATTCCTTTAGAGTGCCTCTGGTTAGTGGAGCATTGGTTAAAATTTCTGGAGGCCTTAATAGGCCTGTATCTTGTAAGGTTTCAATCATTCATATTCTATAGTTTTAAGAAGGAACTACCTACTATAGGTCTTTTCAGTATTGCCTTTAACTTACCTTGTGTTTGGCACACTATGGCCTTAGTTGCCGCTGTGCCATTAAACACCTAAGTTTCTTCTTCAAGGAAGTCCTTCGCGACACGTCCAATCTCTATCGCATCCGCGGGAGGAGTCCCCACGTTCCCAAAGTCAGGAACGCGCGTCGACCTCCTCCCCCCGCGGGCGTCGTCCTCACCCAAAACAACTAGGTTCCCGGATGAGCGAGGGGATGGAAAAAGGTCCCCCCGGGAGAGAGTGAGGAGGAGAACCCCCCAAGCCAGGCAGCTCTCCTACGCTTCACGAACAGGTTCGAACTCATGGCAACGAGGCCGCGCATCCCGAACTACGGCCGTTGTACCGGCCATCAGGGAAGGGCGACCAACGGTCCCCACAAGATGCATTGTCCGATGAATGCGTTAGGGGCACCAGCAATGGCTGTTCGTCGCACGGCACACTTGTCTTTGTTGCCACGCACACTCACTGGTTCAGTTGCAACCGGTCGTGCGAAGGCATGGCGCATATGGTCTGCGTGCATAAATCGAATTTGACCACTCGCTACGCACACAAGATGGTTACTAAGCTGACAATCTGAGTCACCGTGCCTTCGTCCCAGGAGATTTTCTTGCCACTCACACACTTAGCAAACACTCTCTCCTTAACAGCGAATGTGTGCTTGGCGCCCCAATGTTTCTGCTGTTTGTGTTTTTATCGCGCATATTCCAAACAAAATTGGGCTTAAGAAAAAACAGCTTGACCCTCGGTTACCGATTCAAAAAGAGCTTGGCGGTTGTCTTCCCTGTTATGGAATGCAGTGTGTTGCGATAGCTCATGAAAAAGCTGTCCAATGCTTCCCGTAGCGTTCTTTAGTTAGGGATTTGAGTTGCGACAACAGTTGCTTTAGCAAGGCATTCTTTGTGGTCTGTTCTAAGCGTTTCGTGGCTCTGTTTTTCAATTCCAGTTTGGACTTCCCTTTACTTACAACCATTACAACTCCTTGTGAGGCTGTGAAATGGAACGAGGAAACAGTGCTTCAGTTGTTGGCACCAGCTGATTAAGATATAAACTAAGAAAGTTGTGCAAGCTTTGTCGGCCCTTGACCTTGAAACACGCGGGATAATTGCTGCAGGTACTACTCTCTTGTCAGTCATGAAGCCAACACTGCAAAGTCTGAAGTCGCTGTGGCACGCCTCCACGAGCTTCTGATAAGCCTCTGTGGCTTTGGGCTCCTCGATACCCCAGCAGATAGCCCCAGTGGTCAGTGGCGAGTTCTTAGCAGACCAAGGTCGAGGACGGCTTTGGTGACAAAGAGTTTCGCATTTTGCGCACCTGTAAAGGACACATGCTCGGCATACTGACACAAAAGTCAAGCCAGTGTCATTAGTTCACAAACCTTGTTCACGATGAAGGCTTTATCCTGCCATAGCAAACCTCCTGCCACATCAGTGTTGCGGTCTGCCGTCTCGTGCTCTTGTTTACCCTCCCAATTTCTTCCATGGGCACAAACATGTCGTGCAGGAGCGAAGTCCTCACTGATCTTGTTCACCTAACTTTCTTTTAAAATGCAATATTTACCAACATTATAACACTACGAAGATGGGTGACGTTTGTCACATTCTTGAGACAATATATTCATAACTTTATTTCTGCCCCTTGCATTTCTGAAGAAGCAATGATCATTCCTGTGTCAATGAACAAGGCTCGTGCAACCTAAATGTTCTGAACATGTTCTTGCCAGAAGGTGCACGACAGCAAAGGAGAAAGCACACTGACTTTTACTACTCATAGAAAGGTTGAAGAGAAGCCCATCGAAGTAACGGTGTGTACAGCTCCCACAGTCATATGCACCCAGTTCCGACAAGAGATTCCCGATGAAAGCACAATTGGGCCTCATTGGTAATCTGGTAGTCTCGTGCCTCACAATGATGATGATGATGCAAACTTTTATTATAATATGGAAATATCCGAAGGTGGGTGGCGCCCCTGGTCCAGGGCTCCAGTGCTGGCCGCTGCTGCCTTGGCCCGCTCAACCAGACTGCGCTGGTCTGGTCGTCCGGGTGCGAGCTGAGCAACGCAGCTTCCCAAGTCTCCGGGGAAGGGGAGGAGATGGGGGAAGGGATGGGTGGGATTGGCAGGCCCACGTGACGTGGTATAAGGAGGGGTACCCTGAGCAATGTGGGCAGCTAGCAGGGTACATAGTGGGATAAAGCTTGTGGAGGAGGGCGAGGTGTCTGTAGGTGTGGGATTGGAGTTGGCGCCAGATCACGGCCTCTTCCCGCGTCCCCCCGCAGGGGGCACCTGTGAAAGCAGGTGTTTGGAGAGTGGCGTCTCCACGGACCCCGAGCCATGCGGGTTCGCCCGCCCACGTCTGGCTGTGCGTGGCTTTCCCGTGTCCGAGGAAAAGGGCATCCTGGGGGTTGAGCCGAGCCCGGGGTAGGTTTGGACCCTTCGGGGCCCCCCGGGTGAGGCAATACACCACTTCGGCCCCTGCTTCTCATAGACGGGAGTCCTGGTAAGGCCCGGCCAGGATGATTCAGTCTAGTCGCCTTTTCTTCTACTATCCCCTCCGATCTTTCACTTTTACCTGTCCTGTTTCCTTCTTTTCCTTCTCATTTCTCTTGCTCCTTTTTCTTCCCTCTTTGGCGGCAAGGGCTAACCTTGGGTGGCAATGGACCTCTTGTCTGGACCCACACTAGGTTATAGTGTCTTGGTAGCACTGATAGCGTAATGTCGTCAGCAAAACCCTTATTGCTATGGCGCATTACCTATCCCCATGTTGGGCTCCGTGGTGGGTGGTGCGCTACAGATGCCGAACGCCTTCCCATTTCTTATGGGTTCGAAACTAAACCAAAAACCTGATCGGGCCCTGAAAAGGGTCCGGACCGAAGTACACGTCAGAGAAGCATTTGCACCCGTGGAGAAGTTTCCCCGATTTCTCGTCATGCATTCCGAAACGGAAAAACCTTTATCCAAGTTATCCCCGTTCCTGGTCTCTAAGACTCTTGAATCTGTAATCGGAAAAAATTTTAAAGCAAAAAAATGCCATCTGGAGATCTCCTCGTTGAAGTTGTAACCGCTCAACAAAGCTTAGACCTGCTGGCACTCAACGTGGTGTCTGACTACAGGGTTACTGTATCACCCCACCGCACTTTGAACACTATAAAAGGCGTAATATCAGAAGATGACCTGCTAGAATCCCCCGAAGATGAAATTGTCGATGGCCTTCGTGACCAAGGAGTCATTGCTGCCAAACGAATTTCTTTTCGACGGGACGGCCAAGAGGTGAAGACAAAGCATGTCATTCTGACTTTTGAGCTGAGGGCGCTTCCGGAATCAGTGAAAGCCGGATATCTAAACTGTAGAGTACGGCCATATGTGCCAAACCCTCAGCGTTGCTTTCATTGCCAGAGATATGGCCATAGCGCCCAGAGCTGCCGTGGGAAGACAACATGTGCCAAGTGTGGCAAAAATGATCACCCTGCAGAGAATTGCTCTAATGCACCTTGCTGTATCAACTGTGGTGAACCTCACCCTGCTTATTCCCGATCGTGCAAAAAATGGAAACAAGAAAAAGAAATTATAACACTCAAAGTGAAAGAACATCTCATTCCCCGAAGCCAGGAAGCGATTCTCCTTCCTGCAGAAGGGTTCTTACTCTTTGGTGGCACGTGCAGGGGGTGTGCCATCAAAGTCTTCGGTAGGAATCCAGGTCTGTCCTAATGACCTGGTGATTCCACCACCTCCCCCTGCCTCACAAAGATTCGCTCCACGACTCCGTTTGTCGTTGGAACCGAAGAAACCACAGGGGCCTCCAGATGGTGCAGAGGCAAGAGATGCCTCTGTGCCAATGGATGGGAGACAAGAGGAGAGGCGGCAACACCAGCCTCAGGGAGAAGGCACTAGTGCCTCTTCCATTCTAAAGGACGGGCCATCGAACGATGTGCCTGCCTTGGTCACTCGGACCCCTCCCAAGAAGAAGGAGGGTAGTTTTCGTTTTAAGGCTTTAGGAGAGGCCTCGACACGTAAGGAGGTGCCCGTACCAGCTGCTCCCTCAGCCGTTCCGCCTGAGGAGGAGCAGATGGAACTTGGTGAACCTCCTCCCCCTTGTTCGGTCCCACCTGATGACGCAAGGCTTATTAAAAAGTCATCCCAGAAAAAGCTCAATCCGCGAGTAACCCCACCCAAACCGCCCCAGGGCACTTAGGGCAGGTTTCCTTTTTTCTTGTGTTGTTACTTTAAACCGTTTTTAACATACTCATATAGTTTTATACAGTGGAACTGTAGAAGTCTTCTGCAAAATATTGATGACATTCATTTCTTTCTGGATGAGCTACAGCCCATTGCTGTGTGCTTGCAGGAGACATATCTTAAAGGGGAACTCCGCCGATTTCTTCATGGTCCCCGATTTGCTTGAAATTTCGCTAAACTCGCCAAACAACATCGCCAAAATAGTATCCCAAATATTAGGTCAAAATAATTTTTTTTCACGAAGTTATTGAATTTACAATTTTGGTCCTCACCGTGTTTTTCAAACTGAAAGTCTCTACTGGCAACAATGAAAAAGTGACGTCATTGGAAGTGCAGGGGTTCACTCTTTGGACTGTAGAATTTGTTCCCAACTGATTTGAAGCAGTTTCATGGTGTCAAATGAATGCTTTGGAAGCTCGCTCCAGTCCCCGCGCTCCATCACGGAACAAATGATTGACATATTCTATTTTTTTGACTGCTCGCCCGACTGGCAAGCTGACCTTCCAATGACGTCACGGCCCTGAAAAGGGCGGGTATATTTGAATGTTTGTTTTTGCATGATTTTCATTTGCCAATTTCGCAATAACTGTTATGAATTTCACGATACTAAATAGCATACCAGAAAGGGTAAAGGCCGGGGAGTCAGAAAATATAGTTAGTTGAGGTAGCTCCAAAATCGGCGGAGTACCCCTTTAAGAACACCCATACAAATGTTTTTAATCGTCACCGCGTTTTTAGAAAGGATCGGGATTCAGACCACTCTTCAGGTGGTGTTGCCATTGTTGTACGGAGTGGCATAGCATGTGTGGAAGTTCCTTTGCGTACATCACTAGAAGCTGTTGCAGTACGTGTTCTTGCTGATCGTCTCATTACGGTTGTGTCCTTGTATTTGCCACCTCATCGTCAACTGCATCTTCATGAACTTCAAGGATTGGTTCAGCAACTCCCAACGCCTTTTTTAATTTGTGGTGATTTTAATGCTCACAGTCCCATGTGGGGCAGTAAGTGCCTTGACTCTCGTGGCGCTGTTGTAGAAAGATTTTTATTGTCCTCAGACGTATGTCTTTTAAATAAGAAAGAACCAACTTTTTATAGTTGCTTCACATCCATCGTTGCTTCACATCCATAATTGCTTCACATCCATCGACCTCTCCATTTCATCACCTTCATTACTTCCCTGCTTTTCTTGGAAGGTTTTAAAGAACCCTTTTGGGAGTGATCATTTCCCGGTTGTAATTGAAAGCCTCGTTCCTCTGCCATCTATTTTAAAACGAACCCCTAGGTGGAAACTGGACAAAGCCGACTGGGCACTCTTTAAACTTGATGCAGTGCTTGACCCGTCAGTTCTAGCAAATTTGTCACCTGAAGAAGCGACAGTGTATGTTACGGAGCAAATCATAAGTGCCGCCCAAGACGCCATTCCTCGCACCTCCGAAAATTTACCCAAGAGGTGTAGGCCTTGGTGGAATGAAGACTGTGCCACCGCAAGGAAAAAGCAGCATAGGGCATGGGACACCTTTCGGAGGTACCCTACTCCTTCAAATAAGATAGAATTTAAAAGACTAAAAGCAAAGGCCCGATGGACTATGAGAAAAGCTAAGTGGAAGTCCTGGACCAGGTATATTTCCTCCCTAAATAGTTTTGTCTCAGAGAAGGAAGTTTGGGATAGGTACAAAAAAATCAAAGGGGATTACCGTTGCTTTGTTGTTCCTCTATTTAGCTCCCCTGCTAACTCGCTGAAAGATGTTGCTAATGTGCTTGGACAGCACTTCGAGAATGTTTCCAGCTCCCGAAATTATCGGACGGAATTTAAACGTTTTAAAGCAAATGCAGAATGTCACCGTATACCCATGTCCGGTTGTAGCTCTGAGCCATACAACACTCCTTTTACAATGCAAGAACTAGAGGTGGCTCTGGGCTCCAAGAAGAGGTCGGCTCCGGGCCCTGATGGAATCCACTATGAAATGCTCCGTCAACTGTCTCGAGAATCGCTCAACACACTACTAGATTTTTTTAACTATCTGTGGGAAGCAGGCTACTTTCCTCAAATGTGGAAACAGGCGCATGTAATTCCTTTGCTGAAAGCTGGGAAGGACCCTTCGGACCCCCGTAGTTATCGTCCAATCGCGTTAACGAGTTGCCTTGGCAAAACCTTTGAACGCCTCATTAATAGGCGGTTAATTTATATTTTGGAGCATAACCACTTCTTTGCTAATAACCAATGTGGTTTTCGAGAAGGGCGCTCTACTTTGGACCACATAGTCCGCCTGGAAACAACAATACGTGAAGCTTTCATAAAAAGGCAACATTGTGTCTCTGTTTTCTTCGACCTGGAGAAAGCATATGATACGACATGGCGGTATGGTATCCTTCATGATTTATATGCCTCTGGGGTGCGTGGTCGCATGTTGCGGTGTATAAGCAGTTTTCTGACAGGTCGCTCCTTTCAAGTTCGACTCGGCACCACACTATCCGACCAGTATGTCCAGGAAAATGGTGTTCCGCAAGGAGGTGTACTGAGTGTCTCCTTGTTTGCCGTAAAGATAAACTCGTTGTCAAAGGTAATTCCACCTTCCGTTTCATACTCCCTCTACGTGGATGATATTCACATCTCGGCCTCTTCTTGTAATTTGTCTAGCTGTGAGCGGCAACTGCAGCTTACCATCAACAGAATTAGCAAGTGGGCTGACGAAAATGGGTTTAAGTTTTCAGCTGGGAAGACTATCTGCGTGCCATTTTCTCTGCGTCGGGGGCTGTTTCTAGATCCAGAACTGACACTAAACAGGGTTCCTATTAGTGTAAAAACGGAGCATAAATTTTTGGGCATAACGTTTGATAAAAAGTTAAACTTCGTTTCCCACCTGAAGAACCTGAAGAAGTGCCTTAAATCAGCTAATATTCTTAAAGTCTTAGCGCACAAGTCATGGGGATCCGACAGAATATGTCTGCTACGCCTGTACAACTCCCTTATCCGGTCACGTCTAGACTATGGTGCTATAGTTTACGACTCAGGGAGGCCTTCTGCACTTAAAATGTTGGATCCTGTGCATCATCTCGGTTTAAGGCTCGCTACAGGCGCCTTCCGCACATCGCCCATTCCTAGCTTGTACGCTGAATCTAATCAGATGTCACTTAGGCACAGACGACGTTATCTTGCTGTGACTTATGCTTCCAGAATTTTGTCCTATCCAAATCACCCAACTTATGGTGCCTTGCAACATTCTCGGTTTGCTCGTCTTTTCGAACATAAGCCCAGGGTTGTACCGCCTTTAAGTCTTCGCCTTGAGGGCATTTGTACATCTCTTGACGTCACCCTTGACGAGACTGACCTTTTGCAGAAGGGTGAAAATGAAGCTCCGTGGAGTACGTTGCCCGTCTTTTGTGATTGGTATTTTACTAGATTTAATAAACATAACGTCCCCCCTGTGGTGATTCAACAAGAATTCCTTGAGGTGCAGAAGAAGTATGATAACTACTCCCAATTTTATACCGATGGTGCTAAATCATCGCATTTTGTAGGATCAGCAGTTTACTCTGAAGGATTCAGTAAGGTTCAGCGTCTCAAGGAATGTGCAAGTATTTACACGGCAGAGCTCTATGCAGTGTTGATGGCCTTGGAATATATCCTCATCAGCAAGACGATGAAATCTATTTTATTCGTGGACTCTCAAAGTGTGCTCACCACACTTTGCTCAATAAAGGGAAGTAAAAATAGACTGGCACAACTTGTCCGATCTAAGGTACAATGTGGTCTGCAGCTTGGCCGAGACATAAAATTCTGCTGGGTGCCTAGCCATGTGGGGATCCTAGGTAATGAAAGAGCAGACGAATTGGCCACGAGCTCTAAGCACCTACTGCCAACCACCTCACAGATTCCATTTCAAGACATGAAACCCTTGGTGAAATCATCAGTTTTCTGGCTATGGCAATCGGAGTGGAGTCTGGAATGCGAAAACAAACTTCACAGGATTAAACCAGCTCTTGGTATATGGGAGAGTGCATCCCACAAAACCCGCCGCCTTGAAGTTCTTTTGTGTCGTCTTAGAATTGGACATTCCTTCCTCACCCACAAACATCTGCTCAGGGGGGAAGCCCCACCCCTGTGTGATGAATGTGGGGAGCGTTTGACAATTTTACACATTTTGTGGCTGTGCCCAGGGCTTAAGCAAGAACGACGTACACATTTCCCCGAGTTTTTTTCCCACCAGATTCCTTTTCACCCAGCGCTACTAATTGGCGAGACTCCTATAGTACCATTTGATCGTATCATAAATTACTTAAGAAAAACCGGCTTCCTACTAGAGTTGTAATTTTAACTCTATGAAGTTTAACCTTGTCATATAAACCTCTTTTCGATAATTCATATAAAAAAGACCTGAGTATGTCCCAACTAAACAAGCTTGGCGCAGTATGGCCATAGTAGCTTTGCGCCATAAAGCCCGTAATCAATCAATCAATCAATCAATCAATCTTCCCGCGTTAGGCTCCGATGTGGAGGGGGGTATCTAAATCTCTCGCCTCGTTGATGAATTAGGATTTCAGAGTATTGGTTGGGTACGGGAATAAATTTGAGAATTGTGTTGTGGTCCTCTGTTTGTGGCACCCGGTGTGTACAGGCTCGGGCTAAGGCATGGGCTTGCCGATTTCCATCTACAGATTCATGGCCAGGAGTCCAGATGAGCGTCGTTTCTGGAAGCGGGGTTTTGAGGTCTGTTAAGATGCGCAGAGCGCATGGTGAGATCCTGCCCGCTCGGAATCGTCGCAGGGCGGTTTGGGAATCGGAGAGGATATTGAGGTATTCCTTGCCGGAGGCGATTGCCAGGGCGATGGCCGTTTCTTCTGCCTCCACTGGATTGATAGTGCGGATGGAGGCCGTAACTACCGTCTTTAGATCGTGGTCTATCACGCTGACTGCGGCCGCTGGTTGATCCGAGTACATGGCAGCGTCAGTAAAACGGGTGTCTGCCTTGCTGCTATATTTGTGTTGGAGGGCCCGAGCTCGGGCAATGCGGCGGCCGGAGTGAAGGATGGGATGCATGTTCTTGGGGATCGGGGCCACTTGAATGTGGTCTCGTATGGCCGTTGGTAGGCGAACCGTGTTCCACACCGAGCTGGGTATCGGGAAGTGTAAGTCATGGAGGACTGTGCGGCCGGTGGGGGTGAGGGCCAGCCGTTCTTGCTGGCTGGCTGGCTAGGTGTGCTTGTATGAGCTCTTGAAGGGTGTTATGTACGCCCATGGCTAGGAGCTTATCTGTGGCGGCGTAAAGTGGCAGGCCCAGAGCAATCTTGAAGGCTTTGCGGATAAGGATATTTATTCTGTTCTTCTCACCCTGGTTTAAGTTGAGGTATGGGATGGAATAGGTGATGCGGCTCGTGATGAGAGCCTGGGTGAGCTGGACCACGTCGGTCTCCTTGAGCCCGTGTTTGCGGTTTGTGATGCGTCCCACCATGCGCATGATTTGGGTGACTTACCGAGGTGGTGGAATTCATGAGTAATCGCATGAGGTTACGATAGAGCAGTTTGCAGTAAGTATATATGCAATTATTTTTATAAACAAAATAAAGTGTGCTATTTGAGGCATTCAGCAGTTCCAATGAACGCAACACTTTATGCTTGTTATATAATGAAGCACATAAAAAAATTTTCCGGGTTAGACTCTTACTGACCCATGAAAATTACAGTATGAATGTTACTGGATCTTATGATTAGGCCTGCGCTGTGCTCTATAAACCGCCTTGCCTGGCGGTGAAGTCTGATCTTTGAGTAGCACCAAGCTGTTAGCTTGACCGGTATCCAAGGATGCGAAGGCACAGAGATGCAGCACTTCGGCGTGCCAAGGAAGCTTTGATCACGTTGCGACACCGACAAGACTTGCACTTGGCGAGTTGTGCCTTTTTCCTGCAGTGCTGTACTTTCGTAAAACTTTCCACGCGTTCTTAAAGGTAATTGTCAACGGTTACACCAGGTTTTAAAAAAATTCTCCGGCAAATGATAACGAACGAGCAGAAACATATCTTCAGCACGCTACCGCCCAGCCTCGCTGCGCTCCAAAAGGTTGATTACCTGTGGCACGATGGCCAACCGGTGGCCGCATTCGAATAGCGGGGAAGCGCAATCCAGCAATTATCGTAGAGATCAGTGAGCGAAGCAGATTAATGCTAGCCACAGTTTGTTGAACATTTAAAAAATAGCTGATAACCTTGTATGTGATATCTCTAGAAATACAAACAAGCGGGTTAAATATACAACTTTCCTATGTCAGTCTAGATTATCTGTGAATCATTGGAAAGAGCCGACTGTGAAACTTACGAGATGTAGGAGCCCGATTTTCTTTGGACCACCCCTTACTGGATGGAGGGTCTGGGGCCCTGCGCTTGGGAGGGGCTGGAGAAAAGTATCACAATTTACTTTCCACATGGGCAATTATGGCTTGGCCAGAGTGCCCCTTTTCTTTCTAAAATCTTAGACAACTTTTATCTACTCGTTTAGAATGCAATGCAATGCAAAAGGCATGAACCCCCCCCCCCCCCCCCCCTTTTTTTCTTGCTGCCATACTGCCAAAATGGAACATCAGAAAGGTTTAGGCGTGATTTTAAAACAAACTCTCTTTAATTTCATAATATATTGTTTGCTTATATTCACATAAAAGAGGAATTTTGTATCCACGAGCATCTTTCAAATAACAAAATCTTAAAATCCCAATTCAAATTAACTGTTTTCTAAAGTCAAATGGAGGAATCACTTTTTACAGTTCTAGATAGGTTTGAACCTTCATGAATAACGTGTAGATTCTCATGTGTAAAACATGTGGAAATAAAGCAAGGACACTTACCCCTTGCACAGGCACCTCCCAGGCCAGTAGCTGCAAAATCAATGTCAAGTGTAAATACATTGTCAGTGTCTCTCGCAAGGTAAAAAAAAGATGAAATATATTTTTCTTTACTGTAGGCTAACTCACGTGGAATGGGCACTGAGAGACGCACAGGAGCGTCGGCCGTGTTGTCTCTCCCAGTGGCTAGAACAGACATATTATCAGAATAAAATTAGGTTAAACAAAGAACCATTTCTTCTGCTGAAAATGTTAAATTGCTATGATCAACATACCTCCATCATCGGGCTCCCCGACATCTGTGCTTTCCAAGCACGAGTTCTCCAGCCCCTCGGTGGCCTTCCTTTTGGCCTTCTTGTATGTTTCTTTAAGAGAAAGCAAATTGATACAGACCCACTAATTATTTAGCTCGTGCAAAACCTGGTTTACAATACTGCAATGCCAACCCATAACAGAGCAAAAAATCACTAAAACCAATTTACAATTTTCTAGATATGGTTCCTTTCACAGCTTACAATACCAAAAGGATATATTATTGTAGTGTTCTGCCGGGAAACCGGCATTTGGGGGCAATGCCTGATAGCAGCACTCTTTCAAGATCAGCATTTGTAAAGGCTTCAAATACTTTTTTTTTATGTACAGCACAGTGTGGTGTCTGCTGCTAGCATGAGAAGCGCACTGTTGCTTGCATCATTCTGAAATTTAATGCAAAGGCCCCATATGCAGTCATGGTCAGAAGAAATGCAAAACATCTGCAGCTGCACAATCAGTTGTCGCGATTCCACAAACATCTACACAGAGCAAAATTAACTTTGGCTCAAAAAGCAGCAATGCCGAGAGAATAAACACCCATGACTGAAGCACTTAGTAGTGTATTGGGGTTTATGTGTTGAGAAAATGACTGAGAGAATAAGACGAGAGCTCACAGGGACGTCGGAACACTGAACTCTGGTTGGAATGATTAGTGGTAGAAATAAAGCTAGCTGTTTTTATCTCCACTGCACTCATCAAACGTGTTTGAATTTGAAAGCCCAATGCCAGACGCTGGTATTCCCATTCTGATGTGTTCGACGAGTGCAGTTGAGACAAAGATAGCTAGCTTTAGACCTACGCATCAATCATTCCAACCAGAGTTCAGCGTTTTGACATCCCCATCCAACCTCGTCTTCTCCTCTCACTCAGGTTTTCGCCGCATAAGGTGACACTTTCATTTGTAGGGCGAGTGCAACTTTGAAATGGCGTGCACTAGGAGCAGCCGAAGCAACTTTAGCTGCTGCTTGCGAGCTTCAAATCTGTCCATTGTATGTAAAGCCCCATTCACGCACTTGCATTTGACTACGAATGAATGAGACACGATCAGCTTTTAGCCTCTTGCGACTGCCTACGACCGGCTGCCATTGCTGGACTGCCGGTCATAGGCCTTCGCAAGAAGCTTAAAAAATCAGTCTTGTCTCAGTCGGTCCTAGTCAAATGCATCTGTGTGTTAACGGGTTTTCATAAGACCTATAAGCCGGAACATGTAAACGTGTGTCACTCAATACAGACATGGCAACCTAGCAAGTGCTACGCTCCCTTTCATGCGTGTGCAGTGCAAGACTACGGCTTTTTGAAGAACAGAGATACTCCAGGCTCACGCTCGTTTCCTACACTGGCTGCTGACAGTGCTATGGCAACTGTGAGGGAAAACGTGCACGTAAAAGCTCTGCTCTATCGCCACATGATACATATTTTTGACTATGAAATTTCAATTGCAATCATACTCCCAGAGAGCTCGCATTTCATTACCAGTCAAGTTTCTGATGCTGCTTTCAGGTTCGATGGGCTAGCTCAACACCATCTAAAATAATCAAAGCACCTGCACTAGCATTTCGCAGTCATCACAGTGAGATCGAGCACTGAAACAGATCAAGTGCTGCATCTTTCATGTCATTGTGATAATGCTCCGAGCTACTCTTTCCTTTCTGTTATCACAAGTCATATGATTTGTTTCATCTGTCTATATTTATGGTTGCACCAATAAATGGGGGATTCTTGGTCACTCCCGAATGGCTCTCTGGTTGTCTGACCTGTCTGAGACGTCATCTTTGATTGTGTCTGCGGGTTTGTCGGGCTGTGAAGGCTCTGGTGCTGGACGAGGATTCCAGTCTACGTCCGGCAGTAAGACCAGGGACGTAGTCCCTGGTCTTACTGCCGGACGTAGACTGGAATCAGCAGTCATATGATCAATTAGTGAAAATTACTCAAAGCAGTCATATGATCAGTTAGTGAAAAGACGGTGAGAGAGCACGCGAGCTGGTGGTAGCTAATCATGTCGTATTGCACCTGAGACTGCGGTGGAAGAAATCGGAAGAACTTTCAGTAGAAGGAACGTTCTCTGTGTCTGTTTGAGACGTTCTCTCTGATTGAGACGTTCTCTGTGTCTGTTCCTTCTACTGAAAGTTCTTCCGATTTCTTCCACCGCAGTCTCAGGTGCAATACGACATGATATGATCAATACAAGCTTGCCGTCGTCTGTCAACAAACCATTGGAATGCTACGTTTTTGGCGTCGATGTGTGTCCCCATGCTCTTTTCTATGTTGCAATTTTTGCTTCTATGTCCTCCTGGCAGAGTCAGACTACTTTAGCAGCCTAAGCAAAATTAACTAGGCTTGTTTCACTGCATGTGGCGATTCATTCCGCGTAGACGCCGCAGAATGGACGCTAAAGCCTGATTCGCAGGATGAGATTCTGCTTGCTATTTTCAGTCATTATGTCGCTCCAGCTGCAAAAGCATGAACTGTAGCGGAGATGGTTGACGTTGATACGAAAAATTGCAAGCAGAATCAGTCCAAGTGAATGAGACATA
This sequence comes from Ixodes scapularis, assembly GCF_016920785.2. NCBI lineage: Eukaryota > Metazoa > Arthropoda > Arachnida > Ixodida > Ixodidae > Ixodes > Ixodes scapularis. The sequence continues at coordinate 121,370,471 of NW_024609879.1, read as the reverse complement.
ACAAGTCGGTGATGGCAACTAGTAACAATTATCAACATCTTGTATCTACTGTTTACACTGAGCCTGCTTACCTTGACCAACCTTCAAAATTAAAGGTCTTTTGAAGGCCTGCGCTTACTCCATATTGCAATTACCAGGTCAATGTTTTCGCTACGGGCCGCTGTCGTTTGAACGAGCAGGAACGTTTGGAAGAGCAGACAACGGTTTGAACGATCAGGCAGCCGTCCGAACTTGAAGACACACTAAACATAGTCCGCGGGTGGTCCAAACAACTTGGCCGTTTTTTTCACATTCATGTTGGAACAAAACAAATGAATTCGATGGCCTTAAGTATCCGCGAATTCAACTCAAAGTGCTTTCTGTACAAGCAATCGTGGTCCAATGCCATCTGGTTTTCCTTTTCACTAGCCCTGTCCATGTTTTTGGATGAACCAAGCAGGCAGAAAACTCATGAATACTGATCTTCAAACCTTTCGCAACTGTTTTGGTACAGCCTCAGTTGCTGCATTTTGACGAGAAGGCAAGTTTTTGCCTGGTTTCTTCTAAAACAACACAGGCATGCACGCCCCGCATGGTGACTTCCACCCACAGCCCCAGACCGGAAGTGTGCCTGACGCACCACCACCGCACCATGACATAACAGAGCTGAATTTGTGTATATATGTAGACAAAGTTTTCGGGATCGAATTGGGTAAATGCTAGATAAACCTTTGTCTTATTAATGTGGCCAGCTTACATTATGGACAATCTTGGGAAGGAACGGAGGTGTCCATATTACCGAGGCATCCCTGTATATGCAAACTACACTCTCAGTTCAAATCTAAACATTGTTTACCTTTAGATATACTACATGATCATATCAATGACTAATGCCCCTAGGTATGTGCAAAGATTTCACAACTTGAAGCCACGAGGATATCATACAAACACCACTTACTGCAATAGGAGAACACCCGCACAGGGTGGAGGGGCCACTCCTCTTCATTCCCAGGTGGGGCCTGAGACTGGGCCAGTTTTATCACTGATGCCGGTGGCACGTTTTTTGGCCAGGAACACATCGTCCTGTCAGCACTGAGCCAGGCCGTCGGAACAGCGGCCACGCTGTCATCCCCGACAAACTCAACCGCACAAAAAGGGCGGTTTTCCTTTCTGTAATGAATATAACATTTTCGTTACTGCAAGGCAAAGCCACAGCTGATTAGCAGTGGGTAATAATTCAAGATTAGGGCCGTGCTGCTGAGAAAGGGAGGATGGGCCTAAGAGGACACGGAATAAGTTGATGAGGGCTCACTCGCGTGGAACTGAAGATGGACAGTTTCTGCGGCCCAGCAGACCCGCCAATAATGAAAGACGTCCGACTCCGTCAAAGGTTTGAGCATAACTGACCTATGATCACGGGCAAGAGCTCGCAATGCACGGGCTCAAGTGCAAGCCCGTGTAAGTGGCACACCGAGTTCGTGGTGTGCCGCACTATTTATTTTTAAATACTGCACAATGTACCTTGGGTTTAACAAAGCGACTAAGAATGAGATAGAGTTCCTGAGGGACGGCAATCAGAGCATTTTATTGGGGAAAAAAAATGAGAGAAAAATCAGATTTCATTTTTTACCTATGCCTGTTAAATGAAATGTCACAAATGTTTTTGTTTTTTTCCTAAATTCACACAAAAAGGTGTGCATACTGACCCAAAAAAAGAGAAGAGTTTCATATTTTTGTTGTAACTTACGATTAAATTAAGTTTGCTATTTGATATTAAAAAAAAAATGCATTAATTCACTGATCTCTATGACAATTGTTAGATCACGCTCTCCACTCCGCGAATGCAGCCACCAGACAGCCATCATGTACCAACGGGATGTTGACCAGTTAAAGCGTTTTAAAGGGATACTTCAACGAAATTTGAAATATACCCGTCGTGTTCACAAATAGGCTGAATATGATCCACAATATCCGTAAATGACAATAAAACGTCTGTATTTTGAGCCTGATGGCTGTGTTTTTCGTTATAAACGGCCCACTCTGGCAAGTGCTCGGAGAGCAGCCAGCGGAGAGCGCATGGCCTCCGCCGCAATCGTGATGTAGTTTGTCTCGAGATGAGCAAAGCTGCGTCAAGGCTGACATCGAGAAGATGTCCTAGACGTTCCAGCCACGGAGGCGGCTGCTTTTATATGAATTTTGAGCGACGGGTTAATCTTCTATAATCTTGTAGAGGAACAATAGCGGCATTTTGGGACACACAAAATATATTCTCGGGGAGGCGTTAGCAGCAGCCACCGGGTGCTCTTTGCTAATCGTTTAACTCGTTTTCAAATTCCTTTTGTGTCTTTTTCAACAAGAGATTGGTGCGTCTGATGTGATACTGCTCCCTTGAACACGAATAGACCAAGAAATAAGCGCCGAAATTTCGTTGTAGTATCCCTTTAAGAGGCTGGGCGGCAGTGTGCTAAAAGACACGTTTTCGGCTGAATAGCAATCATTCACTGAATTTTTTTTTTTTTCCTTGTGTACTTGGTTATAGGTGTTTTTGAGAACACATAGAAATCTTTATGAAAACATAGCACGGCATAAAAAAGTCACAACTCATTGAATGCATGTCTTGCAGCGGGATCAAAGAACATGCCTTGGAATGCTGAAGTGCTGCATCTCCACTCTTGCACACTTGGGTATACTGAACAAGCATTGAAATCGTGTAGATGATGATGAAGGTCTGTCGTGTATGAAGATTTATGTGCCTCTGAAGCAGCGTTTTACTTTACTCTGAAGACTGTATTTGTAACTTGCAGCACTCGTGGGCCAGCAATTAGTTGATTTTGTGCCGACAGAACACAGCGGCGGAGGAGATCGTTCTTTGCCTCCGGGACATTTCTAGCAACCAAATCTGTGGAAGGGAATAGAAATTTATCTTTCTCGATTCCCCCATCTCCCACTTCCGACACCCCTGATAGCATAGCTCAAAAGCGTCAATGTGATTTGTAACCCATACATAACTGTGCTGCTCTGTTTTCAGGTAATTCGGATCCATACGAGTACATTTTAAACACTGCCGATAGCGCATGATAGCAACCACTCATAGTGCAACCAAACAGAACTGCTGGACTATCCAGAGATCTGCGAGTGATATGTATGCGGCAAAGACATGTAAAAAGCGACACACCTTCAAAACCTTCCCGAATGGTTAACACATACACACGACGTCTACTTTTTATCAGTGTCCAAGCGTGCGAAGGCATGTCCTCTGCATTGTCCAAGTGTGCAGTGTCCAAGCGTGCGAAGGCATGTCCGCAGCATTTCGGCGTGCCAAGGCATGTCCTCTGATCATGTCATGAGACTTGCATTTGACGAGTTCTGCCTTTTTCCTGCAATGCTGCACTTTCGTAAAACTGTCCACATGCTCTTGAAGATAACATAGTAACCACAGGGTTTTAGAAAATTTTTTGTCGAATGATGGCAAACAAGAATGTGTTTTCCAGCACGGATGTCATCTAGCCTAATGCTCAAAAGGCTGACTTCCTGTGGGCACAAGATGGCAAATACAAAGCTTTCGGTGGCCTCACTCATGCTGCAGCGACCAAGCATTGTCTACTGGTGATAAGTGTACTGATCAGCACTGATCAGAGCACCAAGCACTGAACAGTGCGACCAAGTAGGGCATTACAGAGTCACATCTTCGCGCTAACTTACCACTTCAGAGCATGCAAAACTTATTCTTAATATTTATTTAGGCTGACAACTGTACGGATACTACCCATTCAGCCCGCTTCAGACGGGGCAACTTTTCAAGCACTTTCGGGGTTGCTGGCGGGTTGTTTCATAGCTTTCCCTAGATCGACACGAATTGCTGGTGACTGGGAGGGCTGTATATATTAAGTACGAAAAGACGGGGAATGCCTGCGCGTGGGGAGGAGTTCAACTAGAACGTGTCCAATTGAGGTCCCTGCAATGGTGTGTTGCTTAGCCGTGATGTGGTTAGCAATTAGCGTGGCCACCTGCGGATGGTCTGGGGAGTAAAGGCTTGGTAGCCTGCTAGGGTGGGGATGATACCAGTTTCCTGCAGGGCAAGTACTTCTGGAGGGAATTTCTGATGGGCAATGTGCTGCGCAAGAGCAGCGCGTTTCCTGCGGTACCCTCGACAGTTCCATTGCCACACCCGAGTTGGGTTACAACTCGGTGGGCGTCGTGCCGTCATCGTGAGGCAGGGATAGTGGGGGGTATGGTTGGCAGCGTGTTTCTATCCGCCTATTTTTGCGGGTGGTGTAGAAATCCCGGTTGGCTTCTTTTAAGTCATGAATGTCGGCCTGGATTTGGTCGAATTTTTGGTTGTGGGCGCGGATGTTATCTGTAACCTCTTTAAGGGTGTGGCAGATTGTTTCTGCGGAAGGGATACTCATAGTAACGGGGGCAGCAGGATCAGTGTCTCGCCGCTCCTGCGCAGTAATGCGCTCCTCCATGCGAGTGAGGCGCTCCATGGAGGAGATTTTCTACCCTCTCTTGCCGCGCATCAGTTAGGGGGATTGTTGTGAGTGCCGCGGGAAGGGGGGGTAATGGGTTGGTGGTTGGGGGCAAGGTCTGAGACCCGGTGAGCCGCGTCGCCCAGCTCACCTGCTGCGTGTCGGTGTAGGGCTCCGTTCGGGTGTCGTCCGATTGAAGAGCCTGGCCACTGGTGGCTTCCTGCTTGGCGGATGCTCCCGCCGGTGTCTGTTTGGGCCCGGGCAGGTTTCCCCGAGGTTGCTGGCCAGGACGGGAATTTGTGCGAGAGGCCGGGCGGGATTGGGAGCGGGTCTGGTTCTGTTGTCGCCTGCTGTTGCTGCGGTCACGGCCTGTGTTGCCGTGTCCTCCCCTCCTACTTGGGCGGCTGACGCGCTGAGTTGCTCGGGGTTTGGCAAACCGCTGCGGACAGCTTGTATCATTGGTGGGATGGTCGCCGTGGCACTGGGTGCACTTCGGGGCGCACACATGGTCGGTTGGGGGGTTGGGTACAGCACACTTGAGGCATATTTTTATGTGCGGCGTGGGGCAGACGTCGGCCCGATGCCCCGCCACCAGACATTTAGTGCAAACCTGTCTGATGGGCCGGTAGGGGAAGCAGCGCTGAAGCGCGCTCTGGTACTGGACGTACGGGGGGATTTTGCGTCCCTCAAACGTGACGAGGGCCGTGCCAGTGTTGCCCAGTAGACGGGCATGCAGGATCCTGTATCCTGGGGCCTCTAGGTGATGGAGGAGTTTTTCGGGGCTGGACCCCGGTTCGATGTCGTGGACTACCCCTTTGATGGAGTTGTCCGGGGAGGCCACGTACGTGTATGTTGGGTAGTCCTTCCCGCCAAGTCGTAGGTGGTGGATCTGGGTGATGGCTTGAACGACCTCTATGTGGGCCGTGCTTACTATCACGATGTTGCGGTCGTGATTGAGTTGGAGTTTGGTTGCAGCGTGTAGTTCCTCGATGGTGATCTTAGCCTCCGTGCTGATGTGTTGGGCAACCTGGTACGGTTTCCAATTGGAGAGGTTGAGGCCGTCTCACGGGCGCATGACGACTTTGAATTCTCCCCTCGGCAGCGGGGGTAGGCGCTGAGGTTTTTTCTGTGGACGGGGTATCAGTGGGCTGGGCTGTAGGGGATTGCCGGTGGTGAGATCCACTTCAGCGGTTGGAATCGCTCTCAACTTGTGCCCGCGGTAGTAGGCTGTGAACCAGCCGTCGCTACGGGTATTGGTGGAATCTTCTGCCGTGGTAGTTTCCATGTCAGTTAGGGAGGTTTCTGGCGTTGACGAAGCCATCGTGGTTGTAGTTCAGGCCGGGACGCTCGCTGCGGCGCTGCGAAAATGGAGCGCTGCCGGCGCGGAGGTGGCTCTCATTCCCCCTCACAATGCATTGCCATAACTTTGATTTGTTTAAAAAATTCAGGGCTGATTTATAGCTTAGCCCCATGTTATGAATTAAAACTTGTTGCTGAAGCAACACAAATCTTGATCTTTGTGTATAAAGCACGTCACACTATTAGGCCCTGAAGAAAACCAGCCCTCGACTTTAAGTCCTTATTGGAACACTTTTTGCTTGTGTTCTGCCCATTGAAGTGGGTGGTCTCGCCCCCTCGGTGACCACGCCGCCGGTACATCCTCCGGAATAATTATGGAGCTACCGAGGTCCGGGCTAACCTACGACCAGCCACCCTGGCTGCATCCATTTGCCTCAGGCTACTTAAGCCAGTCCAAACCAGTAAACGGTGGCTCTTGTAGGGGGAGGCTCTGGCTGAGCAGAGACTTTACTTTCTTTTTGTAGCAACTCCCCTCCCACGAATCTGCCTCATACGGCAGCGTGAGCCCCACAGGCGGTTCTGTCAAATATGGCAGTGCCAACCATTTATTTTGTTTCTTGGCCGACAGGGCAAAGCGTTCGGCGTTTTGTAGTGCCAATAAACATGTCGTTTATGAATTCAATGTGCTGCTGCTGTCTCCTCTCCATAGGAGCCTTATGGCAGTCTTCGGATGAACTGGATCGTAGCCGTTCTAAATAGCAAGCTATGGAGTGGGATTAAGTTCGCAGTGTCCAGCAGGTAAAGTAGAAACCCACGCGGAAAAGTGCCAATGTGCCAAATTTAGTAACAGGAATGATCATTAGCTTGCCTCAAGAGTGTACGACTTTTTGTCTTCTGAGGCCGAATCAATGTCCTCATCGTCCATCTTTGTGACGGACCTCAAGACGACTGCTTAAGAGTTCAGCCGGTGAATTTCTTGGAAGAGGGCTTTGTCGGTGAGCCGGAAGTCCTTGGACACAAGGTTTGGCTTTTCGAGAAGGGTTCGGCTTGGCATTCTGGGCTTGCTGAGGTCCAGTTGGTGCACAGGGACCATGTTTTCGTGTGGTGTAGACATTCACATTTACATTGCCCTTTCTTTTTAAAGGCATGCATCTGAAGTTGTCAAACTATGATAAAAGATTGTATGAGTGCACATTGATTTTACACGCTTTGCTCCTACTGAACTTGTGTTTTATCTAGAAACTTATCGCAGCACACGGATCAAAAGGAATAAACTAGTATCACAATTATTAAGTACAGCCCTTCATATCCACCATTTATGCATGGATATGCACTGATGATGAAGGGTTCATGGCGCTACAACAGCAAAGAAAACTACAGCGGCAATCTAAACGGGCGACTAGGTGGAATGAAGTTGAGCAATAGGGTTAAAGGTTCATTGCAATATAATGGATAACAGATTTTGAGTCGGGGCTCTTGCAAAAAATTTAAGAAAAACTTGTCCCCTGCCCGCTCCCGCTTTCGCACCGCAGGCTTAACCCAATTCCAATAAAAATGAATAGGATCATGTGATCAAGTGAAAATTTCAGGAAAAAGCCAATTGGAATTAAGGGGTTATAAATGAAACCAACTATAGTATTTTACAGCCAGTGGAACGGCCCGGGAAAACCAGTGGTACTAAAAGTACCCACTTGCTCGACTCACTGTCCGGCTCCGCTACTAAGACATGAGTGCGTCTCACAGCGGGTCCGACGGTCACTGAATGGCAACCATGAACCATCCAGCCCCGCCGATCAGTGATCACTTTTATATCCCTCGGCTCCCCTGGAGATCACCCCTGCCACCATGCGGGGGCACCTCCCTACGTGGGAAGTTACGAGGGGCACCACCTTTATGATAGCTTCCCCTGGTATGGACCCCGCCTCAGGGGCTCCGCTTCCATGGGGTAAGCTAGGGTTCCCAGGCCCTTTTTGTCCCCCCCGTCCACATGCGGAACCCCAGTGCTAGGGTTCCCCATCCCAGGTGGGGTGGGGAATAATGGATAACAGATTGAACACAGACATGCTGTAGTGTGATCGCCACAGCTCGTTCGTTGCGTTGATACATTTGATCGGGAGACAGTCAATGCTGTCGCCAAAAAGCACAAGCATAATTTTGGTCCAGTTATTTTTGTCACAAATCTGAAAAGCTTTCTAAATTATGCCTCTCGGACACTCAAGACTGTTTGCCCTGGGCAAAGGGAATGTGGTCCACTGACAAGAATTAAAATGCTGACATTTTGTTGAGATGTTGAGTTGGCCTATGTAGTAAATAAAAGCGGTCACTCGTGAAATAAAAGGGGATCAGTGCCCACGCGGGCCTGCAGAAAAGACGAGGGGTCTCGCATGACAAGGTGGTGAGGCGAGGATCAGTGGAGCCCAAGGGTGGAAACGCCAGACACGTCAGGCGGGGTCAAGTTTCAAACACATACTTCTTTATTCATGGTCAAACAACCCGGGGGTCAAGCGCCCCTGGGGAACCCGCTTGAGAGCACAGGCCCGATGGGTGGACAATAGCGCCACCTGGCTACGGTAGATCTGTGGCAGTTCGTGGTGCCACCTAGGTAGTGTGGTAAATGAAAAAATTAAATTACAACAGCCTACATGATAATTCTCATAGCAAAGTACCTCTAATCTTAGCATGACTGAGCACACATTTTATGCATGCAAATGCAGGATTCACGAATACAGGTTGAATGTGGATATGAAGGTCCCTTTCCGTGCATGGCTTTACTTATGGAGGTATCCAAAAGAAGTGATAGTCAGCTGTAATTTAGTTACACAACCTGTCTCATAGGGTTCCGGACAGCAGTATGTGGAATGGTTAAAAATATGTGACAAGAGTTCATATCTACGAAATGCATGAGTACTGTAACAGACCTTTCTTGCGACAGTCCTGGAGCATGCACAAGGCTAGAAGGTTCATGAGTCTTCTTGTAACATTCTGGCAGTGTATTCCTCACTGAACAAAAGTGCTGCCACGTGACTACAGACTTCACCTAGACTGCAAGGAAAGGGGTAAACATTGTTTAATTAAATCAGCTTGCATCTATGCAAACAAATAATGCTTCTGGAAGATGCTGTGTTGCAGGTGCAGCTATGAGCAAACTTACTCCACTTTACATGAGCAGTGGCCACAGTACACCTGACCTGCTTTGTGATCCAGGCATACCCATGAGTCATGGGGTGGGCTGGTTGCCCTCTGCGACTGCTTGACATTCGTACGTGGCCTGGACAAGAGTACAAAACCAATACACTAGTTTATGGTTTGTGAAATGGTGACAACTCTCAACCAAATACCCTATTAGTTTTGACACCATGGCAGAGGTTTTACAATGACCATCCTGTCCATGACATCCTATGTTTGAGAATAATATCAAGAGATCAGCCTCAGACTTGCAAGTAAGTGGAAGGAATGTGACACATGAATTTAAATGTGCATGCATGTGGCACAACAGAACAAATATGCGACATGAAATAAATCTTGTCTTTTATTTTACATCAGTGGTTCTCAGCCATGGATGTGTCGGGGATCCTTTGCGGACCGCTGGCAGTGATGGGAGACCCCTTCCAGCGGGCGGGGGGCAGGGGCGTAAGTTAGCAAAGCCAAACTTCAGATAACTTTCTTTGTAGCCACGTAACTTGGACATGATTACGCGGCTCAGACAAACACGTAACTTTGCGTCCTAGGCCAACCGGGTGAGACTCCACGGCACAGCCACCGATGCCAGTCGAAAATCAGGATATGTAATATGATATCCCGCCGCGGGGCACCCGAGACAGGTTGTTCGGGAAGCTGTGGGGAAGAGGGAAAGGAGGTGACCGACATGACCTTGTGCGGATTGCTGCCGTAGTTCCGGAAGCAGGTTGCAAATCAGTCACGGCCGGATTGAACTACAAAAAAAGTGCCACCTAAAAAAAAAAAAAAAAGATTACCACTGCTTTACATGTTAGTGTTGAACATCAAATTCTACTAATATGGTGGATGTCCCAGGCGAGTACACCGCACCAGCTACTAGCCTCGATCAGAGCCCATCAGTTATCGGCATAAAATGGGAGATGCCTGCAATCGCACGTTTTGCTACTCACTGTACAGTACACAGCACAGCTCTGCGATGCGCAGTCAAGAAGGCTGTATTCCTGAGAACGAGACATTCTGCACGAGCAGTTAGACGTGTTTCATAACAACTAGGCGTCCTTGCTGACTGGATTTCTACTGTGCACTTCTGAATGAGGATTGTTCCTGCTAGGCGTGGATGGAATACACACAGATGGGATGAACAGAAACATGGCAGGCATCGGGCATGTAATACTCATGATTTAAGACAACCCTGAGACTGGGGAAAACAAGGACAAACACGACGAAATCTCAAAGCACAGCTTTGAATTAATTTTTCCAACTCGTCCTTTTTATAGGACGCCTCCACCATCACAAGAACTTCCTACTGTCAACCCCACAATACTCGCCAAATGGGCAAGACCCAATGACCCCGATTCGAAGAACCGAACAAACTTCCACAACAATAGAGCAATAGAACATCATCCACCTTTACCCCCACACTCACCGAAAGGCAACCCTAACATAGCAATTCAAATAAAGAAAAAAAGCACAGAAAGACAACACTTCACATCACTTGCACAAAACATCATCGAGAATTCTCACGAGATAAGAACGTACGCAACTCCTTGTCTAACACAATGGACGGAACACTTATGCATTTTCCAGCACTTGTCATCCGAACAGTCTCTTTCATTTTGAATGAATACACCAATAGCTGGATGTCTTGTTATCTGAACCCAATAATTTTGGCTTCAAAGCGGGACAAAATTGTTAGGCAAAACAGGACGCGATCATTACATGTAAAGTGGTACCACGTCGCTCACTTTTTACTCTCTCCTATTCTGTTGATATAATTAAATCACATATTAATTGGGCATTGGCACAAATAAATTGTTAACATGAATATGTTAACAATTTAGTTACATGCTGCGTAAATTTTATGCACGTTTATAACTACGCAGCGTGCCGAAATTGTTTTTATTTTTGAATGTTTCAGTTGTATTCTCAAGTAATCTCTCTAAAAAACAAAACAGTCGTGATAAATTAAAGAACAAAACAAAACATCGACAATGCTTAGGTGCTAGAAAGTTTTATACATAATTCAATTATTGCGCAGTATTTGGTAACTGACAAAACTGACTAAAGCTGGGACCAGTGTCCCAGCTTCAAGCTAGGTTAATGCTCCATCATGCCCAGTTTGTGATACTGGTCAAGCTGGTGATGCTGGACCAAGTTGGTGAAGCTGGGCCAAGCTGGTGAAGCTGGGCCAAGCTGGTGAAGCTGGGGGAATGCTAAATCATGCTGGGGGAACTGTTTAGATGGCAAACAGCCTAGTAGTGTAGCCATCTTATCAGATCAAATAGATACACAGAATAAGCAAGCACATTATAAATAGCCTACTTGACTAGAAATTTATTCCTTGGGTGGTCGGGGTGCCCTGTTTCTTTGCCCTTGCTTGGTATTGTCGGGTAGAAAGCTTTTCAGGAGTTTCCTTACTAAACCGTGCAGTGCAGGAGCCTCGTGCCGACTGGCCACTGGTGTCCTTGTTCTCTCATAATACACGAGACCGCCTGGAGAAATTGTGAACAGATCTTTGCTATATAGGCAATAAAACATACTCTGCGAGCTTTCATTCTCATTGTGATTTGTGAACATAACATTTTAGATGTGATTGCGATATAAATATAAATATCTTAGCATTCTTCTAACATGTTACCTTTCATAAAAGTCTGTCATCTATCATATAGTGGCAAACCATACTCTCGGCTTTTTGCACCGAAACCTGAACCTGCCAGCACCGGGGATAAAACAACTTGCATACTCCATTAGTTTGCTGTAAGCTTGGTTTTGCTTCTGTGTGGTGCCGTTGGCAATCTTACCTAGTTAACAAACTTGAATCCATCTAAAACAGCTTGCATTTTATTTTTTTCTGATTACTCACCTTTCACTAGCATATCTGGATTGCGCGAAGCTGCTAACCTTCACAAGCTTTCATTAAGGTGCCGAATATCTTGTCTCTCTCCTTCACCGTATCTTTCACATAACATGCCTCTTTGTGAAATGCTGCTTTTACCTCCTGGCAGTTTTCCCCCGCGTTTTGACCACTCCTGTAAGTCATAACCAATTTTTGCATCAACTACTTCGTACAGTAATTAAAATTTACCCTTGGCAATCAACGATTGGAACATACTCTCAAACAAAATTGTTACCATAACTGGCACATATAAATTTGCTGCCTCTTTAACCACTTTCATTTCTGCAATATCCGACTAATTCCTTCTACTGCGTTAAATTGCATGCCAAAATGTTTGGTTGAAAAACAAAACAAAAAACATCAACAAATGTACCACTTCTTCAATGCCTGTATGGGCCTTCAAGTATAATAAATGATGTTGATGATGGTTAGTGGCTGATCACTCGGGCATTAAAACTAGCTTTGTTGGCTTGACGCCCGCACAAAGTATCTACTTGCTTGCAAGGGCTGCAAGTTTGGTTGGGGTGACCGGCAGCTTCCCTGTTGCTTCATCCTTCAAAAGACTTCGGCACGGTGCACCCGTCACGCTCCGCATGGAGCGTGACGGGTGCACCGTGCCGAAGTCTTCGTGGGTGTAGATACTCCGACACAGGTCTTTGATGAACCTCTTCTCAGGTAACTTCCTCAGCAAGTCATCCAGCTTTGCCTTTGGTGCCCTTATGTTGTCACCAAGGTGTAACTGCATTGAATAAGAAAGCATTTGCTTACAGACAGGAAACACAAACTTCCAAACTCATAAACCTCACTTAGTTCAAACTTAACTTCGAACTGCCTCGAACGGTGGCAGCCCGTGTCATAAATCACCCTTGACGTGCCCTTGCCTCATACTTCTCGAAAAGTTGGAGATACCGTGGTAGCTTTGCAAAGTGACACTGTAAGGAGCGTCGCGTCTATTGAGATTCGTTCCCGCACTCTCCTATTTCGATAGAATATACCGAGCAGTGTGCTTAAACTCAGCCCTAATGGTGAGAAACCGATCCAGTGGCACGACACGGCGGCAGTAAGGCCGCTGAATCGGAGCAGCTAGGAATTGTTTACAATGAATTGACTAGGCTGTGTTGAAGGCTTCACGTTTGGCTGCAGCGGGAAACTGCAAGCTGCATTCCTTTCTCCAGTTTCTACATCAATATTCTTTGCTACGTTTGGTTCTTTTCTTTTACTTTTCTTCCTATTAAACTTTGCATTGACTGCAGGCAATGTCGAATATTTGAGTTTTCAGAGCAAGGGGCCCCAAGGCCAGTACGTAAATCTGCTTGCAATGACTTCAAATGACGTGTAGCCAAACGACTTTTAGACTTGTGAGTGAGAGATTATTTCATTGCATCCACTTTGTGTTTTGTGGTAGCAAGGCTTAGATGTCATAAACAAGCTTCCAATGATAAAACACAGAATGCTTAGATTAAAACAATCTTGGTCACCTACCATGCCACCTTCGTTAGCAAGCACAATTGGTGCAGGGTGTGCACCTGGCAAGGCCGGCACTGGCAGCAGGACTCATATAATCAAAATATTATTTTTAATTGGACAAGATACCATTATCATCAGACATGACTGTTATCTTCAGTTGCATTAGAGGACCCACTCAAGTGGAAAACAGGGTATTCTCAAAACTGTACCCACATCTTGTTTTTAGATTTTCATCTGTTTAATTCTAGCTTAATTTAACGAAAATTTCGACACCAAATAAAATGGGTTAAACTCCTGCCTCTCATTGATGTACATTACAACACTCTCCAAACTGCCATACCTGGAATTCACACTATCCTATCTTCTTTTTTTTTCCTGCAGTTACCCATTTGTTGGTTAACTTGCTAGGCACCAAACACTGGTGGTAGTGCTGCAGGTGCAGGCTGCACAATCTGACCTTAAGCATCTGGCAGTACTTTGTGTACTGGCAGTGCACAAAACAAGAAGGAAAGAAACTTGCAATGACTGCATGTGCAGATAAAACACCATGTTTTACAAAGCCTGCGCCAAATAGAAAGCCTCAAAGGAATGCTCAACTGAATCGTACACTCTAAGCCCGGTCCCACTTAGTAAGAAGGACATTTCTTCGATTTCTTCCCACTTACTTTAAGGGGGCGACATACCTCTTAATATTACATGGGGATGCTCCCTCTTAATTAAATAAGGCACCACACCTCTTAAAGTAAGTGATACGGCATGTCCCTTAAAGTCGAGGTTAGTCCCCCTTAGTAAAAGGGACATTTTTAAGATATTTTCTCTCTAAAATTTGGAGGGATGGTGGCCCGCTTAGGGGTCACACTTAAGGGGTATAGTCCCCCTTAAGTCGGGGTCACACTGCTTGTACATCATACAAAATACAGTAAAAGCTCGATAATTCACACTTTATTAATTCGAAATTACCGATAATTCGAATCAGCCGCCATGGTCCGGCCACGCTGCATTGAGTTCTATGTGTAAATATTCCTCTAATTGGTTGGCAAATTTGTTCCGCCACCGATAATTCGAACCAAGCGCCACCGTGCGGAGGTATAGTAAACCGCAGTGAAGAGCTTTCCAAGCCAAGCGATAGATGGCGCGTCCGGCGCAGCGGCCGACCGAGCAACCCAGCTCGCCGGGCTGTCCTTGAGCTAGCATCTCCGTCGTCTCCGGCTAGGCCTTTCCGCCTCTCGCTTATTTTGTTTTTTTGCCGTTTCGCGATGTCGACGTCGGTTCGCGGAAAGTACCGCGCCAAAACACTGAAGGAAAAAGTTGAAATTCTTCGGGAGGTCGACGCCAAGAATGCAAGCAAGCAAGATATCGCAAAGAAGTTCGGAATTCCTCGAAGCACGTTGTCTACATACATCCGGAATAAGAAGGCTATCGTGGATGCCTACGAGGTCGAAGCCTTCAGTGGCGACCGCAAAAGACTTCGCCCTGCCAAGTACCCGGATTTAGAGAAAGCTTTGGTGACTTGGATCAAAGATATGAGAAGTTTGAACCTTCCGCTAAGCGGCTTCGTCATAATGGCGAAGGCAGCCGACTTTGCACTGCGCCTGGAATACGACGACTTCGCCGCCTCCGAAGGGTGGTTTCACCGTTTTCGCGAGAGGCACGACCTTGTTTTTCGTGCAGTGTCTGGGGAAGGGCAAGATACCAACATGGAAACGTGCGCAACGTGGAAGAGTGGAGCGCTGCAAGACTACCTGCGCAGCTACTTGCCGTGTGACATTTTTAATGCGGACGAGACTGCCTTGTTTTTCAAACTCCTGCCAAACAAGACCATCACCTACAAGGGGGATAACTGCGCTGGCGGTAAGCGAAGCAAGGAACGCGTAACTGTCATGCTTGCAGCCAACATGACGGGGACGGAGAAGCTGCCTATCTTTGTGATAGGCAAATCGGCAAAGCCTCGCTGCTTTAAAAACATACGCTCTCTGCCCACCGACTATGCGGCAAACAAGAAGGCGTGGATGACCGGCGCGTTGTTTGAGCAGTGGCTCAGGAAACTGGACAAAAAGTTTGAGCTGCGCAATCGGCAAGTGTTGCTCCTTGTCGATAACTGTTCGGCACACAATGTGGACATTGAGCTGAAGGCCATTTAGTTAGCTTTCCTACCACCCAACACGACCAGCATGCTGCAGCCCATGGACCAGGGCGTGATTAAAAACATGAAGACATTTTATAGACTCCACTTGCTCGAGCGCATGATTTTGTGCTCGGGAAACGAGAGCCCCTACAACATCACGCTCCTTACTGCGATGCACATGCTTGTGCATGCCTGGGATCAGGTGACAGCGGCAACGATCGCAAACTGCTTCCGTCACTACGGTTTCGATATTGCAAGCTCAGAGGCGACAGCCGATTCGACGGCCACGGCCGATTCCGGACAGGACGGGGAAGACATTCCGGCGAGTGTACGCCAGGCGCTGCAAGACGTCGATTTCACGGATTACGTCGATGCAGACAAAAGCGCGATGGTGTGTGGTGCCTTGACCGACGAGGAGATAATCGCGCATGTCAGGGGCGGAGAACCCGCCATGGAGGATGATGATGGTGAAGAAGAAAACGAAAAAGCGCCTGTGCGTCCATGCGCGTCGGAAGTCATGGAGGCTCTCGACGTTGTCCATCGCTTCTTTAGCTTTGAAGAAGACGGAGAAGATGCTTTCCGCCACGTTCAAGCTCTTGAAGGAAAAGTTATGACAGCTGTTTTCTTTAAAAAAAAGCAGAAAAAGATAAGCGACTTCTTTGCTCAATAAAGATGGCGGCCCCGAGCGGTTATGCGGCCTCTAGATTCCAAACGTGACCGCAATTCTTTGACTTTCGTTAGTTCGAATTTCTTTTAATTCGAATTTGTTTTGCGTCCCCGTGAAATTCGAATTAACGAGCTTTTACTGTACATTCTGTAGACTTGTTCTGAAACGAGTCACCGCGACACCCGTGCCTGGTACACCACGAGGCAACCAATTCAAGAGGTAGCTTTGTCACATGGCATACAAAGCACGGATGTCGCAGTGACTTGTTTCGGAGGGTCCATATCACATGAGGAAATGACGTTTTAGTGAACAGCGACGTTTGAGCGAATCGACGTTTTAGCGAATAACGGGGGCGCGCGTTAACCCATCTGCCGCGCTGCGCTTACGCCTCTTCGCAGCGACAGTCTGCGGCGGCTCATTACAAAAATGTGAACCCAGTTGGCCCACCCGAAAACGCCGCTTTGCAGCGTCTGACTATTCGCTAAAGTGTCATTTGGTGAAACGTAGGCGTTCGCTAAAACGTCATTCAATCAATTTTGTGCCTCCCCATTTCAGAACATGTCTGCGCAGTGTATTTTGCATGTTGTATAAGCAGTGTGACCCCTGCTTTAGGTTACCTCTCTTATTGTATCGTAGAATTTCTGCTTCTTTGTGTTTTGACTGTCAGTTGACATGCTGCATTGTAGTGATGCAGTTCTCGCAATTTCACTGATATTGTTTAGCCAGAGTTTTTTGGTGCTGCATAACAGAATTGAAAATTGATCTGTATATTACGTTTGATAAACAAAATCAATATGACAAATAAAACAGTAACAATCTTTAAAAGCCAACATGTGTTTGATTTGCTGTGGCACAAGAAAATATGGGAACGCGACAGAACAGCACGCGACAAAACAGCACGGTCAAAACAGCACGCGTCAAAACAGCACAGCGTCAAAACAGCACGGCGACAAAACAGCACGCGTCAAAATAGCACATGACAAAACAGCACGGCGCCAGAACGGCACAGCGACAGAAGAGCACGTACCAAAACAGCACAGCGTCAAAACAGCACGACGTCAAAACAGCACGCATGTAAAAAGGCTGTCATAGGTAGCGTTATATGAAAACAAAACAGAACGCAAAGAAAAAGGGTTGGACATTGCATGGCATTATTTAGCAGCTAGTGGAGAAACAATAAAAAAAAAAGTACGCTGGCTTCGACGGGATCGCACTCAAGTCAGTGTCCCGAGTGCTGCTGCTGTGTGATTGCTAAAAACAAAAAAGGTAGCAGTAGTTACTACTACTTAACTTCGCTAATCTCTGAAGAGATTGGGTAGTTAGAGGGGATACCTTCGCGTCGATGTTGGCTGCGTTGTCTGTTTTTTTTTTGAAGTATCAGGGAAAGAGGAAAAGTTACTGGGAAAACGATATCCATAAGTTCAAGTTATGAACCGCCATTGTTTGTGGCGGTCCGGTGAGGTTCCGTAGCACTCCTCGTTTCGTAATTACCACCTAAGCGTAAAACGTCCCCCCCCCCCCCCCCCCCCCCCAGAAAAAAAAAGCGGGAGATGCGCCGATTACAGATTCATTGATAGAAACGGTAAGATAAGGTGACTTTAATGTGGAGCGTATTCAAGGTGTACCATGGGCACCGATTCTGCGGGCTACATTTGCCGTGAATAAAATCTCCTCGAAACACGTGGCTGGAGCTTGCAGGCGAGAAGTTGTACGTTTTGATTTAAATTCACAGATTATTGCCGACGAAGGGCCTTGATCAAGTGGAAGCCGGTGAAGCAGTAAAATGCCGCAGCCTCAATGCTGTGGCCTTACACTGCAGCATGGGCTGAACACACCGTTGCCGCGCACGCTTTCTGTTTTTCCTTTTCACAACTAACGACAGCACATTGCCGTGCGATTGAATTATTTATTGTAGGCGATATCACCAGCAAACTTGCGCGTCAAAACGAGCAAAACTGCTCGAAAAAATTGCGGTGGCTTAGCTCGGCTATGCCAGGATATACGTAGTGTGACCTTATGCGCACAAAATGAGAGGCGCTATCAACCGGCTTCGGTGCAGCGTCACACTTGGCTACTGCGCAACGGAGGCGCACAGCTGGGCACGCGGTGGCGCCAGTGCGTCTGCCGCGGCTATGACGTCACTCCTCTGGAATGCGCAAACCGGCGAGGCGGGCGCGGCGGCTCCGGCGCGCCAGCTGTGCACCGTGTGACGTCCCTGCTCCTCACGCATGCGCAGCACGGAGCACGGTTCATTATGCGAGCCACGCGAAACTGCTCAACCTCGGCCAGTGCAGCTCACGCTACAAACTAGCCGGAATAAGCACCAGCGGGGGCTTCGGTACTGCCCAGGGAACCCTCATGCGCGCATCGAGTATTCTCCCCTTTCCGAACTTGCTTCCAAAAGAACAGATTCGAAAAATCGGCCGTCGACGAGTTGGCTTTCGACGAATTGGCCTAGAACCTCAATTCCTTTACAGTGCCTTATTTGAGACATGCATTTTTTAACTTCAAACGCTATGTTTAGGGTTCAAAGTTTTCGGGTTAAACCGAATATAACCGGTAAAAGTACGCCGAATTCATTTGTCCAAATTCGGTCTTAACTGAAAACGTTCAGTATTTTCGAGGGCGTTTGGAGTGTTGTGTGTGTGTGTGGGGGGGGGGGGGGGGGGGGGAGGGGAGGAGAGGAGGCGGGAGAATGTGACTCATACCTAGGGTTTGGTGTTACCCGCCGGTAAAAGTTTCGTCTATTCGGATTTATCCGATAAACTCTGAATATCGATGTGCCAATCCCCCCCCCACACACACACACACACATATATATATTACAATTAATGCTTTAATCAGCGCATAGAGTAAATGGTCCTGGGAAAATGCCACCACACATATCCTTCCAATTTCGGTCAGAACAACAGGTCACTGTACTAACGGGTCAAGACAAAAGTCACTGTTTATGTTTCCGGTTTGGGTCATACTATTTGTGCCTGAGAGGAAGGAGAGGTTGTGTTTCTGTAACCGTGAAAGCTATAGACTATAGAAATTACATAAAGTGGGGAAGAGAACAGTTGAAACGTCTC
This sequence comes from Ixodes scapularis, assembly GCF_016920785.2. Taxonomy (NCBI): domain Eukaryota; kingdom Metazoa; phylum Arthropoda; class Arachnida; order Ixodida; family Ixodidae; genus Ixodes; species Ixodes scapularis. The sequence continues at coordinate 121,351,318 of NW_024609879.1, read as the reverse complement.
TATTTCATCCTTTTCCACTCTGCCTCTCGCGGCCGCGAGTTAGGTTGATGGAATAGCATAGAATGAGTACAGGCTTCCCAGCAACTACCTCCAGTAGGATATTGATTTTAAGGTATCAACCTTTATCGAAATAACACTTGTGTGCCACTTTTGTTCTAGGACAAATTAGTATTGCCAGTAGTACGTAATGGCACCAACGCCAAATCCATGTGAAGAAAATATTAATTGATACAATCGCGTTTTTTTTTTCTTTTTTGTCCAGCATGCGTTTACATTTGGATATTATTTGTTTATTTTTAATAAGAAACACTGCTCAATTGAGCTCCGAATTTCAGAGAATTCGGAATCAAACAAAAAGAAACTCCGATAAACTACAAATTTTTGGCAAAAAATAAGCTCAGAAAAACACCCTCCGAACTTGACGAAAACTAAACTCCAAAAACACGGAACCCTACTCGTTACTGTCCTTATTACCACTTCCTTTCGAAGTTTTCAGCTTGTCTGCGAGATCGGTTCAACTTTCAACCGGGGGCGCAGGGGTCTTCAGGAAGAAATCTGGTTTTTCACCTGATAGGTATTTGTACCGAAGTTTTTGTTAAAAGAAGAGAGTTTAATCGTGAAATCAAACAACGGAAATCAAGAGCGTCCGTAAATGCCGCGCATTTTTTAACATCCCTAGCTTCCCGGTCTACTAGAGGAGGGCATAAATACGAGTGTTTTAATGTCATTCTCGCCGTCGGCGCGAGGTTATCACCTCTCGCAGTCGTGAAAATGGGGGAAAACGCACTGAGTACAATGCTTGCTAATTTCTCCATCTTGATATTTGCCTCTCCGACCGAAGTGGCACTGAAGCTCATGCTCGTCCTGCGTACAAATACGATCACACGACAATAATGTCAGTTCACGATAAGGCCCCAGTGCGTGTTACAGAACTGGTCGCGTCGGCTGCTAAAGACGGCAACAAATAAGAAGACCAGTACCTGGTACTCAATATACATTTTACACAAACGCTTTTAATTATTGCATTTTCGTTAGTATACCGGTTTTTGTCAATAAACCTACTATAACTGAGAAGTTTATGAGTCTAAAAATATTCCCCGCAATAAACCGAAAACTTTTGTTTGGAATAAAAACCCCCCAAAAAAAAGTGCACGGAATGTCAAATAATAAAAACCGAAAACGCCGAACCCTAGCTATATTGTCAATGTCATGTTTTGACGCTGTGCTATTTTGTCGCTGTGCTGTTTTGACGTCGTGCTGTCTTGACGCAGTTCTGTTTTGGCACGTGCTCTTCTGTCGCTGTGCCGTTTTGACGCTGTGCTGTTTTGTCGCGTGCTATTTTGACGCGTGCTGTTTTGTCGCCGTGCTGTTTTGACGCTGTGCTGTTTTGACGCGTGCTGTTTTGACCGTGCTGTTTTGTCGCGTGCTGTTATGTCGTGTGCTGTTCTGTCATGGTGCCGAAAATATATTGCAATCTCTGTATCAAAATAGCAATTTTATAGCGAAGTTCTGTTAGCTTATACAGATTAAAAAGATGTTAGAACGGCTTCAGAAATTGGCATTACTTGAACTATCCCAAAAGTTTCATGCTGCAAAGTGACACCTTCTGACCATCATAAGCAATAGCAATACAACCATGCTGAATATTGTGTTTTTTCAGTGGATATCACAAGAAAAAAAAAACAATACATTCTTAAAAAAGCCCGTTTATTCACTTTCCCGCACAACACTTGAAGGCAGCTTGGCGAATGTCGATGCTGAAACATAGCAATACAAGCGTGACGTTTTACATTGCTTAATGTCACAACTCGGGCTGCATTTTTCGGTCTGTTCATATGTTTCGACATGATTCGCTGAGCTGCCTCCATGATTTACGGTGAAATGCTATCCAAGTGTTGTTCGGGAAAGTAGGTTTATGGGCTTCGAGTGCAGTTACCTGCTTTATAGCATTAAAGACAAATTACTCGTTTCTTGCCATCAGCAGAAGCTCAGAATTTCTGTGGTTTTTGAACGGCTATAAGCAATGTTTTGAGCTTTTTCGACATGAACTGAATTGCAAACTCATCATTTTCAACGAGCATTCACTGGAGGATTCGAAGGGTTTGTCCATATGCCGCAGGGTAGGAGAGTCCCCTTATGTTATACACGCATGAGCACGACTTGTGTCTCCTCTAGATTCATGTTAGCGGAGAGTTTCACTGACTGGTTTCCAGAAACGATCTGTTTCTCCGAACCGAAGAAATTCTTGGGCCCTGGAACTCTTTCATTAGTGGTACGGTCGTCCTGCAAGCAGCAATTCAAAAATTGCGGCTGCGTCAAAATTACATTTCTATTTTTGCATCCGCTTTTTCATGTACCATTGTCAAGTCAGCGTTCGCCTTGGCGACAGGGAGGCTATCCTTCCCCTTTATTTAACCAAGGGGTCGTCGCCGACGCTGCTGGGCCTGAACTGGATTCACTCGCTGGGTGTTCGGCTGCCGGAGTACCAAGAAGCTGCGCTGCACGTGGTGGAAGACGTCCCGAGCCTCCTGACCGACTTCCAGTCTCTGTTCCAGCCGGGGGTGGGCACCTTTGCCGGCACGACGGTCGACATCCATGTACCCGAGGGAGCCCGGCCTCGGTTCTTCAAGCCGCGTCCGCTGCCGTTCGCCCTGAAGGACGGGGTCACCCAGGAGCTGCAACGGCTGCAGCAAGAGGGTATCCTGGTGTGCCCATCAAGCCTCCGAGTGGGCTGCACCGATTGTTCCAGTCCTCAAGCGAGACGGCCGTGTCAGGATCTGCGGGGACTTCAAGGTCACCATCAACCCCGTTGCTACCGTCGAGAAGTACCCGCTGCCTCAGGTAGAAGATCTCTGGTCGGCTCTGTCCGGGGGACAGAAGTTCACCAAGCTCGACCCTCAAGATGCCTACCAGCAGCTGGTGCTCCAGGATGCCGCCCGGAAGTATGTCACCATTTCAACAACCATGGGACTCTTCCAGTACTCCGTTCGGCGTGGCCTCAGCCCCAGCCATCTTCCAGAGAGAGATGGATAACCTCTTCAGGGGCATGAGGCACGTGGTGGTGTACTTGGACGACATCCTGGTTACCGGTACCGACGACGGGGACCACCTGCAGAACCTGCGCAAAGTCCTGACATGACTACAGGACACCGGTCTCAAGCTGAGGCTGGACAAGTGCGTGTTCCTGACCCACAGCGTGGAGTACCTGGAACACATCATCTCCCAGGCTGGCCTGGCCCCGACACCCCGTAAAATTGAGGCCGTGCTCAAGGCGCCGAAGCCCAAGAGCAAGAAGGAGCTTCAGAGCTACCTCGGCCTCATCAACTTCGACAGGAAGTTCCTGTCCAACCTGTCGACGCATCTAGAGCCGCTGCATCGCCTGCTTCGTGACGGTCAGCAGTGGGCCTGGAAGAAGGAGCAGGACTTGGCCTTCCAGCGCAGCAAGGAGCTGGTCGTTAAGGCTCCAGTGCTGGTGCACTTCGATCCTGCCAAGCCTGTAGTCCTCACCGTAGATGCGTCGCCGTACAGGGTAGGAGCCGTCCTGTCGCACCGGGGTCAGGATGGTCAGGAATGCCCTGTGGCGTTTGCTTCTCGTCGACTACATGCGGCAGAGCAACGCTACAGCCAGCTCGACAAGGAAGGCCTGGCGCTCACCTTCGGGGTCCAGCGCTTCCATCAGTACCTGTGGGGCCGGCAATTCGAGGCAGTCACGGACCACAAGCCGCTGCTGGGGCTGCTGGGACCTGACAAGGCAGTTCTAGTGCAAGCCTCGCCTTGAGTGGTACGCTGGGCATTGACGCTGGCGGCCTACAGCTACAAGCTAGTCTACCGCCCTGGGAAGGACCTCGGACCTGCCGACGCCCTGAGCCGCCTGCCCCTGCCGGAGGTGCCTGCTGCTGTTCCAGAGCCAGCTGATGTGTTCCTGCTGGAGCGGGCCTACCCGGGGGTGCTTACCAGGACTGCGGTGGCGCAGGCGACCAGCCGGGACCCGGTCCTGTCTCAGGTGGTCAAGGCGGTTGCCCGAGGGGAGGACCTGCATCACCAGGCGTACAGCCACAGGACCGCCGAGCTGAGCTTGGAGCAGGGCTGCCTGCTGTGGGGTTCCAGGGTGGTGATTCCACAGAGTCTCCTGGCCAAGGTCCTGCAGTTGCTGCATGCGGGGCATCCTGGCGTGGAAAAGACCAAGATGGTGGCACGGTCGCACGTTTGGTGGCCTGGCCTGGACCAGGACATCGCGCACCAGGTGCAAGGCTGCCAGGTCTGCCAGGAGAACCAGCGAGCCTCGCGCCACGTGGAGATCACCCCCTGCCCGTTCCCACAGAGGCCCTGGTCCCGGCTGCACGTGGATTTTGCGGGACCCTTTAAGGGCCACTACTTCCTGGCAGTAGTGGACGCCTTCTCCATGTGGGTGGAGGTACTGCCAGTCACCAGTCCATCGGCAAGCGCGACCATTGCGGCGCTGCGGCAAGTCTTTGCGGCGCAGGGATTGCCGGACATTATTGTGTCCGACGATGATCCCGCTTTTGCCAGCACCGAATACCTGGACTGGCTGCAGAAGAATGGAATCCGCCGGATGCTGGTTCCGCCGTACCACCGTGCTTCCAATGGTGCAGCCGAGCGGGTGGTTCAGACCATCAAGGACAAGCTCAAGAAGAGCCAGCCCGGGGATTTCCGGACGCAGGTGGCCCGGGTACTGTTCCAGTATCGGACCACACCCCATGAGGTCACTGGCCGTGCCCCCTGCGAGCTTCTGCTGGGCCGAATGGTCAAGACCCCCCTGGACGTCTTGCATCCAGACCTCTGGTCCACGGCGCTCCTGAAGCAGCTGAAGCAGAAGCTGGCTGCTGACCGAGGGTGCCGTCCCGGGCCTTTGCCGGAGCCCGGAGCGTCGGTCTACGCCAGGAACTTTCATCCTGGCCCACGCTGGTCTGCCGGACATGTGGTTTCTCCAGCAAGTGCCTCGTTACTACTCGTCCGCATGCCCGACGGGACCACCGGCATACCAACCATGTCAGGCCTCGCTCCGAGACCTGGCTTGCACCCTCGGCCGTCGCTTCAGAGGACCAGCCCGCAGGGGGACCAACGACAGCACCAGTTGCGGCCAGTGGAGCACCAACCAGCACGGAGGCGACCAGCGTCGCCACTCCTGTGGCACCAGTTGAACCGGTGCCACACCCAAATCCGGTCCCTGCAGCTCCACCGGGTGGAGTGCGACCGGTTCAGGCAGCGCCCGGCGTTGCCACACCTGGCCCGTCGACACCAGTACCCAGGCGGAGTACGAGGCAGCGAAGGCCACCTGACCGCTACTCGCCGAGGTGACCTTCATCATCGACCGGCCCGGACTTTGCATGACCAGACGCCGAGTTGGTGTCGGCCGTGCGCGTTGTGTGTTTAGTTATTTTTTTTTAGAAAAAGCAAACTGGGGGGAGGAATGTGACAAGTATGTTGCGCCCCTCCAGTCCGCCCGTCTGTGGCAGTCTGGCTCGGCGGGCAACATTGGTCACCGCACCAATAAACGCCGTGGAGCGCACGCCGCTCCGGTCAGTCATCGTCCATTATCACAACCGGGCTGCGTGTTGTCTCTTCTCGGCGGGTGCTTTGGCCCCCTTCGTCCACGTTCTAGAAGGATCGTGACACGTTTGAACGGCTGGTCAACAGTAGACTGGTCTACGTGCTAGAACGAAAGAACCTTCTAAGTAATTTCCAGTGTGGTTTCCGCACTTCCAGGTCTACTGTTGACCATCTGGTGCGCCTCGAGACGACCGGCCGGGAGGCTTTTGTAAATGGCAGTTTTGTCTTTCGGTGTTTTTTGACCTTGAAAAGGCCTACGACACCGCCTGGCGCTATGGCATACTTCAGGACCTCATCTTGATGGGCATAAAAGGGAGAATGTTTAGCTGCATTTCCGACTTTCTGCAGGATTGTGGCTTTGAGGTACGCCTTGGGGCTACGGTCTCTGACCCTTTCCTCCAGGAGAATGGCGTACCGCAGGGCTGTGTTTTGAGCATCATTTTGTTTATTATAAAAATGAATTCTCTGTCTCAGGTGATTCCACCCATGGTCTCCCATTCTCTTTACGTCGACGATGTTCAAGTTTGCTTTTCTTCGTGTAATTTAGCTATCTGTGAGCGCCAAGTTCCACTGACGGTGAACAAGATGAGTAGGTGGGCTGATCAGGACGGTTTTCGGTTTTCTGCCGAGAAGACTGTGGCGGTCTGTTTCTCTCAAAGGCGGGGAGTATTTTCTGTTCCATCGTTGTCCATCAAAGGTGCGCCTATTTCTGTTAGGTCAGAACATAAGTTCCTCGGCTTAGTTTTTGACAGCAAGCTAACCTTTGGCTCACAGGTAAAGGCTCTAAGAAATAAATGTCAGCGGAAATTAAACATTCTTAAAGTCCTGGCACACTGTTCTTGGGGTTTAGACCGTCTCTGCCTTTTACGACTTTGTAGGGCAGGTGTTCATTCTGTGTTGGATTATGGCAGCATTGTCTGCGGTTCTGCTAAGCCCTCTACGCTTAAGATGTTTGACCCGGTTCATAATCAAGGCGTTCGACTAGCAATCGGGGCCTTTCGAACATCGCCTGTGCTTAGCTTGTATGCCGAGTCAAATGAGTGGTCGCTTGATAAACGGAGGTTTTATCTTAGCGCGGACTCTCCCTCAACGTTCAAATTTTTCTTTGACTATTGACATAAATTATGAACAGACCTTTCAAAACAAGCCGTCTGTAACACGTCCCTTTGCGCTCCGCGTGAAAGATGCCGCAGAGAAGTACAGCTTTGATATATCCTCTCCTGTTATGGAAACTCCGCACAGATTTGCTCTTTGGGATGATATAGCCATAACATGCAACCTCTCGTTAACAAAGTACAACAAGAGAGTTGTCAACTCCAGTGTTATAAAACAGGAATTCTTCGAGATAGCAAGTCATTACGAGCCCGGCAAGAGTTTCTTCACCAATGGGACGAAGGGCATTGGTTATGTTGGATGTGCTGTGGTGGGGCAGTCCTTTCAACGTGTTAGACGAATTAACCCCGATGCATCTGTTTTCACTGCTGAGCTTCTAGGGCTGATATTAGCTGTCAAAGAAATAATTAAACAAAAGTTTGGGAAATCCATAGTATTTTCAGACTCCCTTGGTTGCCTCCTTGCCCTTAACTCTGCAACATCCTGGAATCACCCCCTCATTTCTCTACTCCGTGCACTCTAAGAAAAAATGGAGGAAAAAAGTAGCAACGGCGCGTCTTCCTCCCTCCTACCGACGCGCCCCCAAACGGACACGAGAAAAGGGGACGAACGAAACGTTTTTCTCCCTCTCCAGGCAGACGGGAGAAAGCTTTCGCCCTCCCGACTCATCGTCTTTCAGTTTCGTTTTTCGAGCAGGTCGCGCACGTTGCTTAATAAATAGCTGTTGAGTTGATTGAGCTTCAGCGGCAGCGAAGGCCGCCTGTAATTCCGTCTTCTAGTCTAAACGTGCAGAACATTTCGGTTGCATTGACGTTTTTATCACTAATTTTATCAAACGAGGGAACGAAGCCGCTAGAAACAGCAAAGTTCCGGAGCAGTGCCAGCAGCGCCACGTACACTGGGGGATGGCCGCCTCCGGATTGCGGGACTTGCGCGGCACGGAACTACCGTGCTGCAGTAGCGAAACCACGCGGAATTGTGTCGACGTTTTCGACGTTATGGAAACCGCAGGAACTGCGTCCAAGACAGGCAGGTTTTGCTGCCGGCTGCCTGGGTGCCTTCCCCACTGAATTCTGTTCTGTTTTCCGATGCCGAGTGCAACCGGCGTTCAACGTGGTTCCGTGTTTGTGCGTTTCAGCAACAAAGCTGCAACATCATGATGGCAGTGTTGTGGGTTGTGAACAGAAGACTGTAATTATCGCCGATGTGACCGTGTGTTCGCGTATCAGTGGTGTAACAAGAAGATGAGATCGTAAAGTGTTGGGCATTGATGCCGCTGGTCGGGCCGTAATCGGAGGGGGCGGGGTGTCGGAGGTTGACGTTCCGCTTTACATTAAAAAGTTTAATACCACTTGAGGGATTACGTGCAATCGATCACCGTGTGGATAGTCATGTTGGAACGCTGGTCTGAACAGTAGAAGCTCCTATCGTACAGTGGCCAATGTGACTGTCGGAATTGTCTCATTCCCGAGAGTGATTGCGCTCTGGGGCAAGGACTGAGCAGTACGAAATCGTGACGGAAAGTATGTATATTTACAGTATGGAATTTCGGCATTAAGAAACAATAGTAAGTAAAATCGAAAAAAAAAAGCTGCGAGCTGAGTGAATATCCGGCTGAGTGAATATCCGATCTACAGAGATTAATTCAAGACGGCAGTTGCAGCTTTGCGCGAACAGCACAAATAGAAAAACCAATAGAAATACAGGCTACGACGTGCCGTGTGGGGAAACAAACTCATGGCTTCGAACACTACGAACCGCATTCGAGTGGCTTGATTTATTGGCTTTCAAATAATTACGGCATGATCGAGCGTTTACTTTTTAATAAGAGATTCATCCCCTGAGCCATTCAAAATACGCTCAGAGGTATGACATTGCTGGGAAAAAATCAACATGCTGGGAATATTTTTTATTGCTTAGGGAGTCACCGAAAAGTTCCGCACGTTCAAAACGACCAGTATAAAAGACGGAAACGCAGAGCACGGGAGTAGTGTTCGGGTTAGTGTGGTGTTCGGATATATTGATATTTGTGTGTGTCGCGTTTGTGCTCAATGTATGTTCACCTGATGCTTGAAATAAGCGTAATGTATGTATAGTAGAGGATCCTCTCAGGTTGCTACTCCCCAAGGGCAGTAGCAACCTGAGAGAAGCAAACTTTTTTTTTTTTTTTAGAACATGAATTGGGCGGTATTTAGCGCCACCTAGCCTAGCTACTTGCAATTACTCTGCGTGACTCCGCCATCTGGTGGCTAGCGATTTAATCTTCTTTCACGCTACGCGATAAACAGCGGCTTCGAGTTTTCTTTTTCGAGAGCGGCTTTTGGTTTTGCGGATTGAGTTTGCCCTTCCCCGTGATGTGCGGTTGACGAAGGAATTGTAACTCGAGGAAGACCAAAGGTAAGACGCCAAGTGCTCGAAGCAACTGGGTATCGGTTGTCTCCGTTTAACATCGCAGTGCTGTCGACGAGAAGACTGAGTAACTGCTTTCGAAGCGCAAGTTTCTGTACCTGTGGGGGAATCTGGCTTCGGAAATAAACACAGTTTGCGGAAAGCTCGTGTTACGCTTTCATTTGCTGCTGCTCTGGTCCCGTACAAGAGACGTAGCTTCCTCGTCAAGCCTTATTGGGCTCGATATCCTCGATTCGGGGCCGCCATATTGAGATGCAAGCGACGGAGGAGCTTTGCTCCCCTGTTTCAGGGACGAAAGTTTCTCCCTTTCTAAAGGAACACAGGTTACAAGACCGTTTCTCCCCTAAGGGAGGACTATCCATACCCTTTTTTCTAAGAGTGTGGTAAAATAATAAATAATAAATGCCCGCAAGCAAAATATTGATACTCAGTTCTGCTGGGTACCCAGTCATATAGGAATACACGGCAATGAGGAGGCTGACCGAGCTGCAAGTACATGTATAAACAGGTCCATTGAAACCCACGCCATTCCAGCGACTGACTATAGAACCACTCTGCGAAACAAAACGTTTCTGGCAAGTGGAGTGGAGCTCTGACTGTTACAATAAGCTCCATAGTGTTAAGCTTACTTTGAGTGAATGGCGCAGTGCCCGACATCGGGAAAGGTTTTATGAAGTTATTCTGTGCCGGCTGCGAATAGGATACACACGCCTAACCCACCGGTACCTCTTAAAAAGCGAAGATCCTCCAGTGTGCGATTACTGCTCTGAAACCTTGTGTACTCCACATCCTTCTAGTATGCCCACAATTTCATAATGAACGCTGCACCTACTTCCCAATCTTTTTTAGAGAGCATATTCTGTTCCACCTGGCACTTTTGCTCGGAGACGAGCCTCTTGTCCCACATACACAAGTGTATAACTTCTTAAAAAATATTGGTATTTTAAACCGCCTCTAGCAGATTTTAGTAAAGCGAAATTTAGCAATGTGTAATTTAGGCGCTGAGTCTTGTGATATCTACTCACCACGTGTTTGGCGCACTATGGCCAGAGTTCCTGCTGCGCCAGAAAACCCCAAATTCATTCATCCATGCATCATTACCTAAAAGATGTGAATAGCTAACTCGCTTAAGCCTCCATCTTAAAGAATGAGTTTTTAATTATTACTTGCCACTAATAAAGTTACATCTTTGCATTTGTCACTCCCAGCAAGATTTCTTGTTAGTACATGTACTCTTTGAGATTGCTTCTGGCATTAATGGAAGCAATCATTATAATAGCCAACAGTCGACTGTGCACTTAGGTTTAGAAATATTAAGGCAAGCTGGATGTGCTCAATTGATCAGTATTACTGATTATACTCGTCTTCAGCTCAAGAACCATAATAAAAAGTATTTGGCTCCTCAAAAAGTATTCCCAATTTTCCCCTTTATAAAGTAACTTTGGGTACTTATATATGCATTTAAGATTGTTGGTTGTTATTTTGTGAAAACATGTTTTAAATGTGAAAAGCATCCTGTTTTGCTGACAACCTAACCTTGTACGAGCTTCTTTCTGGTGTGCCTGAATTACGTGCAAAACAAGCTTTTTTTTCTTAAACTAACGAGCATCCACACCTCCAGACCAGCAAACGGCACCAAGCGTTCTAATTTTGAAGGTGCCAAGTGAGGCTCTCGGGGCTAATTAATCCTTGCATCAAAATTGTTCATCATGTGGTGGATAAGGTCCAAAGCTCTCGAGTGAGGGCCTGAAATCATGTTCTTGATCACGCAGATAGCTTCGGGTGGTGGAAGAAACCATGGGTCAGTTCAATTTGCACCCAATATGGTGACCAAATGTGAAGCAATAGGTTGAAGGGAACGTTCCCTTCAACTGATTCAGCAAGTGCGACCAACACTCACAGTGGTCGCAGAAACTTCAGTCTTACTTCTACATTGCTTTGCTGTGAGTCGATAAGGGCAAAAATGAAATGATTATTTTATTATCTGTTCTGCATTTTGTGATGTTGCAGAATGAAGAACCACAATGAGCATAAACAAACAAGAAACAAACAAAATGAGCAGAATGTTCAAACTACGACGATATTCGTCTTACTAAATCCCCCAGAGCTTGCTTGGTATGAAGGTAAACGGGCAAGCGCCGACTGCTCGGTAAAGCCAGCGTCGTGCAGCGGCGGCCACAGCTGCTTACTCATAGTCGAACGCCTCGCGAACCAAGCGCGGCGATGCATGCGATTACAAGAGAAGCCACTGCGTGACACTGCTATACAACGCTGTCAGTACCGAGCGGTCGACGCTCGCCCGTTCACCTTCATGTGGATCACGACTGCATCTTGTGAAGTCGATGCTGCAAGATGACTGGGGGAAGAAAGGAGATGTCCTAACAGCATATTAAACACTTATGGCCACCCGGCTGTCAGTATCTTTCCAATCTCGTATATGCCGAGGACGCACCCTGCATGATGGTCACAATTTAGCGCACCAGCACTATTCATGCTGCAATGTCCAGCCAGCAGATTAACACAGAGTGAAGGAATCTTCATTGTGTGTGAAGCACACAAATACTAGCACTCATATGCTGGCGCTCGGAAAAAAGAAAGTCATGCACAAATGACTCTCCTGTGGGCAGATTTGAATACTGGCTGAAGTACTCGCAATATAACGAATGTCTAACGTTATTATACCGTGTACCTAAGGTGTTCGCTGCCCATCAAAAGAACCCAGATGGTTGATAATAATCCTAGAAATTTGCTTGAGTGTGTCAGATATGTGTTGCATTGGTTTGGCATGATTGAATTGAGGCAAAATCAACAAAAGAGACTCCTCACAAGCTCAATCCTAAAAAAAACAGGGATCACTCATAAACTCAATTACTTCCTGAAAAGGCTCAACAGTCTGTTCAAAGGTACAAATGTTGATATTGGAAACAAAACAATCTCACACGCAAAAAAAAGAAGTTAGCATGGGTTAGTAACAAACTCAATAAAAAAAAAAAAACTTCACAGTATGGTTCAAATGTTGGTATTAAGAATAACAGTAATGCATGAAGAACAAAAGAGGAGCTGCCAATCGTAACTCACAAACTCTATAAAAACAAAGCTCAACAGTATATGTACAAAGGTTCAAATACTAGTGCTGGAAATAACACGCACACAGAGAACAAAAATACTGGGCGCACTCAAAGCAAGACAGAACCTGAATCCATCTGTGGGCATTAGGAGATGCAAAAGCGGGATGATGACATGCCCAGTTTTGTAAGCGATCTTTAGGCACTGTACAGACTTTTTTGCTTAAAGCAGCGGCCACTTGCTGCTTGTCGTGAACCGATCACCTCTCCAAATACCAAGTAAAGAAGACTTTTTGCCTCTGACAGTCTTCTGCTAATCTGGGCCAGAGGTTTACTTGTGGTACGAAGCTTCTTTTTCAGCCTGCCTAAGCAGCTCTCAAAACTGAAAGCGCTGAAGCCATCGAGAGGGCCATGTTTAAGGCACTGTTTGGCCAGATGACTAAGAGTATGTACATTATAGACAAGTTGGTTCTGTCCATAGATTTTTCCAAACTGCTGAACAAAATACTTCAGCAGATTCTTTGCATAGTCATTGAACTCAATGTGCAGTTTAGGGGAAGCCAGTGTACGAATCGCAGTGTGGAGCACGAGAAAATGCTCACACAATGTGTCGGGAAGTAATTCAAGAAGTACAACTGGGCCGCCATACAGGAGGAAGGTATGAAACTGTAACCTTCCACCTATCTAGCTCGTCCATTCCCGTAGGTCGCCTTTGGAACTGGAGAGGAAAGGTTATAGCACAGGCTCGTAGGCTGTCATCAAGGCGGCTGCGTTGCTGACGTCCAAGTATCGTCGTATGTCCTGTGCCAACCGAGTTTCGTAGCAGACGGCACATTACTCCGAGGCACACAAGATGCATGTAATCCATTGGGAAGAATGCCACAAGATCCACGTCCAGGCAGGTGAAGGGAGAGGTCCCCTTGTGGTGATGTTCGTCCTCCTGTGCACGGAATGATGAGTCCGTACGAAGTTGTGAAGCCAGGCATGGATATGTCACTTTCCCATCCATCAAGACACCTTTCAACGTGCAGAGCTCACAGGCATAGTAACCCGCGTGGCCAATAGTCCGCTTAACAAAACTTCTAGCTGGGGCATTGCAGATCATAGCCGAGGGGGTGACAGGAACATTGTTACCTTTAAAGATAAGGCCATCTTTTGTGAGCGCTTGTACCCCCACCAGAAAGGGGTGCAGATAGGATTCCAAGCACGGGGGCTTTCCTTTGCCGCAGAACAAACAAGCTCACGATGAGGGGAGCCGAGTGACCACAATTCGTCACCTTACATAAGATGGGCCAGAAGCACACTAGCAAGCTCTTGAAAAGTGGCAGCTCATCAATATTGCCTTGCAAGATGACTTCATGTGGCGCGGGAAGTGTCCTCAGCGCATCTCGAATTCCTTCTTCTAGACCGAAACGGACAAAGCCAACATCGTTGACTCGGGTGGTTCGCTGCGTACCCATGAGGGTTCGCAGATCCCTTGGGACGTCTATGCCTTCTTCCCTGCAGAATGCGGCTAGGTCTTTCACGCTGGCGTGTGTGAAATTGGTGTGTTTTTGTGCTATATAAGCCAACCTGTCGCGAGGCGGAAGAATTTCTGGAGACCCGGTGACAGCATCAGCGCTGTTAGAACTGTCCGGCGTCAAATCGGGTGCCAAACTTCTCTCGAGGTTGTCTTTCTGCTGCAGAACCATGTCATTGACGTCGGCTGAGCAGGATTACGTCACATTGGTCACATTCTGGCTCGTCTCACCTTCCAACGATGTATGCTCACAACAACTGCTGGAGAGATCCTCTTGTAAGCGCCGAGCTTTGATATCTATCATTTCTTGCACTACTCGGTCATGCTCTTTGTGGACCTTCCTCCATATTTTCCATTTACTCATACCGTGCTTGTCCCGCATTCGAAAACTTTGACTTCACTTACACAAAACAGATAAATATGTGAAAGTAATAGCGTGACAAAAAGATTAGAAAAGCACGCACACCACACGACTACGCACACTGAACACGCAAAAGCGGGCAGCTGTTAGTCATGTCGATTGCAATGCAATTTCCTCTTCGCTTTTATTTTTCTCTTTTTGCAGCATTTGAGATTTGATCTTAATCACAGGATGTGGCTATCAAACAGATCGCTGTAGCAGGACGACAGGTGACACGAGCCACCATCCAAACCTAGTATTACCGGTGTTACGAGCACAGCATCCATGGCATGGTTATCTGGTGCGTCACGCCGGACCTGACCCGGACGCGTATAAACAAACCATATCCCGTACAGCGCCTGGCCACGGCCCCTTCGGCGCGACGCAAAAGCGGCCATTTCATTGGTTTTCAAAATGTTGCGTGACATGACGTCACTTCTGCGCCGTTTGAACGCATTTGAGCGCGTTTTCGTCTCGTCAAGATGGCGTCCGCCGCTACGCTGAATCACATTATGAAATCCAGCTCAACCTGGGAGGTCACAGGATGGGGCTCAACGAAACCTATCTGATCCCGACGAGGTGGCAGGCATTAAGACCTTTAGTGCAGTCTTGCACTTGGCACATTGTCACGTATGCTCATCTGCAGGGAGTGGGCCCTCTTTCTGGGCCTCTTGGCAGATGGTTGGCCTGATGGGCGTCCAGCCGGCACCCTCTCTGAACCCCTCATCAGTCCTGGCCGACATCTGGCAAGGCTTGTGGGCTGCACCCGTATCCGACGTCCCCGCAGGGGGCACCTGTGGAAGCAGGTGTTTGGAGAGTGGCGTCTCCACGGACCCCAAGCCATGCGGGTTTGCCCGCCCACGTCTGGCTGTGCGTGGCTTTCTCGTGTCCGGGGAAAAAGGCATCCTGGTGGTTGAGCCGAGCCGAGCCCGGAGTAGGTTTGGACCCTTCGGGGCCCCCGGGTGAGGCAATACACCACTTCGGCCCCCGCTTCTCGTAGACGGGAGTCCTGGTAAGGCCCGGCCAGGATGATTCAGTCTAGTCGCCTTTTCTTCTGCTATCCCCTCCAATCTTTCGCTTTTACCTTTCCTGTTTCTTTCACTTCCTTCTCATTTCTTTTGCTCCTTTTTCACCCCTCTTTGGCGGCAAGGGCTAACCTTGGGTGGCAATAGACCTCTGTCTTGACCCACACCTGGGTATAGTTTCCCGGCAGCATTGTTAGCATAACGTCTCCAGCCAAGCCCTTGTTATGGTGCGTTACCTAAACCGCTGTTGGGGTCGGTGGTGGCGGTGCACTGCGGATTCTAAAGACTCTTTGTCCTCCTATGGTGCCCCTCTCTTCCAAACCCCGTTTGGGATAAGCCGTTAAAAGGCGCTGTCCTGAACACAAGACTATCGAAAAAGAACCTGAGGTAGAAAACTTCACAAAGTTTTTCATTGTTCATTCCCTCGATGAACAGAAACCAGTGTCAAAGCTATCGCCATTTGTTGTAGCCAAAGTACTTGAACACCTTGTAGGGTTTTTCTACAAGGCTAAGATACTCCACTCAGGAGACCTCAGAGTTGAGATAAATAACAAAAAGCAAAGTGAAGTGCTGCTCAAGCTGAGCACCATACTTGATGTGTAAGTATCAGTGAGCCCTCACCGCACACTGAACACCATCCGTGGAGTCCTCTCCGAGGATGACTTCCTTCACACTAGTGAGGAAGAACTCCTCGAAGGACTCCAAGGTGCCGGCGTCGTTGCCATAAAACGGATTATGCTCAGAAAAGACGGCGAAGAAATTCCTTCAAAACATGTCATCCTCACGTTTGAAAGGCATACACTACCACAAACAATGAAGGCTGGATACCTCAACTGCCACATCCCTACAGTACTCCATACGCATACGCATACCACAAGCATACAGTACTACATGCCCACACGTTGGCGGAATAAAGGAAACTGGTGTACTGGTTTTTGAGCAAGTTTATTTCTATAGTATAAAGTATACAGCCATAACGAGACTTAGTATGCGGCCACAACAACACTTTCTTTAGAGCAACACATATGGTGTTAGACACGCAGATTTTCATTGAATATGAGAAAACATTGTTGTAAGACAGCCGTCGAAAGCTGTTTGCAAGTGGCTGCGTAATAATACTTGATTGCACCACTGAAAATATCGTCCGCCAAATCATTATGATGGCATGAGCCCCATTTTAAGCAGCCAACTTTGACGTTTTCTTAGAACAAATACGGTAAACAGAGATGATAAACACACAACATCTAGAAATAACCCAATGCTTGCAAATTTTAAAGGGTGAAACACAGTCAAAGGTGATTTAAAAAATTAATTTTCCACGATATATATACTTATAGGCTTTGCTTCTCGAGATATTTCCTCCAAAATTGAATATCAGTTGAGCCCCACAAATTGTTGTTTACTTCCCACTCTAGGCCAGTGCGTGTTTGCATTCGCCAGTACTTCAGCAACTCCTCGGAGTATATCTATTTCATTAAGGCGGAGAAAAAAAGCCTATTTAGCAAGAGACACTTTTTAGATAACGTATAGGAGGCCCACATACCTCCCGGCTTTTCATTTCCTTCTCTGGACCTCATAACAAGATGATTGATTCGAGTGATATAACGTTACGCGTTTGTTGCTTTTCAAAAGCCAGTTCCATAAACCATGACGTCATATGCGTACGCACAAATTGTTCATTTCAAAGATAGAAGTGGAATCAACACTAAGGCGCACGCACACATGTTCTCTTGATACTAATAATGCGGTGGGTGTGATAAAAAACACCATACGACACTCATTCGAGTGAAGAACAGATGAACTCAAAGGTGTCGTATGAAAACAGTTCATGAGTTTAGCTCAAACTATTCTATGAATATTGAAAATAAAAGGAAGGTTGATAGGTACAAGACGAAAATAACAAAGATACGGCCGACATGTAGGAGGGCCCATATTATAAAATATGTTGCTACAGTAGGAGTTCCAAGAGTGCGAACTTGAGCCCCAAGCGTTTGTCAACATGAGCCGGAGTCGCTTTGCGTTTTTCGACGATGTTGAAACTTCTCGGATCTTGAGTTCTGTCCGTAATGCGCCGGGCGTAATTAACTCATGATCCAGGTCATCCGGCTTACTTGAACATAGTGTGGGACTCAGCCGCTCTCTTTTGCTTCTTGATGCTTGGATCCCACCACAGTTCCAGTACCGTAAAAACCCGCGTATTATACGAACCCGAATATAATACGAGGGGCGATTTTGGAACCGCGAAAAGAAAAAAAAAGTTTTCATCCGCGTATAATACGACCAAAAGGTACCTGCATCGAGAACCTTTATTAGCACCATGCGCTCATTCATCGCTATCGCTCTCCTCGGACGACTCGGACGACGCCTTGTCCGACATCTCTTCCCACAGACAGTCATCCTCTGTGCCGTCCAGCGCGTTTGATATGCCACATTTTTTGAACGCGCGAACGATCAAGTCTTCGGGAATGGTGGCCCACGCGTCCGCGATCCAGTGGCACAGCGTAGCCGAGGAAGCCCGTTTAAGCCGTCCAGTGGGGGTCACCGCGGGCTCTCCCGAGCTCATCCACTCCACGTAGTTTTGCCGAACACGGTCCTTGAGAGGCTTGTTTATGCAGACGTCGAGTGGTTGTAATTGAGATGTCATACCTCCCGGGATAACAATGAGTTCAGTGCCGGATTCGCGCAGCAGTCGCTTCACCGACTCTACAAGGTGGCACCGAAACGCGTCCAACACGAGGATAGACGGAAACGAAAGCAGCGCTCCCGGCCGCCGACACCAGACTGACTTAACCCAGTCAAGTACGAGGGTCTCATCCATCCATCCTTTGTCCTGGCACCTCACAATGACGCTTTTAGGAGGAAACTTCTCATTCTTTGGCAGGGTCTTCCTTTTAAACACGACGTATGGCGGTAGCTTGCGTCCGTCCGCCGTACAACCCAGCATGACGGTGACCCGAGTCTTCTCGTTGCCGGTAGTCCGCACACAAACCTACGAGAGCCCTTCTCGTGCACAGTGAACGCCGACGGCATATCCAGGTACACTGGCGTTTGATCGGCGTTGCCAATCTGGCCCAGTTGAAACGTCGTAGCCTTCCGTAGGGACAAAATATGGCGCTGGAACGAGATGAGGGGCTCCTCATACCGCTCAGGCAGCTTCTGCGATATTGACGTGCGCCGACGAAACGAGAACCCAGCGCGGGTCATAAACCGAGAAACCCAGTGCTTGCTGGCTTTGAAATCCGTCGGCGGGATGCCTTTTCCTCTCGCCAGCTCCCTGGCTTTCTGCTGAAGAAGCTCGATGTTTACAGCCAGATGCTGTGCACGCTGATCTTTGATGAAAGCAGTCAGCTCCTCCTCGAGATCTGGAAAGGACCCTTGCTTCGAACCTCGGAAACTTCTTCTTGTGCCGCTGCACGCAAAAAGGGCGGCCTTTTGACGCCGCCAGCCTCGAATGCTGCCTTCGTTTACGCCGAACCGTCGTCCAGCGGCGCTGTTTCCGACGGCCTCGGCGGCCAAAATAACTTTCCTTTTAAACGTGGCCGAGTACTGCTTTCTTGGTGCTGGCGGTGCTGGCATCGTGAAGCTCGTCAGTTGGCGTCGGTTGGCGAACGTGGTACAGAACGTACAGAACTGTGAACTGTCGCAAAATGGCGTCGTCACATGGTCACATTCCGTTGCAAATGTCTTCTTTTTTTTTTTTTTAGGACAGCTGCTGATGATGATGATAGGCGTTTCTATTGCACGATATTCTGAAACCGAAACCGTAACTGGGTGCACGAAATAAGCCCCAAAAATTGTGGGACCCGAATATAATACGAGGGCGAAATTTTGGTCTGCTAATATTAGAAAAAAACCTCGTATTATACGCGGGTTTTTACGGTAATCATCATCAGCCTTGACATATTGCCTTATCGGCCTCTCAAAATCGTAGTGCTCTAACCGTTTTGAAAGTTTTATCGCATCTCCGGCAGGTTCAGATTTATTGGACTTGGTATACTGAAGCCGTTTCAAGACGTCATTCTTTTTTTCCAGCCCTTGACTAGAAAGCTTGCCGAGACACTCGCATTGCGTATGTTTGGCAGGTGCGTGGTGGCAGAGGATATGAATGTAAGGTGTTACTCATTCCTTACCATACCCCTTTGTTCTGGTGCTTCTGAGACTAATGAAAGTGTCTAAGAGCACTTGCCTCAATTGTTATTTGTTTTACCATTGCATCTGTCTTGCACACGACAAGCATTTTGTTAAGCGTCCTCCACAGAAGCAACACGTGATCTTTTGTTTCGGTGTGCAGCGTGTTGTTCAATTTGGAGGGGAGTGTCTTTTTTGGCTTTCCTTTGTTCGAAGCATGGGTCAACTGTTGAAATGCTCTGTCGCAAGCTAGGATTAGCGCGTTTATTGGCACTGGCCATACAAATCGGACAGGCATAACAGGCTGATGCAGACTGCATTCCGAGCACCAACAACATATATTTGAGGTCGGAACCGAAGCAAACTCACTGGAAAAATTTCTTCATCAAAAGAGATTCTTCCAGTCCGGGTTACTTTGTTCGCCCCAGAGAACAGCGAGCAAAGAGATTTTGGAACAGCTACATAATATTCATCTATATCACCGATCCCCAGAAGATGATGTTGCTTGGGATTCTGTGTGTTACTCACACATTTGCGGATTACAACAAATAAAAACTGTCCGTGCGATCCGGCCACTAATTCGACAGCCATCTCCTTCTAGCTTAACCAAGAAGTCCTCAGTCATGAGACTCTGTAATTTTCTACTCGCGACGGCATACATTTTTTATGTACCCCCATAGCTGGGATACGAACGAGACCTGGGCACCTAGAGCATCTCTGGGGGTTCGAGAGATCTCAGATAGGTTGTCAACACTTTTTGGTACTAATTAATCAAGCTCCAAAGAGGAATTATAGTAGAGATGGCCTTCCAGAATGTGTCACTCAAAAAGTGATTGTCCAGTAGAGTGGTCTGCTCAACTACAGTGCATTCTTCAACATTAAGGTTATCAAAGTTTTTGCTGCTGGTCAGAAACTTTGTCTTCGTGCGGGTGCGCACTTCCGGCTTGCATTTACTTTTGTACAGAATTTGGTGATTGAAACCTTTGGAATCTTGCATGAGTAGTACTTGGAACGTCAGTGTTGTGTCCATAATACGTACAAACTCAACTTTATTTAGAGTATATAAACCAGCCCGTGGGGCTGGCGGAGAGTACATAGTGGAGGTTGCTCCTATGCTCGGCGGGGACGCGCGCGGTCTCGTGGGGGCGTCCCAGGCGCGCGAGGCAAGCGCAAAAGAAAAACGACATGCACCCGGTTCGTTGCTCTCCGGACGCGTGGTCCCATCTGGTGAAACTTGGGGGTACCCCAATATACGCACTCCTCGGCGAAGACCGGGACGGGAGAATTTGAATACACAACACCCCTCCCGCTTAAACAAATTCTTTCAAATTGGTGGGATGGCGCGTTGTCGGACTTCATCGGCGAAGTGCGGTCGGTGCGGTGTTGTTGCTCTCAGACGAATTTGTAAGTCGCGCAGCAGCGGGCAAGGGGGACCCAGGAGCAGTGGCCAGAATTACTCTGTCTTCGGCAGGTGTTTCCTCAGTTTCAGTCTTAGACGTTCCCAGTATGTTGTGCTTTGCAGCGGACCCGGCATTGTCACGAGTTTCTGTGGATCGAGGCTTGCGCCACCAGAATCCGAAGTGCGATCAAGTGTATCAGGAATGTCCGGCATGTCTGACGTTCGTCGGCGAATGTGGTCAACGTGCTGTTTTTAATATGTGCCATCTTGCAGCTTTACCTGATATGAGATTGGTCCACTGTGAGAGTAGATGGCAGGAATCCAGCGTGGATGTCCCGACGTAATGCTGTGAGCGAACACGCTGTCGGCGAGGCAGAATTCTCTTGTCGTTCTGTTGCTCTGCCTGTGCTTTTCTTGGTGCTGCTCGACGTAGCGCTGATGATCTGGGTGGACGGTGTCCAAAGCCGACCTGAGTTGGCGTGACATCATTAACTCTGCCGGGCTTCTTCCTTTCAAAGTGCTTGACAGGATATGCAGCTCAAACAAGAAACGTGTGAGGCACACATTGATGTCTGGGCGCCTCAAGCGTCTCAACGCTTTTTTGGTGTCTTGAATGAACCTTTCCGCTTGACCATTCAATGATGGATGGTAGGGAGACACTAATGCTTGTCGGATGTTGTTGCGGACGAGGAACGCGCAGAACTTCTCTGACGCGAAGGCAGGGCCGTTGTCCGAGACAACCACATCGGCAATCCGTGTTTGGCAAACATCCATCTCAGTTCGCGGACGACAGTCGCTGCCGACGTGGACTTCATAATTCATACTTTTAACCACTTAGAATACGAGTCCACGACCAAAAGGAAGGTCTTTCCTTGGAAGGGTCCCGCAAAGTCCACGTGCAGTCGGGACCATGGCCTGGAGCTGTATTCCCAGGGATGCACTGGAGCTTGTGGAGGCGAGTCCCTTGTGACTTGGCAAGTTGCGCAGGTGCGGACCCGCTCTTCAATGTCCTTGTCCAGGCGTGGCCACCAGATGTAGCCTCTGGCGAGCCCCTTCATGCGCACCATGCCAGGATGCACAGAATGGAGAATCTTAAGGATTGCGGGGCGGAGGCCAGGTGGCACAACTACACGGCCTGCCCCATAGAATACAGTCGGGGTATGCGGAGAGTTCGTCGCGGCCCACATGGTGCGGTTAGAATTCTTCCGATGGCTTCTCGTCAGGCCATCCATGCCTGATCCATCGGAGGACGCGGCAAAGCTTCGGATTCTGCTTCGTTAGTCGAGCAATTCGCTCTGTGTCTACTGGGACCTCTGGAGCAGCCTCGAGTAGGAGAACGTACCCCAAAAGTGGGGTCTCGAAGTCCTTTGTCGGCAGAGGCAACCGACAAAGGACTTCGAGACCCCACTTGGCAGCAGCGCAGCGCCGCATCGACACATCGTTCATACTTCGTGCCTTGCCATATTACAGATCGCCGCGGCCCCTGCTCCTTGAGGACTGCACTCTCACGAGTAAACCATTCAAGTCCACACGTGCCTCAGCATCAGACAGCCACGTCATCGGCTTCTGAGTGGTGATTGGTACGGCCTTCGTTCGTCGCCAGGGACCAACGATTACAAGAGTGGACCACCACAAGCCACCGGCACTTGGCAGCAGCGCAGCGCCGCATCGACACATCGTTCATACTTCGTGCCTTGCCATATTACAGATCGCCGCGGCCCCCGCTCCTTGAGGACTGCACTCTCACGAGTAAACCATTCAAGTCCACACGTGCCTCAGCATCAGACAGCCACGTCATCGGCTTCTGAGTGGTGATTGGTACGGCCTTCGTTCGTCGCCAGGGACCAACGATTACAAGAGTGGACCATCACAAGCCACCGGCACTTGGCAGCAGCGCAGCGCCGCATCGACACATCGTTCATACTTCGTGCCTTGCCATATTACAGGTGTGCATATATTTCTGCTCTTTCCTCAGTTAATATTGCTCTGAAAAGCGTTGTCGCTGCTGCCTGCAAGTCGCTTTGTTGAAATTGTGTGCCCACTTCGGTTTCTGTTTATTCTGATATTACAAACTTTTCGCTTAGACTATCATGGAAAAAGCGCTAGAAGATCTACGTCGCGAGCTACGGGCAGACTTGAGGAGCTTGAAAGAGAGCGTCAAATACTGCAGCGACACGTGCGACGGAGTAATGTCCATTAAAAACGACATAAAGGAACTGCGAAAAGAAATCCTAGAGCTTACATTACGGAATCAGGAGCTAAACGCAGAAAACTGCCGACTGGGCGCTAAAGTAGAAGAACTGGAACAATACCAGCGATCGAACAATCTTGAGATCAAGGGGGGTACCAGCCGAAGGAGATGTGAATGATATTGTCAAAAGGATTGGTGCCCTTCTCGAAGAACCCGTGGACGATGCAGATATTGACATCTGCCACCGCGTCGCCACATTTAAACCAAATGAAAAGAACATAATTGTCCGTTTCATCCAACGCACGAAACGAAATAAAATCCTACAAAAAGCTAAGAAAAAGCGAATCACTACGGCATCTCTCGATTTTGGCGGGACCGTTTCTCCGATTTATATAAATGAACACCTTACGAGCCTGAACAAGAAACTGCTAGGAACGGCCATCGCGCAGAAACGAAAGGTTGGGTGGAAGTTTGTGTGGTGTTCTGGTGGGAAGATATTCGCGCGTAAAGATGAAAACTCAGATGTAATTAAGGTTTCGTGCCTTAGCGATGTCGAGGGAAAAATCAGGAACTAATTCCGAATATGTAGATGACAGCTACTTTTTTTTTTCTTTGAGATGGCTGTGCACGACCATTTTTATGAACCACATGAAGTTAACGCGTTGATTCGTGGGAATAAACAGAAGTGCCTTACACTCTTTCATCTAAACGTGAGGTCAGCACGATCCAAAACTGATGAACTTTGTTTGTTTTTTAACAGGTTTCAACCATTGTTTAATATTATAATGCTCACTGAAACTTGGTATAGCGATGACAGTGATTTTTTTGTTTTGCCAGGTTACGCCCATTTTTATTTGAACCGCAAACAAAACCGTGGCGGTGGTGTGTCCATTTTGATAGCGGACACTGGTTTCGAGATTGTACCCGAATTTTCTATGATTACAAACGACTACGAAGCATTATGCATACGCAAAAACCTTGAAGTGTATTGTGTTATCTACCGACCACCGAAGGGAAATGTATCCCAGTTCTTTGAATTTTTAGATAAGCTATTCACCGCTATCACTGAAGTGACGTGCAATTTCACCCTTGGCGGTGATCTAAATATTGATATGCTTGATGTATCGTGCAACCAGACTGAACTTTTATTATTGTTGTCCGCAAATAGTCTTCATAATGTAATATCTCATCCCACACGTATCACAACATCATGTTCTTCCATGCTTGACTTGTTTATCACAAATCATGAAAGCTCTGATATTACTGCTGGGGTGCTGTGTTCGGACTTAAGTGATCATTTACCTATATTCATGCTGATTCATAAACAAAATCTGTCATCAAAAACTCAATCCAATAAGGCTCCTCCCCCGAGATATCTACAAGATATCAACGAAAAAACACTGCAGGCATTTAGACGGAATATAGAGACAACAAACTGGAGCAGTATATTCGACATAGCTGATGTAAATCAAGCTTACGACAAATTTATCGAGGTTTTTAAAAATATTTATAGTCTTTCATTTCCATTGAAACTACTTAAGAACAATAAACGTGCGCGCAAACCATGGATTACTGGGGATCACTTAAAATCAATGCGTATCAAAGCTTGCTTATATAAAGATTTTTTAAAGACCCGAAACTTAGTTGTGCTTGCAAAATTTAAGACGTTGAGAAACCGTCTGAACGCAGATTTGAAGCGTTCAAAACGTAGCTACTACAACAATCTTTTTGACTCAGAATGTATGAAACACTCGGACTTAATTTGGAAGAGGCTTGGTGCTCTCTTAGGTAAAAAAACAAATTGTACTAAAATAGAATCTTTAAGTATTGATGGAATAGAAAAATCTGGTTCTGCACTTTCAGATGCTTTTAATCATTATTTTGTAAACGTTGGGTCAGGAACTTACTGTAGTGACGCAGGAAATAATATACCAAGAGTTTCTGAGACAATATTTTTTTATCCTGCCGATGAACACGAAGTTTATGCGGCGATGGCCAATTTACGCAACAACAACAGTTGCGATGTTGATAATTTAAATATTAAACCTGTTAAACTTGTCATAGATATCATTGCGCCTTGTTTAACACATATTTACAACCTTGCTCTGACATCAGGAATATTTCCCATGGGTATGCAGACCGCGAAAGTAATAGTATTGTTCAAGAAAGGGGATAGAAATTGCATAGGGAACTACCGACCTATTTCTATTCTTCCCATTTTCTCAAAAGGCCTCGAAAAAATTCTGCACACGCGAATTACAAATTTTTCAAATAAGCATAAACTCCTAACTGACTCTCAATTTGGTTTCAGGAAATTCAGGTCAACCGAGTGTGCACTCTTACACCAAAAAGAGATAATACTGGACAATTTAGAAGAAACGTTGTCAACAGTCGGTATATTCTTAGATTTCAGTAAAGCGTTCGACTGTCTTGATCATGGTATTCTTTTAGATAACTTATTTTTATATGGTTTTCGCGGTGTTTCTTTTTCTTTGTTAAAATCATATTTTCAAAGTCGTCGGCAATATGTTTCAATCAACGACCATATGTCCTCTTTGCTAGGTATTAATTCTGGTGTTCCCCAGGGAAGCATTCTGGGACCACTTCTATTTCTTTTTTATATTAACGATATTGTAACTATTGACCCTGATGTAAATTTTATAATTTACGCAGATGATACGAGTATAATCATTTCTGATAAAAATTATGAACATCTTGTTACCAAAGCAAATATTGTTCTATCTAAATTAAAATGTTGGTGCGAAATTAACTCCCTCCATATAAATACTAATAAGAGCAAGGCTGTAATATTTCAACTACATTCTAGAACTCAAACAAATTTATTCCTTCTTTTCAAATATGGTTCTGATATTATTCATTGTGTTGAAAATGTCAAAACTCTGGGTGTATTTTTTTCCTTTAACATGTCCTGGTCTGAACATGTTAAATATATTCGTACTAAACTTTCAAAAATAGTTGGAGTAATAAACAAATATAGAAACATTTTACCTACCAATATCAAACTTCAAATTTTTAAATCATTATTTTTCCCCGTCTTAGGATACGCGCATCTGATATGGGGATCCACTGGTTTAACCAACTTAAATTTGTTCCGCGTGCTGCAGAAAAAAGCTCTTCGTGCAATAGCCAATGTTCCTACGACCTCACCATCATTGCCTCTCTTTGATAAATTTTCCATAACCGACGTGTCAAAACTTTACAGTCAACGCTTAATATTAACGTACCAATCGGCCCTAAAAGGTAAATCCGAAACATTTCTGAACCTCGCTGACCTTCATTCGCAAATTCCAATTTATCAAACCCGTCAAATACATCCATGGCAAATACCAAGATCACGTACGAACTTTGGACATCAAAGAATTAAACATGCACTTCCTCACTTACTAAATCATGTCGCATCGCTAGAAATTGATATCACTTCACTTAATAAAAATAGCATCGTTAACATTGTATAAAAAAATGCACGTTCTATGATTTATTAACATTGTATAAAAATGCACATTGTATTGTTTTTCTAGATTTATTTGTTCATTAAATGGTCTCTTGTTGCGTTGTCTGCCATGTAGGGGTGCCAGGGGCTCATCAAGCTGCATATAAGCAGCTTTTTCCCTTGGTATCCCCCATCATGTGATGGAAAATAAAAGCTGATTTGATTTGATTTGATTTGACTGAATGAGTTGGCATTGCCCATCTGCCGACCTGGACGGTAGACCAGCTCGTAATCGTACTGTCCCAGGAGCAGATTCCATCGGAGCAGGCGTGGCGACAGAACCGCTGGGATGGAATTGCTGTGATGCAGAAGCCCAAGCAAGGGTTTGTGATCTGTGTCTCTCATGCAGGTACTGGTGAAACTTACTTCTGACACCACGGCCAACGCCTCTCGGTCTGTTTGAGAGTAGTTCCGCTCGGTCGGAGTCATCGTCCTGGATCTGTAGGCGACTGGAGCTTTCAGGCCGGGCTGATCTTCGTGAAACGACAGGACGTCTATCCGGGATGTTAAGATTTTTCAAAAGTTATTTCATGAATTCATATACAGTTTTACTCTTCTCGCTTCTCTACACTTTCATATTCCTGTTAGCACAAGCTCTAGAATTCGTAGTGTATTTTAACCAAATTTTCATCACAAGTTTTCACCGGTGTCACAAATCCAAACCTGTTTTACACCAAGTTTTGCAACACTGACATTTGTTGTACAAATCTGCCTCGTTTTAAGCATCTGTATGAATTTTAAACGTGTCCTCAATTTTAAGCGTGTGTATGACTTTTAAGCATGTACGGTGTATATGTATCTTATATTTTGTGTTTTACCGCAAAAACCTTCAGACACGTGAATAATAAAGATTGGATTGGGTCAGTATTTCAGGCTGTCCTGACTTCTGAGCTGAAATAAATACAGTATAACGTTGTTTCATAACAAAGAAGCACACAAAAAAAGACACACTGCATAGTTAGATAGGAAAATTTTCATTTGGTTATATTGGGCGTGCACTGTTACCACGCTACTAATTTCTTTTTTTAACCATTATTTTAAGTTGTTTTTTTTTACATTTTTTAATGTTCATCGGAATACCTTTAATATTTGCAATATTTCATGCCCGAACTGTAAACGCTGAACTCGTTTATACGTTCTGCAAATAATATTAAGAAAGAAAATGTGATATTTAGATATTACTAGTGCGGTGTGAGAGTGTCATTGCGCACGGAAGCTTAATTTCCAAACTTTACTTATTATCCCTTAATTTGTTTCATACAAATTGTTTTGCTATTATAGCATATACACATTGTGTACGGTAGGCTCCGAGATAAACTTTATTAAGTTGAATTTAGTTACTAAAAGATGCACAACTTAAGGCTGGTTTACCCACTTGCGTTTACTTACGACCGAGTTTTCGAGATCTATGTAGCGAGGAGAGAATATCCTGGCATGCTGGCGCCATCCATGAGGTGGCTCTGGAACTGCATTTCACCAGAGTTTTGCAGTATTTGGGAGATCAAATTTAGGTGTAAAATATTGACGTTTAAAACGCTGGTCAAAGGTTTTCAAGTCAACGAAGTTATGATGAGAGAAAAAATAGAAAATATGTGGAAATTGCAAATGTTATGTGTCTACCCGATAGGTGTGTTCTTTCGTCGAAAGCGATCACAAGGCTGTCAGTCGTAAGCAATGGGCAGTGTTTAAACTTGCCTTTACTTGAATGCTTGTACGAGGTAGAATGCTTTCGCCGTTCTAATCAGTAATAACTCGTTTCATTTTTGAAGTGTGTGTTCTCCCTCTACTTGTCCTCCGTCTTTCGCGCTGTGTTTTCCACTTCAATCTTTTTCGAGACTCTAGGCTTCCGATATCTTGGGGCTTTTATAATTTTAGCCGACCTGTTCACTAAAGTCCCAAGCGGTTAACGACCTTTCTGTGTGTTGCGAGTACACATCATGACAACAGCTGGCAAGCTGCGTATAAACATAGGAAGTGAACGCTTCCATTGTTTACATGTAAAGGTTGAGGGTTGCACTGCCAACACCTCTCCGGAAAGGTCACAGTGCGTTGGCAACATTGCGAAGGTGGTATTTATTGTTAGTGATACAATGTTGCCGAAGAGACGTCCCCTTGTATGGTTTTCACGAGTCTTTAGGCGACTTTAAAAAGTTACTTTAGTATAAATACCGTGCCACTTATTTATAGCTAAATATCTATTTTAGCCATACGTTACCTGTGGGAATGCGGGGATGGAGCGTCTTCAACCCGAGTTTTCTTGTAACGGACCACACACCAGAGGGTTTAGTAGCAGTCACTTCAGTCTTCAGTTTATGGTTATTTGGAAGCTATGAGGGCATGTGTGCGTTTTGGAACAATGCTAGAATTTCTAAGGTTTCATCTCAATCTGGGTCTACTCATACAGTGTGCTTCACATTACTTTTTTACATTTTTTTAAAACACTAATATTCTAAGACGATTTAAAGAGGCAGTGCAACAATTTTAATGTTGAAAGAATTGCCCGTTTGCATTTTTTATATTGTTGATGCAAGCCCAAGTGACTAAAAACGCGTCACGTTTCCCCGAGAAGCTGCTATTCTGCTGCGTAATCGTAAAGCAAAAAACAAATTATTTGCCTATCTGCAGCTGCCTGTTGCGGTTACGGGAACTAAAATGACAGCGTCTCTGGGGGATACACAGAAGTCAACAAAACCTTTGCTGCTACACTTGCCGTCAACCCCGTGGCGACCCGTCCTTTTTGTCGATCATTTGCTGCGATCTTCGACGATGCAAATCCTTTAAAAGTCTGCAATCGTGAAGAAAGCGGCTGGGGTCTCTGAAGGGAGGACCCAAGGGGAAACCACGTGAACCCCCAGAGTATGTCACTCGAAAGGCGACGCGGAAAGTTGAGAGGCACTTCGACCTTCGATTTTTTTTTTTTTTTTTTTAAATAAGAACTAGCACTCGCAAGAAAATAGGTTTTCTGTTTTTCGTTCCATAGGTGACGCATAATTATTTCGGCAGTTAATTGGCCAAAGTCTGAAAATCGTTGCACAGCCCCTTTAAAGAGCAGAGAGCGAGGCAGCTATTAGAGGCTTTTATTATCAAAACTTGGGTGATGACTGCATAAGTCACCCGTCACTTGCTTTGACAGATACTAAGGAAGCATTTGTGCAGGCTGCATTTGTGCAGCTTTTTCTTCGGCCTCCCATTCACCACTTGTATTTGTGGTGAAAAATAAAGTTTGTATCGTATCGTTAATTAAACTTCAGTTGTGAGTAAATGCCTGTTTTTCATACTTTTCTCTTTTCTGTCCTCTGTTTGTTTTGCGCGCTTTCTATTTTATCATAACATACTGATGTTCCAATGACATCTGAATCCACCTCTTCAGTTGTTCTTTCAGCTCGTTTATGGCGCTCTGTGCCGTCTCTTGTCCCCGCATATCCGCACTCCCTGCATGGATGAGAACCATTCCTGTTCCTGCTTGCCACACTCTGTCCCTCTCCGCCCAAGCCATCGTTTCTCTCAGTTGAACCCCGGGTTTATGTCGCAAAGTGCTGGTCGTATTCGATTGCCTTTAGTACTCTTCTTTTCATTTTGAATGCTCCTGTGTCTCCCACCACAAGCACTCTCCTGTCACCTGTATGGCTCGCTTCCCACGCCTCCCTCTTATCTGCGCTGTTGGCCTCACTGTAATATCTGTTGGGCTGTTTTGTTTCGATTCTCCTTGTCTTTGGGGTGTTGATGCTCTCTTGCATTAGTTGGCATTAGTTGGCCCCTGTTGATTCACACTCGTGTCTTGTTGTTTTTCTTCTCACATTTTCCGTCCCGCTTTCTCTCCTCGTTTTGGCCTCTTCACCACCCCGTTGCGGTGGCCCGTTAACGTTGTCTATTCTTCTATCAGCCGCCCCCTGCACACTCCTGGCTGAGTCGGCGTCGTCTCGTGTGTTTCTCCACTTTTTCATCTCTGTATTGAGTAGCTCCATCAGCCTGGTTTCCGCCACCACCCTTTG
This sequence comes from Ixodes scapularis, assembly GCF_016920785.2. NCBI lineage: Eukaryota > Metazoa > Arthropoda > Arachnida > Ixodida > Ixodidae > Ixodes > Ixodes scapularis. Next base: position 121,320,995 of record NW_024609879.1, on the reverse strand, counting down.
TGTTCTTTCATCCTTTGGGCTTTGCCATCATTCTACTCTTCGCTGCTGTTCTCTCTATCCTCTGTTCAGTGATTTGCACCCGCAGCTCTTCAATCATGCTTCTCGGTATTTCTCACGTCTCATTTCTTTTTCTGTGGCTCGTCCCATTTCCTGTTCCGTCTTATTGCACTCCCAACATTTGAACTGTGTCTCATCCAGGTCGATCCATTTTTTTAAACTCTCTCCCTCTACATTTGTTTTTTTTCCCCAAACTATTTTTGTTCTTCTTACCGTCCCCCCTCCCGTTTTTTCCTGCAGGGATTCATCCTTTCTTTCATATTGCTGCTGCCAGTGTGTCCTGGATAGCTAGGTTCGACATTTCAGAAAAGGTACATGGAAGTGACGTAATGGAAAGGAGGAACATATCCTAGCAACACTCACGTGGTGGCTCTGCCCACTTTGACGCCGCTACATCATCGCAAACTTGACGCCTGTCACCCGTTTGAGCGACGTCCGGAGCCAACCCCCGACGAGCGGAGGGAGCTACGCATTCCCTGAGGTGTCCCTACGAGCGGGATACGGGGTAGGATTTACTACGACGCGGGGAGCAGTTTCTGTGTATAGCGAAGGAACGGCAACCAATCGTGTGCGTCGCTGGCCGTCGCATCTGTTCTAGTACAGGTAAAAGTATTGAAAAACAATACAAACCTGTTGGCGTTGTTAAAGCAAACCACTTTTTTTGTCCTTTTTGAATACATTTAAGAATTAGTTGGAGAGAAAATTGTTCCAATATTATGCGGGATGTGTGCTACGCGCCTTTTTCAAACCAAAATGTCGGACCACGAGGAGCCGGGGGCAGCGGAGGGGTCGGCGGAACCAACGAGGAGCGCGCGAGTGACGGCTGCTCAGAAGAAGGAGCAACTCTCCTTCATGTGTGAGCACCCGTCGCTCGCACGCAATGCCACTGACCTCTCTGCCGCCCTGACGCGGGACGATAAGCGGCGGCTATGGGAGCGGCTCGCTCTGCGCCTGAACGCGCTGGGGTCTCCAACCAAGAGCTCCAAGCAGTGGAAGGAGCATTAGTCCCGGCACGGAAGCGAGCTGCACAGCTCAACGAGGCCGCAAGGTAATCTTTGTAGTCTGCTGATAGTGCAAAGAAATTTATTCAGTCGTTTTCGTCAGCGGCGTAGAGTTTCCATTTTCCCGGGGGGGGGCAGACCCGGAATGTGGCTCAAAAAAAAAAAGGGGGGGGGGGGAGGCTGCGGGGGGGGGGGGGGGGAGGAGAAGGTCCTTGTTTTATTTGTTCCGTGGGTTCTCCCCATAAGGGTCACCTGCAGCAGTCGGAGCCTTTACCGAGCATTTTGGTAAACCTGAGACTGGAGAAAAAGGGACAAGGACATAAACAAACGGACACGGACATTGTGACAGCTAACTACCTGGTGTCCCCAAATAAGACGCTCCGCAAAAGAATGACCCGGAAACTTCAGCGGTTTGACGCATCCAGTAGAAATTTCTCTGAATACGTGTTTTACTGGCCACATTTATGCAAACATATTGCAAGACTAAACTACCAGTACAAAAAAGTAAATCTTTTTTTTTTCTGCAGGGGTAGTTCGGGTCTAAAATTTTGTTGCATAAATGTGACCAGTAGAACACGTATTTCAGGAATATTCCTACTTGTTGCACCAAGGATCTAAATTTTGCGGGCCATTTTGTGTGTAAAGTGTATTTTGAGATGCCCATATAGTACCAAACTCCCCGAGTGTATACGCAGGCGCACCAAAAGTGGTAATTTTGAAAATGGTGAACAGGAGAAAATGAATCTGCTGTAACCAAAATATTTTAATATTTTTATTTTCGTGTGGTACATTTATAATGAACAGACACACGAGGCACACGTTGAGCAATTCTCAATGCAACGGTTACAAAACGCTTACAATTAAAAAAAAAAGTATAGAGCAAACATACAAGCATTAACGGCGTATCTGCTCGCGCATTTCATCGTACACTGCTGTTTTTGTTTTGTACATTTCCTTAACGTGCTCACTCACAAAAGCAGGAAGTAAGAAAAAGAAACAGAATGAACAGATTGTAGCAATGAGAACACGTGCATAAAAGAGACAGATAATTTCAGCCTTTCGCGGAAGCACGCAAGTTAAAATAAGAATTCTTCCAAATAATATGTCAAATAATGCTACGGAAAAGACCCGAGAAAAATATGTATGCTTCACATTTAAATTTGATCAGCGTCCAAATAGTTGGATCGCGAGCACAGCATTTGACACTTCACAGTGGTGTTTTACACTCTCAGAACACACAAATAAAAAAACTATTACAGTTCTTCGATTCTATACATGCCTTGCAAGTGACGTCGCGCTAGGGAACATCTAGGGAAGGACGGGACCCCGCATTATACTGGTGGTTGACTTCACACCGCGCGGATGCGCTTACCAAGGCGTAGGATGCCGCTATCGGCCCGGACATGCGCTAAAATGCATCACATTTTCAACAAAGGTACCGTGAACTTAGAAAAACGTGCTGAGCTTACGATGATGACGTTTATCCAGTACGTGCGGAATTTTTCGGCATTTGTGCGATTGCCCTACGAGCAAAAAGTTTCGAAATGCCGCCGACGAAGTTTTGACGCGAAGGGCTGCCGTGTCGCCAAGAAAAGGACACAGCTTAACTGCGCGCTTCATTATTTGACGAGTGGCTCTAGGAGTCGCTTGTAGAAAAAGTGTTACGATTTCGCGAAATATTGGTAAACAACGCAATGTCACCGTCATAACCTTAACCCTGAGAAAAGGGTAAATCAAATAACGGACAAGAAACTGTCATCGTCTCTCAGGGCTTATACTATGATGTTATCCCAACCGGCTCCTCTGCATACTTTCGCTCCTTGCAAAGGTTACCGTCTTGCGGACGGCACAAACCGATGACCCGGCGGTGGCGGCTCGGCGAGCTTGCACACGTGGGCCGCCGCCGACCGATCGCCGTCGGGCCGGGCTCGCGGCGCGACAGTCGCCCGGATTCGGGCGGGAGCCCCGAATGTGCGCTCGAAGTGTGAAAACGGCGTTATGCAACGAAGGTCAAAGGCCATACACACCACGAACGAGCAAAAGCCGATTAAAAGGCGTGTGCGAGCTTAAACAACGATAGAAAAGTGCCGTCGTTCGCCGCTATGAAATGCGTCCCGCAAACTTGATAATCCGCGGCCGCATCCCTTTCCTGCCGTTCGTACTTTCTCTAACTTGGCGGCTACTCTGTCTCGCGGGGCATGCCGACGAAACGATCGGACGACAATCGGGATACGGGGTAATTGCTACAGCCGAGCACGGCGCAGTTTACCATGGCTCTCGCTGTGAAGGGCCGCCGAGTCAACCACCAGCATGGTAGATACCGGTGTTTGACGTCATCACGTGACGTACGTGCAAGGCATGTATACAAATAGATAAAAACAAATATAGATACACACGACTGAGAAAATAACAAGCTTCAGGAACGGAAGATATTTCAGAGGGTATTCCCGAGAAGAGTGGTCTTAGATTTCAACATGAAACGTGTTTTCTCTAACTACCGTTCGATGAATGAACTCGTTAGCCACAAGATCTAGATCCACTTGCCTAGCGAGCTCTTTGTGGCAGTGGAGCAAGGCGGTATGGTTGAGTCTGGCCTGTCCCATTGTTGAGCGCAGGTAAGTTTTAACTCTCCGGAGACACGAGAAAGATCTTTCTGACGAACAGGAAGTCACAGGAATCGTCATTGCGATTTGTAGAAGCTTGACAACTTCTGGAAGGAGCACCCTCAAGGGGTCACCTGCTTTTCCCGAAAGAAGGTCCACCACATCTTGAAATGTGACAAGACTCGTTGCACGTTGCTTTGCTATGTCCAGTAACATATCGCGGTGAAGCTGAAGACGCACAGCGTTGAGATCTCCTTTATAGAATTCGCAAAGGTACGTGCTGTCAGTTTCACCTGTTACGAACTGCTCTACTTGTGTCATGTGATGCCACATTTCTGGCGGAAACCGCGTGCGCAGCGATGCATGCACCGTGTCGATGACTAGATAGAACCGTTGCCGGTAGAAAGCTTCCGGGGAATTAAAGTCATGAGCGTGCGATCCTTCATCATATCGACGTGGTGCCTGCCGCGGTCTCTTCGGAACGCTTGGGGCCCCAATCTCCATTTCACGTTCTTCATCCGACACATCGGCCCAGAAGCTGGAGAAGTCCTCGCGGAGTTGACCGATACTCTCTTCAACAGCCTTAACTAAAAGCTCTGCTCGGGTGAACTGTAAGCTCTTCTTTTGGAGAGCGGTGTTTACACTTTCCAACCTCTCAAAGACAAGGAGCATAAACCTAAGTAGAAAATAGGTGTCAAATTTTTTAAGCGTTTTCGCGTACCCACTCGCTTTGGCTCCCGTGTCATTTTTTTCTTCCGATGAAAGAGTGAAAAGGAATTTGGTTAGTTCGGAGTAGTTACTGGAGACCGACCGGAGCGAGCACGCCTTTAACGTCCACCTAGTTTTGCGAAAGTGTCTGAGAGCAGGGTTTTCCTGTTTCTGAAACTGCTGGAACCAGCTGAGACGTTTTGGGGATGTTTTAACAAAATTGACGAGGTCCGTAAACAAGCTAACAAAATCCCGACAGACATCAATTTTCGTGCACAAATCTTGCAAAGACAGGTTCAGTGTGTGCGCAAGGCAGTGCACATACAAAGCCCTTGGTTCGATGTCTTGAACGAGGGCCTGAAGCCCACCGCTCTTGCCAGAAACATTTGCAGCTCCATCATAGCATTGACCACAGCAGTTCTCAATCCGAAGATTGAACCGACAAAGCACGTCTTTCAAAATGGAAAAGAGAGTACGGGCTCTGGTGTCCGCTGTTGCATAAAATCCAACGAATACCTCCTCCACTTCTAAGTTTTCCTTAGCATACCGAAGGCAAAAGGATACTTGCTCTTGCGTAGTTATGTCAGAAGTTTCATCAGCAATAACAGCATAAAACCCTGTCTCGTGCACTTCTTTCATTAGAGAGCGAAGCATGCTGTGCGTTATTAACTCGAGCATCTCGTTCTGGATGTCACCGGAGGTCCATTTATAGCCTATTCTACTTAGCCATGCTGCTAATCCCGGTACATCGGCTTCGCGCAACAGTAACAGTTGCTTCAAGTTCCCCTCGTCGTCATCGTGTCCCCGCAGCGCTAGACCTTGAAAAGCCAAAAAGCGAATAGATGACAATATAGCCATCAGAGCTTTACGGCTTTCCTTCATTTGGTTTTGTTTAGACTCTGAGAGAGCAGATGCCACATTTAGCCCCATGTTTGAAGCTGTCAGAGCGATGGAGGCTGCGCGATGCAATGCCGAGTTTTCGTGGCTTTTAAATCTGCAGTGCTTTTTTCCAGTTCTGGAAGCCAATTTCGACAAAAGCAATCAATGAGTCTTTGTCTCGGGATGTACGCAGTAGCGGAAGCTTCTTGTCAGTAGCAGTTACGCAGGTGTCACAATACACCTTACCGGTTTGTGCATTGTAGGAAAGCCAGCTGTAGGTAGATTCCCAACTCTTCAGAAACCCTCGTCCACCGTTGCCTTTAGCGGGCGCCGGCCGAGTCTGTTCGGGACGCCCATGAGTGCTTGGTTTTCCAGTTGTGGCCTCCCCATTCTTTGAAGCTGACTCCAGGACGTTTCCTACAGTCGGTGCCGACCAACTCGCAGACCTGGGCGTATCAGCAGTAGCAGCGCTGATGGCACCCAAAGTGTCCACAGAGGGCGCAGAGGTTCCGCCATCGTGACGTGGAACGCCATCGGCTGGATCGCACAGGCCGGGAGGATTTCTGGGCACTTCAGCAGATAATCGTGGTCTCTTGAGGAGATACTTGTCCATTCTGCATATCCAGGAGCTGAAAAAATATTGGGAGTTGGAGCGCCGTGAAGAACGATTGAAGGCAAGAGCACCGGCGCGATGTCCGGGAGGGAGAAGCGGCGGTGAGTCACCGCGCGATGCAGTCAAACGAAAACATCAAGTGATGAGGAGAGGAGTACTCGGTCAGTGAGAGTAGTTTTGTGGAGGCGGCGAAGGCGTCGCGGCAAAGATGGATGGATGGATGGATGGATCTGGCTAAACCCTGTGAATCGGGCGGTGGCTTGCGCCACCTAGCCAACATTATAAATCTAATTATATGTTTTGAATTCCAAGATTAAATCTCACCCCTGCCTTGATTTTAGCCACCAGTCTGATAACCTCCGCTTGGTTATTTCTACCCGTGTAAAGTCTATTTTTCCTTCACTGTCTTTAAAACCCAATGCTTTGATTAAATCCGCCCGGTCACTGTTAACTGTTGGGTGAAGCCCTTTACAGAAAAATATTAAGTGTTCAGCCGTTTCCTCCTGCTCCCCACACACACTACATAAAGTGTCCATCTCCTGGTACTAACCCGGTACGTCTTAGTCCGCAATACTCCTGTCCTGGCCTCAAACAACAAAGAGCTTCCCCTAGAATTATCGTAGATATTTTCCTTGCAAATTTCCTGTTTGAACATTCTGTACGTCTCCAGTGCTGGTTTTGTCTGCATACCCGTTTCCCACAGACCCTTCTCTGTTTCTTTTATCCTTTTCTTAACCCGTAATTCCTGGTTGGCGCCCCCACTGCCGCCCAAATATTTGCTTGATAATTTTCTAGTTCGCTTTCTCCATTTGGTATCTACATTCCTCATGTACAAATAATTGAAAACTTTCCTAGCCCACTGCTCTTCCTCCATTTCCCTCAAACGCTCCTCAAATTCTATCTTGCTGCTAGCTTCCCTGCCCTCGAATGACGTCCATCCCATGTCGCCTTGTACCCCCTGATTCGGTGTATTTCCATGAGCTCCCAAAGCAAGCCTACCTACGCCCCGCTGTTTAATTTCTAACTTTGCTTGAATATCTGGTCTCATGCACAGGACCACATTGCCGAAGGTCAGGCCGGGAACCATGACCCCTTTCCAAATCCCCCTCACCACTTCATACCTACTGTAATTCCACAGAGCCCTATGTTTCATGACGGCTGCATTCCTGCTACCTTTCATCGCTACATGTTTTTCATGCTCCGTTAGATACTCAACACCATTATTTATCCATACCCCAAGATACCTGTACTTATCCACTACCTCCAACATGACCTCTTGTATCCTATGCTCGCCACCATCTTTATCATTAAAAATCATCACTGCCGATTTTTCTTGACTAAATTTAAGACCTAGTTTATCTCCCTCTGTACCACAGATATCCATTAATTTCTGCAAATCTTCTTTGTTGTCGGCCATTAGCACTATATCATCTGCATACATCAGCCCCGGTAGTGATTGTTTAATCCATTCACCTTGCTTGATGAAAGAAAGGTTGAAGCCAAACCCGCTCCGCTCTAGTTTGTTCTCCAATCCCTGTAAGTATAACATGAACAACAAAGGCGACAAAGGGCAGCCTTGCCTAAGCCCCCGCTCTATCTCTATAGGCTCCGATACATTTGTTTCCCATTTTATAAGCACCTTGTTGCTATTATATATATCTTTTAAAAGATTAGTTACTCCAGCTTCTACCCCTAATGTACCCAGTATGCCCCACAAATTCTCTTGAATTACACTGTCGTAGGCTTTTTCGATATCCAGAAACGCTAGCCATAGGGGCCTTTGTTCCTTTTCTGCTATTTCGATACACTGCGTTAAAGAGAACAGATTGTCCTCTGACCTCCTTTGCTTCCGGAACCCATTCTGCAGCTCCCCCAGCACCCCCTCGCTCTCCACCCATGCCTGCAGTCTATCCTTTATAATCTGCATCACCACCCTGTAAATCACTGACGTCACCGTTATAGGACGATAGTTGTTTATGTCTGCTTTGTCCCCCTTTCGTTTATATATCATGCTCATCCTGCTTAGTCTCCATTCATCGGGGGCTTTCCCATCCGTTACCATTTTATTCACTGCCTCTCTTAATGCTTGCTTAGATTTTGGGCCCAAGTTCTTGATTAACATAATGGGAATACCGTCAGGGCCTGTCGAGGTGCTACTAGGAACTCTTTTCTCTGCCCTTTCCCATTCTCTTTGTCCGAACAAATCCATAGCACTTACCGGTCTGTTCTCCTGCGATAAAGCATGTGCCTCATTCCTTCGGTCTTTAAATTTTTCCGCCATCATTGTCCCTATATGCTGCATTGCCTTATCCCCTTCCAGTCGAGTACCTTGAGCTGTAACTATAAACCTCTGTTCTAAACTTGTCTTATTACTCATGGAGTTCAGATGTTTCCAAAATTTCTTTGCTGCCTTTTTATCCTTTTTGTGCACTTTTGACAACCATTGGGACCCCCTTGTTCTCATTTTCTCACTGATTAAACAGGATGCTTCCCTTCTATAAATTATGAAATTATCCCATTTTCTGTCTACTTCGGCTTTTGGTTCCCCCCTTTGCTTGGAATGTCTGTGTTCCCTGGATGCTTTTTGGCGTCTCTCTATGGCGTTCTTAACCTCCCCATCCCACCAGCTCTTGGGTTTATGCCTTCCTTTTCCTTTTTCTCTAGGTCGGACCTTGGATAGCTCTAGCTCAAATAATCTCATTAAATTTGTGTAAGTCCATTCTGCTGTGGTATCGCCAGAAATTAATTCCTCAATTTGTTTGGTTGCTATCTCCAGTTGCTTCTCCGAGTAAAAGATCCTATCTGGTTGTTCATCTTGCATCTTTCCTTTCCCGGTTTCTCTCGTAAAGCTCAGCTTGATCCGTTTGTGATCACTACCCAGGCTTCTGACCCCAAGTTCATCTATGTTCATTACCTTTAGCCTATCATACATCCTATGCGACATTAGTGAATAATCTATCGTCGAATGCAAACTCCCTACCTCCCAAGTTATGAGCCCTTCACACTTCTCGGTACTGTTGCATAAAACCAAGTCATGTCTTTCACACATATCTAGCAGCATGTTACCTGTCGAATCCGTGTACCCGTCCATATCTTTAATGTGTGCATTCATGTCTCCTAGTATAATAATCTCACACCCCCTCCCTAGTTCATTAATGTCACTTGCTATACATTCTATAATTCTTTCGTTTTCCTCTTTGGCATCTGCTCCTGTCCACAAATACACAAAGCCAAGTAGTGTTTGCTCCCCCGCCACTTTTCCTTTTAACCATAAATGTTCCACACAATCCTGTTTGACCCTTTGCCAATCCGTACTTTTATGAATGAATGCCCCAATTCTACCTCCCTTTCTGTAGCCTGCTGTTCTATTGCAATATTCCCACGCATAGTCTGGGTTACAGGGTGGTTGCTCTGTGTCCCTAAGATGCATCTCCACAAACCCATAGACCATTAAATTCTCCTGTCTCAGCTGCTCTTCTATTTCCTCCCATTTCAGCCTATTCCTGCCACCTTGCATGTTAATATACCCTATGTCTGAAAAAACTTTCCGCTGGCATTTATGTCTATTACTTCTACGGCCTCTACGCTTCTTTGCCATTGGTTCCTCCCCCGGTTCACCTTCGCCTACTCCGGAGCCTTCAGGGCCCTGGGTCCCCCTAAAAAAGCTGTTGCCTGGCAGCCTATCCTACTGCCTACCCTCCTGCCCGTGGCACCACTGTAGTGGATGCCATCCTGTGCAAAAGAGTGGGAGCCAGCCTCATACACGTCCCTGTTCACCTCCATTACGCCGTACCCAAGTCGTCGGCTCATACCCCTAATGACCCGGTTAGCTTCAACTACTCTCCTTTCCATCCCGCTAGACTGTCCCTGGACCTCTGGGATTGTGCATATGGTCACATGCACTTTCTCAGAGGCCTCCCTAAGCTTACGCAACCCCACCTCCAGCTGTCTCTCAAGGTTCTGGCTTCTTCCCTTCAGCACATCGTTGAGACCAGCATGGATAACGACTAGGTTCTCGTTTTCCATGTTGTCCCATACTACCTCCCGGGCTTTGGCCATTGCATCTACTATGCACTTACCTGACTGGGCCTCCACCTTCACCCGCCTGTCTGCCCTCACCTTTGCCAACACGCCCTCCTCGACCCTCGCTATGTTGGAATCTCCCACCACCAGCACCCTCCTGCGCTCGAACCGTTCGTCCCCAGCCCGCGACTGCTGCCCTCCGGATTGCGGCACCTGGCCCGCCTGCCGCTGCGGTGCTCCTGCCCGCCGTACGGGACTGCCGCTTGTCACCCGGTCCGTCGCCGCCTCTGCCTCATCCGGAACCTGCTGTGCTACAGCGCTGTAGGTTCGTGGTGCCTCCGTGCTATCGCTAGCTCCTGCCGCCTCTTCCCGAGCACCCACGCCAGCCTCGCCCTCCACATGACGCTGGCCCGACACGGGTTCACTCTCCGCCCGCGCCAAGAGCTCCACCCGCTCTTCCAGCCTGGCCCGCTTTTCCCGCTCCTCCTGAAGCTCGCCGGCCAACCGCTCCACCAGGCCTGCGCTGCCTGCCTCCCTCCTCAGCAGCTCGCCGACCTGGGTCTCCAGCTCCACACGCTTCTGACGCTCCAACTGCAGCTCCCGCCTGAGCTCCTCAACGCCAGCTGCCCGTTCCCCCTCCATCCTCCGAACGGCCTCGTCCAGAATTGCGCACATCCGGCACGTGAAGCTCCGGGCCTCCTCGGCGCCTGCCAGGCTCCCGAAGTCCGTTTCATCTAAAAAACACCAGCGAAAGCACCTTTCGCATTGTACATGTTCGGCGTCGCCCTTCGGTTTCCTTGCCTGTCGACCCATCTAGCTCCTAGCTGAAAAGCCCGCCAAAACCACCGCCAAAAATCCGGAAACAATGACCACTCTAGCCTAACTTACTGGTGGCTGCCTGCGGCACAAGCCGCTTAAACTAGCCTAACTACTTACCCTAGCGTTAACTAACTTTACGGTAACTATCCCATACAGGCACTACTCCATGCACTTTAGGTCCAACTCACAAAAAACCCGTATCAACCGAAAAGCAAAAGCCCGCCAAAAATCCGGAAACAATGACGACTCTAGCCTAACTTACTGGTGGCTGCCTGCGGCACAAGCCGCTTAAACTAGCCTGACTACTTACCCTAGCGTTAAGTATACTTTACGGTAACTATCCCATACAGACACTACTCCATGCACTTTAGGACCAACTCACAAAAAACCCGACACCAGGGGGCGGCGCCAACGCCGCCCCCTGGTGTCGGCGAGAGACACCACTCGCCCCGCCGAGGCGGTAGCCCCCCGCACCGCGTGCCGCCCGGAAACCGGGAGTTGCGCGATGCCAGAGTAAGCGAGCCGATGCCTCTCTCCCCCCCCCCCCCCCCACGTCACGGCGCAGGGGCCAGTCGGCCGGGGGGCCGCTGAAGCCAGGAGAGCAGAATTTGTAGATTAAATAGATACTAAATAACCTGGGGGATCGACCTCGATGATGGTGAACCTCTTGCCTTTAGCGCGCGCACCACCACCGATGAAGATCCCACAGTTTCAGCCAATGGCGAGCCAACAGTCCACTGTCGATGGGCGCAGACCCAAGCCAAGCTCTTTAAAAAAAATCCCGGGCCGGGGCCGGGGGGGGCTCTGCCCCCCCGTGAAGCCGTCCGGGGGGGGGCACGAGCCCCACTGCCCCCCCGTAGTTGGCGCTTATGGTTTTCGTTGTCAATTAACAGAAGGACCGGGGGTGGGAGCTCAACTGTGTGCTTACTAGCGTCGTCCCTGGCCAGGATCCTGACGCTGGTGGGCACAGATTCGGCGCTTGGGGCCCCTGGGGTGCGGGTCCCCGGTGAATCGGGCGACCAGCAGGTACATACTTCAACAATTACCATCATGTTAACAAAGAGTGCCCCGCAGGGGGCACCTGTGAAAGCAGGTGTTTGGAGAGTGGCGTCTCCACGGACCCCGAGCCATGCGGGTTCGCCCGCCCACGTCTGGCTGTGCGTGGCTTTCCCGTGTCCGGGGAAAAGGGCATCCTGGTGGTTGAGTCGAACCCGGGGTAGGTTTGGACCCTTCGGGGCCCCCCGGGTGAGGCAATACACCACTTCGGCCCCCGCTTCCCGTAGACGGGTGTCCTGGTTTGGCCCGACCAGGATGATTCAGTCAGTCGCCACTTCTACTATCCCCTCCCTTCTTTTACCTTTGTCTTCTCCTTCTTTTCACTCTTCTCATTTCTCTTCTTTCCTTTTTCAACTCCTTTGGCGGCAAGGGCTAACCTTGGGTGGCGACAGACCCCTTGTCCAAAACCACACTTGGTTATAGTACCTGGGCAGTGCTAATAGTCTAACGGTTCCAGCAAAGCCCTTTTTGTTATGGTCCGTTAACTATTCCCTCGTTGGGCTCCGTGGTGGGCGGCACACCACAGGTTCTGAACACTCTTTGCCCTCCTATGGCGCCCCCCTCTTCCAAACCTCGTTCAGGGCAAGCCTTTAAAAGGCCCCGCAGGGGGCACCTGTGAAAGCAGGTGCTTGGAGAGTGGCGTCTCCACGGACCCCGAGCCATGCGGGTTCGCCCGCCCACGTATGGCTGTGCGTGGCTTTCCCGTGTCCGGGGAAAAGGGCATCCTGGTGGTTGAGCCGAGCCCGGGGTAGGTTTGGACCCTTCGGGGCCCCCCGGGTGAGGCAATACACCACTTCGGCCCCTGCTTCTCGTAGACGGGAGTCCTGGTAAGGCCCGGCCAGGATGATTCAGTCTAGTCGCCACTTCTACTATCCCCTCTCTGCTTTCACCCTTGTCTTCTCCTCCTTTTCACTCTTCTCCTTTCTCTTCTTTCCTTTTCAACTCCTTTGGCGGCAAGGGCTAACCTTGGGTGGCGACAGACACCTTGTCCAGAACCACTCTTGGTTATAGAGACTGGGCAGCACTAATAGCGTAACGTCTTCAGCCAAGCCATTCTTGTTATGGAGCGTTACCTATTCCCTTGTTGGGCTCGGTGGTGGGCGGTGCACCACAGTTTCCGAAAACCCTCCCCCTTCATATGGGTTCTCAAGCTAAAAAACCTTTTGATCGGGCCCCGAAAAGGGTCCGCACCGAAGCACTGCAGATAGAAAAACCAACATACACATTTTCAAAGTTCCCCAAGTTTCTTGTCATGCACTCCGAGGATGAAAAACCACTTGGCAAGTTGTCCCCTTTCCTCATTTCAAAGGTTCTTGAAGGAGTGATTGGGAAGAATTACAATGCAAAAAAGATGGCATCTGGTGATCTCCTAGTGGAGATACACAGTAAGCAACAAAGTGATTCACTATTAGCACTAAACTGTGTGACTGATTACAAAGTCACTGTCACACCTCATAGAACACTTAACACAATTCAAGGAGTGATCTCAGAAGACGACCTGCTCGAGTGTACAGAAACCGAAGTAGTTGAGGGCCTTTCCACACAAGGGGTAATCGCTGCTCGGCGTATTACCCTTCGCCGCGATGGTGTTGAACGCAAGACGAAACACATCATCCTCACATTTGAGTCAACTACACTTCCTGAAGTTGTGAAGGCAGGATATCTCCAGTGCCGCGTCCGCCCCTATGTGCCAAACCCTCAGCGGTGTTTTAAATGCCAACGGTTTGGCCATGGGTCACGGAACTGTCGAGGAAGTGACACTTGTGCCAAGTGTTCTAGCAAGGAGCACGTTGCTGATGTGTGCGAGAATGAGCCCCACTGTGCTAACTGTAGCGGTAAGCACCCAGCGTACTCCCGATCCTGCCCATTATGGAAACAGGAAAAAGAAATCCTGACCTTGAAGGTTACCGAAAATATTTCATACGCTGACGCAAAGAAGCGTTTCGCCTTTGTATCCAAAGGCTCTTATGCCGAGGCCGTACGCAGGGGACCGGTACGGCCAATGGTTTCGACGGGAACGCAGACGTCTACGGACAGTCTGCGCTTCCCGTCGAGGTCTCCGTCCTCGGGAGCGGTGCCAGTAACACCGCTTTCGAACCGTAAGGTGGATGCTGCCTCTTCTGCATCCACCTCAGGGCAGGGGCTGACCCCCCCTGCTCCACCTGGCCCTTCGGCCCCTAAGGGCCGAGGCCTACCCCCTCGCTCCTCTGCTCCCCAGAGGAAGCCCGGTGAGACGTCGAAGCAGTTGGCCCCTAAGGGTCAACCGACGACACCACCGGAAGAGCCCATGGAAGAGTGTGGGCTCAGATCCGACGACGAGGCTATCCTCTCGGGATCGGAGTCCTCCCTCGCTGCTCCCACTACCTCTAGTGGGAAGCAGAATGACTGCGCGAAAAAGAAAAACGCTCCGCGCATAAAAATCGATTTTAAACCTTAGTAACCCGTTTTTACCCATTCTTGCAGTTTATAAGTTAAAGTTTATTTTAATTTTAGCACTGCTATGAGTAAACAATTAGGTATCATGCAGTGGAACTGTCGCGGCCTTCTTCGTAATATTGATGACGTTAATTTTTTTCTCGATGAGCTTCGTCCTGTGGCACTCTGTTTGCAGGAAACCCATCTCTCCGACAAACACACACAGGTCTTACGCCGGCACCAGGTTTTTAGGAAGGACCGCCTTTCTCCTAGCCCTTCTGGTGGTGTCGCAGTTGTAGTGCAGAGCGGGGTTGTGTGTGCTCAGGTTCCTCTACAAACACCACTCGAGGCAGTAGCAGTTCGCGTTCTCCTTGACCGACTCGTCACCCTCGTCTCTCTCTACCTGCCACCCAACGTTCCACTGCAGCTCCACGAGCTACAAGGACTCATAGATCAGCTGCCTAAGCCTTTTTTAATTTTAGGTGATTTTAACGCCCACCACCCACTGTGGGGTAGTGTTCGTCAGGATTCCCGTGGTGGAGTTTTAGAACGACTTTTATTATCCTCCGGGCTCTGTCTTCTGAATAAAAAGGAGCCAACGTTTTTTAGTGCTGCTCATAACACCTTTACTTCAATAGACCTTTCCATATCATCATCAGCTTTACTTCCATGCTTTTCATGGAAGGTTTTAGATAATCCATTTGGCAGCGATCATTTCCCCATAATTTTAGAAAGTTCAATACCCCTTCCTTCGCTTTCGACCCGCCTTCCAAAGTGGAAATTAGAGAAGGCTGACTGGGCTCTTTTTGGTTTAAATGCCGTACTGGATCCATCGCTTTTTCGCAGTATGTCCCCCGAGGAGGCGACGGTGTTTGTCACTGAATGTCTAATTAATGCTGCTGCATCTTCTATTCCGCAAACATCCGGCGTCCTACCCCGGAGATGCAAACCCTGGTGGAATGAGGACTGCACAGTCACTCGCAGGAAACAGAACAAGGCATGGGGTATATTTCGCCGTTATCCCACTGCTTTGAACCTGATTGAATTTAAAAAATGTAGGGCCAAGGCACGTTGGACACGGAAACAGGCAAAGAGGACATCATGGGAAAAATATATATCTTCTCTAAATAGCTTTGTCCCAGCTAAAGAAGTTTGGGATCGCCTGCGGAAAGTCCGAGGAGATTACCAATCTTTCCGAACTCCTCTGTTTTCTTCCCCCTCTGTATCGCTGAAAGATCAAGCAAATGTTCTTGGGGAGCATTTCCATCTTATTAGTAGCTCCTCTAATTTTAGCGAAAAATTCAAGAAATTCCAGTCGACTGTTGAAAAGCAGCCCGTCTCGATGTCGGAGGGTGGTTCATTTTTTTACAATAGACCATTCACAATGTGTGAACTCAAAGTCGCTCTTGGTGCAAAGAAGCAGTCTGCACCAGGGCCAGACAGACTCCACTATGAAATGTTGAGGAAACTGTCCCCTGAATCTATGAACGGTCTGTTAACTTTCTTTAATCATCTATGGCAAGCTGCTGCCTTTCCTCGTTGCTGGAAACATGCCCACATAATCCCTTTTTTGAAACCTGGGAAAGACCCTTCCATTCCTACGAGCTATCGTCCCATCGCACTCACAAGTTGCTTAGGGAAGACTTATGAGCGGCTTGTGAATCATCGTCTTGTCCATTTCTTAGAGACTGAGAATTTTTTTGATGTAAACCAGTGCGGCTTTCGGGAGGGACGAGCGACCACCGATCATTTGGTTCGCCTAGAGACCGCTATACGTGAGGCATTTGTACACCGGCAGCATTGTGTCTCGGTGTTTTTTGATTTACACAAAGCATATGATACCACATGGAGGTATGGAATACTTCGTGACTTGTACAACTGTGGTGTACGGGGCCGCATGCTTCAGTGCATACAGAGCTTTCTCAGCGAAAGAACCTTTCAAGTCCGATTGGGCTCCACACTTTCAGATGTTTTTTCTCAAGAAAATGGTGTTCCTCAAGGAGGAGTGTTGAGCGTTACCCTCTTTGCTGTAAAGATTAACAGTCTAGCTAAGGTTATGCCATCATCAGTAACTTACTCTCTATATGTGGATGATGTGCAAATCTCTGTGTCTTCCTGTAACCTCTCCAGTTGTGAACGACAATTGCAGCTTACAATCAATAGAATGTGTAAGTGGGCAGACGAAAACGGCTTCAAATTTTCTCCTGAAAAAACAGTCTGTGTTCCTTTTTCATTACGCCGGGGATTGTCTCTTGATCCTTCCTTGCATCTTAATAGCATTGAGATATCAGTCCAACAAGAACACAAATTTTTGGGTGTTATTTTTGACAAGAAACTTACCTTTGTACCCCATCTGAAGAATTTGAAACGGAAATGCTTGATGTCATCAAGCATCCTAAAAGTGCTATCGCATATGTCGTGGGGTGCTGATAGGCGCTGTCTTCTACGACTGTATAACTCCTTAGTTCGATCCCGCCTCGACTATGGTGCAGTAGTATATGGGTCAGCGCGGCCATCCGCTCTTAAGATGCTTGACCCAGTACACCACCTTGGACTACGACTTTCTACAGGTGCATTTCGCACATCTCCTGTGAAGAGTTTGTATGCTGATACGCATCAAATGTCCCTTGAGAAACGGAGGCAGTACCTCAGCGTCTCTTATGCTTACAAAGTATTTTCAAATCCAAAGCATCCCTCCTACAGTGCCCTTCATGCTTGCAGAAGTTCACAGCTTTTCGAAAACAAGCCGAGCATTGTTAGACCATTAAGCCTCCGTTTGCAAAGTACTTGTCAATCCCTTAATATCCCCCTCCATGAGATTCCCTTGCTTAAAAACACTCATAGGGTTGCTCCATGGGATGTTCTGCCGATTTTCTGTGACTGGTCTCTTGCAAAATACAGTAAGAGGGTCATTTCACCACAAATCCTCCGGCAGGAGTTCCTCTCCTTGCAACAAAAATATGCAGACTACCTGGAGTTTTATACAGATGGGTCCAAATCGTCGTCTTTTGTAGGGTGTGCTTTCTATTCCGCCTCCTACAGCAAAGCCACACAAGTTGACTCTAGGGCAAGCATTTTCACTGCAGAGCTTTATGCTATTTTACTAGCGGTCGAACATATACTCGACAATAGTATTATGAAAGCTGTAATTTTTGTCGACTCACAAAGTGCCTTATTGGCTGTGTCCTCCCTGATGCCCACAAAGAACCGCCTTGCACAACATCTACATGGTAAGATCAATAGCGCCCTGCGACGCGGTCGGGACATTAAGTTCTGCTGGGTGCCAAGCCACGTTGGGATTTTGGGCAATGAAGAGGCGGATAAATTGGCCGTGTCTGCCCAAGGCTCTTCTATAACATTCAATTGCTTACCTTACCAAGACTTGAAACCACTTCTGAGGAAATCTATTTTTCTCAAATGGCAGCTGGAATGGGATACAGAGAGCAACAACAAACTTCACATTATCAAGCCCGTTCTGGGCGTTTGGGAGAGCTCTTACAACAGGGAACGTCGTGTGGAGGTTCTTCTATGCCGTCTAAGAATAGGTCATTCCCGTGTGACACATCAGTATCTGCTTCGTGGTGAGGATGTTGCACTATGTGAACATTGTGGAGAGCTTCTGACCATGTTGCACATTTTGTGGCATTGTTCGTCCCATCAACCACTCCGTCAATCATGTTTTCTCGAACTTTTTAGGGATCATCTCCCATTTCATCCCTCTTTTTTGCTTGGTGATAAACCTTTAGTTCCATTCAGCCGTGTCTTAGACTTTTTAAAACAAACTGGATATTTATACCATTTGTAAATATGTAGCCTCAATGTAAACTTTTGTTATAATATGCTCTAAATACATTAAGTTTGGCGCATTATGGCCCTCGTTGCTGCTGCGCCAATAAACTCCTAATCATCATCATCATCAAGCCTTTAAAAGGCGTTGTCTTGAACCCAAGACCATCGACAAAGATTCTGAAGGAGAAACATTTACGAAGTTTTTTGTTGTTCATTCACTTGATGAACAAAAACCTGTTGCAAAGCTGTCACCTTTTGTTGTTGCGAAGGTACTAGAAAACCTTATCGGATTTTCCTACAAAGCTAAAAAGCAGCACTCCGGAGACCTCCTAGTGGAGGTAACCAACAAAAAACAGAGTGAAGCGATCCTTAAACTGACTAGTTTTCTTGATGTTAAAGTGTCGGTTAGCCCTCACCGCACGCTCAACACCATCCGTGGGGTCCTCTCCGAGGACGACTTCTTACACACTAGTGTGGAAGAACTTCTCGAGGGACTCCAAGGTGTTGGCGTTGTTGCCGTTAAGCGCATCATATTCCGTAAAAATGGTGAGGAAATTCCTTCGAAACACGTAATCCTTACTTTCGAAAGAAACGCACTGCCAGAAACCATCAAGGCAGGATACCTTAACTGTCGCATCCGCCCATATGTCCCTAACCCCCAGCGGTGCTTCCGTTGCCAGCGTTATGGCCACGGATCACGCAGCTGTCGAGGGAAGGAGACGTGTGCAAAGTGCAGCAGCCACGACCATCTAACCGACAACTGTGAAGCGGCAGCTTTCTGTTCCAACTGCAAGGGTCCTCACCCTGCGTACTCTCGTTCATGCCCCTCCTGGCGACAGGAAAAGGAAATCCTCACCTTAAGAGCAAAAGAAAACTTATCTTATCCGGAAGCAAAGCAAAGGTTCTCCTTTCTTTCGAAAGGCACATACTCCGACGCGGTGCGCAGGGGCCCTCCGCCGCGAACGGAATCGAAGGCCACCCAGGTCTCGCCTGAAGCCCTGGCAGTGGCCTTTCGGGCCCCCACCCCCCCGCAGGGGCAGCAGCTTCCCCCGCCTTCTGGAGGGAGCACATCAGCAGCCCCCAAGTCTCAGGACAGGCAGGCAATGCCAATGCCCGTCCTGACCGCGACGCCTTCCTCCGGTGGAAAAGAGCGACACTCTCGTTCCAACTCACTGGAGAGGGCCTCCTCCAAAGAGCGGCACAACTCTCGTGCTGCTCTCCCTGTACTCAAGGGGCCGGAGCAGGCAGAGTTGAAAGATACTCTGCCCAGCACCTCCGCTGCCTCTTCGGCTGGTCGTGGCCGGGGCCTGGCTCCCCGTGATCCAAGCCGGAAGAAAACGCTGGCCAACACCAGCGATACGACTCAAGAGGCAGACTTGTCCATGGAGTTGGACGACTCGGCTGCTCCTGCTTCTGACCCGGATAGCATGGAGTGGCAGACGCAGACCCGTGCAGGGAAGAACAAAAAACCGGTTACTGCACCGAAGTAATCCAAGTGGTCTCCCTCCCGAGTTTTAATCTTTTTACTACAGAGTTTTATTGATTTACACTTTCCTATATAAACACATTTTATAAATGTCAAAAGTGAATTTTATGCAATGGAATTGTCGCGGCCTTTTAAGAAATATCGATGATATAAATCATTTCATGGATGAGCTTCGGCCAATAGCTCTTGCTCTCCAGGAAACTCATCTTCATGATCGCTCTCCTCATATTTTAAGACGTCACCGGGTCTTTAGAAAAGACCGTCTTAGTGATACTCCCTCTGGTGGCGTGGCAGTGGTTGTACAGGGTGGGGTCGCCTGCTCTGAGGTCCCACTCTGTACACCACTTGAAGCCGTGGCAGTGTGCCTTCTTTTAGACCGCCTCATAACTGTAGTATCACTTTATTTACCACCTAACACTCCATTACATCTTAGTGAATTGCAGGGTCTTGTAGGTCAGCTCCCACAACCCTTTATGATTCTAGGAGATTTTAATGCCCATCATCCCCTATGGGGTAGTATTCGTCAGGACTCTCGTGGAGGTGTAGTTGAACGTTTTTTATTGGCATCTGGACTATGCCTTCTTAATGGGAGAGAGCCAACATTTTTTAGTGCAGCTCACACCACATTTACATCCATAGATCTGTCGATCTCATCCCCCTCATTGTTTCCTTGCTTTACATGGAATGTTCTCAACAACCCTTTTGGCAGTGATCACTTTCCGATTGTTTTAGAGAGTGTTGTTCAGTTGCCCTCACTTTTAAAACGTATCCCTAGGTGGAAGTTAGATAAAGCTGACTGGTCACTTTTTGGGTTACATTCCACCTTGGACCTTTCTCTGCTTTCTTCTATGTCACCTGAAGATGCTACACTGTATATTACTGAGCAGATACTAAATGCTGCTGAGGTGTCTATTCCACGAACCTCTGGTAATGTGCCGAAAAAATGCAAACCATGGTGGAACAAGGAGTGTGCCACAACCTTAGCGGATCAAAACAGGGCTTGGGGCAAACTTCGCAGATACCCCACATCAGGTAATCTCGCAGAGTTCAGGCAGCGGAAAGCTAAAGCCCGTTGGACCAGGAAGCAGTCAAAATGGAAATCCTGGATGAAGTATGTCTCTTCTATAAATAGTTTTGTGCCAGCCAAGGAGGTTTGGGATAGATACAGGAAAATAAATGGAGACTATAGGTGCTTTGCAATTCCTACTTTTGATGCGCCTTCTTCATCTTTAGTTGACATCGCCGACATCCTTGGTGAACATTTTTATAACACATCCAGCTCGGCAAACTATAGTGATTCGTTTAGTAGATTGAAATCTCGTGCAGAGCGGCAAAATATCTCCATGTCTGGAGGAGACTCTGAGCCTTATAACCAGCCTTTTACGCAGTATGAGCTTGAAATGGCACTTGACATAACGAGGGTTTCTGCTCCAGGGCCCGACGCAGTTCATTATGAAATGCTTCGTCGCCTTTCTCCTGAGTCCCTGAAAAGTCTTCTCTTGTTTTTCAATTTATTGTGGGAAAAAGCCTGCTTTCCCCATGCCTGGAAGCATGCTCATGTCATCCCGCTCCTAAAGCCGCAGAAAGACCCTTCACTACCATCAAGTTACCGTCCCATTGCTCTGACGAGCTGTGTTGGGAAAACATTTGAAAGGCTTATAAATAGACAGTTAGTATACATATTAGAAAGGCAAAAGGTCCTCGACAAAAATCAGTACGGGTTTCGCCGAGGTCGATCTACTCTCGATAATTTGGTTCGCCTGGAAACCATTATACGCGAGGCTTTTGTGAACAAGCAGCACTGTGTTGCAGTGTTTTTTGACTTAGACAAGGCGTATGATACCACTTGGAGATATGGTATCTTGAAAGACTTAACAGAACCTTTCAAGTCCGGCTTGGGAGCACCCTCTCTAAACCTTTTGTTCAAGAAAACGGAGTCCCACAGGGAGGCATTTTGAGCGTCACTTTGTTTGTACTGAAAATGAATTCTCTCACACGAATGCTACCTCGGTCTATTTCCTACTCTCTTTATGCTGACGATGTACAGATCTCCTCATCTTCTTGCAATCTTTCTAGTTGTGAGCGGCAGTTACAACTGGCTATAAACAAACTTTGTAAGTGGGCAGACGAAAATGGTTTCAAGTTCTCTGTTGCAAAGACAGTCTGTGTGCCTTTTTCCCTACGTCGTGGGCTCTCCTTAGACCCAGTTTTGAAACTAAACGGTACTCTAATTCCTGTTAGGAAGGAGCACAAGTTTCTTGGTGTCATATTTGATAAAAAACTTACCTTCATTCCCCACCTGAAATTTCTGAAAGAAATTTGCCTTCGTTCCACAAACCTTCTGAAAGTTTTGGCTCATAATCATGGGGGTCGGACCGAAAATGTCTGTTGCATTTGTACACCGCGCTTGTGCGATCTCGTCTTGATTATGGCGCCGTGGTGTACGGATCGGCTCGCCCATCTGCTCTTAAGATGTTGGATCCTGTACATCATCTTGGCTTGCGTTTGGCAACAGGTGCTTTTCGGACATCGCCTGTACTTAGTTTGTATGCGGAATCAAATGAGATGTCGCTGTGCAAAAGACGTCAATACCTCAGCCTAGCCTACGCGTCTAGGATCCTAGCAAACCCTCCCCGCAGGGGGCACCTGCGAAAGCAGGTGTTTGGAGAGTGGCGTCTCCACGGACCCCGAGCCATGCGGGTTCGCCCGCCCACGTCTGACTGTGCGTGGCTTACCCGTGTCTGGGGAAAAGGGCATCCTGGTGGTTGAGCCGAGCCCGGGGTAGGTTTGGACCCTTCGGGGCCCCCCGGGCGAGGCAATACACCACTTCGGCCCCCGCTTCTCATAGACGGGAGTCCTGGTAAGGCCCGGCCAGGATGATTCAGTCTAGTCGCCACTCCTTCTACTATCCCCTCCCTTCTTTCACCCTTGTCTCCTCCTTCTTTTCACTCTTCTCATTTCTCTTCTTTCCTTTTCAACTTCTTTGGCGGCAAGGGCTAACCTTGGGTGGTGACAGATACTCTCGTCCAGATCCACACTTGGTTATAGTTTCTGGGTAGCGCTAATAGAGTAATGCTTCCAGCAAAGCCATATTTGTTATGGGGTATTAACTATTCCCTCGTTGGGCTCCGTGGTGGGCGGCGCGCCACAGATTCCGAACACTCCTTGCCCTCTTATGGCGCCCCTCTCTTCCAAACCCCGTTCGGGGCAAGCCGTTAAAAGGCGCTGCCCTGAACACAAGACTATTGAAAAAGAACCAGAGGTAGAAAACTTCACGAAGTTTTTCGTTGTTCATTCCCTCGATGAACAGAAACCTGTGTCAAAGCTTTCACCATTTGTAGTAGCCAAAGTACTTGAACACCTTGTAGGGTTTTCCTACAAGGCTAAAAAACTCCACTCAGGAGACCTCCTAGTTGAGATAAATAACAAAAAGCAAAGTGAAGCGCTTCTCAAGCTGAACACCATACTTGATGTGAAAGTGTCAGTGAGCCCTCACCGCACACTGAACACCATCCGTGGAGTCCTCTCTGAGGACGACTTCCTTCACACTAGTGAGGAAGAACTCCTCGAGGGACTCCAAGGTGCCGGCGTTGTCGCAGTAAAACGGATTATGTTCAAAAAAGATGGTGTAGAAATTCCCTCAAAACACGTCATCCTTACATTTGAGAGGCATACACTACCACAAACAATCAAGGCTGGATACCTGAACTGCCACATCCGCCCTTTTGTCCCCAACCCCCAGCGGTGTTTCCGTTGCCAGCGTTTTGGTCACGGAACACGCAGCTGTCGAGGGAAGGCGACTTGTGCAAAGTGTGGCAGTCAGGATCACATCTCTGACAATTGCGAGAATGTGGCCCACTGCGTTAATTGCGATGGACCACACCCTACCTACTATCATGGCTGTCCCATATGGAAGCAAGAAAAGGAAATCATTGCCATTAAAGCCAAAGAAAATATCAGCTATAGCGAAGCAAAGAAAAGGTATTCCTTCATGTCGAAGGGATCATACGCCGACGTGGCACGGAGGGGTCTTGTGCCACGCTCGGAGTCGAGGGCTACCCAGGTCTCACCTGAGGTTCTGGAGGCAGCCCTCAGGGCCCCAACCCCCCAGCTAGGGCAGCAGTGCCCCCCTCTTCATGGAGGGAGTGCACATGCTGCTTCGCTGGTTCTAGACAGGCCGGCAAATGCCGCACCTGTCCGCACATCGCGGTCCTCTGCCGGGGAGAGGGGGCGAAACTCCCGCCCGACCTTCTCAGAGAGGACCTCCTGTTCGAAAGAGCGGCACAACCCTCATGCCGCTCCCCCAGTACCCAAGGGGCCGGAGGAGGCAGAGTTGAAAGACACTCTGCCCAGCACCTCCGGTGCCTCTTCGGCTGGTCGTGGCCAGGGCAAGCCACCCCGTGCAACGAGCCAGCTAAAACCTTCAGGCAAAGGCTCGCCTCCAGAAATAGAGGCAATGGATGATACCGCTGAGTCACCCACTCTTGCATCCGATGATGGTGACATGGAGTGGCAGACTTTGAAGTCTAAAGGGAAAAAACCAGTGGTCCCTCCCAAATAACCATTAATTTCATACTCTCAATTTCTTCATTGCCTCTCTCTTTTTAATTTTACACTTCACCTTTTTAGATAAATGAAGAATTTGCATTTTATGCAGTGGAACTGTCGTGGTCTTTTACCCAATATTGATGACGTTAACTATTTTATGGATGATCTTCGGCCTATTGCCCTCTCTTTACAAGAAACTCATCTTCAAACACATCATACACAGATTTTACGACGTTATCAAGTGTTCCGCAAAGATCGTCTGAGTTCCAGTTCTGGTGGCGTAGCAGTGGTCGTGCAGAGCGGGGTTGCCTGCTCGGAGGTCCCTCTCTGCACACCGCTCGAAGCTGTAGCGGTACGCCTTCTTTTAGATCGCCTCATTACAATTGTGTCCATTTATTTGCCACCAAACGTTCCATTGCAACTTCACGAACTTCAGGGTCTTGTAGGACAGCTTCCTCAACCCTTCTTAATTTTAGGAGATTTTAATGCCCATCACCCCATGTGGGGCAGTACTCGCCTCGATTCTCGAGGCCGAGTAATTGAGCGGTTTTTATTATCATCTAACTTGTGTATTCTTAACGGGAGAGAGCCTACTTTTTTTAGTTCTGCTCACAACTCATTTACATCTATTGACCTTTCTATTACTTCACCTTCATTACTTCCATGCTTTTCATGGAAGGTTTTTAATAATCCCTTTGGGAGCGATCACTTCCCGATTGTTTTAGAGAGTACTGTCTCTCTTCCGACTCTGTTAACACGAATGCCCCGATGGAAACTAGGTAAGGCAGATTGGTCCATTTTTCAATTAGAGGCACTGATTGATTCTTCTATAATCTCAAACATGAATCCAGATGAAGCAACGCTGTATGTCACAGAGGTTATAATACATGCTGCCACACGGAGTATCCCTCAAACGTCTGGTCGTCTTCCTAAGAGATGCAAGCCATGGTGGAATGATGACTGTAAAACAACACGGAAGTCCCAGAACAAAGCTTGGTGCATCTTTCGTAGATATCCAACTTCTAGCAACTTACTTGAGTTTAAGAAAACGAGAGCTAAAGCTCGCTGGACAAGACGCCAGGCGAAGGGAAGCTCCTGGAGAAAGTATTTGACGTCCTTGAGTAGTTTTGTATCTACAAAAGAAGCGTGGGATCGGCTTAGAAAGGTTAGGGGCGACTACTTACCTTTCAGAACTCCTCTCTTCCCTGCATCATCTTCAACATCTCTGAAAGATCAAGCGAATGTTCTTGGGAAACATTTTCAGGATGTTTCTAGTTTACGCAACTGCAGTGAAGCCTTTAAAAAGTTCAGTTCGACAGCAGAGAAACAACCAATCATTTTGTCTGGTGCTCGTGACGCTCCGTACAACAGGCCTTTTACACTCTCTGAGCTCAAAGTGGCTCTTAGTGTAAAGAAACAGTCTGCTCCTGGACCAGATAATGTTCATTATGAGATGTTAAGGCACCTGTCACCTGATTCTCTAGGCAGTTTGTTGACCTTTTATAACTCATTGTGGCATCGCTCTGCATTCCCCGAGGTTTGGAAAAGAGCCCATGTAATCGCTCTTCTGAAGCCTGGCAAAGATGCTTCTCAACCAACTAGCTACCGACCCATTGCTCTCACAAGTTGCTTGGGAAAAACCTACGAAAGAATGATTAACCGACGTCTCATTCATTTCTTGGAGAGTGAGAATGTGCTTGACATTAATCAGTGTGGTTTTAGAGCTGGACGTTCCACCCTGGACCACTTAGTCCGCCTTGAAACCTCTATTCGTGAGGCGTTTGTACACCGCCAGGTCTGTCTCTCTGTGTTTTTTGATCTGCAAAAGGCGTACGATACAACGTGGCGCTATGGGATCCTGCGGGATCTTTATGCTTACGGTGTTCGGGGTCGCATGTTGCGATGCATACAAAGCTTCTTAATGGGACGTACTTTCCAAGTCCGTCTGGGCTCCACCTTATCAGATGTGTTTTCTCAAGAAAGTGGTGTCCCTCAGGGAGGGGTGCTTAGTGTCACACTTTTTGCAGTTAAAATCAATAGCCTGGCTCAGGTGATACCACCGACAGTATCTTATTCTTTGTATGTGGATGATGTGCAAATTTCAGTTTCTTCTTGCAATCTGCATAGTTGTGAACGTCAACTGCAACTGACAATCAACAGGATGAGCAAGTGGGCAGCCGAAAATGGGTTCCGCTTCTCCCCCGACAAAACCGTATGTGTTCCTTTTTCGCTGCGTCGAGGGTTGTCACCGGATCCTACCTTGCATCTGAATAACGTTACCATTACTGTTAAGGAGGCGCACAAGTTTCTAGGCGTGATATTCGACAAGAAGCTCACATTCGTACCCCATTTGAAAGAACTAAAACGAAAATGCCTACGATCTTCCAATATTCTTAAAGTGCTGTCGCACACAACTTGGGGGTCTGACAGACGATGTCTGCTGCGAATTTATAACCCTAGTAGCACCGAATGTTGCCACAATGTTACTGGAATGTGGTCCGCCAACGTTGTGTATACGTGGCTAATGTCCGCAAAATGTCATGTCGCTGGAACGTTATCTGAAAACATTCCCGTAACATCACAGTAAACATTTGTGCTATGTTATGCCCTCAACATTTGTGCTATGTTATGCCCTCAACATTTGTGCTATGTTATGCCCTCAACATTTGTGGTATGTTATGCCCTCAATATTAGTGGAACATAATTTATTAACATTGTTTATATATTTCCAATGACCACACAGCAAACATTTGTGGTATGTTTTGTCCTCAACATTCGTGTAACATTAACTTGGTGTCTCAAGTAGCAGCCAGGCTCTTTAAATCAACCGCAAAATTTGGTTTCTTAACCTATTGCGCTAGGAGTTTTTGCAGCGTTGCCCACAGGCGGTGCATTTTTTTATTATAAAAATTGGAAAGAGCGAACTTACCTGAGGAAAAAGTAAAGAAAGAAAAAGGGTTAACTCCTTTGGAAATTCAGCGAAGGCACCAGTCTTCAAACAATAGGGCGCCCTATTTTTGAAGACCGTTGGCTTCGCTGCATTTCCATAGCAGTTAAGCCTTTTTCTTTCTTTATTTTTTCCTCAGTTAGTTCGCTCTTTGCAATTTTTATAGAAAAAAATACACCACCTGTGGGCAACGGTGCACAAAATCCTAGCGCGACAGGTTAAGAAACCGAATTTTGTGGTCGATTTAAAGAGACTGGCCACTATTTGAGACACCCAATATATTGCCAATTGACCACTACTTTTCTACATGAGCTACATTATAAAAAAATTAATTTACCCACAACAAGGACAGCTAAAAACGGACAAGCACATATACGTAGCCGCAGTGTGCTAGCTTCGTTTCTATCTTTCCTCGTCTCGGGCAAATTAGTCGCAGACTAGCTCTCTCAGCGATTTCACCCCACCTTTGCCTGTGTGAAAGTCGTTCATCAAATAGCACTGCTGCTGAACCGCTCTAAGAAGTTATTCACTTCACTTGAGAAAACGTGAATACTCTTTTCTGTAATCTGCTTTCAATCATGTCGATCTATCCCAGTTTTATTTCGAGGTAATAGCTTTTATAAAAAGCTCCACTTTTTTTTAAACTTTTTTCAGCCAATCAAAATGTTTAACTTTCAGATGTTTGTCACTCCAATGTTCTTGCACAAGAATTTTCTGAGCAGAGAAGTCACTAAAAAAGACATTTAGCCTAATTGTGAAGTAAACTTTGTGAGGGAAAAAAAAAATCTTTCTTACGTGACAGAGAAATAAAGAACTTCTGAGGATCTTAAAGGACAAACATTGATTTTAATTCCCAAAATAATTAGCACTTATAACCAACAAAGGCTAGACACATTTAGCTAATGAATGGGTATATTGAAGATAAAATGTTTGTTCCAAGTTGCCTTAATACCCAAGTTGACATCTTAGTAACTGTTGAGCACAGCACTTGTTGACAACATGTCGGTTACCAGAAATGTAGCCTGTAATATATATGCCTCACGGAACTCCAAAGCCAAATTTAGCAGCTATACTCCGTTTCACCTCAGTTGAAGCGCAGCATACACTACGAGCCATCCCAGTCAATTTAGCGTCAAGTCTGATGCGACTTTGAGCTCTGCCTCCCGTTCCACACAACTGGAAAGTCATGTGATACTCTTCCGGCGCTGGATCAGCTGGGATGGCCCATACCGTTCACTATGCTTTAACTTAAAGGGAAACGGAGCATAGTGGAGACAGCACTGTAACTATTCAGACTCAATATTTCGAAATTAATTAGTGTTGATTTTCATTTCTTTTATATTAAACTTTCACAACCCACAAAAGTAAAAGGTTTCATGGATTACCAGTATCCCCAACCATTGGGCAATTGATTTGCATGATAACTTCTACAATTGTTTCTCCAATTGCAAGATTTTGAATTATTTTGGAGTGGATTATCTACTCTCTACAGTCTATTAGTCAGTCTCTACTGACTAATAGAACATGCATATCACAAGATGCATTCCCCCCCCAGACAGTATAATTTCAGCAATATTTTCACTTTGTGACACAATTTAAAGCAGTCCTCCACTCTACCTTTCTCTCTCGCACCTGCTCGTGGCAAGCAGAGAAGGAAGCAGGGGTTGCTGGGAAAAGTATGCACATCCGTCTCCATCACTTCCTTCCAGCCAATAGGAAGTTACAAAAAGAAAGCTATCTCCTTGAAATAGCAACCACTTTTCAGGCAACCATGTAAAATCAGTCTTGCCAAAATGAGTCTTGCACCCTAAATAGTTATACTTTATTTTATTTTTTTTTTCAAGGAAAATGCATTTTATGACATGGGTGTCCTATACATGTCATTCTAACTTGTTCTAACTTTTTTAGTGGCCCTCTAAGAGGCACCTGTCACTGACCATAAAGTAGGACGCTTAGAGGAATCCAAAAGATTTGTTGAGATAGGGTTTATTTTCATAAATCTTCCAAGTTTTACATTGCACTCAGTAGAAGCTGTAAGCTCAGCCAACTTGATTAAAATAAACTGAGAAAACATCACGAAAAAGGTTGCAGCAACAGGACCAGACATATACTGCGGAAACATTTGCAGATTCACTAAGAAACATGCTCACCTTCTCAAAAAGTATAATGAGTGGTAACAACCAAGCTTAAGTTAGCAGAAGAAACATGTAGTTTGAAAGTAACTTTGAGTTAAATAAAATTGACTAGATATATAAGCAAAGGTGTGTTACAAACGGATCATTCTTGCATCCGTAGGGCAACTGCAAGAGGAAAAAAAAAAGTAATTACACAGACGAAAATTATAACAAAAATGTTTACATCCTATTCATAGGCAGTATTGACGTTTACCAGGAATAGGTGTGACAGCTACTCGCTTAGTTCTATATACACAGATATTAGATTGTGAAAATAGTGGTAAATGAGTTCAATAAAAAAAACCACGAGTAACCTGCCACTGATGTTACCATATCTGTTGCTGCTCAAAGTTATCATAAAACAAACATATGTCATATTAATGAACAGAGAAGGAAGAGGAACAGTTACATAAAACTAGAGGGCACACAGTCCCTTATCGCCATCTTGAGCGCAGTGTCACCCTTTCTCTACACCAAGTGTCATTATTAGCTGTAGATTACTCCCCGAAGTCAAAAACTTATTTTCGGAAACCTCAATGAGACAGGCAAATGTCCTGCTTGTCCTCTGTCAATAACATAAACGTCATAATTATTGTGATCAATAAATTGCATGGGTCCCCACCCCCTAACCTAAAAAAAGCTGTGCACATGGCAGGCTTCATGTTGCTTGGTAATGACATTAACGAAATAAACACTCACTTTTCTCAGTACTGTTTCTAAAGTGCAGTCAAAGTCAGCAAAACAAACTGACATATTAAGGAACATAATTTCCACATCAAAGGTCACTCAATGCCTGGAAAGTAGTTATAAAAGGGAAAGTCAGAGTGAAAGAAGCTGACTATAAACATAATAAGAGTAAAAAAAGTGCTTGCCTCTTTCTACAAAGTCACCTCCAGGCAAAAGCAGTGCCCTCCTGCAAAAAGCATATTAAAGAGTGAAGCTATACAGGGCGTTTCTTTAATTCTTTACGGAATTGAAAAAAAAAAAAAAAAAAAGCTGATAGCTACGTGGATTCGCCTTCAGTATATGTTTGTGGGGCTTGGAGGGCATTCTATGAGGGGATAAATGTCACAGTATGTTGGCTAACAAAATTCTGTTAATTAAATTTTTCATAAATGGTTTAATGGGCCACGTTGCAATTGCAGTTTTAAAGGGAGCCATTAGTAAAGGCTAACCCAATTTATACAGTTTGCAAAAAAAAACAAACATTAAGATATTTATTGTTGAAATTTTGCCTTTCTTCGCTTGATTAAAAACCGCGTGCTGAATGGCGCGCCTGGTTAGGATTCGTAGAATAGTGAAGGATTTGTTTCTGGTTCATCGTCACTATCTCTACAGCGTGCCTTTCATAGACGCGCCGGCGTCACTTTTCTGAGATTGTGACAGATGGACAGAAGTGGCTATGTCACTCTTCTACCAAGCATAATCAGGTGCGCGTTTTGAATCAAGCGAAGAACGGCAAAATTTTAACGACGAGTATCACAAAGCTCATTGTCTTTTCGCAAATTACCTCCATTGGGATGGGCTTTATTGATTGCTTCCTTTAAAACTGTAATTGCAACATGGCCAATTAAGCCATCAAATAAAAAGTTAATTATCAGTTTTTGTTAATTAGTGAACATACTTTGACATTTATCTCCTCACCTAATGTACGCCGAGCCCCAGAAACATACAGTGAAGCGGCATTCACGTAGCTATCAGCTCTTATTTTTAAAAGATTTTGTAAAAAAAATAAGAAAAAACATTCTGTATGCTCAAATCTTAAAAGCTTGCAAAAAAAAAAAAAAAAATGGGTTGTGGATATTTAGACAGCGTGATGTTGATCAGCCATTCAAATGATACGCATACGTCTACGCTATAGATGAGATATTTAGCCAGTGCAGTACAACTGGAAGTCTAGGTCATTCAAGGAACTATCATCGTCTCCTTCGGAAGTAAATTCGGAGCCTCGTTGACTTTGGACTTCAATCAAACTTTCTGTTGCCTCGGCTTCTGCCGCCACCGGAAGAGCGCAAACATCTTCATCTGTGCTAGAGTCCACAGGATCAATCAGGGAAACGTCATCGTCTTCGTTTGAAGTAACTTCGGAGCCTTGTTAACTTCTGACCTCAATCAAGCTTTCGGTTGCCTCACCCTCTGTCGTCACCGGAGGAGCGCAAACGTCTTCATCGGTGCTGGAGTCCACGGGATCTTCTTTGCGGTACCTTTCTAGTTCCCTCTGAGCGTTTTGCGCGATTCTTCTTTTCTGGCGATCGGACAACTCCGACAGCGAACGCTTAACGCGCTCCATTCTCCACAATAACAAGTAACAAAATACCACGTACCTTGATTTGTGTTATTTGCAGGGAGAACGGCGATTGAACGATAGGGCGATGGTGACGATGGTGCGGATAGCGCTTTCAAAAGCCTCGGCCTTGCGCGGGAACACTAACGGCTGCGCAAACAAAAGAAAAGTGCTACTTCTGGCTATGGCTAGAGACGAAAGGACGAAAGGACGAAAGGCCTTGAGCCCGATAGAGTCCAGAATGGCCCCGCTTTCGATCATTTTATTAATGAACAAAATAAATAATTTTATTGTATATAGTACCAAATAACACGTATAATTTTTTTAATTATAAAATTGTTTTTAATCACTTTAGCACTTTAGTCGATAATAAAGTTTGGTTGTGTTGGTGAACATTGGTCAACGTCGCTAGGTGACGCAAGCTACCGCTCGTTACTACTCGTTACAATGGGTATTTATCTATCCATCCAGGCAGCGTACTCCAAATGGCAGCCGTGTTTTCCCGGTTTTCCCGTTCTTTCTAAGCGTTTTTCCAAGCGTTTTTCCGATGACACCGATTGAGAGCAGACGAAGTGATCCGCGTACAAGCTTTTCATCATCAGAAGTTTAAAAACTCAGGTTTACGAGTGCTAAATCTGTGCATACTCTTTGATAGGCGCTTCAGATGTGTGAGTTCATATCGCGGGTGACGAAACTGTAGAACGGAAGCTCTGCGAGCGCTCTACACGGCCCTCGTACTTCCCATTTTGGACTGGAGTATTGCTCGGCGACCTGGTCCGCGCCCCAGCAGCACCTCTGGGAACGGCTCGAAAGTGTGCAGCGCCGTGCGACACGGATCATCTGTGGCACAGCGGACGGCTCGTACGATGCACGCCTGGTGTGGGTGCCCTTGGTCGGCGACCCCCACGAGAGGCGACGGGCCTCACGGATGCGCGCACTGTGCCGGATGCTCGATGGACCGCTTTCCGGGATCTCGTTGTACTCCGCAGTGCGGACAAGCAGAAGAACTGGGCAGCCTGAGCCTCTCCGTGGGAGGACCACCCGCCACCGCTAGCTCTTCTCTCGCCAACTGGCTTTGAGCTCGTGACGACCAGTGACTTGCACCATTATTTTTCTTGTTGCTGTGTGTGCTTGTTTTGTTTTACCCTACTGAGTCCCCTTTCTCCTGTCTCCTGCACTGTAGGGGGCGGCCTGCTAGTAGGCGCATATGCATAAGGGTTATCACCTTCTTGTCTAGCCTTGCACGTCGTCGCATACACGTCAAATCCGTGTGCAAATAAATTACAATCGCAGTTACAATTACAGAAACAAAAACAATGGTGAAAAATATTCCTGCACAACTATACACTGCATTGACCCTTAAATAAGGTGCAGCGAAGGCTACAGCCACTAGACCGCAGCTTTGCAGCGTGAGACGGCCCTTTGGACATGAGTGAGCGAAAGGGCACGTGGTGCATGCATCCTGCTTCGTGGGCGCTTGCTCACTGGGGCCATTTGAAAGCTTTTGAGCTTGCTCGTGCTGCATGCAGTGTAGCTCTACCAAAACTGAAGTGGCAAGTGGGGAGACTGTGCATTCCGTTTACTATTTCTGATTACTGGGAGGCCATGCTCCGTCCATTTTAATTAAATATTCATTAGTTAATTCAGAATTACTTCAGTAAAACCAAACTGCTACATCCATTCAATGGAGCCCTTTACACACAAAAGTACAATAGTTTTCAGACCATAGTCTGCAGACTATACATGCCTAAAAGTTAATATTTCACTCTGCAGACTATCTGCAGGTGCAGAGGATACAATACATTTTGTGTCTTTCGTTCTAGATATTTTACAATACAATATTTACAATATGTTTTGCTTTGCTGAAGTGAGAAACAGGTCATACTGTCAGTGTGTCGTCCAGGCCTTTGATGTCTTGGGGTTGACAGGCTGTTAGCTTAAGTGCCTCCAGGCAATCTTTGTTTGTCAAGCTTAATCCTCATGAGCTCTGTGATTCACCACGACAAGCGGGCTCAAAAGGACCTCTCCCCATAATGTGGACCGTCTAAGGAAACAGATATTCAGTTTGAATTTGCCCCTGTGGACTATACACCGAGTTGGGACTGTATAAGAAAAACACTTTTTTCGAGCCAAAATTAACCCTTGTGGGCTTCACGCCGGGTGCGAACGAAGAAATATTGTAGCGGTTTATTTCCTTAGGGCATTGAGACATTAAAGAGTGGAGTGGACAGAAATATCTAATTGCAAACAAACACATTAAAAACTAAATCAAAATATTGTTAACAAGACCCCGAATTCATTATCACACTGCATCTTTAAATTCGGTGCAATCAGCTATGCCAGCGATAAGTAGGGGGGATGATTCTTGCCTAGTGATGACATAGGCGGGAATGACTGACAATAGGTGGAGGTGTGACAAAGGGGGATGTCATTGTGGTGGTGGATCTTATGAAATAAATACAGGCGAGATATGTTTCTGCAGACAGAAAGGCGTGTTGTCCTCTCAAGTTGCGGGATGTTTTTGTAACATTTTATAAGTTATCACAGATGCATCTCCTTAATGTTACCTTTGAAACATAGGCTCTTTGTTTCTGGATTATATTGCCCTAACATTTCTGCAGCAACATTTCAGTAACATACGTAAAAGTAGTGTAACGTTGCATCTCACTTGTGTAACATTGTGTTGATGTTTCGAAATAATGTTTTTGCAATATGATTTTAGTAATATTGTCGTTACATTGTTACACGTTGCATAACGTTGCACAACATTAGCCACGTTGCAGTAACGTTCCTGCAACATCTCGTGCTACTAGGGAACTCTCTAGTGCGGTCCCGGTTGGATTATGGTGCACCGGTATATGCGTCGGCACGACCATCTGCTTTGAAGATGTTAGACCCAATCCATCACCTTGGCCTGCGTCTAGCCACAGGTGCTTTTCGCACGTCGCCCGTGCCGAGTCTGTATGCTGAAACACATCAGATGTCCCTTGAGCGACGCAGACAATATCTTAGTCTCTGCTATGCCTACAAAGTTTATAGTGATCCACACCACCCTGCATTCTCTGCTCTGCAGACCTCTGCATCATTGCGCCTTTTTGAGAACAAGCCCAGTATTGTTCGGCCCTTGAGCCTTCGGGCTGAGAGCATGGCAAGGTCGCTGCACCTTTGTTTTGATGAGCCTCCTTTGTTGAGACAGGCCTATAGGGTTGCTCCTTGGGATTTGGTGCCAATCTCTTGTGATTGGTCACTTTCGAAGTACAGCAAAAAGGTTGTTCCTCGTCTTGTTCTCTTGCGGGAGTTCGCAGAGCTAGAGCAGAAATATAGTGACTATCTCCACTTTTACACTGATGGCTCAAAAACATTGAATTGCGTAGGCTGTGCAGTTTATTCTCTCGCTTTCAGTGAAGTGAGGCAACTCAACCCTCTAGCAACTATCTTTACTGCTGAACTGTATGGTATCCTGATGGCTATTGAATATATTCTAGAAAATAACATTAACAAAGCAGTTCTGTTTGTTGATTCCCAAAGTGTTCTCTTAGCTATTTCATCTTTAGCAGACAGCAAGAACGCTCTTGTGCAACA
Organism: Ixodes scapularis; assembly: GCF_016920785.2. NCBI lineage: Eukaryota > Metazoa > Arthropoda > Arachnida > Ixodida > Ixodidae > Ixodes > Ixodes scapularis. Next base: position 121,286,011 of record NW_024609879.1, on the reverse strand, counting down.
GGTTCGTTTTCAGATAAACAAAGCTTTCCATCTAGGACAATTTATAAACTTCTGCTGGGTGCCCAGTCATGTGGGCATTCCCGGTAACGAGAATGCAGACCATCTTGCACTTTCTGCAATAAATTACACGGAAACGTCTTTTGGCCTGCCGCACCAAGACCTCAAGCCAGCCTTAAACAAGTCAATTATTAAGTTAGGAGGGAACAGCGCAAAAAAGGACGTAAGACGAGGTCGAAGAAACACACAGACAGGGCGCTGACTTACAACTGAAAGTTTATTGCTCTGAAAAAAGAGAAATAAACACAGAAAGGAGGAAGGGGAGAGAACAAACAAATCAAACCAATAACATGCGGCATCACCCACGCCCACGCTCCGTCACACGAACCTGCCACACTTTCTTAGAAAATCCACCTCGTCATTTGCAAGGGCGACCGAAGGAGCGCTCACACACGTGTCAGCTCCGATAGACGCGATAAAAAAAGCTTCGTCTATCTCCCTCGCAGTTTTGTTTTTGTGACGAGACAAAATCTTTATGTCACGCAATGACGGCGTGCAGCCACACCTGTCACAATGAACCGCTAGGTTTCCTGAGGGCGAGGAACGCAAAGAAAGGGAATGTTCTCTTGCCCTTACGTTAACACAACGCCCGGTTTGACCAATATACACCCTGCCGCAGGACAGGGGGATCCGGTACACGACCCCGCTTACACAGGCGACATACGGGGTGCGATGTTTGACGTCGCACACAACGGAAGGGCGTCCCTCTCTACTAACAGCAGCACAAAGGTGTGAAAGCTTAGATGGCGCCGAGAAGACGACAGGCACCTCAAACCTACCGGCAACGCGCTTAATTCGGTGGGACAAGGCATGGATATACGGAAGTACGACAGGTCTAGTGGATGGCCTTTGTTTTTTCCCAGGACTAGCGTGCCCCCTAAACATCCGAACAAGGGACTCAGCAACACCCCCCACAACCGCCGAAGGGAAGCCCGCAGAGGCAAGCCTATCAACCTGAGTCAACTCAGGTTGATAGGCTTGCCTCTGCGGTTTTTCTGCCTCTGCGGTGGCTCAGAAGGTTTTTTTCCTTCTGAGATTTAGCTATTGTGCTCAAATAAGACCGAGTGTTCAACAAGATATCTGTGATATATACTTGCCCAATTGTTTACATGGTTTCAGTCGATGCTCAGTTTTACTTCCAAGAATGAAATATTACATTCCATGTTATCACACTTTTATTCATGAAGTCACAGGTTTTTCTTCAGAAATAAAGCAATTTTCAAAACAAACTACCTGTGCACTGTCTTGAGATAACACAATCACCTAACTTTGATGAAGTGCCATAAAAGAGATAATAAAATGGAGCAGAAGGCAGGACGCTTTGAAGCATTTGTAAAATGAAACAATGTCCACAACAACAATATCTCTGGTTGAATCGGCAACTAAGAAAGCAATCTCTGCAAAAGCAAGCATTTCTTTCTAGAGGTAGTCTAAATTAATTCTCAGTTCTTTGCAGGGGCAATCCAGATGACCTGTTGGTCTGGCAACTAAACCCCGGATCCGAACCTTTTCTGTCACTGTCGACTGCGTCTTGTGCACTGTCGACTGCGTCTCGTGCCTTCTGCTCATAAAAAAAAAAAGGCTGTATCAATATCGCCACGATGCACTCGACACATATCCGGAGGCAGCACGCTGGCTGTGCGACGAACTTCACAAGGCTGAGGAGCTGAAGAGAGTATGTAGCTTGTGGACGGCCATGACTGTGGAGCAGGAAGCGAAGTGTGCACTTTACGGCTTCCACGGGGAGGGCTTCATTGAGGGCAAGGATGTGACGGGGTCCTTGGTGGTCAGGACCTCAGTCGTGGTGGCGAGAGGTTCCCCGTCGCCGGCGGCGTCCATGCTGGGCACCACCGTGGCAAGGGCGCTGAGGGGCTTCCCGACGGTGTCCCTGGTGGTCGAGGCTACCGTCGTGGTGGCGTACTCCTTGCGCGTGGCGCTCCGCACGGGCACGTCTGCGGCGGGTTCCAAACCGGGCGACAACGCGCTGCCTCGGAGCCTTTTCCCTGTCCGAGAGGCCGACCGGAAGGCCGACCGGAGGGCCGGTGAGAGCCAGCCTCTCGGGAACCAACGCTGACCCCTCCGAGCTCGGCTCGGACTCCAACTCTGACACTTCAGGGTCGGAGTCTGACTCCGGTTCTGGCTCGTTCGATGCAAGGCAGATGTTGTGGAGCACTGCACATGCCGAAATAATGGCAGTGGCTGTTGAAGGGTGGTAATACAGAGCCCGGTGCCTTTGCAGACACCGGAATCTGTTTTTGAACAGCTCGATGCAGCGCTCCATAACAGACCTGACCGAGGAATGCGCTTTATTAAATTGGCCGCAAGCGGTGGAGGTCGCGTGGTTCCCGGGGACAAGTGATGAGCCAAGGCTCCAAGGGGTAGCCGCTGTCACCTGCACATGTAGAGGACGGAACTTATTACATTCTTTTCTTTTCAAAATGAAAGGCAAGAAAACAGCAAAAACAGCTGTGTGCAACTATGTCAATTATAATGTAACTTAAGTGTGACTTAAAAGTTTGTTCATATTTCTGCACTACAGTATCAGTTTACATTATGATTAGTTAGCGCCAGCTTGCCTGCACACTTCCTGTTATTTCGTGTAACTATGACTTTTCCTGGTGGGTTGTATGGGATGTGTGCTCGATTCCTTTGGGGTGCTGTGTTGTTTACAAGTGCATTATTAGGCCCTTGCGTCCGACAGATAAAAGCTTTGTTGTTTTTGGGAGTGTGGCCGTGACCTTAGGCACGGGCGGAGCAGAGCACGCTGGCCTTGTCTTTGGCGAGCAGGGGGATAAGGTGCCAGTTCGACGAGCCTCTCTCCTAATCCTCGGGGGAGTTGGAGATGGGGAAAAGGGAGGGGGTGGCTAGATTGGAAAGGAGTCAGGTCTTGCTGGGACACGGAGGGAGGAGCTACAGGATGATAGAAGGAGACGCCAGGCTCTTTAAATTGACCGGAAAATTTGGTTTCTTAACCTATCGCGCTACGACTTTGTGCAGCGTTGCCCACAGATGGTGCATTTTTTTTGTAAAATTTGCAAAGCGAACTTGCCTGAGGAAAGAGTAAAGAAAGGAAAAGGCTTAGCTCCTATGGAAACGCAGTGACGCCACCGGTCTTCAAACGACACGGCACCGTTTCGCACGGGAGACAAGAGATGGCGCAAGCGGTCGCGACACCAACTGCCGCCAACGACCGAGCATACGACTCCAAGAGCCGGCGTTTTTAGCAGACAAGGAACTGCAGTTCCTTGTTGTTACCACGCCTGTTTTTGTTTCTGCGACTGTCGCTGCCTGCGGAACGCGTGCCGCTTTTGAGTCGAAAAGATTGTCTGCTAAAGACGCTGGCTGTCGGTGCCGTATGCTCGTTCGTTGGTGCAGAGCCGTATATTAAGAGAGTTTGGCCAGTGGGTGTGGCGACGACGGCGCCGGAGAGGAGAAAAGTAAATGAAAGGGAGGAGAGCGCCGAAGGAGCGAGAGAGAAAGAAGGGAGCAGAGAGGAGACAACCGCCATTTTTTAGCAACGCTGTCGGAGACTGGTCGGAGAAGAGCACTGCTGAGGCTACGCGTCGTCTGCTACGGGCCGACTTCTTTTTCGCCTGACTAAAAGTCTGTGACCATACGCCCAAAAATCTTTACATGTTCGCTTTTTAACCCACCGTGGAATAACAGAATGTCATTTTCTTGCCAGAGCCAGCGATATAAAAGGCAATAATCGACATTTAGATGCCGATCCCACGCATTCCGCCGGGAGAATGATCGAAGATGGCGGCCCTCCCCACTCAGGTGGGAGCAGCCGGGAGTTCACGCGCATGCGCTCATGCCTCTCGCTCTACGCCGCGTGCTGATTGGCTCACTCGGGAGGCGAGCGTTACGGCGGTGAGATCATAGACTGACCAAACTCTCCCCATATACGGCTCTGCGTTGGTGGCGTTCGTTGCGCCATCTCTTGTCTCCCGTGCGAAACGGTGCCGTGTTGTTTGAAGACCGGTGGCGTCGCGGCGTTTCCATAGGAGCTAAGCCTTTTTTTTTTCTTTACTTTTTCCTCAGGTAAGTTTGCTTTTTGCAAATTTTACAAAAAAAAAGCATTATCTATGGGCAACGCTGCACAAAATCGTAGCGCGATAGGTTAAAAAACCGAATTTTCTGCCAAAAAAACACGGACAAAGAGTAGATTGACAACGACACAGGGCGCTGTCGTTGTGTCGTTGTCAATCTACTCTTTGTCCGTGTTTTTTTGGCGCTTATTTTCTCACGATGTACCAACTGGGCCATCTAAGCATTTTATTGCGAATTTTCTGGTCGATTTAAAGGGACACTGACAGGGTATTTATGCTCGCCGAGGTTTTTAGTTGTACGTGACATATGAGAGCTCAACTATCCAGAACAGAATTTGCGGCTCGAAATTCGGTTTCTTTCCGCCCGAAAACCGCCGATGAAGAACTGGCCGGTTTGAGTCTCGCTCACTCTCTTTTTCGCGGTCACGGGCCGTTTTCTAAGGTATCGATGCGACCACCAAATTTAATCAAAGTCGTGGGTCACTGAAGGCACACACTCAATATTAAAAATAGAAAAAAATATGAAACCCATTTCTTGTTGCTTCTAAAAAGCTGCAAATACGTTGATTAAAAAAAAAAAAAAAGTTCCACAGACAACCGGAAGCATTCTGTGCGTTCGTCGTTTCGCGTATCGTGGGTCTCGCGGGGACGGCGATGGCAGCGGACGACGGGCGTAGGACCTCTATTTCAGAACTGTCGTTCGCGGTACCGGCGAATTCTGTCTACCGTTAAAAGAGAAATTTGGGACCGACCAAAAGAATTGGTATTCATCCCGTACGACACGCCCGACTACCAAGCCGATTTGCACGAAGACGTCGCCGAGCCGTCGCTCCCTTCTCGTGGCTGAAGACATCGCTCGCGCAAACGTCAAGCACGACGTGTCTACTTCGAGTGGAATATGCACGCGTACGATTTCTTTACTAGGTGCGAATGTCCACGAAGCGTGGTGCTTCCCGACTTCGACCCGGGAGTGCTTTTGCTAGAGAAAAATCGACAGCCAACTTTCCAACTTACAGTTTACCGGCTGAATTATTACTAAGGAAAGAGATCCTCCAGAATCGAGATGCCCCAGTACCTCAGTGGACATTCTGTTGCCGGCGCTCGCAGCGATCGGTCGATAGGATGGCGAGCTCCGACGGAGCGATGATAACGGCCGTTGCCGGCCGCGGTATCTCGTCTGCTGATGATTATAAGATACTTCTGCCTTCTCTGCCTTCTGAAGCAGCCACTGTGAATTCTGTTTTTCTACACTGCGACGTAACCGGCCGTCCGTACCGAATCGAGGACTTTCGAGAAGAACTGCGACGACTGCAAATCCTCGGCGACGTGGCGTCTTTTGGCGCCTATCAAATGAACCACGTGTGGCTCGTCACCTTCCACTCTGCGTCAACGAGGAACCGGCTGCTCGCCGCCAAGGAACTGACTGTCAAAGGCAAGCGATGTATCCTCATAGACCCGAAGAACTCGGAAACCTGTCTGAAACTTCACTGGGTACCTTATCACGTCCCCGACGACACAGTTCGACGAGCACTGGAGCCATATGGCAAAGTACACGAAGTAACCCGTGAGACGTGGAGAGCCCAAGGTTTTCAAGGAGTCCAGTCAACAACAAGGCTTGTTCGGATCACTCTGAAGGAAGGCGTCAGTAAAGAAAGCGTCCCGCATCAACTGCGTTTCTTCGGCGGCTCTGCACTCGTCCTAGTGCCCGTACGAGCCCCGCTCTGCCTCCGGTGTAAGAAGACCGGCCACATCCGAAAGGACTGCCGCGTCCCCCGTTGTGACGATTGCCACCGCTACGGCCACACAAAGGAAAACTGCGTCAAATCTTACGCAGTGGCAACGGCTGGACCACTTCCGGACGAGAACACCGACCTTATTATGGACGAAGCGGAAGCCGAGCCACTACTGTAGACAACCTAAGACCAATCAGTCTACTGACCACAGACTACAAAATTCTGGCGAAAATTCTTACCAAACGTCTGGAGGTGGGATTAAGCGGCATCGTAGGAGAGCACCAGCCCTACGGATTTAAAGGCAGATCCATCACTACAAACGCGCACACAATGAGAATCATATGTGAGACAGCGGAGGCGGAACAGTACCCAATTGGAGTACTGCAAGTAGACCTCAGCAAAGCGTTTGACAGAGTGTCACACTCCTTTCTTTTTGCGCTTCTTGAACGATGCCGCCTAGGAGAAAGGCTAACGAAGTACATAAAAATTTGCTACAAAGACATCACAACCCGGCTGTTAGTGAACGGACAACAAACTGCCCCGATAGAGGTCAAATCGTCAGTTCGGCAGGGATGCCCGATGTCGCCTTTGTTATTTGCTCTATATTTGGAACCTCTGTGTAGATCAATCATGACCGATGTCAATATTTGTGGTGTTAATCTAGGTTCCGAGCCGACCAAAATATTAGCCTACGCAGACGACGTCGCTTTGATCTGTTCGTCGAAGCTAGAGCTGGAGCTGGCTTTGAATCATATAAAGGACTTCTGCAAAATATCAGGAGCAGCCATGAACACCTCTAAATCGACCGGATCCTGGCTTGGCCCGTGGACGTTCAAACCAGAGGAATATATGGGAATAAAGTGGTCTTGCTCACTCGATAATTACCTCGGTATTCGACTGGCGACGGAATCCTTGAGCACTGGCCATGAAGGTATCCATTTAAACAAGGTTAACGGCAAAATGAACGAATGGTATGGAAGACATCTCTCTCTTTTTAACAGAACGTTTGTCTGTAATTCTGTCTTTTTCTCGAGTGTATGGTACGCGGCACAAATTATACCATCCCGGCAAGGAGAGATCCATAAATTCCACAGACTTTGTGCCACGTTCATCTGGCAATCTTTATTTGAACGAATGCGTAGAACCAATTTGTTTCTGAGCCTGTTCAAAGGCGGTTTGGGGCTTGTGAACCTAGAGTTAAAAATAAAAGTTCAACGCTTTCTGTTTTTCCGGGACCAGATTAATCCGGTGTCAACACGAGCGCTAAAACGTCTAGGGGGACGGTACTTGCCCTCCTGGATAGTAAGTACGGAAGAAGCCTCAATGAAAGCACCAGTACTCAGATTTTATAAAGAAATTAATGATGCGATCCACTTCTTCCACGCCAGGTTTTCCTGGGACTACCTAATCCAAGTGAACAGAAAAAGGCTGTATTGGGATACTGTTGACTTAGTCATTCCACCTCCAATGTACCGCCCCCCACCGGGAAATTCAGAAGGATCGAGTGTATTAAAAAAATTGCGTAAATTCCCTGTAAAAACAAGCATCAAAGACTTCTTCGTAAAATTTCATGTAAGAGTGCTGCCTGTTAAAACATGGCTTGAGAGAAAAGGGTTCTTTGTAGCATGGTCGACCCATTGTGCACTGTGTCCTTTCCCGGAGACTTTGCAACACGTTTTTCTGCTCTGTACTAATGCGGAAATATTCTGGTCTGAACTTCGAAATGCTTTTAACATCAGTGCACAGTTGAACTGGGAGAACTTGAAATATTTTCAAGTGGAGACGGGTGAAAATAAAAAATGCACAGAAGTGCTATTGCTGCTCGGGTTGCACGCCATCTGGAGATCTCGAACGGACCACACGCTGGTGTTAGAAAAGGGCAAACCTGCTTGGCACCACTTTGTTGACAACTTTGCATACACCAGTAGCCTCCTGGAACACACTGAAATGCCGGGTTTTGAGTCATGGCCAGCGATACAAGTCGCTTTAAGAAACTATATGGTAAAAAGAGGAACATTTAAGCACTAGACATTGTATAATGTTCAAACCTCTATGTGAATGTACCGGGTTATGCATATGTAATAAGGTCTCATTTTGTGCGAGTGCTCTTTGACCAAGGTGGCCCTCTGTAATGCTTTTAATATGTAAATAAACACATTTTACAAAAAAAAAAAAAAAAAAGCCCCAGTATTTCAGTGGGAAAGACGTCCGGTTCACACGCGGTAGGACCGGGTTCGATCCCCCGTGATATTGTTTTTTTTTTTTTTTCAAACATTTTTTTGGTGTTTACATATCTTTTTCTTTTTTTACAGCCATCACTGAAGAAACAAACAAAAAATAACAAACAAATGTTGTGGACGATACTTCGCTTAATTAAATGGTATGGGATTTTCGCTTTGACATCTGCGAACTCAATGTAATCACTTTCCACAAAATGCAAGGAGCATATAAGTCAGGTAGCGTCCGCTTTCCGAGGTTTCCGTATATGTTCTACAGGAATTGCAGCCAGTCCCGATCCCGTTGATCTTGCGGAAGCTCTGTCGCACAATGCCACTTTTTTTCGGATGCAAGACATGTGAGCCAGCTCTTCACGCAACATCTTGGGTGTATTCTTTTCGGAGCCGATCATGGAAATTCACCACGGGCACTCACTACTCATCTCCAACTCCTCAATGTACAAAACAACTCATCTTGGAGTACAGAACAACGAGCGAAACAAACATAACTGCAAAAGAATCGCAGGGCGAGCAGTTCCCGCACGCCGCATCGCACGCCGCACGTCGTGTCGTCTGCTACGGAGAGGAGAAAAAAAAAAAAAAACAAAAAAAAAAACGCACGGTCGGGTGTAACCACGTGACTTCCGCCACTCACTCTCTTCTCTCCACTTCTCCGACCTCCGTCGGGTTTCGGTTTCGAGCAGTTGCGTCTTTTGGCTTTATTAAAAAAATACGCTACTCTGTTGCAAAATATTAATTGGGTAGACCTCCGACACCGTAATGAAGCGCCTGACAAAAAATAAAAAAAAAATTTTGGGGGGTGTCAGTGTCCCTTTAAAGAGCCTGGCGTCTTCTTGTATCACCCTGTATATAGGCAGACCGAAGAAGGAGGGTCAGGGAAAAGAATCCAGTCTGTGGGACAGAGACGACCCGAGGACAGATTCTCCCATTCCGTACAGACTAACGACCGTTAAAGCGACCAGGCGAGCCCCCAGGGATCAGCGAAAGAGCTCCAACTTCATGCAAAAACCAACCAGCAAGAGAGTACAGGCAGACAGTAATAGTGAGTGGGCCGAACCGGACAGCAACTCGCACTGCGGTCGCATGCCTTGCGTAGTCTATCACTGTCGTGAGATTGGTGTAGTGTGGTTTTCGTAGCCTGCAGAGTGTGAGAGTTATGTGGACATAAACAGAGATTAATGGCCAAACTTTGGGTGTTGTCTCACTTCAAGGAGTTCCAGCAATTGTGTCTGTGTGCCTCACAACAAGCACAGTTTGTGTGGTACTGTGGCTTTCAAGCAGGTGGGAGCCACGGTGTGCGTAAGGAACGAATTTACTATGCTCACCAAGCAGGAACCGGCCGTCGCGTGGCAGCTGCCCTTGCTCGAGTTGGTTTGGAGCCAGGAAAATTGCCACACGAAAGAGTCGTGCACCGACCCGGGACACCGTGGGTCGATGCGCATTATCCGGCAGTCAGCGTCACACACCTGAAAGAGAGAGATGTTGACATGTAATTACCTGAATCCACAAGTAGTAGATTGTACTTATGGTTTACAAAGCAGTCACAATTTCTGAACCTTTAAAGTTATTTTGTCTGACACATGCATGTCAACACACCTTCCTGGATGCAAGGTACAACCTTGAAACAAAAATAATGTTTTTTTTTTTTTTTTTTTTACGGAAGCTTGCACGTTTTAACAGACAAGTATTATTTTGGGAGAAGCGTCTCACGGCTCACATGCTGCGTAGAGCACATGCTCGCGCAGTTGGGAGACCCCACAGCCCGCAGTCATAAAACGGCATATTTACACCGTATCGGCAATACATATTTTTTTTTTCTACAAATTTGGGGCGCGTTTTGACTACGTAACAGGAGTGTACTTACCACCATCACGTTGAGGGCGTAGAAGTATTTTCGGCACCAGTATGCCACCTTCGTGACGGTGGGGTCGTTCTTGGAAGGGCCGACGACGGAGACCATGGTCCCGTCCACGCAACCGATGACGTCGGGTATCCTGCCGAGCAGCCTGAAGCCCCTCTCCGCATCGAACCTCTCGCTCAGCGTCCCGGGAAGTATATCCAGCCACGCTGGACCCCGAGACGACCCACGATAGCGACAGACACGGCGCGGACCGCAACGCTGTCTTTTGGTCCCGCGCTACGTGTTGTCGCTCGCCACCATGCCTTGGAAGCTCCCCGTGGCGTAGAAGCGCAGTGCACACAACACTTGAAGGTCCACAGTCATGACCGTCCCCGAGCTACGCACTCTCCCCACCTCCGGTTCCTCGCGCAGTTCGTCGCACAAACACCGCACCACGATCTTTGGCAGGCGGTATTGCTTCCGAAAAATCTCGTCCGGGAGTTCGAATGCATCGCGGTGTTCCCGATACATCCTTTCCGGCGAAAAAAAGAAAGCTCTATTAAAGAAAAAATTACACTATCTTCCGAAGGGGAACCATGGGTTGATGCGGCGCATCGTTCCATCACACTTCATCGGAAGAACGGAGTGAAGTGGAGTCAACAGCGGTGAACTGAACGCGCGCAGAAATTGGTTTTCTCTTTAGGTTTATACAGCCTTGATGGAGATGCGCCTCAACGGGTAATCGGTCTCTTAACTCTGGATGAGAAATTTAGCCAGTGCAGTACAACCACTAACCTGGGATTTTTAACGTGCATCATGCAGTAGTGATCACAGGAACGCGTGCCGGTACGAAACTCATCCAGATCGAAACGGGCGGGGGTCGCGGGGACTCGAACCCAGGAGGTTCCCAGCGCAAGCTTTCGCTCCACGCTCCGAGCTGAGACGCGTTAGCCCACTCGGCCACTTCCTCCCCTTGAACGCGCGCAGCGCGCTACCGCTGCCATGGGCGTACCAACCGGGGGGGCAAGGGGGGCACTTGCCCCCCCAGTTCTCAGAGTGGGGGGGGCAAGGCATGTGTTTTGCCCCCCCCTGAAACGGCCGCCACTGGGCAGAGCAGACACAGGCCGGCGGCGCCCAAGGAATACCAAGGGCACTGCCCCCCGACCCGCGCGGGCATATTTTTAACGCGCAGGCGATACAAACCCTAGCAACGGTGCTCACGCACGCCGGATTGGCTGGTTCGTAAAGCCTTGCTCCACGAACAAGGCTACACGGTAACCTTACGGAATCAATCCGCGAGACATGGGCCGGACGGGCCGTCCAGACCAGGACGTAGGCCCTAACACAAAATAAAGTTCTGCTTGCTTGCTTGGAGATAGGCGCTGCTGCCGTCAACATAGGCAGCGGATGCAATGCGAGTTTCCGAAGAGGTAGCGTAACTTAGTGGTGAGATGTCTGCCTCATACGTGTCAGACCCGGGTTCTATTTATGGTGTGAACCGGCTTACTTCTTTTTATTTTTTTTCTCGAACATTTTGTTTTGTCGAGGCATTTGGCGATATTTACATTTCTTTTTTACCATTAACACTAAAAAAAACGAATGTTGTTGACGAAACATCGCTACACTAAATCGTATCGACTCTAGTTACGGAAGTGCATGGGGGGCAGCGGGGCTTGGGTTGCCGACCGGACGCCGCAAAGCGGCGTGTATGGGGGGTTGGGGGGCTAGGTGGGTTAATAGATTTGTAGTTAGCAGCCGCACACCGTCACCGCGAAGCGGCGTGAACGCAGGCGCGGGGGTGGGTTAACGCGCTTCGAGTGATACACGAGCAGCCCATCCGGCGTGAGCGTCGTTGTTAGGGGTTCTATCGCCTGCACCGTAAAAGGAGCAGTGTGTGCACCTCCTGTAGTGGGCAAGAATTCCTACATTGGAGAGAAGCGGGGACAAGCCCTTTCTTCCAATGCGTCAAGTCTCCTTGAGCTTCGGAATACAAAGAAACGCCACTATTCGGAGCTAATCCCACAGTTACTCGACCTCTCTTGCGTCGTGTCTGTTCGCTCCCCGCGCCTCGTAGCAGTGTTGTAGCAGCGGGGGGGCTCGTTAAAATTTTGGGGTTTTTTGGATTATCTAAATCACTTTCTTCCTTCCCATCCCCCCCTTTTCTACTCCGCATGCTTCCCCCTCTGCAAATATCAGCTGACCTTCCGACCTCTGTTCTCTGTTGATAGGCAAAACAACCACTAAAATTAGAAAGTAATTTGTAATTTGAGTGGAAGTCACTCGGAAAAGTAGTTAAAGTAAACTACTGATTACTAGAATAGAAATGTAATTAAAAGTTACTAAACTACCCAGAAAAGTAGTTAAACTACAGTAACTTGAGTAAAGTAGTTGAACTACGTACAAGTCTGGCCTGGCAAGCGCTCTGCGTAAGTGTTTTCACTGATCTGCCTAGCCCCGCACACCATCACATGGGCCAAGAAAGGTGTAGTTTTACTGCAGAGGAGAAATCAGCAGGGTCCAAGATGGTGACAATGGAGGATGGAGGCTGTTCCAGTGGCTGATGGCTTGAGATAGGAATGACCAATTGAAAGCGTTCGTAGAGCCAGAAGTGTGTTTGATGGTGCAGACGTTGTTGAGGCGAGAAGATGTTTGGTCGAGGGGTAATAACAAAGTGGTTTTGAGGTCGGGAATGTGGTAGTAGATTTTGTGAATAAGGCACAGCTGAGAGACTTTCCTGCGAAGCTGCAAAGAGGACATGGTTAGTTCAGTTTTTAGCGCCGAGACACTGAAAGAAAAGTCATAAGTGGATGAAATGAAGCGAGCAGCTCTTCTGAACTGCCTCTACAGCGTATTGATGGGTACAGTCGATGGGTATTCCAGATGGTTGAAGCATATTCTATTTTTGGTCTGACGTACGTGTTAAAGGTTAGCTTAGGGACAAAGGGTGGAGCGATTTTTTAAGTTATGTCTGCTTAGTCCAAGAGTTCCAGATGAATCGGCGGTAATGACTTCAATGTGGTTATTCCTGGGAAGGTCAGATGTTAGTCTTACACCAAGGTATTTATACACAGTAGCGGTCTCAATCAGATCGGAGTCCAAGAAGTAATTAAATGACAGAGTGTTTTTTTTCTTGGTGAAGTGGATTAGTTTGCGTTTATACCTGTTTGGTGACATAATCCACTCTTTGCACCAATTGTTAATTTTATCTAGATCTTCCTGAAGCTGGTTATTATTTTGCACACAAGTTACTTTGTTATGGATGACGCAGTCGTCGGCGAAAAAGCGTTTTTTTGAAGAAATCCCAATGGGAATGTCATTAATAAATATTAAAAAGAGTAAGGGCCCAAGTACGAACCCCAGGGGAACACCAGGATTTACATTTATTAAGGAAGATTCATGATCATCATGGACGTGACCTGTACACGGGAAAAAAGAAAGTCACGAATTTATGCAAACGGTTATTGGTCGAGGCAAAAAGATGATAGCTTAGAAAGAAGGCGTTGATGAAGGACACGACCGAACGCTTTGGAAAAAAAAAAAAAAAAAACTGCGTCAGTTTGGACGTGACATTCAAGGTTAGTGCGCAAGTCATGGATGAAGTCGCAGAGTTGCGTTTCGCAGGAAAGTACCTTTTGAAAACCGTGCTGCTGTTTAAAGAAAAGAAATGTGATGATAGGTGCCTCATGATATTGGAGTAGAGGATATGCTCAAGTAGTTTGCAAGAAATTGAAGTCAATGAATTAGGGCGATAATTAGATGCGGAAGAGCGGCTGCCCTGTTTAAACACTGGGAATTACCCTTCCCACCTTTTGGTCAGATGGAAGGCGGCTTTGAGATGAGGACTGAATGAAGATGAGTTTCAAATACCCACAAGAAATAACACGGGTGTTTCTTTTAAATTTTAGGGTTGATGTTATCGGTTCCAGCGGACGAAGTAAGTTTTAGTTTATCAATCAATGTTTTAATGCCAGCGGAGTTAACGTTAATAGGATGCATGCGCTCGTAAAGCTCTTCAGGGAGAGTGGGGACGAAGTCCAAGCACTCGCTAGTAAACACTGATGAAAAGTATTCGTTAAACACAGAACTATCATGCTCGACGTTGCACATCCGACATTCCTAACTCCCCCCCATCTTCCTAAACGTCCGTGTGTGTCCTAACACCAGAAACCGGAATTTTAAAGGTTAAAAACGGCACGTTGCGAATATGGAACGCGCACTTTCATGCAAAGCTGACGTCAAGTGACTCAAATCGAAAAACATGCATATTTACAGTATTGTTATCTCTTCTGGTGAAGGCTAAACAACCGTTGCATTCGTTTTCGCGCACGAAACGGTGACTTTCAGAGAAAGTAAGAACGCAGTGATTGTCTTTATTTTAACAATGTAAACACACTTGCAGGCGTGCGCTGATGAAGCCTCAAAATAAAAACTCTCGTAGTGTGATTCGTGACTGCTCCGGCTACTACCCAACCTCGTTGTCACGCCACTTTCTGCAAGCAAACACTAAAATTGCCAGTAAACACACAAAAGCGACATCGATACAATTATCTTGTAGAATATCACCTTATTTAATCATAACTGTTTCAATAGGCACTACAAGTTGTATTTATTTTAAGAAGAAGAAGCAAATTTTTTTTCGTAAGAAAAAACAAAATATCAATGTTAAGTCTGGTAACGTTGTAATTTTGCCGAATCATTGCCACATCTTTAGAAAACTTCGACAAAAGTTGCGCCGAATTTTCGATTAAGGGGGGGGGGGGAAGAGGGTCGGGTTTGCCCCCCCCACTCGAAAACAAGTTGGTACGCCACTGACCGCTGCTTATATTCACACTTGAAGGAGAGGAAACTAGAGGAGGAGAGTTGCGCCTGCGCGCGCGGTGTGAGTAGAAGCGAACGCACGCGAAGTGCACGCAGCTGGTAGCTGCGCGAAGTGCACGCAGCTACCAGCTGCGTGCACTTCGCGCTGGAGAGAGAGAGAACGCACGCGCAGCTGTTGGAGAGAAGGACGCAGCTGGTAGCTGCGTGCACTTCACGCAGCTGTTGGAGAGAGAGAGAACGCACGCGCAGAGAGGAGAGTTGCGCATGCGTAGTGTGAGTGCGGACTACGACGCCGCGGGACATAGACCCGAGCAAGAGATGCTCCGGATTATAAAGTCGAATTGACGAGACGGCGAAGCCTCACCGCTTAAAACATGGCTGCCAATGACACCTAGTTCCGAACAAGTACCCTTTGAAACAGGGGTTAGGCTTAAAGGACCGTTAGGCTTAATAGTAGTAATAGTAGTAGTAATATTTATTCACAGGAAATATATACAAAAACAGTGATCTGGCCCACAAAAGCAGGGGTGTGCTTGTGTGTGGGGCCAGGCAAACGACGGAACGCATCGACATGAGGAAATCAGAATCAAATTGCACAACAGAAAAAAGGCACTTAGAAGTTATGCAGTTAGACATATTAGAGCGCAGCTCTTAGGGGCCCGTTTCCGACTTGAGCGGCGTCGGCGTCGGCGTAACCGCGAGGTCACGTGACCCCCCGAGGTCACGTGACACCCCTAGGTCACGTGACCCCCAGAAGTCACGTGACCCCCTGAAGTCAGGTGACCCCCTTAGGTCACCTAACCCCCTGAGGTCACCTGACCCCTTGAGGTCACGTGACCCCCAGAAGTCACGTGACCGCCTTAAAATCACGTGACCCCCTAAGGTCACGTGACCCCCTGAAGTCACGTGACTTCTGGGGATCACGTGACCCCTAAGGTCATGTGACCCTCCAGGTCACGTGACCCCCGAGGTCACGTGACCCCCAAAGGTCACGTGAGCCCCTGAGGTCACGTGACCCCATGAGGTCACGTGACCCCTTAGGTCACGTGACCTCATAGGGTCACGTCACGTGACCCCCTTAAGTCACGACCCCCTTGAGGTCACGTGACCTCAAGGAGTCACCTATCCGTCAGTACGCTTCCATCTTCCTCGTCAAGAGCTGCGCTCTAACCGGCGTTACAGGGAATTGTAAACGGCTTTCATTTTTACAATTAATTCATTAAAGAATGACACCAGGTTTTAACTTTGAATTTTATTTTTTTTAAGGATGTCATAGCTATTAAAAATTGAGGAAGTCTATTAAATAATGTTGGAATATAATGATTTCTTGTTCTTTTTCCGTAGTGGGTGTATACTTTCGGGACAACATATCTTTCTGTATGTCTTAAGACTCTGGTTTTGGCCACTTTATTCTTAAAAGTCTTATTAAAAAGGTTTTGCGTGATTGTAGCAAAGATATGAAATTTTTCAAAAAATAAAATACCCAGCTTTGCCACCTTTTCCTTCATTTCTAATGTTTCGTACCCAGTTCCATAGGTGATATGGTTCACAATCTGTTTTAATACCCGATCTATCGCAGTCATTTTAGAACGAGAACAATGACCATATACAGTGATACCGTAACGCAACGTCGATTCTACTAGTGATCTGAAAACTAACAATCTTATTCTTAAAGAGCTGACAAATTTTAATTTATACATGTTGGCAGATATTACACGCAAACGTTTTATTATGTAATCTATTTGTTCATTCCATAACATGTGCTCGTCGAAATAGATGCCTAGGTATTTAACAGACCTGCTATACGGCAGAGGCAAACAGTTGCAATTATGACAATGAGCTGTATGAAGGAGAATACATGGAGACAACTGAACACGTTTATGCGGATTACGGAAACAGACAAGCTTAGTTTTAGGAACATTCACAGAAATCATGTTAACAGCAAACCAAAGCAATAATGTATCAACGTCTTTTTGAAGTAGAGAAACTGAGTTTTCATAGTTATCAGATGGTAGCAATAACACTGTATCGTTTGCATATTGGAAAATTTCCGAAGCAAAAGGCAAGCAACCGAGATCGTTGGTGTAAACATTATATAACATGGGTCCCAATGTACTACCCTGCGGTACTCCACAATCGACTGAAATTTTATTACTCACGTGGTTCATAATTTTTACCATTTGAAATCTATCCGTGAAATAACTCTCGAAAAACTTAGAAAACGGACCTCTAAACCCTAGTTTTTCTAGTTTTTGTAAAAGTAAAGAATAGTCAATGGTGTCGAAAGCCTTTGATAGGTCAATGAATAGGGCTAACGCGGTTTTGTTATTATCTATGGCATCATGAATGTAGTCAGAGAAGTCCTCAAGCAATGTTAGTGTACTCCTTTGCTGGCGGAAACCGTATTCAGTTTTGCTTAGTAAAGAAAATTTTTCACAGAAACTGCTCATAGCCATATGAACCCATTTTTCAATTATGTGCATCAGCACAGGCAGGATAGATATAGGCCGATAACTTCCAAGGTCTTGTTGCTTTCCCTTTTTATACAGAGGCCTTATAATAGATACATTAAGCTTTTTGGGGATATCACCGGTGTGGAGAACGTCGTTTATTATTTTAAGCAAGATTTCTTTTAGTTTATTAAAATTATAGCGTATATCTCGAATTCTTATCTTATCAATGCCGGGAGATTTTGTCAAAGACATAGAATTTATAATCATTAGGAGGTCATGCTCTGTCATATCTGGAAGGTAAGCTGAATTAGCGCAAGGGACTGGGGTTATAACACCTTTTGATGATACCACGGGTATGTTACTTTTCAGTTTTTTTACTGAGTCAATGAAAGTATTGTTGAAGGATTCCGATAGGCCCTCCCATGAACTTGATCCACGGAAGTGTTTCAGAATAGTGTCATCAATATTATTCCTCGTTTTTCGACCTGTTAGCTGGTTTACAAGTTCCCATGTTTTCTTCGAGTTCTTATTGGCCGCATTGAACTGGTTAATACAATATTTCTTTTTTGCTAAACGTATTTTTGCTGTAACCCTATTTCTAAATTCGCGAAATTCTCTTTTGAGGAGGCTGTCAGCTCGATTTTGTTTGCATCTGTTCCAGAGTCTCTCTTTCTGGTGGCACAACTCTAATATTTCATCGGTTATCCAAATATTTTCTGCTTTTCTTCTTTTCAACTTCACCCTTTTCGTAGCTTTCACGTAAATATCCTGAAATTTGTCAACCACAGTGTCGTAGGCAATGATGTGATTGTAGTCTAAAAGTGATTTCCAATCAAATTGCTGAATAAGGCTGTCAATGAGCTTACTGTTTAAAATAGTCCTATAGGCTTCATCCGGCGTTGAATTTTCGCTTGTGTTTTCTCCTAGGACTAAAAGAACCGTAATGTAGTGGTCGGCTACTTTTTGTTTTATTACACCAGAGAGTGAGTGTAAATTAGAAATTCGAATGATTATGTGATCAATACATGACTTCGTAAGTTTCGTTCCATAATATTCTTCCCGCGTATAATTATTAATTGTGTTTTCTAAACCAAAGGAGGCAAGAGTGTCCAGGTAGCGTGAGACTCCCGGCCTTGTCTCATCTAAAACGTCAATATTAAAATCGCCCGCAATAACTAGGCGCTCGTTATTATCATATTTCTTAAGTGCTTCAGAAAATTCGTCGCAGAATAGTTGCACATTGGAACTTGGTGGCCTATATAGGGCAAATATCACGTAGGATATATTAATTTTATATATCCTGACAACTAGTGTTTCTGCATGCTGGAATGAGACATCTAAATTATCTGAACACCATGCATCGCTTACAAACATGATTAAGCCACCACCCCTTCTCCCCTTTCGGCACAAACAGTGGGAGTGGAAAACCGGTAAAGTAAACGATGTGCACGCTGACTCATCTGTATTTACCTCGCTCAAGATAAGTATGTCAAGGGTTTGCAATCGGTTAGTCATAAGCATCATCAACTGATCCCAGTGCTTATGAATGCTTCTTACGTTTAAATGCACTAAGCTTAGCCTGTGATCCCTGCAACCTTCTATTTGCATCAACTCAGTTACGTGAGTGTCCCAAAGTCTGAAAGATTCAAATGAGGACTCCATTATTACCTAACTTTCACTAAGTCCCGTTCACTTTCAATATGAATGACAGCGGATCCCTCCTTTTGCCGAACAAAAATTTTCCCGTTCCTGATCCACGTAAACGTGTAACCCTTGTCTTTGGCGTATCTCTTTGTTTCCCACAGTAAATTCTTTAGTGTTCGAGTCAAGTTTTCATTGATGTAGATTCTTTCATTACGAAGGGTAGATCGCTTTTTTGCCCAGCTATCCCTTGTATTCCTGTCTCTGAACCTTACCAGAATAGGTGCAGTTTTGCCTTCTTTTGTTTTCAGCCTGTGGGCTGCCTCAACGTCTTGTAAAGTTAGCTTAGGGAGTACCAGTTTGGAAGAAATGTGGTTAAGTATATCTAGGAGGTTTTCGTTGGGCTGCTGGCTTACTCCGTGAATTTCGATGTTTTGACGTCTAGAATACTGTTCAGCGTTATCAACCGCTACTTTGAGCTGACAGATTTCAACGTCTCTTTTAGCTATCGCTCCTTCCAGCTCACTAACTTTGTGCTTTAAGTCACTTATTGCTGCATTTTGGCTTTCTAGTTTAGCAATGAGCTCATCTTGCCATGCTGACTGTGCATCCATAGCTGCTTCAATCCCATCAATAGTCTTTCTCTGGTTTTCTAGTTTGTACATCAGCGCGTCACTTTTCCCAGTCTGCGACTCTAGCGATTTTTCCATAGCATCCATTCGATTAAGAACGGCAGTCAACTTTTGATTGATCGATTCGTTTTGCTTTAGTAGCCTCTCGAATCTAAGATCATGTGCCAGCCCACCCGATGACTGTCCAGAGCTTCCGGGAGGGGTAGACTGTCGCTGTGTGTGGATTTTACAAGTCTGACACTGCCATTCCGTCCGATCCTCTGGACTCATGGCCTTCAAGGCATTCTTTGTCACACCGGAACATTTACCCACATGATACACGTTGTAACATTCAAAACACTTTAAGGAGAGGGCGTCCGATGCGACTGGTTTCAGACAGGACAGGCAATCTCCTTGTTCACCCATTTCAAACTAAACACAGGCAGACCGGCGAAATGAACCGCGGAAGTCGCACAAAAAAAAATGAAGGATAGTGGAGCTTACCTACGAAACGGACATTTCAGTGCTCGTAGCCACGCATTTCGCCGGCCTGCAGCGTGTCGCACAGCGACAGGGTCTTAAGTAGGCAAAGGGCTCCGATGAGGCTGGTCCAGTGGGCGGTAGATGGAATCGGCACGCGCCGTGGTCCGCTGATGACGGTGCAGATAGGGGACGATATCGATCGGAGGCTTGTTCCCGAGTTGTTAAGGACGCCTTGCCCACCGCAGCGCCGTGTCACCGTGAAGCCAGATGATCACCTACGAAACGGACATTTCAGTGCTCGTAGCCACGCATTTCGCCGGTCTTACGACCCCGTGATGGAGACACTCTGCTGCCTGCTTATTGTTCTGCCTCAGTACCGAGTGGCTGGTCGACGCGACGGTTCTTCTCTCCGGCGACGTCGCTTCAAACCCAGGACCTCAGCACCCCACCTGCACTCGTTGTACCAAACGTGTTCTGGATTGCCAGGCCGCGCTGTGCTGTGATGCAATGTGACCGCTGGTCCCACCGTGCATGCGTGTATGTCTCTCTGCCGGAGTACAGGAAGTTGAGCTCCAGCAACGATTTGTGGTATTGCCTGGGTTGCTCCCTGCCCGCTTTCGCGGACGACTTGTTCGACCTTCCCGTGGCCTCCTCGATACAGCCTCCTACGGTACCTACGCCTGTTGCAACCCGGAGATCGTCCGGCGGAGGGAGGAAAGTGACAACGTTCTGGTACGGCAACTGCCGAAGCATTCGAAACAAGGTGGTAGACCTCCAGGCACACGTGTCTTCGTTGCCCCCAGGTTCTGTTGTGTTGCTCACGGAGACTTAGCTCGATGTAGGTGTAGCAGACAGTGAACTTTTCGACACGAATGCTTACACCGTTTTCCGGAAAGACAGGTGTGGCAGGGGGGAGGTGTCCTATTGGCTTTCCCGGCGTCGGCACGTGTTTTTCGTCGCACGCACCTTGAACACCACGATCTCGAAGCACTCTTCGTGGAGCTCTGCCTGCCTCACAGCACAATCCTAGTGGGCTGTGTCTACTGCCCGGATCCAGGTTTTGTTTAAGGGGGGGGGGGGGGGGGTCCAGCAAGGACCCGGGAAAGGGGGGGGGGGGGGGGATAGACCCATCATTCGACCGCGGAAGCCGGGCATCACTCCCGGCTCTCTCTCCCCCCCCCCCCCTCTCCTCCTACTTCCCTCACCCATTAAATGCTTATTGGCTGGGGAAAGTGCTACAGGCGCCGACACAGATTGACCGCAATTATGTTGTGATAAATTGTATCAAACCTTTGCCTTTTTTGAGAGAGGAACAATGAATATTTGCGTTTTATTAAAAACATGACGGGATTAATGGAAACAATGTACAGTTCTGTTATGGTACTGCTGTCGTACTTCAGTCGTACATCACTCATGCACTAAACATCTGACGCTGATGCTTTCTGATGAACGCCAGACAAATCGCTTTGGTGTCTATCGGAATGTCTTGATGGACATGCATTAGAGCAAGTCCAGTGAAACGTTCTTCTGTCATTGTGCTTCGCGTGTAGGATTTGACTCTTCGTAGAGCACAAAAACTCCGCTCTGCCTCGGCGCTTGAAATGGGAAGCGTGCATCCAATTATTAATAGCTGACGAATGTTCGGGAACACGTCGCCGTCGGTGCTGCACAAGGTATCACGAAGATCCTCAGGAACGCTGTGCAGAGTCTGAGTCCTCCAGAATCTACACCACTCCTGGAGCTCGTGCCGCAGCGATGACGGAGACGGAAGATCCTCTTCCCAGAACAGAAGCTCTTCGTGAAGAGACCGCTCTAGAGTGTCCGGGCCATCACTCAATATGTACGATGGTAGTAAGCAAAATATTGCCTTGCCTACCCTTTCCTCCTGAGCAAATCGCGTATCCATCTCTTGGAGCATGTGGTCAATAAAAGGAACTGCCGTGTTGGTTCTGTAATGCTCTTCTGGAGATGAGGACGGATTGTTCGAACGGTGAGCTTGACGAGCAACTACTCTTGGAGTTTGAATTTCGGTCCCAACAAGATCTGCCAGCTTGACGGAGTCGTTGAACCACGATTTAAACTCTTGCTCGACTTCACACCGCAACGCCCAAAGTCTAGAGATGGTAGAATCAATCGTACCATACGCGTCGATGACGTCCCGATCCCGTTTCTGAAGCTTCGTGGCAAGGGGCTTCACGACCTCCAAGGCATTTTTTACAATCATAAAAGATACGATCGTATCCGATGACTTCAGATTGACGAGTAGGCCGGCCGCCCTCATCTTGGTGTCGCGGTCCCAGGACCACTGCTCGGCGGGCGGAAGGTCACGTGAGTCATCGGTGCTAGCTTCGATGTCAGTTCGCGCGTAAACATGGCGGTGTTGGTCGGGCACAGTCATAGCTTCTAAGCAGAGGCACACGTAGTGGTACAGGTTATAAAACGTATCCAGTGCTGTGTGTCGTTCTACCCATCTTGTGCGGCACAAACCGCAAAGCCTCCTCTTCGCTTGTTCTGAACCGTATGCCTCTAGCACTCGTTCCAAGAAACGTTGCCTTTTCGGAGACATGTCAAAGAAGAAAAATACCTCATTGACGACGTCAACGGTGAGGCGCACTTGCGGAATCTTGCAGGCTGTTGCGATGCTTAGGTTTAACCTGTGATTGCTGCAGTGAGTGTAGAGAGCTTTTGGGGACGCCTCTTTGATTCTAGCTTGGACACCAACCCGGGACGATGACATCGCTGCCGCTCCATCATACGACTGTCCCCTTGCTTTTGTAATGTCCACGTTGCAAGCAGCCAAGCTTCGGATGATTGCGGAAGCCAGTGATGCCCCCGTGGTTCTCTCCATGTGCACGAAGTCAATCACGCTTTCCTTTATATGAACTCGCTGGTTCTCAAAGACGAGATAACGTAAACAGACACACAAAATTTCTTGGTTCGAGTGCCGGCCGGTAACCTCGTCAGCGATTATTGAAAACACTCGCGACTCGCCAGCTATCTTTTCAGCAATCGATGCTTGGATGTGAGTTTTTATGACATCAATCAGGTCATTCTGGGTTGTTTTTGATGTGCCCTTCGCATTTCGTGCTGCTGTATCGAGGTGCGTCCTCAAGCGCGAGTCATGCTCGGCTATTAAGTTGACAATGGCAATAAAATTGCCTCGGTTGGTTGACGCATTCGTCTCGTCGTCGCGATGGCCACGAAGAGGGATATTTTGTCGTCCGCAATGTAGAACAGCCTTCACAAGCACCTCAAGGATGCACAAGTTCTTTTCATACAGCTCCTTGTTTTTGTTAGAGATCATGACAGGAATAGTGGCATCTGGCCTGTCCAAACTTGACCTTAGCGTCATAGCCTGAGCCATCGCATCGCTGTGGTAGCGAAGGCGTTGATGGCATTCAAGAAAGCCATCTTTGCCACCGGCCTTGGACAAGTTATTTAGTGGCTTGCTGACTAAAACACCCGCTTTGGCGACACGTGGATCTCGGGGAGAGAAGAGTACACAATATTTGCATAGCCCGCCACGCAGGTGGGGGCTGTACACTAGCCATCGGTATTTTTCCAGCCACGAGTGCTGAAATGTCAAAGTTTTTTCTCTTTTCGCTGTTACTTTTGTAACAGTTCGCTTTACAAATGCGCTGTAGTTCAAAGGAGGCACGAAGTGGTTTGAGATGTAGTGAAGCTTTTCAGTGCCTTCCAGCGTTACCAAGGGCACGCTCCCATCTGCAATGAAACCACAGTCTACGGATGTTTCCTTACTTGATGGAACTACCTCCGTGCGTTGTCGTTTCGGTGGTTCCGGCCAAAGCTGTTCTTCGGACTGGTCCGGTGTGTCGGGCCCTGTCTCCGAAGTCGCCAGACGGCTGGTTGAGGCACTCGATAGTTGGGAATCCTCACAATTGCCGACACTTAGCGCAAAATAAGACGTCACTTTACGCTGCATCACTGGAGCTGGACACACTCAAACAAGACTATCCGAAAGTATGCATTATTGGAAGAGATACACCGTGGACGCGAGGACCCATTGCTTTTTGTACGGCAGCTGTGTCTGAAGACTGGAGTCTGGACGTGTGCAGAGACGGAGACTTTTTACTAAGGATGCCGCGAACTTTTATCGAATCGAAGTTTCGATGATCGAATCAAGCGGTTCGAAGGGTTCGAAAGATTTTGATTTTTCGAATTGTCTACATCGTAAAATTCGACGGAAGTCGAATTTTCGAACTTGTCGAGCTAAGAAGTTCGACGCTTTTCGAACCGTCGAACTTATTATGCTAAGAAATTCTATCTTTTTCGAACTTTCGACCTTATGGCGCTTCAAAGTTCGATGCTTGTCGAACTTCCGAACTTAACTGACCAAACAATTCGATGAATTTCGAAATTTCGAACTTATTTATCAAGAGAATTCGAAAAGGTTCGAACTTTCGAATCCTGAAAAGTCAGAATTTCGACGAACTTCGAACTTTTAGGGTAAAAGTTCGACGTTCGTCGAACTTCGAAAGACCAGCGGACGGTTTCATTTGAATTCAAGTAGTGAGGTACATTCGTAGTTTTTTTTTTCTCGAACTTTTACACGCGGTGCTGCGTTCCTTACGAAAGACAATGGCGTTTGTTTCAATGTTCTGGCATGCTTAGTTTTAAAGAAATAAATTTCCGAAGGGGCGAGGAAGGACGACGGGTTTTTGATGATTATCGTTTGTGCCAGATTTGAAGCGCGCTGTAGCCGAAGCTATTTGTGGTAGAGATGTTATACTTTTTTAAGAATGATCTATGTATAGCCTAGGTAAGTGCCGTCTTAAGATATGATTATTGTTATTCAACGTGAGGTTTGAAGAAATGTCCAAACATGTATCTACATGCAATTATGCCCTAAACTTGATATTATTTTTGTCTAAGTTGTTTGAGGTATCGCATTTAAATTAACACCACAGACAGTACATATCATTGCCATCTGCAGAATACAAAATAATGTATTTATTGTTTTTTCACGTTAAGGAATAAATTAACATATGGGAGAAGATTTCTAACAGTGTTCAAGTTCAACACGTCATTAAAAGAAAACTTTTTTTTTTTTTTTCGCTTCACGAGTTTGGGGCGTGTTTCTTTTAGCCTGTACACATTTTGGTAAAAGAAACTTGTTTCGAAGTTCTGAACCTCTGAGTGAGTGAGTGAATAAACTTTTATTGTAGCGACGTGTGACAAACTCTCGGGTGGAGCCCCTAGTCCGGGGCCCCATATGTGGCGGCGACCGCCTTGGCGCGGTCCACCAGCGATTGCTGGCCAGTGGCCGTGTCATCGGTCAGCCGCTCCTCCCAGGAGGTGGGGGTGGGATTGGGATTGGGTGGGACGGCGGGAATGAGCTGGCACTGCCAGACCATGTGAAAAAGGTTGGGACGGTCGCCGCAGTGCGGGCACTGAGGCGGGCTGAGTGACGGGTGGAGGTAAGAGTAGAAGAGGGGGGTCGGGAAAGTGTTAGTTTGTAGTTGTCGCCATATGACGGCGTCTCTGCGAGTAAGGGAAGGGTGAGGAGGCGGATAATGCTGCCGAGCGAGGCGTAGCTCTGCAAGGTGAGTGCTGTAGGAGTAAGGGGCTGGTTGGATGTTGACAAAGTCTTCCCCTGGCGCCCGGTGTGAGAGGTCTCGGGCGAGCGCATGAGCGCGCTCATTACCGGGGACGGCTGCGTGCCCAGGCACCCATATCAGCCGGAAATTGTGGGAGGTGGAGGATAGGAACGGGTCGAGTAAAGATGCAGTGGAAGGATGTAAGGTGTTATATAGGAAGTGCCGACATGCCGTCTGCGAATCAGTGAGAATGTGAATGGGCATGGAGGAGGAGAGAAAGGAGGTAGAAAGTATTGCCCTGGCGACCGCTCGTTCTTCCAGGATGGAGACGTCGGTAAGACCACGCTCAGTTGCCGCGTGGACTGTCCTGAGATCAGAGTCCACGACAACTGTAATACCCCCGCGCACACCCTGTGGGCTGGCGTCCGTGAAGAGGGCACGAACGGTATCGCAACCCACCGGATACGCGCGTCGGAGGTAGCGCGAGCGATGGTCGCGCCGAGCCGAGTGGCGGGTAGGATTCATATGACGGGGGATGGGAGCCACAGTGAGTCTGGCACGCGCAGCG
Organism: Ixodes scapularis; assembly: GCF_016920785.2. Lineage (NCBI taxonomy): Eukaryota > Metazoa > Arthropoda > Arachnida > Ixodida > Ixodidae > Ixodes > Ixodes scapularis. The sequence goes on along the minus strand of NW_024609879.1, from coordinate 121,259,960 downwards.
GGGGAGAGACCCTCAGCTGCGAGGGTAGCTGGACAGGGTGGAAAACCAAGGGTGGCAAGGAGTGCCCGCCCCTGAGCCGTGCAGCGCAAGCGCGTCAACTGGGCAGCCCGGTGAGCTTCCATGAGCTCCTCCAGAGTGTTGGTCACCCCAAGCCTCTCGAGGCAAACGGTGGCTGTGCGAACAGGGAGGCCGAGAGCAAGTTTCTGCGCCTTCCGCAGCAATACAGACATACGAGTGTGTTCGGTCTGGGTGAGGTTGTGGTAAGGAAGGTGGTAGGTTAAGCGAGTGTGTATCAAGGCCTGGACAAGGCGTAGGGCATCCGCCTCTTTAAGGCCATGTCGACGATTTGAGACGCGACAAAGCATGTGCATAATTTGGTTGCACTGGGTGGTGAGTTGATGGAGGGTTTGAGTTGCTTTGGCGTTGGATTGTAACACAAAGCCAAGCACCCGTATGGCCGATTTATGCGGGACGGGTTTGTCGTCTAATGTGATGGTAATGGGGAGGTCGGTCTGTCCGCGAGCGTGTTTGGTCACGATTAGTAATTCTGACTTCGTGGGGGAACAGGTGAGGCCTCCACGCCGGGCGTAGTGCTCGATGGTAGTAGCGGCTTCTTGTAGCTGAGTCTCTATGTGTCCGAGGGAGCCTTTCGTTACCCAGACAGTAATGTCATCTGCATAAATTGCATGTCTGACATCCGAGATCTGATCCAGAAGGGGAGGAAGACCTCGCATGGCAAGGTTAAACAGGAGCGGAGAAAGTACAGAGCCTTGTGGTGTGCCACGGTTTGCCACTGGCGCGGAAGGAGAGCGAAGATGACCAAGGACGAGGCTGGCAGATCGGTCACGGAGGAAATTGCGCACGTAATTGTACACTTTCACTCCGCAGCCTGTGGCTGCCAACTGTTCAAGGACCAGGTCGTGGGAGAGGTTGTCGAAAGCCCCTTTAAGATCTGCGGCAAGGACTGAACCTCTGAATACGCAAGAATACAACACTTCCGGCGAATTCTTGATAGTTTTGTTTTTCTCCAACTTTTTACCCCGCAATTCGTCAATTCGTTTAGGTCGAAAAGACATAGCTTTGAATTTCCGAACCACTAAGCATGTGACGAGTAGTGCCTTCTGACAACGAGTTTCTAACAATGACCATCTACGCAATCTTTTATGCAGTGAAGAGCGACAGTAGCTATACATATGCATAAATAATTTCAGATTAAAATAAGCTCGACCACGCCCTCTTTCCCCGTATTGTTTTCTGTCGGCTTTTTGCGAGGCGATTTCTCCGTCCCAGAAAATAAACCTCCCGGACAATTGCAAACTTAACTTACTATATGCCAGCGTAACCCGGGCGGCGTTCGATCGGATTACTACCAGCGTGCAAGGGGTGGCGAGGTAGTTTGCCAGGTCGCTTCAAGGTTTTTCTGAGCCTCCACCTCCTGCCCGCCCCTGGCCGTTTCGAACTGGATGAGTCTCGTAAAATAGTGTGTTCGTGTGATCACTATTGCGTGATGCAGGTTATAGAACCCCCCCCCCCCCCCCCCTTCCCCACCCCGGGCTGGCGGTCACAATTACTGATCCATGGTCACGCGTCACTCTACACTGGCAAATATTCCAGCACATCCGGGACACTCGTCGCCTCATTTAATTGCGTGACCAACTTCGCAGAATCTAGATATCACACCCTAACTTTTCTGAACTTGATTTTGTGAAAACCAGTGAGTCGTGAAAACGTTATTTGAAACAAACTGTGGAGGAACTTGAAAACCGGACTTCGAACTTTGAAAACTTGGCCTAGAAAAAATTCAAAATCTTCGAAGTTTTTTTGGTTTTTTTTTTTTTTAATTTATCGTTAAAAGAGAATCGAAACCTTCGAACCTTTCGAACTTTATGCAGAAAGAAAATCGAAAAATTCGAATTGTTCGAACTTAATGTCAATAAAAATTCGAAGCGTTCGAAGTTTTCGAATTTTATTTCCAAAGAATTTCGAAATCTTCGAATTTATCGAACCTGAAGTAAACAAATATTCGAAATATTCGAATTCAAAATTTTAGAAACCGGGAAAGCTTCGAACTTTTCGAATTCGAAACTCCACTGTGATCGAAAGTTGCGAATTTTTTTAATTCGAACCTCGGTCGGTACGAAAATATCGAAATTTTTCGATCGAACCTCAGTTCGCTTCGCAAATATCGAAACCTTTCGAAATCGAACTTGGGGTGGTTCGCGACATCCCTACTTTTTACAGCTTTTTAGAATGGACCTTTTCGAGTAACTAGCGCCGTCTGGGGAGCTGTCTGCGAACTGTTGGGCCTCAGATCTCCCTTGCGGAGACGAGTCAACGCGCCAACCCCCGGTCACAGTCCGAGTTTCGCGGCGCTGACAATAGCGTCGCCACTGTCAGTGGCGCTGTGTATAGCGTCGCCACCGACAGCCGCGCTTGGGTGGTGGGGGGCTCTCATTAATATAAAAATACAAATATAAAGCTTTGTTTGCTAACAGTAATTTCAACAAAACGTCTTCGCCGCGCCATGAAAATCAATTGTAATCTATTTGATATAATTATTTCTGTTTGTTCCGTTTTCGGTCTGAAACCAAAAACTCTAAACTGACCCGCTCGCCTCGCCGGCGCCCTGGGCCTTGGAAGGCGCCGCTGCTCCCCTCGCCCAAATTTGAAACTTCGTAACGGCGGACGGCGGTGTCGCGTGGTTTTGTTTACCCAAGGGTCGTGCAAGCGTGCTTGCACGACCCTTGGGTAAGAAACCATAGTTGCGGTCGCGTAAGCTGAGAAACGGACCGTCGTCTTTTTCACTGGTGTCCGAAGAGCTTAGCTGGCTGGCTAAAAAAAAAAAAAAAGGAGGGGGGGGGGGGGACCCCAGGACCCCCCCCTGGATCCGCCCCTGACGATGTACCCACATACCCCTTTCTTTCTTAGAATGTATCAAGCGCATTGTTTCAGATTGCAATATTTTTTTAATTTCTGGCAGTACAACATATACGAAGATTTCATAAACAGCTGCACAATTACTAATATCTTAGAGTTTTGAGAAACATTTCTTCTATACTTATTGAGAGATGCAGTTCTTCGGTGTTCGAACATTTCATAAAAAGTGATGAAGTTGAACAGCACGATGACTCATTTATTACAGTTCCGAGGGAATTATTATAATGTTTATTGAGAGATGCAGATGTTCAGTGTTCGTTGTCCGGTGTGCTCAGCGATGCATTGTGGCCTAGTTTGACCTTTTGTGATATCTGTGGTTTTTTCGTTAGGGTCGTGATGTTTGCGGGAAACTCTACACAATCTTTGTTGATGCAGACCTAGTAAAAAAAAAAGATCAAATTAGAAAGGGTGCTTAGGTGCCGCTAAATGTGATAACGAACTTTAGCGGTTGATTGCAACATGCTGAATAAATTCCTCGACACGGTAGAAATGCCTTACACACGTGCATGATGTACATGTTTGCAAGCAATGTATGCTAGGCGTAACAAACAGTTAGTGCACGTTTCTGATTAAATTCGGCGGTGTTCGTACGCAAAAACCACGTCATCGCGGGGCGCACGCTGCATGCGTCATCGACGCACTGCAATCATGTGCACTTTCTCCTAACCTTCCTCGGCCCTCGCACAACCAAGTGAAGTCATATATGGCAAGACGCGCTACCACTCCCTATCCCTCTCTTTCTCATTCTCTCTTTCTCTCACCTCGCCATCACCACCCGCACAGCGGCAGCTTAGTTAGTTGGCGTGAAAATTGAATAATATTAGTCTATAATTCTACACCAATCTAATTTCTCCCACTCTAATTTAAACGTGAAACGCGTCCCCACCAAATCTAGTGGATATTGATCACGTGACGTTATCAGCATGGCAATGTCCACGTGGCATCAGTCAAGTAGAATGGCTGACGCCATGACTTGACAATGCAACGTAACGTGACCAGGTGACCGGTCGTGGTACCAACCCCGTTACCATCATATGCATTGTGCAGTGCGCGCAAAATTTATCGGGAACGCGCGAATGGCGTTTAATCTCATTGGAGCGCTATCCTGGTTGCAGTCAAAGAACTGCTCCTTGACGTAGCACTTAGTAGAACAGTCCGAGCAGTGAAAAGCGCTTGCTCAAGGCCGAAATCGCTGCTGGACCGGGAACAACAAAACAATTTTATTTAGCCCGCTAGTAGATCTTCGCGTTTTGCCTCATTATGATGAAACATCAAGTGCTTACTGAATAAATCATTCAATCACCGACTGTCTTCACAGTCACGTATGCATCGCCGTGCAAAAAGGTGGTGATAAGTATATATTGACCGACTGGCCAAATTGCTGCGGTGTCCATAGTTCAGCGAGCAGCCTCTCCCGCTTGGGTTGTGGGATGTTTCCTTAAAACTAAACTCTAAAAAAAAAAGGTGTATTATTACACCCTTTGTCCCATATAATACACCCCAAAACTACAGTTGGACGTACAGCGCACTGACGTCAATCTGACGGTACTGACTTTCATGAGAGGCTTGATAGCCGTGTGGTAATAGTTATTGAAATAGTTAATTTACGTGTTACTGACTACAAAATATAAAAAAAATAAATAATCAGGGGTTTCTTGACTCTACTGCAAAACCTCCGTGTTTTATTTTTCTGGTTTTTGATGCGTAGTTTACCTATTTAATAAGTTATATCGCACCGTTACCAAATGCCTCGTAAAATTTGGGGCCGTCTGTTCGACTATAGTGCAATGTACGCCGAACTGAAGTATTGGGGTGCATTATATGAGACAAAAGGGTGTAAGGTGATCCCCCCCTTTTTTTAGAGTGTACATCATGAATCAGTTCTCCGGCTGCCGCCATTATACATTTACCCGGAACACGTCATAGGTGGCACATCCCCCGCGACACCGTTGACATGTTCTGGTTAAGTTTGGTAAGCACTGTACGTATAGGACGTTCACAATACGTATGGCGCTCGTTGCATACATTTATGACCCCCGGATAAGCTCATAAATAAACAACCCACACCACTCGAACTCCTTTTCACCTTCTGCACATCCCAACGTAATTGCTAGGATTAAGGTGGATTAATATTTTTCCAGTTTCGGCCGAATTGTGCACTACTTGAAAGCGGACCACATTCATGATCTTAAAAAGACGACGTTTCATGATCTTAAAAAGACGTCTCTAAGGTACATACTTTTTTGGGGTCAGCCTTATTACAAGGCATGCCATCGGGAGCGTTGGAGATTACGAATCTCCTATTTGGTACTTCGCAGACAATGTGGCACGTGGCCATACCAAGAGCTGGCGTTAGTCCAGGAAGTTCCTGGCAAGATGGACATAAACACTGATGCAAGAACTCACAAAACTGTGTTTTATGGTGTAATTAATCATCGGAATAGACTTATACCTCAACGTAGCCTAATATTGAATGGTTCGGATATTCCAATTTACAGAATTCCAGTGGTGAAACGAGTGTTTTATTCCATCTCTGTAGCGAGACTCGTGCACTATGCCTGCTGGGACTATTTTTAAGGCACTCCCGGCTTGGATCTCTGCGAGTAGAAACAAGGAAAGTTTAGGAATTTAGACTAAACTATACTTTTTTATGGTTATCTTAAACGTTTACGGTTCTAATTGTGATGCGAACTAGTTAAGCGTAAAAAGTTTTCGTTGAGTTGGTTGGTTCATTATACATTCTTTTTGTGGCCAACTGAACAAATAGTCGAACGCACTTGACAGAAACCCTACAGGGAAGTTCGATGGGTTGGGATTTTTGCGCTGGAACTTACCTCGTTAAACCTAATAAGTTAAATGAAATGTTTTATTTTTAAAGACTTTTTAGGGGGCTCATTAAGATTACAAAAGCTACCATAAATTCTTTTCTCCATGACAGATTATGTAAGCCAGCGATGGCAGCGAAGCGTCTGGCGCCTAGCGACCGTGGGTTAGATCAATATAGCACCTAGAAGGCAAGGCCTGCCCCGCGCGTGTCGTCATCGCTAGTGCATGCCCGACCCTCCCTGAGCGTCAAATCCGCCTTGGCATCGCCGCCATCAAGCTCGTTGCAAGACGTGATGGCGATGATGCTGACGCAAGCTGTAGGAGGCATGCGTGGCTTGTCTTTCTCTACCGATGACGTTGGGGGGGGGGGGGGGGGGGGGGGAGGGGGAGGGGGAGGGAGGGGAGGGGAGGAAGGGAGAGTAAAGGCGCAGCCTTACCACCGAATTCAGAAACCTCACTCGAACTACACTCAAACTGAAGGGCCCCTCCACTTCCTCGAGGAAGGCGCGAGGGCCGGCGCTGGCCAATCGCGAGGACGGATCCGCCGTCGCGATTGGCCAGCGCTGGCCCTCGCGCCTTCCTCGAGGAAGTGGAGGGGCTTTTCAGTTTGAGTGTAGTTCGAGTGAGGTTTCTGAATTCGGCGGTTAGTCTTCAAGGAGGCATTAAATAGATTTGTGGCTGCCTCTCCGAAGCAACTTGCCCATCGTCGGCTAGTTTCTTCCTAGTGAAAAAAGCTATTTGTATGAGGAATTCCTTGTGTGCAATAAACACATGAATCATACCACTTATATAAGAACGCATAAGAACCATGTAAGAACTATATGAAAACTATATAATATATATAAGAACCATATAAGAGACTTATAAGAAAATTCTCAACTTTCTTGTATGGTTCTTAGGTGTGTGTTGGGCACAGAAATTTCTCATACAAATGAGATTTTTCAATAGGGCTAAGCCTGGTTGCTTCAGACCTCCTCCGCGGTTGCCTGGCGGAGTTTTAGCTTCGATTTTTCATGAGGGATTGCGAAGATAGGCGTCGTCGTCGTTGTATTTGAATGCGTGATCCCATATGCGAGGATCAGCAGAGTGCAAACTGCTTCCATCCTCGACCACTGCTCGTTGTTCACGGTTTTACGTTTGACGAAAAGTCAGTGAGCGTGCCGGCAAGCTAGCGATATTATAATGCGTAACGCCCGAGATTTTGGTGAGGGAAAAGCGAATATACTTCCAAGGTCAAGGAATAAAACCCAGCAGAAGAGACGTCTCAAACTCGGCTGACTGATTTATTTCTCTCGCTTCTTGTATAGTCCACTTTTTCCTGACAGCCGCCATGTTAAATTCTGACCTAGCTGAATTTGGACAGAATAGCAATTCACTTTATTTGCGTACTTGGAACTGCTAGATTTGGAAGAGGTTCGTGCAATCAGTTCTACTTTTTTCTTGACTATACTTTATGATTGTATCCCGTACGAAAATGTCAGATTCAGGCCGGAATGAAAAATGCCGGTTCTGCCTAGACCCAAAATTGGGGCACCAGTTCGTATCCAGCCTGGAACCGTGCGTTTCCAGCCCCAATTTTAAACCCAGGCGGTGCACCGCTGGAATTCCCGCTGCGCTTACCGCCGGACTCTACAAAAGAATTTCGTGTTATGCCCTTAGCTGTTACAACAGAGAAATCGTCGCAATTTCAGACCCAGGCGGACTGGGTCTGAAATCCCGACGATCTCTCGTTTGTAACGGCTAAGGGCATCGCACGAAAGACTTGTAGAGTCCAGTGGTGAGCGCAGCGGTAATTATGGCGGCGGAAACGGTCGTCCAGGCGTCGTCGCGTCGTCATTAAACACAGTGCACGGAACACACACACAGCACGCAAAGCACGGTATCCAGTGTTGGAGTGCATCGGGAAGTTCCGGCGGGCAAGCGGTATCCGAGTTGTCGAAGTAATGTCACCAAGCACACCAGCACATCCAAATGCCGAGCCAAACTGCAATGGGTCGGCAGCTTCACACTATATAAAGATTCAAAGCCAAGGCAGTGGGTATCCATCCAGGGAAACGATGGGCGCGTCAGTATCCGTGCGCCCGCAGCGCGAACGTCGCCGCCGAGCGAGCGCCCGCGCCGGCCGGCAGTCCGACGGGAGCGGAGAAGAACCGAAACTCTCGAAGCGCTGCCGCTGATTGCAACAGACAATGAATGCAAGGCGCGCGTCGTCACCAAACACGGTGCACGGAACACACACGCAGCACGCGCACAAGCACAGTATCCAGTGTTGGAGTGCATCGGGAAGTTCCGGCGGGCGAGCGGTATTCGAGTTGTCCAAGTATTGTCACCAAGCACACCAGCGCCAAGCGCATCCAGATGCCGAGCCAAAGTGCAATGGGTCAGCCAAGCCGAGGTCAGTGGGTATCCATCCAGGGCAACGATGGGCGCGTCAGTATTCGTGCGCCCGCAGCGCGAACGTCGCCGCGCTGCGGCGACGTTCGACGACAGCGAAGAACAAACTACAAAGCCAGGCGCGCGCGCGGAGAACGCCCGCTCGCAGCGCTCGCGTAGCGGATGCGCCTGTCCCTGACACGTGACATCCGAGAGACCGCGGAAGTTCCCCGCCGACCCCCCCCCTCCCCCCAACCCCACCCCTCCCTCCCCTCCTCCAGTCACGCATATGGGCGCCCACTGGCTGGGAGCAGACCCTACAGGAACAAGGGGAGCGGATCGGATTCACCGATCACCGTGCGATTCCATTGCGTTGCGTCTCACCAGATCCGACTGGTTACACCCAGAATCGTGCGGATCGGAACTGCCCACAAGTTTAGAACCCCGCGGATCCGAACTGGAACCGCTCCGATCTGACATTTTCGTACGGGTAGTTATGCTTCAATATTAATATTTTGTCGCCCAACTCAGCTACGTCATATTTGAACATGGCGACCGTCACACGAAAACGGTCTAAGCAGCGTTTCCTCCCCAAAATAAAACTTTACTGTGTTTCACCGCAAAAATAAAATACACGTCGCCCATCGCTGGTTTTCCGCCCACATGTATCACTAACTGTTCGAACCAGATGCCAAAGTTTGAGCCCTAACCGCTATCTTATTCAAAAGTTATAAGTGATTTTCAGAAAGTTTGAATCAGAAAATGGGGCATTTTTTTTCTTGTTTTCGGTAACTGGCGCCATAGAGCTTCATGTCTTCGAAAGCTCTGTCGGCAGCCATTTTCCCATTGACAATTTTAGAAAATCACTTATAAACTTTTAATCATAAGAACAAGCAAATTGTTGTGTGTATGTTTATACTGCCGGAAGTTAGTCTGCTTCAGTGGGCGTCTGGTGTCTCAGCTGTGGATGAGGAATTTAGCCAGTGCGGTACAACCGCTAGCCTCGAGTCTTTATCGTGCACCACGCAGTAGTAATACACGACCGCACGACGGTACGATGCTCATTCAGATCGAAACGGGCAGGGTTGGGGATTGAACCCAAGATCCCTGGGTTCTGCAGCGCGAGCTTTCGCTCCACATGCTCCGAGCTGGTGGCGTGCGCTAGCCCACTCGGCCACCGATCCCCCCAATCAAAATAACGGTTAGTGCTGAAACTTTGGCATCAGGTTGAGACCGCTAGCTGTACATTTCCTTGGAGATTGAGGGTTCGGCTTTGCATTGTTTATTGTTGCGGTAAAGAAATACCTGTAGATTTTTTGAGGGAACCTTGCGTGCACACGAAGCTGTCTTTTTTCGCGGACACACCCTCTGTTAGAACAACAATAGAATGTACAGCGTATCTCCCCAAAATGTTTAGTGTTTTTGTTTTGTTGTTTTTATGGCAAAAATAGGCTACGCATTGCTGAACGATCATTCACCACCTAAGCCGCGCTAACGATCCAAAAGCGATGCAAAATTGCAGAACTATCCGTTTTCTCAGTCAGAAGTTATGTGATTTTCAGAAAATTTCAATGTCAAAATGGGGCCCGTTTCGCCTGTTATCTCTAACTGGAGCCATTGAGCTCCATATATTGGATAGGTCCGTCGGCCGCCATTTTCCGATATAAGACTTCAGAAAACTCCCTATAACTTTTGAATAAGATAACTGTTAGCTATGGGAGTCTGGATCTGGTTTCAACCGCAAGCTACATTTAGGCGGAGAATAAACGTTCAGCGATGCAGCTTATCCTAAATATATATATATATATATATATATATATTTGTAGTTTTTTCTTTTTATTTAGAGGGGGAGGGCTCCAAACAAATTATTGGGGCTGAACTGAAAAATCAACAACAAGAAGGAAGTGAAGGCACCATGTGAAAAGAAACACGGTACAAAGATGGTGGACACTGCCACGTCAGCGGTCTCCGAGATACTAACGGCAGCGGAAAGCTGCAGGTGTAGGCCTGACGGGGCGCTACATGAACGACATGGCGCGCAAACACGGGATATCGATCAAAAAAATCTCCCTCGGGCAATGTTGCTGTTCGCTATAAGAATTAAGTGCCCGTGTGCACCGTATATGCAGAAAATCAAAAGTCTTGGAAAACAGAAAAAAATAAAAAAACAACAAAGAGAAAGTTTTTTGGAGCATACATTATAAGGCTGGCATGAGAGGAAAGCTGCGTAAGTGAACCGTCGGTGCCCCTCACCGATAAGGAACTCGGCTTCTTATGGGGGAAGCGCGATTATGAATATAAATATAATTGTGTATTTTCAATAAAACTTTCGGTTGTAACTAGCGTTCTGTGCTGTATTGACTTCCTTGTCCCAGTTTTTTAGAGGTGCTTTAATCTAAAGGAACCAGTGTTTTCTTTCATTGTAAGCAGTGTAAAAAGGCTGCAACGCAGTCTGTCACCCTCCAAGGCAAATGACTCAACGAGTATGAATAGTTACAGAAACGTTCTTACCCCACAAACATGTAGAGCTGCTGGGCGCTGCAGTAGGAAAATTTGTGGATGCTTGTGACGCCCATCGAAGGGCTCATGATATATCTTTCGCTGGCAGGGCATCCCTCGGCTCCAACGTTGTTTTTCACGTAGGTCTGTGGGGACGACCCGTCATGAGCTATTCCCAGTCTGGAGATGTGCGGCGTGGAGTTGAACGGAAAGTGGTAAATTGTGGTGTAGTATTAGTGAAGTTATATTCGAGGTAACTTCTGGCGATACATCGGCATACAATTAACAAAGTAATTGTTTTAGTTCTTAATAGCTTCTATAACCTAACACTTCTAAACATTTCAATCCGTCAAAATAAATAAAGTGTAGTAAAAGGGTTTGTGTATTTGTAATATTGTGTTACGTCAGATTTGCGTATGTAACCTCGATAATGAAATTAAGTCAATGACTGAGACCGGTTTTATGGGACTGTATCGTTTGTTGAGCAAGTCCAATTGTATACGGGTGGCGATGTGGGTCAGTTGGTTCATACTGACGAAAATGCAAACAGCGCACAGTAAACGGGGACTAAAGGAAGTGCAAACAGGACAAGCGCTGCAGCACTTGTCCTGTTTGCACTTCCTCTAGTCCCCGTTTTCTGCGCGCTGTTTGCCTTTCCAATTGTATACGTGACAAGAAAAAAATAAAAGACGTTTACAACTTCCCGTAATGCCTAATTAGAGCGTACCTGTTGAGGAGGAGGAAAGGAGGGTACGGAGGGGAGGGAATGCCCTCCTCCCCTCCCCTCCTCCTCTCCTGCTCGCCTCCCATTTAGCGGGCAATTTTTGCTGCCTTTCCCGGTAAATTCAGTGGAAAAAATTCCCCGCTAAATTTAGCGGGGATCTTTTTCTGTTAAATTTAATAGGGAAATTTTTTCACTACATTTAGCGGGAAAATTTGTTCACTATATTTAGCGGGAAAATATTTCCGCTAAATTCAGCAGTTAATTTTTTCGCTAAATTTAGCGGAAGAAATGCTCTCCTCCTTTTTCTCCTCCTCACTCGTGACGTCACATGTGACGTCATTATGGGACCGTACCATAGTGCAACGCGTGGTTACGCCGACAGCGACGCCGCTGAAGCGAGAAATGGGCGCCGAAGAGCTGCACTCTAAAACGTTTCATTTTACAAATAAGGCTCTCTTAAAACGTACATTAATTCTTTTAGTAAGAAAGTACTTGAGAGATCGGGCTATATCTAATAATTGTCTCAGCTAATTGTCTGGTGCAGCACTTTTGCACAAGGCAACTCCATTTTCGTTAAAAGAGGCACTTCCAAGTTATGCAAAAATGAAGTTGTCGCTGACAACTGTCGCGTGTTGCAGGTGGCGAAAACATTTCTGATCCTTGCAAAAGATCACCAGCCTTTCTGCAGCCTATTCATTCTGAAGTAACTCACAGGTGCCCGCATTCGTGGGCAAAGGTGACGACTCCGCTGAACGTTTTTGGCACATCTTCTACAAGAGCTCCTCTTGTCCACAAACCGCACGCACCTCCGAGATTCGCCATCCCTGAGGGAAATTCAAACCGAGCCTATTCAGCAATACGTAACATAGAGCGCGTCCGCACGTCGGCTTCCTTTCTTATGGTTAACTTCTCTATGCTGCCGTGTGGCCCGTGTACCCTTTGAAAAGAAGTCATTGACCTGCCTTTTGCTGCTGAACACGGGTACAGCCCATCACCGCAAATTATAAAAGGATTCCAGCGAAGGACGAAGCCCAGATTACAATTAGATCTAAAAACGCGATTTTCACAGCAACAGTGAGTGAGTGACAAGCCACGCTCATTGTGACTGCGCACATGACATTTGGTTGGTCTAATCATGTTATGAGCTCTGCCATTCGCAGAAATCGTTTTGTTGTTTGGCGCGATTTTCCGTTTCTTTCCTCTGCAGGAACGTCAACTCACAAATTTTTTTTAGAGTGAATAAGGCTGTTCTCTCACAAAAGCTGTTGTTAGCAACATAACCAGCACAGCCCACCATAGGTCGGCCTTTCTGGATCCCAGTTTCTCAATATCATATCACGTTTACAACGCTTTTACACAATTCAATCACACTCGTATCTCGAATTTTTCAGAGGTCCAAAGGTCACCGTATCACGAAGTCTGTCAAGATTTAAAATGCCACCCATATCACTTGGCTAAAAAGTAAAGAGAACCTCGAGACTTATCACATTACCTGCGACTTTCGTTATGAACAATATTATTGATATCACCCAAGTCAAACTCACATATATCACGGATTCACAAATGTCACGAAATATCACCGTTTTCACCAACTCACAAATATCACGAAATATCACCGGTGTCACCGACTCACAAATATCACGAAATACCTCCGATATCACTGACTCACAATATCAAAAAGTATCACCGATATCGCATAGGCAGTGACGAACCTCGCACGGTAAAATAAAAGGCACAAATCTTCGTATATAGCTAAAGGTATGCCGACATCCTTGAGCGAGGTATCGCCGAGTCTACGCTCGTGGATACACATTTGCACACAAGTCGCTGTTTTGCGCTTAGTATGCACGCTATATATCCAATGGAGCTGTTTTTGACAACGATTCCTGGTACAAACGGTTTCAAATACTTCCCAGAACCAGAGCATAAAGCAAGCGAGACAAGTGGCTGCAAGAAAAGACCCGCCTGCAGATGTCAAATCTTTTAGCGCGTACATATGGTACCTAATAAGACATAATGATGAGAACATAATGAAGGCGCCAGTGGAGGCTGGAGTAGAGCACTGCACGGGCCCACTTCTTGGGACTCGGGGCTGCTGACTCTTAGTCTTTCCCTACCCAGACCCGGCCCGATGGGATGCCTACCTGATCAGGCCCGTCCCGGAGCCGACCCGGGGAGAGGCCAACGTGTGACTTATCTCTTTAATTCAAAGCTGCCCTGGGAAGGTGTTGCATTTGATTCCTTTACTAATTTGTCTGAAATACGCTGTCATTCTCCAGTCACGAGGTGAACCCTCGAAAGCTTACACAGATATAAAAGACGTAGTTTATCTTTGATAGTCAGAGGCGTTTTGATTATCTTCAAACGTTCGAAAAGGAAAAGGGAAGACAATCGTACTGTTCCCTGTGACTGGATCGCCCTCGATTTCTTGCCTGCTGGCCCTGTCCCGCTATGGTGATGGAACCCCCAGGATTCTACTCCGTATCTTCTTGGGGGCTTTCTTAGTTCAATGCAGCTTCCTTTACTCCTAAGTTCTTTTTAGTGGCATCGTAGCGAGTTCGTACTCCAGCTTTTTCGTTTCTTTCAAACCCAAACGATAAATGCGTTAGCATTTTCTTCTGAACGTTTTAGAAACTGTGCTACACCATGCGGCCGGATGGACTTCATGGACTACGCCGGACCCTGCCCCGTCGTGCCCGCGTGGGTGTTTTCCTGATGTTGAGAGGTCGGATTCGGGCACGAGCGGGCAAGGGGACCTGGACGTCCACAGTTGAATCTGTGGCGCCAGTCAGGCCTACGACGCCTGTACTGCGGGTTGTCGGGTAGGGGATTCTGAATTATGGGGCGGACGGCGGAGGTGATGTCTCTGTTCGTCGCGTCCATTTCCAGAGCTTGACCCAGTGCAGCGCTGAGTGTGGTAGGTCGAGCGAGCCGCACAAATCGCTGAATTTCGGAGCTGTGGATGGCATCGATGAAACTGATGTAGTCATCAGGTGAAGGGTGGCTTCAGAGAAACCTAGAATTGCTTTTCTTCCCAGTCTATCGATAGTGTTGGTCAGTTCTTGGAGTGATTCTGTGCCCTGGCGATAGGTTTTGAGTGACGCGAGGTTTAACTGCTGCAGATTGGCATTATTAAAACGAGCTTTTAATGCTTGCAGGAGGAGCTCATACGTGGTTCGACTTGAATACTGTACACCTTCAAGGAAGTCGGCGGCTTTCCCACGGAGCTGGGCGACCAAGGCTGCAGCCTTGCCATGGAAATGCCACCCATTGTGTTGGGCTACCGTTTCAAATTCGATGATAAATGCTGGCCAAGATCCAAGTCCATCAAAAAGTTACAAGTTTGAGGCGGATACCATTGGAATGTAGATCAGCAAGAACATCCTGGGGTTTCACCGCTTCATTGGGTGGGCGGCAACCTACGGAAGATGTTTTTTGAACTTGTGGAAGGTCACCTGAGTCTCCTGGTCGCACGGTTGGGAGAGCTTCTTCAAGGTGCTGCAGGCGGTCTTGGACAGACGAGAGGTGGTGATGGACCTCGGTGAGTTGTTGGTTCACGTTCTCTTCAACGTGAGTGACGCGGGTGGCGAGGCGACTGTCGAACTGTTTAAGCAGAGTTGTGGCATCTGCCGTGCTCTTTTCCGCCAACCGGTTGTAGAGGCGTTCAGTAAGCTCGGCCCACTTTGCCTCCGCTGTTGCTGCATGGGAGCGGGTATTCATTCTTTTTGGAAAATCGCTGCCACCATTTGTTACGGGCAAACCAAAAGCCGCTGTTCTAGTCTCGTTTCTTCGTCTTCTACTACTTTCTCTTCCATTCGTCCACCCCTTCTACCTTCACCGTTACCGTTATATATATATATATGAATTTGTCGAATAAACCTAGAACATGACAGATCGCATAATGTTTATCACTTTTAATATGTTTATTAGAGAAAACATATGTAATATTTTTTTTCAATGTGGATAGAGTTACTTCGAGTAGAGTCAGGACGATTGAGTTTCCCAAATTTTCGACCAAAACAAGGAGAAACAAAAGGCTCACCAGCAATGCCCAGGCCATAAGACTTGTTAGTAGTCGCATTCACGTAGCCTACGTCCATCCTATGGAACGGAGAGAAAAAAAGTATAAACGCACTGACTACGAGCCACGACATGAAAAGATGTCAGGACGTCGTTTTTTGTCGCATTATTAATATCTTGTAAAAATATGAAAGTAAGCAAATTGTGGAGATCCGAAGATTTTCCCCAAGGACCTTCGGAAGCGGTGATCTGCGGTATCGTAACTGACAGTTTAAAAAAGCGCAAGGCTTGGCTCATTTAGTTACGCTACTTGCTAATGCTGTAACTTCATTGGCCGAGGTGCGATAATAAGATGATTGGACGCACCACGCATGGCGCTTCTTGTGCTGCCAGTGACCATGCTCGGTGTCACATCAGAAAGGAAAAGGAAGTTTTGCGCATTATTCATGCGCTGAGGAAAGTAGTTCTTACAAAATTTGGTTGTTGAAGAGAGAAACTATGCACTTAGCGTTTGAAACGTGTGCATCTTAATAAAATGACATAAAGATAATCTAAGGTGCAGCCACAAATATCGTAATTCAGCACATGAATGGTCAAATTAATAACGTTTTGCGAGAAACCGGACCTTTTTTTTTTTGTTTTAACTGGTTTTCGAAGATTTCGAAAAACGGTAAACCGTCAGTCGCATACTTAGAAAAATCTTTGGTTATAGATAAAAGTGATTATTTTTTTCCATTTATCATTTCATTCATTCATTGATACTGTCGACCCGTTAGCGTTATTGCAGTGGTGGAAATCATTAAGTAAAATAAACAATACATACGGGTTAACAGAAATAATAGAGGAACTAAACAGTCGCCCAACAAGAAACGCCAACATCATGCCACAGATAATCAGAGCGTGGGTCGAAAGGTAGAAAAATATCAGAGAATAAAAAGGCAAGACATATTCACCTTCATGGATACGATACGATATCACTCGTATCCCTAACTGCAGTTGGCATTTCAAAACGATATTTTCTGTGCCTTTCAAAAATGCACAAAGAGAAGTACTGTACACGACACTAATTTTCCGGGTAAAGCATTCCACTCTTCATTTGCTCTAGCGAAAAAATTTAATTTTGATCAGTCCTGACAAAGATTTAGCTTTGGAATAAACACGCTATGGCGATGCCTTGAGGATTCGCATGTGCGGAATTCAAACTAGTCGGATTTTTGAATTTTAATGTGATTATGAATAATAAAAAAAAAAAACAAAAAAAAACTACTTTTTACCCATGAGGTTTAGCTTTAAATTCTGGTGATTAATGTTGACGAGTTCACACAGTTGTGCATGAATAGGCAAATGTACTATAGCCCACTTGCCTATTCATCGAAATACTCGTAAACGGTGTGCAGACGGGCATACGCTTTTGCACGTCGCTCATCGGCACGTATCTTTCACATCATGATGAACTTCGCTGTTGAGTTGAACACGTGTTTTTAGCGCCGCGATTGCGAAAAACCGTGCTTTGATATATATGGGGATTCTCGGGAAGGTAAATGACGGAAATGCATTCGCCGATCCCGGAGGGGTGGTCATGTTCCACGGAGGATCCTGTGGAGGAGCGCCTCCGTTCCATTAGAGTTGACCAACATGCAACTTATTGCGACCACAAAAACGTTGGGCTGCCTCCAGTACACTCTACCGTAACCTTACAGAAGGGTGAGCCCGTCGGGAGAATTTGTCCATAAACTTAGAAGTAGTCCTTATGCACGCACTCAATTTATGTCAAGAATCAGGAAGAATGTTATACCTAACGTGATTTGAATTTTATAATTTACAACCGTTTTTTTTCGTTTTTCTAATTAACTTATGGGGCGTATATTTGGATCTTAACGGATCACCGAGTTTACATATTAACAAATATTTACGTCATTCATATTGAAAACAAGAAAGTTTTTTTTTGTCCGTGAAAATGCTAAAGCTTGAGTTTATTTTTGATCAGAAACGGAGTAATTATGGTCTTTCCGCTTAACCTTTGTGACAATGCGCAAACGACCAAAATATATTTGCACGATCAATGAATTACGAAATGTCCCGCAGCCTTTTTCCGGTTTCGTTTACGTACCCGGTCAACAGTACTACCATGTCATCGTTTCTGAAGTCGTCCGTTCTTCCCACGTAGGTGCTGAAGTTCCATAGTGTCTGACCCATCATGATTGTTGGGTGGTGCTCGGATCTCGTTATGAAAGGTTCCGAAACATTCTGTAAAAACATATGGACGTATAATTAGTACCCTAGTAGAAACTGAAATACATAATAATAATAATAATAATAATGAAGTTCATTTCCCATTCGATACAGGAATGGAGGAAACAGAGGGAAAAGCTGTTGAACAGCTTGACGGAGCCCCCTGCTCCCTTACAGTTCCACATGACAGATTAGAAATACAAAGCAAGAGCAAAAATATCAACATTGTATACAAAAGTAGATTATAACCTAGTGCAGAAAAGTAATATGTTCAATTCAAATAAGAAAATAAATTTTGCATTGTTACAGACATTATATCAACGTTTTTGTTTAAGAGGAAATTTAGTAAAGTAGGTAGCATATACTTTAGAGACTGCATGGAATAGTTGTTATGGCAAAGAGGCACAGCCCAACGTGCCGCCGAACGAGTTGGATAGGAGGTAACACGTTCCCTTAGTTTAGAAAGTTTGGCCAAAATATCCACGTTTCTTTTTTTTCCTACCTTGAAACGGACCATAAGTTTATACGTATACATATCGAAAACACGCAACAAATTATATTTTTCAAACAAACCCTTGGAGCTTGAAATATAAGGAACATTAGCAATGAGGCGAACATTTTTTTTTGTAATAGATGTATTTTTTTTTAGATTTGAACTGGTGGTTGTACTCCATACCAGGTGGCAGTAGTTTAAGTGGGATGCAAATAGAGTTTGATAAATAAGTAGTTTAACGTTGTTTGGTAAAATAAAACGGTTTCGTGAGACTTATCCGATGACCCTGGACAATCGAGGAAGTATATAGCTTACATGGTCGTCCCAAGACAAATACTGGTTAAAAATAACACCAAGACTTTTAAACTTTTTCACTATCTCTATAACATTTGAATTTATTACGAGACTTTTCGTTATAAAAACGTTTTTATTTTTGGTTCGAAAGAAAATTGCTTTGGTTTTATTACTATTAATTTTAAGCCCGTTGTCGGATGTCCAGTTTTGCAACCCTGTTAAAGTATCATTTGCGCAGTTGATAAGTTCATTACTAGTCTTAGCCGAAAATAAAAGGGTTGTATCGTCTGCATATATAACAAAACGTTATTGCTTATTTTGCATTGCCCCGCAATACAATGGAAGCAGCCATCATCGACCTGTTTTTAATTAGATTATTGTAACCGAATTCTTGGTAAATGCGGGTGCGGCGTGTGCCAATCCTCTCGTTATCGCTCAGAGCCAATGAAATTCCCGTGATTTTGATCGACATCGGCTTCGTAAATTCTTGTTTTTGTTTTTAGATATTAAGATTGGGTATTAAAAAAAAAAACAAAAAAACGAAGCTGATATTGCGGCGGTCGCTTCGCTGGTTCTCGACGAAATGCGTTAGCGTTTAGCTTAGGGGTTCCGACTCAGCGAAGGGGGGGGGGGGGGGGGGGGGGAATTCTAATCTCACAGCGGTCCGGATATTGTTGTTTTCGGAGAGCCACCGGAGCTATCCTCGATCGTCGCCTACGGTCTTCACATACTTGGCTGCTTGGCTCTGCGTTCGCGACACGTCGACCTTACACCGAAGTATGAAGAGCAGCGCGCAAATGATCGTCAAGTTGCAACAAGTATTCGATGCCATCTCCAAGGCAGGACTGACATTGCGTCATTCAAAGTTAGAGTTAGGAAAAAAATGAAGTGGAACACTTGGGTTTCGTGCTCACAACCAAAGGAAGAAAACCAGGAGCGCGAAAGTCGGCAGCACTAACGGGGCCACCAATGCCGACAAACGTGACGCGGCTGCGAGGTTCATTGGATTCAACACGTTTGTTCGGAAGGTTTGTGCCGTACTATGCTGCCCTTGCAGCACGTCTGCACATGCAGACTGTTCAAAGTCTCAAACTGGTTCCAGGAGGTCAGAAGACGTGGATCGCGGCTTCAATGAGTTGAAGAACAAGTTTGTTTTTGAATCCAGTTCTACAGGCCGTACTTCATACAGATGCAAGTTCTAAAGGAATGGACGGCATGTTTCTGCAGAAGGACGATGCTGTAAGTCGACGCACGAGCAATGTGGAACAATATTACCACTCCAGTCGGCTTTGACTTCTTGCAGTCGTGTGGGCAGTGGAAAGACTGCGGTGTTTTCTTCTTGGCTTGAAGTTTACGATAGTGACTGACTGACTCGGATGGCGCATATATGGACGCCCTGAGCCGTGCACTCATTGATGAACGGTGTCAGATTGTCGTTTTCCTAACGTATGTTTTGTTCCAGCGAAACGTCTGCGTCTTTATTGCACGGGGCAGTGATATTTGAGCAGGGTCAGGTTCTTTCTTGTTGCAAGGTCTTTTCGACAAAATTCGTACCTGGGAGTGTAGAGGGAGTGACTGCGGTTTCTATGTTTCAAATAGTCTTGTGACTTGCTTTGAGTCCAAGCATCAGTAGATATAATATTTAAACTTGTTTTTAAAACGTTGCGCAGAAATTGTTTTTTTTCCTAAATTTTTTGCTTAGTTCATGAATAAAAAACTAATGTTTTCAATCAAAAACCGGGCTAATTTTAATGACAAGTTACGAGTAACATAATTGAATAAAAATTCTAAATATAGTAACGAAAATACTTTATTCGTTAGTGAATTTTAATGCTAACGAGTACGTTAGAGCGTTATTGGGAAACAGTAACGCGGGTACCAGTAATATCCAGTTTTAGTGGACCGAACTTTGCGTACGAAAAACAAAATTGCGTGTCGACAGTGCGCATGCGCAGAACGCAATAGAAGGGCTAGCGTATTGCGTACGCACGCGACGCAGGGGTTTTTGCGCAGCGGGCTAGCGCTCTTTGCGGGAAGCTCTCGAGAGATCTCGGGCCCAGCGAGAGCACGAGTTTCAAGATGGCGGTTACCTCGACTGGCGCAGCAAGGGCGACGTGGTGTTCGCGAAGTTCAATATTGTGTGAAATTGAGTGGTGTTCGGCTCGCGGTCGGATCAGATCGCCGTGCGGCTGAAGGAGTGCACAGTGAGAGTTCACCGTTCGCAATGTGCATGAACGCTGCGATCTGCTCAGCGCTAAGCCTCTTCGCACTGTTAATCGCCCGACAGACGAACGACTCTTCTAAAACTCGCCAAAGTTGGCGCCATGCGCTGGACATCAGTAGGTCATGGCTCTCTTCTCGCAGTAGTATAGGTTACAAAGTGCCGCTTCCACGGGACTATTGCCGGAGGCTCCGTGATCGAAATTGGCTACGCATTAGTACTCGTAGCCTCCGTATACCGCGCGGAAAAGCGCGCCTGACCAGGCAGCTGCGGCTTGGTTTTACTCAAAATAAAATGATCGGAAATATTTTTTCCCTTTTTCAATATTTCCTTTGAGGAGCATGGTGGCGCTATAAGCACGCGGAATTCACGGCTCTGGCAAATTTAACCAAGATCATGCGAGGTGTTCACTCGGAAACATAACCCACAACTACAATCGGTTTGAGCAGGTCGTTTTTAGCATGCTCTTTACTATTGCGTGTTACGTACGCAAGAGCCAGCAATGCTATACTAAAACTGTCTGATGTCGTTACTTGTAACGCGTGACTTCCAACACAAGCCTCATGTCGTCCCGCCCGTCGCGTGCCGCGCAAGAGCGAGCGAACGTGAACGTAACAAGCGAGCGAACGTAGCGAAAAAGCGCGGCGGGAACCGCTCCGTGGCTTCACGAAATCAGTTCGCTCTAGTCTAATCCAGTCCAAACCACGACAACCCAAGCAAGAGATGGCTGCAGTCATTAATGCAATAAATGCTAACGCAGTGAAAAAAAAAATAAATAAA
Organism: Ixodes scapularis; assembly: GCF_016920785.2. Classification (NCBI taxonomy): domain Eukaryota; kingdom Metazoa; phylum Arthropoda; class Arachnida; order Ixodida; family Ixodidae; genus Ixodes; species Ixodes scapularis. The sequence goes on along the minus strand of NW_024609879.1, from coordinate 121,238,561 downwards.
ACGACGGACGCCACTGTAGAAGGAATCGTCTCGGTAACGGTAAGCTTAACCGGCAGGGAAGCTAGTTTAGCGAAATGCTTCCTCAGTTATTTCTTACTAAAATAGATACTAAACTTATTGTCGTTTAGACCTAAATCAGAAATATAGACCAGGAGAGTGCTCTCAAATTAAATACACATTTTTTTAAATTATTTTTGTATTTTGCGGACCGCACCTCGTACCTCAAAGATGCAATCTACAAAAGAAAAATGGGTGAATATTAGGAGGTTTTTGTAGACATTTCCCCCCCCCCCCCCTTTACTACGCTGTCAGCAATAAGGACACCGCTAGTGCGCATGCTCGCCACCAGCCTTGCCTGCCGAGTTCCTCATGTCCTAGCGGGGAAATGATGTACGAAAACATCTTAACGGAGCGCGTAACGACGGAAACTTGGAAGACGTCTTACGTGAAAAATGGTGACCTTGGTCACGACGAGCTGCACGTCCACGTACTTCATAGTGCTATATTTCAGATTCACCTGCAAAATATAGCATCCAACATGAAAGAGGATAAACCAAATATAAGCACCGAATTAAAAAAGAAAGTTTTGTTTAGGTGTGTTTTTGCTGGAAAGTGATTCCAGTGGAGACGAGTAAGAAGGTAGAGTGAGAAATGTTCCGTAGGTCAAGGACTGGAAGTGAATTTAACAAATATATTACTGTAATTATATTCATTAAAAATGATTCTAGTAAGACAGGCATCTGTCGGGGATAAGGGACATATTTATTCATGAAGAGATTTTAATCTATGACTTGTTTGACGTCATTTTATAGAAAGCTCCGTTCATCTCGGGGATCCTTCGGAAGGCAGTTATTCGGAAATATCTTTGGCGCATCAGCAATTTGCCCACATGTTATATAAAAAAAAAAAAAGCAAAATTCAAAATGTTGTGTTAAAAGCGTGCATTGCGCACATCTCTCACTATTGAGTCCGTTCCAGTAGTTCAACTCCGTAAGACAACCGGAATGTTTATGCCTGCCTCTGGAATTCGTGTTGATGCAACATTTGTATTTTGTCTGAAAGAGTTATCAAACTACCGCAAGACGAACATGAGCACATTTTGAATACCTTTATTTTTCGGCCATCTAGGTAACGTGCTCGATAGACTAGCAATATGAGGGCTTTACACGTTTTAGGGAACGGAGAAGTTCGATACCCAAGGGGGAGTTGCCAGGGCTTCCTGAGTTGCGATCTGCGATTATTGCGATCAAGGTGGGGCAACTCATGCTAAGTTTTTTTGTTGAAGATGAAGAGTGGAAGGGAAATGGGGACACGTGTAAGTCGGTCACCCAACATTGCTTACGTCAAGTTCTGTAGCAAGTCTTCAAAACAGTCTCGTTCAATGTAAAGAAAAAAAAAAAAAAACAGAAGAAAGACAAAACGTGTAAGGGGTAGTAACGGCATAGCTGCCGAAACAGTTTCGACCTGTCTTTGACACAATGCATCGCGCTATGTATGATGATGCCTTTTGGCTGAGTAATACGTATATTGTAAATGTTTGAGCATAAAGGTATGAATAAGTGACTCGGTGGGCTATTCCACCTTCTTTGCTATCTCAGGCTCGCTGACGTTGAGAGATGCCATCTGCCGCGTAACCTCGTGTGTCGCATAGGAGCGTCACGCGAACCGTTGTTAAGACTAGGGGCCCTAATCTGGACATTTGGCGAAAATGTCGGCCAGAAATCCGGCGGCTGTGATTGGCCGGCGCCAAGGTCAAGTGCGGCGTTGGCCAATCGCGGCCGCCAGACTTGTCGCCGACGTTTTCGCTAAGTGTCCAGATTAGGGCCCCAGATCGATGAGACATTCTGTGATACAGGGGAAGCCACGTGAACAGTCACGCTGCATGGCCGGCGAACGCCTGGCGCAGGGTAACGGCGCCTGGGAAGCACGCTTTAGGAACTGCTGCTGTGCCAACCTCCCCTGCGCTATGGCACGCTCGCGAAAATCCAATTCCCGACGGGTTTGCACTAAGGTCTGTTTGCACAAATGCAGCGACGCGGGCTGCCCTTTCACCGATCTGGCAGTCGGCCAGTTTTGCTTTAATCCGTTTCGGTGCCCATTGTGCGTTTCTGCGACCGATCAGCTTTTTTCGTGCGAATGGTCAGGAGAACATTTCCTCCTCTTGCTGTTTGCATAAAACAGATATAAAACAAATATATTCGTTAATTATTTACGCCTGGCAACCACTGCTTTTCATTTCGTTTTAGAAACCGCTTGTATATGTATTAGCGAGCCTATTCTGATTCGGACCTGAGGAATGACGTTTATCAGGGTTGCTAAATAACCCGAATAAATGTTACCAGCGCAACCGATGTTAACATATCGCGTGCATGACTTTACTCAAGCCAGAGATAATAGTCACATGTAATTTTAAATATGGGTTTTTTGAAATGTGTGGCTTTTCGTGACACTAAACAAACATCCAAATCATCGGGGTTGCGCTTACATCAGGCATTAAATATCTAGTGATGAGGACAATATGAAAATTGTTGATCAAAATCGCAAAAATCGAGTTTCGGAGAATGAATGATGGCATTTTTTTAAAAATAAAACTTATATCAGGTTGAGCACACTTACCGCGGCCATGAAGATGGCCACATACTCCATTATTTTGCTTCTGAGTTTGAAGTGTTTGTCGTGAGCTCTATCGATAACTACATGAACTTCCGGTGAAACTGTGAGAGGGAAACCTAATGAAATAACACAAAAGTAGAAGCAGCCTTATAATTGTGAACCTAGTTAAGTCGTTGTTCATTTTGTTGAAGTTAGGTGTAGAAGACAGAGGCTATAATAGGATTATGTCGCAAGGTACGCACCCTGCGCGGCACAAATGAGCAAACATAATATCCCCACCTTTTTGCATAATACTTAGAGTTTAGGGGTTTTGACGCTCGTTTAGCGTGTTCCTCTGCATTGACATTTTTTGCACATTAATAGGGAGTTTTAGTAGACCGTGTTTCCCGCTCCGCTAACACTCCGCTACGAAGAAACCGCCACTGCGCCTGCGCGCCTATGGCCTTGGCTGTAGAGTTTTGGGTAGCGGAGGGGCTTAGCGGAGGGGGAAACACGGTCTACTAAAACTCGCTAATAGTTTCATGCCTACCATTCGATTTTCCCGCCGCATATAATGTACTGTAATTATAGGTCTTGGGTTGCCAAAGGCATGGTAGCGCTTTTTAGACGAGGACAAAGGAAAGAAAGACAAGACAGACACGAGCGCTGACTGCAACTATTTTATCAACATGGAAATGAAGCATATATACACGCTTCGATCCTAACAATCAGCCAACCCAGGCCTTGCCGCCGCTCGCATGAACTGCACCTCCTTATCGAAAAGGTCGATAGAAGCAACGCTGACACACCCCACCCCTGCCCTTTTTATCTCGTCCGCTTCGATAATTTCCCTAACCGTTCTATTTTTGTGTTTAGCCAGTACTGAGCATGAGTCAAGCAACGGTTTACATCCGCAGTCATGGCGATGCATTGAAAGGTGGCCATCCCGATAGATTGACGTTCAGACTATGTTCCCGGAGCCTGTCGTTCAGACATGTCCCAGTCTGACCTACATATTTCTTACCGCATGTTAACGGAATCTGATACACCACGCCCTCAACACAAACAACAAACAGATTTCTGTGCCTTATCACACAACCCAGCGAGGCTTCCCGGAAGGGTTTCGTCAAATGGCTCAACCTGGCTAGCTTTTCTGGCACAGAAAAGACCACCTTAGTTTCTATGCGGCTTGCTATTTTCTTTAGGTTATGCGCCGTCTTGTGCATTACTTAACCTCGTCTAAAAAGCGCTACCATGCCTTTGGCAACCCAAGACCAATACCAACTAGCCCAGCATTCAGCATTGATGTAACTATAGCTACATGTTTTCCGCAAGAGTAGTGTTTTTTTAATCCGCTTTCTACTTGCTCGTTCCACTTCATGGGCGCATTGGCGGCTGTTCGGTCGTTGTACAGTCGATCCGACCTTCAATTCTCATGGAAGTTTCAAAGGGGACAACATGTCAATAAGCACGCTGCGAATTGCGAACTAAGTTTGTCGGAGTCGCATTCTTTGTGTTCCGGTTTAAACGACATTTAGGATATTACGTGTGCTTTAAGAGCGTAAAAATGCAGATATCGGGTTTCGCCAGTGTGACTTTGCATTAATATATTTCCGCAGCGGTACACAAAAAGAGGTTACACAGCACTCAGATGTCTTAGAAATGTTATCCGACGTCACGGCACGCAAATGCTACGAAATGAGTGGCTGTTTCACAATGTGCTTAGTGATCGTGATATATAACAGGCGTCTCAGACGCGCGGCCCGCGACTCTCGGGGACGCGACCCGCAAACATCCCGCGGCTGCGATCCCCCGTTCCCATGCCTCAACCGCATGGGACCGGGGGATCGCAGTACCACAGCACTCGTGCTCGATCTCGGAGCTCCGACCGCCATCTTTAGTGAGGCAGAAAAGTTCGGCTTCACGGCTTTCTTATCTGAGAGGTGTTGGTTTGGTAGGTTCCGTCACGTGACGAGTAGTTGAAACGATGGCCGCTAGGACAGCGTCCCTCCGCCAAAGTTGGGCTCTCAAGCTCGGCGGTGGATGGAGAGCACCGCGCGTAAGGCAACCCCTTCCCTTCCACAGTTTGTGGAGGTTTGTAACGTTCCATATTAATTTTCTCCAGTCTTGCGACCGTCTACCACCCAATTCTCAAGGCCTCCTCGAGCCAATCAGAGTGATGGAGGCGAAGCACGTGACAGGTCTTTCCAGAGGTACACGGGCAAGCGCGTAACTCAAGTACTTGGAGAAGAGGAGGAGGAGGAAGTCCACTCTTACCCGTCGCTTTTGTTCCCCCCGGAGATGAGCCTGTGACTCAAAATTCGTAGTAATGTGGCTTTTTTTTTTTTTTTTTTTTGCCACCCGTGGTTTTGACATTAATGTGCTCAACTATTGAGATAGAGTACGGTTAAGTGCTTTCTTCAGGCATGCTGATTGGCTGACAGGGACCGTAGCCTTCGCCGTTTGCCAAGTTGCGGTGGGTCAGAGCATTGTGTCTGATGTCGGCGCGCGAAACAGGACCCTGCAGTCGCTGTGCGTTTTTTTTTATTCAGTTAAGATGTTGGGGTGATAATGAAGAGGACTGTAGATCAAGTCAACACATCATAATATACATTTCCCGAACAAGTTCTAGATGAAATTAGTTTGGAATTCATTCTTGACTTTCTTGTTATTTACAATTTATCTGTATACCCTTCTAACGGGACATGAATAGGGTTCGACCTGGGGTTTCGCACTTGTGCAGGGAAAATACAAAATCGTATTTTTTCTGTGAGGGAAGTTTCTACAATAACTTGCCAAAAACAATCCTCCGTAAAAAAAAAAAAAAAAAAAAAAAAAAAACCACAACGAGAAATGCGTTTTATTAACTGAATAATCCGTGATGTTTCTGAGTGCCTTGTGCATGTACCAACTTAAATCCTGAAGTTACGTCACAAGGTGTTGGCACTTAGCGTGTAATCTTAGGGTGAAATCTTAGCGTGCGTGATGTTTGGTAGCTAGTTAAAAAAAGAAAAGATTTTCGCCAAATATGCTTTGTGTTTGTCCATATTTAGAAACCACAAAAAGAGGCGCAATAAAGTCTCGTTTTGGATAAGATATACTTCGTGACAATAAGGGGTATCATCTCAACAGAATCATCGATCATAACGAAACGTTTTGCAGTTGTATTTCGATTTATCGATCAAGCCGCTATATTAAGAATTTCGTTTTATGGGAAACGCAACGGGAACTAGCTCCCGTGCACAGGATGAGCCTTCCAGGCACGCGAGGGCTTCCAGGCACCCGAGGGCATGGAAACGTCCTCCTTCTGTACTGGAGGAACTGGATGTGGGCGGAGCGGACGGACGTGCCTCACATGCACTCCGTTTATCTCAACCTCCAGACCCGGACTCAGGGGACACACGCTCAAGCGGATTACACGATTCGATTAAGCTTTTCAAGCGGACAAAGAGGACACCAACATCAAGAACGTGAATGAATTTTTCCTCCTCACGCTAGAGAAGTTTTTCTGCAAAAGTATTCCAGGCGCCAAGGAGAGCGGTCGACCTCTCCGGGCTCCTCAAACCCCGGAGGAGAACGTGACCCTGGTATAAACATGGATGAAGAAAGAATAAAACAATTAAAACAGGGACAACAGAACCACATCTCTCAACTAGCAACAGACGAGTAAACTTTCAAAAGCGAGCAGCCGACTATACACCTTTCCATCGCTTATCACCCGGGCAAAAATGCCGAGTCACTGGGCTGTGGACGCAGGCGCAGCGTACGATATTTCGCAAAGGGAGCTATTGCGCGTGCTCAGAAGGCGTTCCACAGCCCAGCAAAGAAAAATGGCAGCTCGCGGACGGCGTTTATTGGAAAGGTCTATACCCAGTAGGAGTAGGGGAGAGAAGGGGGAGAGAAGGAAAGATAAGAAACGTGAAGTGCAAGTCAGGTTAGTTGGGTTATCTCGGATTTTAAAAATTCAACCTCAGTTTTCGTCAGCAGGAGGGAAGGGTTTGACACGTTGTTCGTGTCAAACCCTTCCCTCCTGCTGACAAAAACTGAGGGAAGGGTTTGACACGTTGTTCGTGTCAAACCCTTCCCTCCTGCTGACGAAAACTGAGGTTGAATTTTTAAAATCCGAGATAACCCTACTAACCTGACTTGCACTTCGCGTTTCTTATCTTTCCTTCTCTCCCCCTTCTCTCCCCTACTCCTACTGGGTATAGTCGGCTGCTCGCTTTTGAAAGTTTACTCGTCTGTTGCTAGTTGAAAGATGTGGTTGTGTTGTCCCTGTTTTAATTGTTTTATTCTTTCTTCATCCATGACTTCAACCAATACGCTCTTCTCCCAAGCATGATATAAACACCGCTTCACTCCGTTGGCCCGCCGCCGCCCGTTTGCCTCGGCGTCGGCTGCTCGCCAGCTCCGAGACGAAGGCGTCCGCTCGGACACCGATGTTCGTGGACAACCAAATGTGCGTTCAAGTTCAAGGAGATGACATATCACCAGAAGAATAGCTCAACGAAGCCGGATGGACGCTCGCGGGGGAGCGCATGTCGAGGCTGCGCCAGCGGACCCCCGCCAGCGGCAAGCCCGAAGGACCCGGCGGGAGTCAAACAAGCCCGAAATCGAAATTCAACAAGAACGTCAGAGCCTCGGTCATCAAGGCAGCATGCATGCCAGCCATGCCGCTGGAAGAGAGGAAGATAGTCGTCAGACCCAGAAGGGGGCTGGACATAGTCAAGACTGGCACCACCACCGTCGCCTCGTCCATACTCGCCGCGGTCAAGATCAAGAGCGAGGAAAGCGCCGCGAACACCATCTGCCCCAACATGCAACAGAAAATCATGGTCGTCAGCACATCGAACGAAGACAACGCGGCAAGGTACGCTAGAATCAAGGAAATCTCTATTCAAGGCAAACCCTACGAAGTCAGCGCATATCGCACGGCACCTCACGACACCGTAAAGGGTGTCATCAGAGGCATCCCCATCGACGCGAGCGCCGACGAGCCAGATAGGAACATCGTCAACGAGAGGAACGCGCTTGCAGTAGGCGCAAAGAGGTTCGGCAGCGCGACCACCGTGATCGTGGCGTTCCAGGGACCCAAGGTACCGAACTTCGTCCGATACGGAGTCACCCCGCTACCGTGCCACCTCTACAGGAAACAGATTGACGTTTGCCAGCTGTGCGGTCGCGTGGGACACCGCAAGGACGTGTGCCCGACCCCACAATTATGACGTGCCTGGCCTGCGGGCTAGCGAACCCCAAACAAGACCATCCCTCTACCCCAAAATGTAAGTTGTGCGGGGGCGAACACCCAACCGGAAACCGAACGTGCAATGCGAAATACAAGATCCCCTACGTAGCGCGCAAACGCCAATGGGAGCGACGACAGGCCGAACGTCAGCTGATGTGGGAGAGCAATTTCTCGCCGCTCGACAAGCCGCCAGATGCGCGAAATTCAAGGACCCCATCAGAGACCCGCGCGCCAAAATCCAGAGACAGCAGCTGCTGCAAGAGAAGCCTCAGCAGGACAAGGTCACCACCACGTGAACAAGTGGGATGGGTTGACGCAGTGAAAGGAAACAATAAAAGGAGTGCGCAGAAAAACACTGACGCCACGAAGAAAGACGATTTGGACGAGGTGCGAGAAGGAAACGAAACCCTAAGGCAAGAGAACGTGGCGCTGCGAAAGACCGTCAATAACCTCACGAGAGAGATCGCCGAGATCCGTAAGCTGCTGCTATGTAACAACGAGTCTCTACAGAGACCCACGCCAAGCACATGCAAGACGGAGGAAACAACCACGAACAACCAGGAGACAGCCGTAGCGGAGCCGGCCCTGAAGAAGCGAGCCGTTGAGACCACGCGCAAACAGAAAGAAGACGATCGCATCGACAACCTCGAAGCCAAATTCGAGGCGAGATTCACCAAACTCGAAGAGCTCATCACGGTAAACATCGCAGCAGTGACAGCAATGAAACAAACAATGGAGACGTACCAAGCCGATAACATGAACAGATTCACCTACATCGAAAGGACCCTACAGCCGATCGTGAGCCACCCGACGTTTGCGCCCCTCTTCGCGTAACATTCACCCAACCAAAAAACCCAGTACGCGCCAACGCAATTATGGCCGCCAGCGCAACAACAGCAGCAGTAGGCGTAACAGCGTGGCAGTAGAACTGTTGCGGCCTCGGAAGGAAGAAGGCAGTCATCCAACAGGATGACTGCCTTCTTCCTTGGTGGTGGTGGGTGCACATGCCGCGCGTAAGCCGGACGTAACACTGCTACAAGAGACACTCACCGACGGGTGCACCGTCTCTCCCCGGCTACAGGGTGCAGAGGGGCCCGCCCGACGGCAGAGGCCTGTGCACCCTGGTCAGGAAGGGACTCACGTTCGTCGAACACGAGCTGCAGACAATAGCAAGATCGAGCATGCACTCACCGAAATCATCCCGGGAAAGAAGAGAAAAGGAAGTATATTTTTGCTCAACGTCTACAGCAACCCATCGCAGAGAAAACAGAGATTCAAGACATAACTGCACAGAGCCAGCACCACAGCGGGCCGCAACACGCTGCTCGCGTGCGGTGACTTCAACGCGATGAACCCAGCCTGGGGTTACAGCAAGTACACAGCAAAGGGCCGCTACCTGTACCAAGACGCCACGGAACTCGACTTCATCCTCATCACGGACCCGACGCATCCGGCGAGAATCGGTAACTCCGTGTCCCGGGACACCACTCCAGACCTCACGTTCGTCAAGAACGACGCCCGAGGAGCGATCACCTGGAGAAACACGAGGGCCGACCTCGGCAGCGACCACACCATCGTGGAAATCAGCATACCGGAACACAACGACACCAGCACCAGAACACACAGATGGATAGTCTGGGACGCCTTCCGAGACGCTCGAAACCAGAAGAGAGACGGAGACGACGAGATCGGAGACATCGACTCCTGGACGGTCGAAATCACCAAGAGCGTACGCGATGCGACAAAAGAACTTGAAACGGACGCGGAGATCGACAAATTAGACAGTCGGCTTGCGCATCTCATCGAAGCCAAACAGTCGATACTCAATCGATGGAAGAAACAACGGCTCAACCGCAGACTTAGAAAGAAGATGGCGGAGCTCAACCGAGCGATCGAGGATCACTGCCGCACGCTATTTGTGCAACAGTGGAACGAGATCTGCAACGCGGCAGACGGGCAGATGCACAGCGGGAAGACGTGGAACCTGCTGCGGCATCTGCTGCGGCAACTGCTAGACGAAACCAAGACCAAGTCGCACCAAAGAGACAGATTCGCCGACCCCATACATCGGGCGGTCTCGGTGCACGGCGCCGACGAAGTCACCAGGCGCATCATCGACAAATACCTGCCAACTACACCCACCGAACAACACGCGCCATACGGCGGCCTTCCCAACGCGAAGCTCGATCGTGACATCGACATCGAGGAGGTCCGCGCGGCCCTGTACGACCTCAACACCCGGTCAGCGGCCGGCCCGGGTCTCGTCACGAACAAGGCACTCAAGAACCTCGACGACGGCTCGATTGAAAACCTAGCAAAATACTTCAACAAGTGCTGGAGAGCGGGCGCGCTACCGAAGCAGTGGAAGACAGCTAAGACGATCTTGATCACCAAGCCGGGGAAGCCGCCAAACATGGAGAACCTCCGGCCCATTTCGCTCACGTTGTGCGTGGGCAAGGTGCTGGAGTACGTCCTGCTCAACAGGTGGCAAGACTACCTGGAATGAGAAGGGCTGCACCCGGCCACGGTGATCGGTTTCAGACGGCACCTGAGCACGCAGGACGCGATGCTGCAACTCAAATACCAAATCATCGATGACAGCGGCAACGCCCGCGACAACAAGGCAATCATGGGGCTCGACCTGCAGAACGCTTTTGACAGGGTGAAACACTCGGCGATCCTGTCCCAAGTCTTCGAGCTCAACATGGGCGAAAGATCCTATAACTATATTAAGGACTTCCTCACGGACAGGATCGCCGAGCTGCGAGCAGGCGACCTACGGACGCAAGAGAAGGAGCTCGGGAGTACCGGTACACCCCAGGGGTCGGTCATCTCGCCGACGTTGTTCAACTTGGTAATGATCGGAGTGGCCGAGAAGCTCGCAGACATCGAAGACGTCAGGCACACCATCTACGCGGACGATATCACAATGGAACAGCGCGAATTTTACAGGGACAGAGGAAGAAACTGGACAGGACGAGCGCTACCCAGCGCTCGTCCTGTCAAGTTTCTTCCTCTGTCTTTGTAAAATTCGCGCTGTTTCATTATGAATACATACCAAGTTGCCCGACTATCCCGACGATATCACGCTGTGAGTGACCGGCGGCAACGACGCCCACATCGAGGGGCCGCTGCAAGCCGCCGTCGACGCGATAGAAAACCAGCTGGAAGGCACCGGACTGAGAGTCGCGCCGAGCAAATCGGAACTCCTGATAATGCAGACTACTAACAACGGCAGAGGCAATACCAGACAACGCGAATACGAAAAGATCCGTGTCGTAACCAAATCCGGCAACGTGATCCCCGTAATTGGCAAAATCAGGATCCTAGGCATAGTCATTGAAAAGGACAGAAGAAACGGCGAAACCGTCGCCCGTCTCACGGCCAAAGCGGCCAACGCAGCGCGACTCCTCATAGAGTCACGTCCCGGAAGGCAGGCATGAGAGAGGAGAGCCTAATCAGCCTCGTTCATTCCTTCATCATTAGCCACGTTGCGTACGTTGCGGCCTACTACAGATGGCTGCAACACGAAGGCAACAAAATCAACGCCATCATCCGAAGAGCAGACGACGCTAGGCCTGTTCGAGTCCACGAGTACGACCCGCTTCTTACAACTCGGGATACATAACACGCTCGAAGAAATAGCCGAAGCGCAACGGACCGCTCAACTGGAGCGGCTGTCCACGACTAAAACCGGGAGGAGGATAGTCAGGATACTGGACGACCTGGGAATGGACACTCGAACGAGACGGAAACGAAGCTTCCAGTCTCCGAAGAGGTCCGAAGCCAGACCAGAATCGACCCCATACCCAATAGTATGAATCCGGACTACGACAAGGAAAGAAGAGAGCGAGGGCGAAGGCTCTCATCGACCTGCATGCCAATGACGAGCACGCGCGGTACGTGGACACGGCCGAATATCAACGGAACGCCTTCGCAGCGGTTGTCATCGAGGCTTCGACCGGCGCCACGAGGACGGCAGCAAACATGAGAGGCGCCGGAGCGGAACAAGCGGAGGAGGTGGCCATCGCCCTGGCCATCGCCGACGCAGGCTGCCACACGGTGCTGAGTGACTCGAGACAGGCGGTGCGAAACTTCACGAAAGGCCAAGTCTGCCGGGAGGCCGAGCGAGTATTGCGAGCGGTCAAACTGCAAGACAGAAAAGTGAGAATCAAGGGGTTCTCGGCGCACGTGGGCGACGCGTCGGTACGCGATGACAACCACAACGAGACGGCACACGCAGCGGCGCGAGCGCTAACCAACCGCGCCCCGGCGACAGACCGTTCGACGTGGTTCGAAGCCAAGGGCCGCATGACGGACTATAACGACATCACGAAGGCCTACTGCCTGGCTCGCAAGACTCTCCCACCCCCGCACCCGAGGCTGAGTCGAGCGGAGGCGGTACTACTGAGGCAGCTCCAGACCGGATCGCTACCAAGCCCAGGACTGATGCATCGCGTGTACCCCGAGACATACCCGACCGACAGGTGCAAGGTCTGTCGGAGGGGGACGGCAGATCACACGCACATCTTATGGGACTGCATCAAACACCCAGAGGAAGCAAGGTCAAGAACGATTCCGCCGCGGCTCGAGGCAGCTGCGAAGAGCTATGACCTTGATCAACAGCTTTGGGCCGTCCAGCAGGTCCTCGGGGCTCTCGAAAGGCAGGGACCCGGCGAGCCGACAACAGCAAGCCGAGACCCGCGCCGAGTAACAGTAACTCCGAAGACGACGTAGGCCCTCGTCGGGGTGCGCGAGCGCCCAACTGCAGGCACAAATAAAGTTTGTTTCAATCCAAATCCTTTTGTACCGTTTCTCCTTTCTTTGTTTTCGCTTTCAAAGTTTTCGCAGCTGACGAACGTTAATTGAAGCGTCTCTGAATACTCTCTCCTGAGTCTTGTCCTTTGAACTGAGTCTTGTTCTTTGGTTGCACTCGCGGCGCAGGTGTTTTGGCAAACGGACAACTCTTTTCAAGCTTAATACGCTTCACTTTTCGAGACAAAATCAGAGTTAGCTTCGGGAAATAGTGGAATTTTGCATTGAAATAAATTGAAAAGGAAGTGTGCGATGGAACGCTTCATTATTTGTACCTGACAATATTGGTCTTACCCGATTCAGATCTTTCTGATAAAGGCTTGATGAGGCGCCCCCGAGAACTTCTGGCATATCGTGTTTCAACAGGAACTGCGTCGTCTCCTACACAAAAAGAAAAACAAGGCAGAAAAGCGTCAGTAACGGAGTTGCAATTACAAAATAAGTTCGTAAAGAAAAATCACGATCTGAGTTTTAAAACCTTAGAATGCAATCGAAATCGTAAACACTTTTTATATTTTGATCCATCTCATTATGAATATATTAATCACTATCTTGTGAAACCTGTACTGGTGTATCAATTCGGGACTCCGTCGCAAAAGAGCGTGGGCCGTATATTCTTATGGCCGTAACTGGGAGGCGTGAGAAAATGAGTACCAGAACTGACAGAAAATTTCAAACGCAGCGAAACTAGTGTAAGGATATGTTTCGCAAATAGAAGACAGACGTGGGTATTTATTTCGTAGATGTATCGCGAAAATGTTTTGACAAAGCCATATACTACTGTCGTTTACTTGAAGTAAATAACCTCGTTTCTGAAAAAAAGATAGCGCGGAATAATATTCGCATGTTCCAATTTTCTTCAGATTTTCGTTTTTTCCAACTACTTTTCAAATTTTACATTGATAAAATTATTGATAGGTTATATATTTTATAGGCTATCAAATAATGTTTCTAACTTTTTAAGCAGGAGGAACCTTGAGATGGTGGCCATTTGACAGAGTTACCGTCAGCGGGTGGTGCATCTGGTAATGCATGCTTGTATCAAAGTCTAGCCACACTGTTCAAGAAGTCGAACCTTGTAGTACCTGAGTAAAAGTTCGAAGGTTCGTCGAACCAGTCGAACCTCGAGGTTCGACGTGAAATTCCGACTCGACGAAAGTCATTGACATCCCTAGTGGCAACGTATCTGTAGGAGAAGCTCCGCTTGCGAACCCCGGAGAAAAATTGGGCTAATATAGAAATGCAAAGTTTTTCTAGCTTCACAGAATCGGGCAATGAGAAACGTGCGCTTCTATAACCACTTGCATTTGCTTGAAAATAATAAACATGACGCACGTGTAACAGCGCACAGCAACGAAGACCAGGCAAAGGAACAAAATACACAGGAAATATTTGTACAGCTTTGTGCGTTCTTTGTTCCTCTCCTTAGTCTTCCTTGTTTTGCGCTACTGCATTTACATTATGTTTGACTTTCACCAACAAGCCCAGCTCTCAATTTTATTACTTTGCAGTAGTTTCTTAGAAAAAGGTTATAATTCTGCTCACTCTCTCAGTGTGGGAGAAACCTCTTTTAGATATCGTAGGTTCCAACGAACTACAGCGACGAGAAGGTGAAAATGGTTTTCCCAGCACCCAGTGGGAACTTTCAGAGGGTTGTTTACAAGCGCTGGTGAGCAACGAAGTAGCGTTGTTTATTTTTTATTTTTATTCTGAGAATGCGATGATCCCCGAGTAGCGGGGGTGACATGTATGCTTAGGTATCAAACTATACAGGGTGTTTTTTTAAGCTTTACAGGTTTGTTTTAAAAAAATTGTGAAAGCTATGCTTATGCGGTTTGTGCAGGTGAGTTTTACGGCCAGGGGAACATAGAATAGGGGGATAATCGTACTGTTCTGTTCACTAATTAAGTGAAGTATCCAATTACCTTTTTAATTAATAAAAATAGACATGGTTCTAATTAGAAACTTGCTGAGCGACATCAAAAACCACTTAATCAGTAATTTTCAGAAAGAAATTTGAGCGCGTGAGAAGCGTAGTAGTGTACTAAATTTACCACACGAGCAGGTACAAGGCTAGCGGTTGCGGTAAGGCGCCTGCGCGACTTTTGGGTCTCTTATGAGAGCCCCAGCCTTGTACCTACCAACTCCACAAGTGGTAAACGACACAACACTAAAAAGTCTCTAAAAAGTTCTAGAGACTTTTTAGTGTTGTGTCGTTTACCCGCAGTCTCGGTTTTTTTCCCAACCATGTGCAATGTACACCGGCTCGTTTGTGCCCTTGCATTATGCATGTTCACGAGTGGTAACTTTGGCGCACTACTGCGCTTCTCACGCGCTCAAAGTATTTCTGCAAATTACTTAATTAGGAGTTTCGGACGACGCTCAGCAAGTTTCTAATTGGAACCATGTGACTATTTACACTAAATAAAAAGTTCATTAACACATTTTACTTAATTAGCCGACTGATGGTTACGATTAGCCCCATCTACAATGTCCCCCTTGCCGTATAACTCACCTGCATCAACTGCATAAGTGTAGCTTTCACAGCTTATTTTTAAACAAATCTCTAAAGATTAGAAGAAAAAAAAAATCATTTTGTATAATGCACATTGAGGTGAACAAGTGTTCGAGCTACAAACGTCTGCATCTTTTGACTGATTAGAACTACTAAGACGTTTTTGAGTTCTTGTATAGTGTGAACGAACCGTTATTGGACATCTGAGACCACTTCGCTGCGCGAATGGCGCGGCAGAAGGACACGTGTGGCAGCTGCTCCGCGGGATTTCACCACAAGCAGCAACAGATTGTTTGCTGTGCGTGTTTAACCCGTTTTCACTGCAAGTGCGTGAATATCGTCAATGATGACTACGACCTACTCGTGCAAGATGGGGTGAGCCAGTACAAGTGTGCGAAATGCGTCAAGCGAAAAAACGACGACGACGACCAAGTTCCCACGCCTAGAATTTCAACCACGGAATATACAATGGACGCGGAAACCGACACCGATGACATTCTCTGTGCTGCAGCAGGTTCATCGACATCAAAGAAAGACATGCAAGCGGTACTGGAAGAGCTCGTTGACCAGTTCGCACGACTAAAAGCGGAAAACGCCTCGCTACGTCAAGAGGTTCGTCGTCTCAACGACACCGTCTCTTTGTTCGTGAGTCAACGCTCCAGGAATATTTCAGACACAACTGACCGCTCTCGTCCGTCGTCCTACGCATCTGCCACTGTAGAGTTTCCCGCCGTGAGTTCCCGACAGCAGAGCCCACCGAGACCTCGAAAAGCGCTGCCAGCTGACACTTCAGCGAATGCCATCGGACCAACTGGGCTCCTTCCACCTGCAGCGTCTACAGCCCAACGAGACTCCGTTCCACGAAGCACCGTGGATGGTGACGGCTTCACCCTTGTCACCCGCCGTAAGCCCGTAAAGCCCTCTGTCGGAACTTCGAAAGCGTCAAAGATAGCCGTGATTCAACGTGCCCCACAAGAAAGAGCCCTGTTTGTGTCAAGACTGTCCCCGGAAACAAGTACGAAGGACGTTGAGGATTTGGTCGCTGCTGTTTTGCAAGGTAAAACTTTCGTATGCACGAAATTGAAAACCAAACTTCCTTACTACGCGTCTTTCCACATTCTCGTTGACAAAGAAGTATTTGAAGCGATAAACAGCGTGTCTGTCTGGCCAGAAGGCTGCATCTTCAGGCAATTTTTTGGACCACTTCCTGTGTCGCGCCACTTCGATAGTGCAGAAAGCAACGTTGAGGCTGGTGCGACTGCAGCGTAATTCACGGTTTTCTTTGCACTTGTTTGTCCGTTTTTTCTTTTTTTTTCCTTTTAACCTCTAGCTTCATGGCCGAATACCATGAACTTCTATTGCCTGTTAAACTAAAGCGATATGCAGGAACCAAAGACTCGACCACGATCTTACATTTAAATATACGCTCTTTGAAATGTAAAAGTGACAATTTTATTACTCTTTTAGATCAACTCTGTGTTTCGTTTGAAGCGGTGATGCTTTCCGAAACATGGTACGCAACAGATGACGATGTTTTTATCGTGCCGGGTTACAATCACTTCTTTTTGAATCGAAGCGGAAAACGAGGGGGAGGTGTTTGTATCTATGTTAGACAGGATATTAGATGCGAAATACTCGATGCCTTTACCGAAATTACAGACGACTATGAAATCGTAACTGTGAAGCACGGACGTCAGCTGCTTTCTGTTATGTATCGACCGCCAGCTGGTAGCTTTAATAACTTTTTGTCTTTTCTTGAGAGGTATCTTGATTTCATATCCTTGAATAACTACTCACTTGTTCTGGGCGGTGACTTAAATGTAAATAGTTTGGAAAACTCTTCTCTTTCTTCACGACTGAGTAGTACACTCAGTAGTAGTGGTTTTTGCAATGTGATTGTGTCCCCCACCAGAATTACTCATTCTACGGCAAGTTGTATCGACGTTTTTATTACCAATATAAATACTATAGTTCGCAGTGCAGGTACTATTAGTAGTGATATAAGCGATCATTTACCAATATTTTTTTGTTTTCAAACCCGTGATTTATCACGGAGCGTCGGTAGACTCGTAACTTTCCAAGCGATAACCGACTGCCAACTGCGGTCCTTTCGAAGCACAGTCATGCAAACAGACTGGACTTCTGTCTTTTCAAAGCAATGCGTGAACGAAGCATATGATGATTTCATAAATATTTTTAAGACGCTATACATCGCATCGTTTCCATATAAGACGGTTACTGCTAAAAAACGAATAAGAAAACCATGGGTCACGCCACCTATTCTAACAATGATAAGAAAAAAGAATCGCTTATATCAGGAGTACCTCTGTTCAAAGGATGACGGTGACCATGCAGTTTTTAAGAGGTATCGCAATCAACTGACATCTGCACTTAAAAAATCAAAAACAGAATATCACAAACGTCTTTTTCATGACGCCCACAAGAAGCGTCCTGCGATTGTTTGGCAGTCGATAAATGAAGTGCTTAAACGCAGCAAGCAGAAGAATTCAATAGATGAACTTTCACTTTCTGGTGAGAGCGTATCAGGAGTACAACTATCTGAGCTCTTTAACAGACATTTTACTAACTTGCCTTCTAGCGCGCACAATGAGCATGCTTCCTCGTTTATCTCGCACCGTGTAACAGACACAATTTTCCTACAACCTACAGACGAATTGGAAGTGATCCGTGTATTTATGGGATTGAATAACAGTAAAAGCCATGACATAGACGATATACAAATAAAGCCCGTTAAATTCGTAATCGATGTGGTGGCCCCACTCTTGGTATATATATTTAACTTAGCATTGTCGAGTGGTCAATTTCCGAATAACATGAAACTCGCAAAAGTTTCAGTTTTGCATAAAGGTGGAGACAAAAATTTAGTTACAAATTATAGACCCATCTCTGTTCTTCCAATATTTTCTAAAGGGCTGGAAAAAATTATATTATATCGTTTAGACAATTTTTTTACGAAGACCTCAGTGCTAACTGACTCCCAGTTCGGATTTCGCAAGGGAAAATCCACGGAAAGCGCTCTGATATCACAGAAAGAAATAATATTACACAATATAGAATGCAAACTGCTGACACTGGGAATATTTATTGACCTTAGCAAAGCGTTTGACTGTCTTAACCATTCGACGCTCCTTGATAAACTTTCATGTTATGGCATACGTGGCACGCCTTTGATACTTATTCATTCATATTTAGAACACCGTAAGCAATGTGTCTCCGTGAGTGATCATGTTTCCTCTTTGCAAATCTTGAAGTTTGGTGTGCCCCAAGGCAGCATACTCGGCCCTCTGCTGTTCAATGTATATATAAATGATCTAGTCAATATTTGCCATCAAGCACGTTTTGTAATGTATGCAGACGACACGAGTATATTTCTGTCTGCATCGAATATGGACGAACTTATACCCATGGGAAACTTAGTTTTGGAAAAGTTTCTTTCGTGGTCAAAAATAAATGGTCTTAAAATAAACACTGTAAAGTCCAAAGCAATTTTGTTTAGACCTGTAAATAAGCACGTTATTAGTAATTATACTCTAGAGATTGGAACTGACCAGATTGAAATAGTTAAACAGCACAAAACGCTAGGTGTCATTTTTTCAGAACATATGCAATGGGATAATCACATCGAATACTTAGTTACGAAACTGTCAAAAGTTGTTGGAATAATATGCCACTGTCGCTCCTTGTTGCCTGTAAATATTAAAATGCAAATTTATCATGCTCTGTTTAGCTCACAAATTAACTATTGTCATTTGGTTTGGGGCACAACAACCAAATCTAATATTAACAAACTCACGATCCTACAAAAGAAAATGCTGCGTTTTATTGCAAACGTGCCTTACGACACTCATACTGAGCCATTATTTCTTAAATTCAACATCATGAGGATTGCCAGTGTATACGAGTACCGTTTGCTATGTTCTTATTTATTTTCGACCGCTGAGTTTGCTTCTTTTTTGTCTAATGTATCCCATCTGACAAAACGTGAATCCTTCATCCTTGTCAGACGCAGAGAGTTCTGGAACGTGCCTCATTTTCGTACAAATTATGCACTCCAATCTATTGCGCATAACCTGCCTTCATTACTTAACAAGTTCCTTATAGACCACAATGATATTCACTGTTTAACAAAAAAAGATGTACGTGTTTGTTTTGTTTAGTCAAAGTGTATTCTGTAGTACTTGTTTTTTTTATAATGCCCTGTAAGTGCAGGGGCACCAGGCCCAGTCAAGCTACCTCATGGAAGCTTTTTGTCTGGTGCCCTCAGCACAATATTGCTGAAAATAAATATTACTTACTTACTTACTTACTTAAACAGTTTATTATATAACGCCTGTCTAGCATTTCAAGAATGAAATTATTGGAGAAACAAAGAGAAAAAAAAAGCTTTTAGGAACGTGTAACTGGTATCAGAAACCGTAAAAATTAAATCCGTAAAAAATCCGAAACGAGACTGATATCAGCAGGAAATGGTAACCGTAACCGTATCCGAAACGTTATATTTTTCGGTTTGATTCCCTGCGTTTGAGACCATAATATTGTATTGACGTTGGTGTTGTCAATGGCCTTTTAATTATTAATATGTAAGTTTCCAAAATCATAATTTTGTCTGAGACGGTTTACAGCTCCAAAAGTGGAGAGATATACCATTGACATTAATAAAAATATTTAGTCAAAATTTTACAACCACATATAACGCGGAAAGTCACCTTTCTAAGAAACTTGTTGCAAATGTTATATGAAACATGTTTGTTCTAAGCATTACCATAAGCGGTTTCAATTTCTTGTTTCAATATTTCTTTTTGTTAAACTCGAAAAATACACTAGTGCGAAGAACAAAAAAAAAAAAGTATTAAAGCTCATAATCAATCGATTAAGGTAAAATTGGGAGTAAATCTATTTATGACATTCTCCAAAACCGAAAATACAAAAAGCTCGAGTTTTCAAAAGAGTGCCTCTCATCTTTATCAGGAAACATGGAGCGCTGGGAATTCTTACCTCCCGGATGTCGCAATGGAACTTCAAATAGTTCGTGGGCCACGTGTCCTTCTGCGTTCCGTTCCATCGCAGATAACGGCCTTATCCGCATGGTATCACCCAAGATCCCTTCCTATGCAATAAATATATGTTACCCGCTCAATATCATATATTTAAAAGTATGGAAATTGTGTAGCTCTAAAGTCTAGCAACAAGAAAAAAATATTAACGGCCTAATATAAAAAAATTAGAATAAAAATTGTTTAATTAAAGTTTTCTCTCCCATGAGGGACGCATGATCAGTAGGGCAGACAGCACAGACCATTAATTTTTGCTTTACTGACAATACCTGGCACACGGGGAGGTGAAACATTTAATTTGACTCTTTTCTTGTTATGTCAAGCCGTTTTTATAATTTTTTTACGAAGATCTTCTTTTTAAATTGTAGTGGCAGCGTTTCGCGTTTCTGTCGAATAATTTTCTAATTAGGAACTAAAATCGCGGGGGAAGTTATGCGTCACGCCTCTGTTGCGTAATCGACTTCGTGTGTTTCTACTCGTTCCCTCTTCATATACACCACACCAAGAAGCTGGTACGAGATTCCGGTCACCAGAACGTTTCTAGGGCGTTGTCCTGCAAAAATAGCGTATGGAGAAAACGCCCATCCGCAGGAGCTTGATAGTTAATCTTCCATCAAATTACCATTCGTTTGAATGTGAGCGCCAAGAAGAACTCAAATAATGTCACTTGTACACAGGATTTGTTTTTAGGCTTTACAAATTTGCTTCAAAAGTGCCGTGAAAGCTGCACTGGCTACACAATGCAGTCAGTACACTTAAATTATTATACCGTTAGTGGGATGTATTATAGCAGGCACATCGTCAAGGGAAATCGGTTTATATACTAAAAGTTGTTGATTAACTTTCTAATTAATGAAGATAAACAATAATGCTGTGATGGCGCAGGCGAACTGGTGTAGATTTACCATTTTCTGGAACCACCTGAGACTGGGTGGGGAACTAGAAGAACGAAAAGTGGAAGGGACGGAAACATGAAAGACAAAAGGCGTTGTCTCAAACTCAGCTGAAAGTTTATTTAGTGACACTTCCATATATAGTAACAAAACCTCAAACCCCATC
The DNA here is from genome assembly GCF_016920785.2 of Ixodes scapularis. Classification (NCBI taxonomy): domain Eukaryota; kingdom Metazoa; phylum Arthropoda; class Arachnida; order Ixodida; family Ixodidae; genus Ixodes; species Ixodes scapularis. The sequence goes on along the minus strand of NW_024609879.1, from coordinate 121,217,260 downwards.
ACCAACCACCACATTAAAAAACCCAAAGTTCAGGTCCAAAGCCCAACAAAAGACATGACCTATTTCCCGGGTTTGGCATCGTCCTAGTAGACACAAACACTCTTTCCTTACCTTCCGGCAGTCCAAGCTTCTGCAGACATAAAGAACCCCCTACGTCTTTTTAAATCCTGATCGAACACTCTGAACAGACGACCATTAAACACCCTTGCTTAAAACAAATATTTAGACAGTTCACTTTTAAAGCGAAACGACCCACACACATTAACGAACCACATTACACAGACGACCAATAAACACCCTTGATTAAAAAACAACATAATTTAAACAGTTAACTTTCAAAGCGAAAAGTCCCACACACATCAACCAACCACATTGCACACGCAAGAAGGACTTGGAAGTGGGATCCAGAACCAGCGATGCCTGACTTGTGCAGTTGCCTTTAGAAGTAATCATAACCGTCTCTTTCACTATACCCTTTTGAGATCGTTCACTTCTCTGCACACGACTTCTGTTCCCGACCACTCTGCCGTGCAGTTGTTACACTCTTGTACGTGTTTTGATATTATACTATGTCGCTGTGTCGTTTTGACGCTGTGCTGTTTTGTCGCGTGCTGTTTTGTCGCCGTGCTGTTTTGACGCTGCGGTGTTTTGACGCGTGCTGTTTTGACCGGGCTGTTTTGTCGCGTGCTGTTTTGTCGCCATGCTGTTTTGTCGCCGTGCTGTTTTGACGCTGTGCTGTTTTGACGCTGTGCTGTTTTGACGCGTGCTGTTTTGACCGGGCTGTTTTGTCGCGTGCTATTTTGTCGAGTGCTGTTCTGTCACGGCGCCGTATTACTCACCTGCCCAAACCGCATAGTGAAGCTTTCACAGCTTAAAACAATATTATCTAAAGCCTCAAAAAGTGCGTAGATCCTTACCAAGATAGGGCAAAAATACGTTATTAAGTATTTGCAAATATGAGTACTGAAATGCATGAACAAAAACTGCTAAAATATTGATGCTAAAATACATTTATATAAAAAGATATGAAGACATGTATAAACTATACATTTGAAAAGGAGAATAGTATGCGTGAATGCAAAATAGAAGATTACATTTTTTCTGGGGCAGAAGTGTATGATCAGTGATGCATTTTTCTCAAGAAACTATTTGACATGTTCTCATGCTCCGTAGAACTGACAGGGTGCACCCACTAGTGTAAATAAAGAAAAGTAATTAAGCGTGATTCGCATAACCCAAAGAAATTATACAATATTTGTTTTTAAATCCGACAAACGAGTACTCATTGTAAGAAGAAGCCTGAATAATGACTTTTACGTTTATTGCGCTTGAAATAAATTTCCTGAAGAATTACGATTGCACAGAATGCGTAGTTCTGGTAAGGAAAGCTAGCAAGTCTCCACTAGGAAAAAAAAATTAAAAAAAATTTCATCACTATTAAGCGCATTATTTTTTGTTGGGCCGGGGGGGGGGGGGGGGGGGGAGGGGCATTTCATATGATGTTTTTGGAAGAAAAAAAAAAAAAACACAGCGAACTTTACATCAGTTTTGTGCCCTCCCAAATAACATCAGAACATTATCATGCTATTGTCCAATCCGGGTGCTTCTTTTCGGCAGTGATCTTACGATGTCCGAGTGGAATGAACCCACAATTTTCTATTTGTGGATAGGACCTGTGCACATACAACTTTTGGAATCTACCAAAGTTGACCACCTTGGGACAATATTTATCTCTGCTGAATAGAGACGGGGTCACGTATAATCAGAGACAATACAACCCGACCGAACCTTGACCTGCATTGCAACGAGGCCACCCCTTCACATCACCACCATTTTTGTTAAAAGAGAACGAAAACTTTCAGCTTGAACTTCTGCTTGGAAGGTTACATTTTTTAAAAAATTGCAGGAGATACGTCAGCTCCTGTTTGTATCGCGATACCATATATATACCTGAAAATGTATTTTGATTCAGAATTACAAAATACTTTTGAATTATTGGATCGGAATTCAGAAACATACACAAAATGTATTTCTGAAATATTATCGCTATGCTGTCCAATCTTGATGTAGCAATATATAGAGGTAAAACGATATATTCTCCTGTCAAACAAATATTCCTAATTAAAATAACAAAAACAAGTCTGAAATATATCTAGAAAACCGCATTGCTATTTTTTTTACTCAACAAGGCGATCAGGAGAATTGAGGCCAACTCACAACACGAAGACCATCATCATCATCAGTTATCATGATTGCAGCGTCTTTCTCAATGTCGTGGTACAGGTTGTGTTCTACATCAGATGCATTGATCTGTTAGCATAAAGAGAAATGATTATGTTTATTACAAAGGCAAGGATTTGAAGAAAGCATAAATCCTATTATGAGTATACATTACCATCCGATAGAATTATAATAAAAAAACTGCAGGAGCAATCGTATGCCAGCTAACGTCACCAGGATATTCTTGTTTTCTACTCTATGGGCAGAGTTTATTTTTTGTGCATGCTCACTTCGTGTGAAATATATTGAGAATAGGCGTGGCATCACACTCAGTTTTCTGCTATTTTTTATGCTTCAACATCCTTTACATTTAACACCGCCGCCGACCTCCTTTGGCCTATGGACTTGCAGCGTGTCAAATCAATCAATCAATCAATTCATTGTTTTATTCATCAATCAAGCAAGCAAACAAACAAACAATCAAACAAAACTTTACACGTGTTTGCCAGCCGGTGACTCTTGGGGGATTAGTCACCATAGACACTGACACTTTATGCAACGCAAGGCGTGGTGAGTCTCGACTATCCCATTATCGGTTCGCATCCAATGAGATGGTGGCATTGGATGATAAGAACGCCGGAGAACGAATGACGAAGCAAGAAATGAGAACATGATCAGACAATGCCTGAATTTCTCACACTGTGGGTGACTATATCTGCGGCAAACTTAGAGAATCGTGAGGGCAGTCCGCGCAGCTATATAATGATCCGTGAAACGCCCTTCTCACACACTCAGAAATTTTACATCGTTATAGGGTGTAAAAAGGCAATTTCAGATTGACACTCATGTCCACGCCATTTCAGCACCCTTATTTCGACAAAATGCAGGCTTCTCAATCATAAAATAGGCTTCTGTTACATGGAACACCCGTCATTTTAAAGGGTGTAAAAGGGGTGCTGAGAAGTGCTGTACGCTGAAGAGAGTTCGTGCGTAATTCATTACTTGCTGTGTACGTTACATCTGTACGTGTTAACTATAATCTCGCCGCTCATAAAAAAAAAAAAACATAAAAAAAAAACGAAAAAAATTGTTTTAGGAGGTTTTTTGAATCCCCAACATATACTTTTTGGGCGTTCACCAGAATCCTAAAGGTGTTGTAACACCCTTAGGGCATTAGCCCTGTGATAAGCTCGTTTATATAATTAAAGGTGTAAAACCTTTTAAAATTTGGTTGTGTGTATGTTTATACGGCCTAGAACTTGGGCTGCCTCGACGGGCGACGAGTCTCCCAGCTGTAGATGAGAAATTTAGCCAGTGCAGTACAACCGCTAGCCTGGGGTCTTTGACGTGCACCACGCTGTAGTGATACACGACCGCACGCCGATACGATGCTCATCCAGATCGAAGCGGGCAGGGGTGGGGCTCGAACCCAGGATCCCTGGGTTCTGCAGCACGAGCTTTCGCTCCACGTGCTTCGAGCTGGTGTGCGCTAGCCCACTCGGCCACCGATCCCCCTAAAACGTTTTATTTTGCATATTTTCAGCGTAATTTAAGCTCTCCCAGCCAGGTTGCCTTATGAGCATTGTAATTCACTAAACGCATTCCTTGTATAACTGCGGTTCACCTTGCGTATTCTATGCGTGAAGGTAGCCCCCCAGACGCCTGTTTTGCCGCGTGGAATGTGATGCAGGCGGGGTTTCTTGATCTTTTTGGCTAACCTGGCGTTAAAGGGTGATCAGATTGAGGCATCATCAGCTGCGGGACGACATTGGTTGAGTGTTCAAGTGAACTTTGCTTTACGGATGACGTGCCCCACCATCACATGAAAGATGTACCACGAACCTGAATAAAGGTGTTCCTGATGTTCAACTGAGTGTTTCTTATAGACCAGATGGTGTCCTCATAAAAGGAAGTTTTTTCAGCGGAAGTAGATATTGTGAATAGTGCGTACCGGTGAACAAAGGTAAGTACCCATTTTTCCCGGCTCTATTTCAGCGTAGAACTCGAAACTCGTAAATGAAAAGTTACAGAACGCGTATTTTCTTAATCGTGAATAGCAAGTTTAAATGCCTTAAAGGAGCTGGGCAATGGTTTTAACGTCGAAAGAATTGGCATCTTCTACTTTTGAGGTTGTTTATTCTGTCACAAAGGACAGAAAGCACACATCCTTCCTTCAAAATGTTGCGATTCCGCCGCGTAATCGCGAGGCAAAAATTTGAATATTCCCCGATCTGAAGCCGCGAGCGGCGGCCATGTGAATCACGCGGCATGACGTCAATGGGGCAGACTTGGGAAGTAATTCGTTGCAAGTAACGGATTACTTGTAATCTGTTGCTTTTTAAAGTAATTTTGTAATTACCACGTTACTGTTTTCGGAAGTAATTTGTAATGTAATTTCGTTACAAAATATTGATAACGGATTACTTTAATTACTCGTTCCTTTTTAAAATATATGATCATAATGCATTAACTAGAACAGTACGAGCAGAACATTCAACAGTACAAAGAGAGCATGTTCAACAAAATAGAAAACATCAGGAACGGGAGAGAAAACACGGTTTTTTGTATGATCGGTCACTTGAACCACTAGAAAAGTGTTCAAGGCGTGTACAAATATTAAAAAAAACAATGACCAAGTGCGACGACGCTGAGTAGACTCTCCGTCGCCTTCCATCGTGTTTTACTTCTTCTATCAGGGCAGGAGAAAACTCTTGGTGTTTATTTGTTGTTGTCTTTTACACCGTTTCACCTTTCCTGACTGTGGCGTCTCCTGCCACCTGCACAGAGATCAAACCCGGGTCCGTGCCCTCTTGATTCGCGGGTTCACAACTCGCGTAACAGACGATGTAGCCTCGCGCGAGGGTGTCGAATTCTTTGTCTTTGATGTGCTCTACTTCATTCTGGCACACTGATGAGGCACGACTGAAAATCGCCCGGCGAGAGGCGAAGAGCATCATCTTCGAAGATGCGATACTTCTTTTGGTTTACTTGTCTGGGAACGGTGGCCGAGTCCACTCCCCACTTTACAGTCAAATGTCAACATAAAGGGGGGGGGGGGGGGGGGGGGAGGTTAGGCCATCTAAGGAGAGCTGACAGACAGAGAGAGAGAGAACGCGTAAAAGTGCTGTGGTCCTTTATTGTTTTGTGAGCCCGACGGCCACCGCTTCTCTCGCTGTCTATGCCCTCCCCTCCCCTGGCGTACACGAATATTAGTATGAAAGTGAGAACCGATGAACGATCAATAACCCGTAACCGCCACTCTCTCCCTGACTGGTCAAGTTTTCGGTCATGGAGTATCCGTTATCTCTATGGCCATCTCTTAATGAGATGTTCAAAAATTCGGGGAATTAAGGAGAACGGAAACCTAACGTTTCAGACCATACTTTGCTTTCCAAAAAACACACTTTGTCCTCAGCAAGAGCAACAAACTCTAATCTACGGAAACACATAAAGGTAAGCTGGGACATCTGCATTCTGCATTAACCGTGCATTGTAACGATAGATAAGTTTTTCTGTTCTTGTGAATAACAGGCGAAACACCCGAGTCAAAAGGGAGCTTTCGTAGATCGCGTCTTTAGCTCCGTATCTCGTAGCGGAGGTAGACGCTGCTACTGAGCATGCGCACTGTTAACGTTGTCTTCACAATTCCAGGGATTATTTCCGGAGGCCGTAAGCTAGCGGGATGGCGGGTGCCGTTGAAGCTTCCGGTGCCTTGTCAGCTTACAGGGGAACCGAGTGCACCTACATTTTATTTTTCAAGGACTGCCATAATACGGGGGTATGAGTAATGAAAAGTAGTGTTGCAAAATATTTTTGAAAAATATGAAATTTGTTTTTATTGTTTTCTGGATAAGTGTACGGAAAAAGTAACGTGAAAGTAATTTGTAACGTAACGAGTAAAGTAATCCGTTACTTTTCAGCGAAAGTAGTTTGTAACGGTAATCCATTACATTTGAGGCTCGGTAATTTGTAATTGTAATCCATTACATTTTTAAAGTAACCATCACAAGTCTGCAATGGGGTCTTGTAGAAAGATAGCAAGTTGTGCGAGTACCTGCTCGATGAAAGGTAACTCTTCTATAAATCTTGTCGTTCAAACATAAATATAAATGCGTCAAACACCTGGTATCATCGACAAAGCTTTTGTTATACGAAGTTCAGTGGCGCCATCTATCTTAGGTCCACAAAACCGTCAGCTCTATCTGCTACCGCGAACAGCCGGAGGGGGAGGGGGACAGAGCGGCACGGGGATGGCCGGACCCGGATGAGACTTTCCTCCGTTCACCATATTGTTTGCGCTGTGCCAGCACGTGGCCACGCGGTAGCGAGTGGATCAGTTCTCGCATTTCACTGATGGCTCTAGAGAGAGAGAGAGAGAGCTTCACCGGTACCCCGCGCGACCCCCATTGACGTCACAGCGCACGTGACTCGGAAGAAGGTGAAGGAGTTGAGAGGGGCCGAAAACCTCAATCTTTGTTCATTTTTAAAATAAAAACTAGAACATGCAGGTAAAATCAGATTTTTGTTATTTACTTTTTAAAGGTCGAGACACCAACTCCCAAATTATTTAAAGGGCAACTCTGCTCAATTCCGAAGATATCGGGATAATGAGTGATTTCGAATTAAAAAGCCCTAGTAAAAGACACTACGTCGTTTGCTTCGCGAAAAATAGGATATATATTTTTAAATATAATTTTAAACACGAGCGGAAATCGAAATCGAAACTTCGGCTCCGTCCGGCAACATTGGCCTCGGGCCGCCAAGTAGAGATGTTACGTGATCCTCGGCCCAACGACAGGCGGGATGGGGGCGGGCGTACGGCAGGCGCGAGTGTCGTCTGCACCGCACTCTTCGCCACGTTTTGGTGTCTACGGCATTCGACAACGTCTGCACACCTGCGGCATAAGTCTGCGACTCTGCGCACGTGGTGTCCATAGTGTAGACAATACTCCGAGAAGTAATAATCGCAAAAGGTGAGACGACGACGGTGGTTGTGACGCGGAAGACGGCGGTAACGGCGGGACCACGGCGGGCGGTTGGTCTGCTCCCAAGAAGCGCGCTGCGTAGGCGCGTACGCCAATCAAGTGGACACCGCTGAGCGCCGAGAGGCGGTTGCTGACGTCATGCGCTACGCTCGATCGGAGAAGTAAAAACAAGCTAAAGGGGGCCATGATGATGACGTTTAGCTCAATGTTGGCTCCGCCCATGCCGTAGCCTTGACTGCGCTGTTGGTTGCGCCTGAATTCGCCCGCTCGAGTCAGGCGATTTCGGCAACTTGGCGAGTTGCAAAGTTTGCCGGACCGTTTAAGAAACATTTAGACAGAACTGCGTCGTAATATTTGATCTGTGGTCTTCCTAGGCGATACTGAAGAGGACTGCATTGTTTTTTCAAAACCAAAAATGAAGCGGAGTTGCCCTTTAAGCAAAGCACTGAAATTGTTGCACAGCTTTTTTAAAGGGGCCCTGCAATCCTACTTAATCGTCTACCTCTTTTTGAGGTTTCCGCGTCTCATGTGGTTTGGGAAACCCAGCGGGCACGGAGAGAGTAGCTAAATATCAGTGCTTCATATTTTAACCGGACGACGTGGAAACCTCCTCCTACGGGGGCGTCCCGTGGTGTCGAACGCGCGCGGCATGTGACGAAATCGTTACGTTATTGGTCCTGACGTCAGCCGAGAAAAGAGAGCTGCCCCGTTCCTAGGCATCTCTCTCTCTTCGCCTCACCTCCTTTCCCCACCTTACTCCCCACGAGGGGAATCCTCCGGCGCGGGAAAAGAGGGGACAGAGGACCAAGGACGTCACGAAGGAAGTTATTTTTTGCTTGTTTTTGTAAGTCGCGCATTGTACCAAACGGTTCAACTTTGTTAGAGTCCCTGTTTTTCGCTTCATGTCTGTTCCTAATTAGGCTGAGGGCTGCCGAAGGTTTACCTTCAAGTTTAAAAAGTCGTAAAGGAGGGACCTGGGACCCTCGTTTGTGGACCCGGAGACCGCCATTCTCCCCTAGAAGACTAGCCCGTCGCTCAAAACTCGGACAGAAGTTACTTTCCCCGCCCCGCTGACTGTCCTGTGGAAGCTACGTGCTCGTTGGGCCAGCTACACTTTTACCACGTGATCACGCTCTCTCGCGCATACCCACGCGCAGAGAATGAGGGCAAGCGATGAAAGGGAATTGGCTGATTGGTCCGGCAAGCGCATAGCTTCTACAGCACGGTCAGCTTGGGGCTGAGGGAATAAATGAGGTCCGGTGTTGTGTGACGTGTGTTTGGGCCAGATGACACGGTTTGGGGACCGCGGATGTACCACAGTGAAAAGGCAGAGAGCTTACGAAGGGGAGGATGTACGAAATAGTTCGTTGTGTTTTGAAATTTTCGTACTGAAAGTCGGATTTTTGACTTTCTGCCATCTTTCTGCCCACTAACCGATACGCTATAAGTAAAATCCCAATCTAAATTCATTTATATCAGCCCAAAAATTGTTTCATGGGCCCTTTAAGGTTTAAAACAAGGGACCGGGACTTTACTCACTTGGTATGTGATTTTAGAGTTCTCCGTATGTGTTGTGAACTGAAACTTGTCTGAGAATACGGAGCTCTTTTCCAGGTTTAGCACAAGGTTGTCGTTAATCCTCATAGAAATTTTGTTCGCCGAACTCCGCTCACTGAGGATTGCTGGAAACACTTTCAAGTTTTGAATGGTTCCTGTCAGTAAGAGAAAACGAGAACATTTGTGACGTGCTTCAAAAAGACCAAGCAGATACCCCGGACTCGCTCTAGTTTCATTCCTTGAGGAAACAATTATACGCCTGTAGGCCTTCGGGATCCTGCGTCCGGCAGGTAGAACGTTTTCTTGCCTTGCCGGTGCGGGGGTATGTTTTGGATGGGGGCATGAAGCGTCCTTTACGCCGCCTTGGCACTGGCGATCGAACCGCATTCGGAAAGCGGTTGCGGGCTTGAAGATCGAATACAATTTACTCGCGTTTGATTATGAAAACGAGCAGGTACGCTTCGCGGTTACGTTTCAGACACCAGTGTGAATTTACTTTAGAGAGTGCTCAATAAACGCTGTTGGACTTTGTCCTTATGATGCTATACCCACGTATTTCTTACATTCGAGAGAGAGAGAGAAAGACAAGGTAGCTCTCATTGGCTCCGACACGCGGTAATGCACTAAACGTCGCCAAGATTGACGGAAAGGTATGAAATGGCGCTACTAGCTAGCTTGACGTCTCGTTTGAGATCGCCACCGCTGTTAAAATAACGCTTTGGTTACTTTCTCACTCTGTCCATCGGTAGCTAAACTCCTTAAACTGTTATGACCGATTATGCCAGTTATTTCTCTGTTTGCGAATTACGTATTCTAATCAAACAAAAACTCAAGTCTGGGCCAACAATCCGCTGCTCCGCTTTTCCACACCATTGGGACGCGAGCAAAATAAATGCACAATTTGATAGGTTTCTTTCGCTAAGCTGTATTCTGCGAGATTTTGCTGGAACCAGAAGTTGAAGTCCCTGAAATTTCAGTTTTAACTATAAAAATGTTCTGCACGAATAGCCTCCTGAATACTCACAAAGCCTGGCAGTTCGACGACGAAGCCACAGAGTGCTCGGTCGCAGATTTGGAGCACGAGGACCTGGTAGCACGTACTGAGCATCAAAGAGTCATTTCTCGGGGAACCTGGTTGGCAGTGCACAGCGTTTGCAGCGGCGAAGACCCAAAACACTATAATGTGGATGTTTGGGCTAGTTGGGAATTCATGCTTGGATGGAACAGCGCGGATGAACAGTCACACTCACAGGCACACAAGAAGGCTATTTGGTCTCTGGTGTGTAAAAATTGAAATTGTTCTCATTAACGGCGAAGGCGAAAAGGTTGAAGATTTGAGGAAGAAGAAATATAGCACTGGAGTTGTAAGTCAGCGCTGCGAGTCTGTTTCCTTCTTGTGTGCCTGTGATTAACTGTTCATCCGCGGTGTTCCATCCAAACCCAAAATACACTTGTTCGCTCTGGAGAACTGTGTTTCAGCGTCTCGCCGCAGCGCGGGGCGCTAGTCAAGTGGCTCTTCTCTCATCCGTTGTCTGCCGCTCTACCTTTTCCATTTCGGTGGCCGCGTCTCGTGCTGATCTGCCAGGCTTTGTCAGTATATAGGAGGCTATGCTCCTGCTTAATCGAACTCTGCAAAGCCGACTTTCTGGTCGCGTCTTGCAGACGCCATGGTCAACATTAAATGGCCGCGTTTTGTGGACGCGTGCTCCGAGTGCTACGGGCCCCTGACTGGACGAGAGCCGGATGGCGTTCTTCTCAAATTCCCACTTCTAGCAAGCGTTCGTTTCCTTGTATCGTGCTTTGGCCACCTGGGCACTCTGGAATCTCACGAGACGCCCAAGTGTTACGGCCTGTTCATGCAGGACACTTCAGAAATCGGGAGGCGGCACGACTCCGTCAAAAATCGTGTAAGCTTTGAAGCGTCCGGCAGTCCGAGGTCTGTTTGAACAGCACCGAGCAGACATCGCGCTTTTCCTCCCTGCTTCCATCGCTTTATGGTGACCTCGGTGCTGGTCCTACTCAGAGCTCTGGTCATACTTGACTTCACGCGCCACCTACCAATGCTGTCCATCTGTTCTGCCGGGCCCTCGTATCATTGGTCGTGTTCCAGAATTTACTCGATCTTACTCCAGAGTAAGGGTTTTCGTACGTTTTCGTTCGAAAATTTTTGCAAAGCGAAAATTCGTCTGCTTCTTGTGCAGGGGTTGCAGTGACTTCAGAACACGCCGCGCTCTGATTTGCTCTAACGGAAAAGATAGTGGGTAGACCTCAATGCTATAGCTGCTTTTGTTTCCACTGCACTTAACGAACGTGTTCGAATGCGAGAGAAAAACGCCGTTCGCCTGCGTTCAGATTTATAACTCTCTCGACGAGTGCAGTAGAGACGAAAGCTGCCTTTGTCTTCATTGCACTCGTCGAGGGCATTCGAATGCGAAAGCCGAACGCCTAACTCCGGACGCCGGGATTCCGCGTTCTAACGCATTCGAAAAGTGCAGTGGAGACTATGGTGCCTGGAGCGCTTTTCCGACCGGTGTGTTTACCGTCCTATCCCGCCCATACATCAAAAGTGGTCCCAAAGTTGCAACAAATGACGTCACAGAAGCCGGAGCGTCATGCTGTTGCATGTCGAGATCCTGGCGGTTGGTCGTAGAAATGCTGGCGAAAACCACAGGCGAACGCGAGTGTCGCTGTCATCACGGCATTCCAGGCGTCCCAACTTCCGGCTGCTTTAGCTTCCGTGGACTGCCGCATTGGAGAGCGACCTGCAGCAGAACAGGCGCCTGCCACATACACCGCAGCCATTGGGACGCCGCCAGGTTTGCGACCGGCGACAGCATGACACTTCTATGACGTCATCAGGCGGAAATCGAGGGACCACTTTTTTGGACCGGGTAAACACACCAGTCGGAGACGCGTTCCAGGCACCGTATTGGAGACAAAGGCAGCCAGCTTTAGGTCTACCCATAGAGGTATTATGATGTACGCTAGAGATTAATCTGGCGCTGGTGTCTATGGGGCTTCCGGGATGCAAATGGAAGCAAACGGCAACCAGTCTACTTTTGCGGTGTTGCTGTGCATTCGTGTCGGAAAATGCGCTTGCATTTTGTATCCTCGCCGGAAAATATACCATGGATAACTTTGTTATTTGGGTCGTATCGAATAGTATGTATACCTTTATTATCACTGTAAAAGTGTAATTGCTTTAGTTATGTTTTATTTTCAGCATTGAACGATGTTAAACTTAGCTGTAGGGCTCCAATCTGTGTTTCATAGCAGGAACACAGATTGAATCAAAAGGAACGTAAAGTGTTTTAAGAGCAGAACGAGCATCTTCGCACAAATTCGTGAGCAGGAAAAATAAAGCTGTACTTACCTGTTGCAAATCAGACTATATTACGTGGGTTTGAATTTTATTTTGATAATCTACATGCAGAACGAGTTATTCACACAGTGTTACTGCGTAGATCTTGGCGTCTCTTTAGTTTTTCCAGATGTCCTAGCTTTGTTCGTTTGACACGTATGCCCCCCACGCAGAAAGAAACCGACGCCGCGTTCGCGCTAACAGTGTCCGGCAGTGCACATAAATGCCAGTGTGAAGCTGTTTTAGCACTGTGTTTAATGCCATGAGTTTGGGGGAAAAAAACGCCCTAAAAGAAAAAACATATGAAGCGCAGGCGAGCTGGTGTAATTCGAACAAGATGGTAAACCTAAGACTAGGGTAGGAAAAGGACAACCTAAATGAAGACAGAAAAAGAACGGGCAACATCTCAAACTCAGCCACGAAGTTTATTTCGTACACGCCTTATATACCACGTCTCCAACGCCGTCACTACAGTCACCAGAAGGAACAAAACCACACGACAAAAAGACACAATAAAACAAGAGCTAACAAAAAAAAAAAAGACACACAGGCACAGTTTTTAACAAAAATGGGGGTAAGCCTATTCTTATCTCCCCTAACATGGACTGCGAAGCATTTACAGAAAGCGTCGCAGTTCAGTAGAACCACCAACTTGCCCTCCGCGAACGCAAGGGCTTCACACCTGAACACCATGTCATCCTAACGATATCCCACAGTGGCTGGTGATAGGGCGAGAAAATCTGCTTAAAAGGGCGGGAGGAATCGTAAGTTTGTTTTTTTAGACTTAGGCTATATGGCGCAAGCTCCCGCCCGTTATGTTGTTACGTTGTGATGGATGGATGGATGGCTGGATGTCACCGCCAGTAACATCCATCCATCCATCCATTCAAAGAAACCACCTTGCCCTCTAAAAACGAAAAATAAAAAACAACGAACTGCCCTCTTTTAACAAACTACACAGTCCAAAAATACACAGACACAGCTAACGCCTAGGAACTGCCTACTCGGAACCGCGCCCTTGTAATAACATACACATTTCCTACGTATCTAGTACGTACCAATTATTCGTGAAATTTGATCTTATAATTGAGCGCAGCGAGAAAATGCACTCACTTTTTCCCATAGACATGCGTTACAGGAAGTCAATTTTCGACTGGTTGCTGTCTGCATTAATTTCCAACAGCACGCTATAGCGCCAGTCGAATCTGGAGCGCACATTACAATGACCCTATGGGTCCACCCACTAATCATTCGAACCAGAGCTCGGCGCTCTCGTATTCTACTCTCAATCTGTTTCTCAGCGCATGGCCCCTGCAGTTCTTATCTTGCCCAGTGACTATTCCCCCTGCTTTTCTCATCTTGTTAGCGACTATAGTCACTGATAAGATGAGAACGGCAGGGCGTCTCTTTCGAAGTCCTTGCCTCCAGCGCGGGCTTGTTGCCTTCCGTCGTGCTCTGGCTTTTCGTGCACGCTCGAGGCTCATGACACGCCGAGGCGTTATCGAAGGTAGAGGAAGCTCGCGCTGGAAGACGGAGAACTGAAACTCGTCCCTGTCAATCTCATTCTGACTACAGCCATACACACACAAACAAAAAAGCACAGCATACTTACGTGCATCCGTGGTTATGGCCGTGATATGACGAGAAGCGCGAAAGAATAGCGCGCAGAGCAGCAACCATTCCATCTCGTTTGCAAAACTTTTCGCGAAATATTACGTAGTGCGTCAGAGGGGGCGAATGACCCTACCTTTTATTTCGAGGAGCACCCAAATGAAATGTGGCGCCGCTCACGGTACAGGTGTCTGCCACACGGCGGAAGCTCTTTCGGTGATATTTCTTCTCGTCCCTATAGTGTCGTCATCGAGGAAATTTCAATGGAAGTGCATGGGCTTCCGCGTTTAAATATTTCTAGGGTTTGAACAGTGGACGCGCGCATTAAATGCCGCATCGTTTTAAGGTTAAGTTGTTTTTGTGTACTAAAAAGGTCGAGAAAAGGCGGTAAATATTTATCCGCCTCGCAAATTTATGTCATTTTTTGCGCGTCTTAACCTTTCAATTTGAATTCATAGTCACTCAGATGCTCTTTTTCGCACAAACGTGGTACAAAAGAGACGTTGTTTTCTGCCAACACGATGACAGAACTGTCTGCGGATGCGCTTCGGCCATGTTCGATCCATGTTCGTTTCATACGTATGCTGGCTTGGAACATATCTGCGGACAGTGACTGTATGCGCAGTGTGACAGGAGTGTCACACGAGGTACAAACGCGCCACAGGCTGCCTGCAGACTGTCTTTCGTATTAGCAGCGTGACCAGGGCTTAATTTTTCACTCCCACCAAAAATGTGCGTGCGTGCGTGCGTGCGTGTGTGTTTTTCTTGTTGGGGCGAGGGATCTGCATGACTATTGAGTTTACACGACGTGCATATTTATTGTTTTCTTGAGAGGCCATTTTCAACATTGGGAGAAAATTTCTTCTGGGCGATTGTGGGAGACGCTCACCTGACAGCGTATTGTGACGTTTACATTTTCTAGATGAAATATGAAATTAGCAAAACATTTTTTTTTTCGTATACCTGAGTGACCTAACTAATATCAAATCTGGAATACAAAAGGATCGAATTCTTAGTTATCACCGAAACGATACACGTTTTTGGCATTTGTATTTTGAGGTTTTCTTTTTTTGAAATGAAGGTGTGTGCAAGCGGTAAGTTCTACGGATTTGTTGTTTATAGGCATGGAGGTAGGAAGAGGATGGCAGCGACATACCGGCTCAAACGAGCCAAACGGGAACATTCGAGTAAAGCAGGAAATAGAGGGTCGCAGTCACTGAAAACGCCACCCAAGGATGCCCAAGTTCGTCCTATAGCGTCTTTTGGTTTTGGTCATCGCTTGGGATGTTTTCCCTCCTAACCGGAAATCCCTCACGGCTTCACCTCTGGGTGTGTCATGTCGCCTCCGGAAGCTTCCTACTGTCGAGACCGGTTATAACGAAATAGCGGCTACAGCGAAGCGATCACGATTTCCCATTCCCTTTTGCACGTTGTTATAACCGAAGACGGTTATAACGAAATAGCGGATATAGCGAAGGGGTCTACGATTCCTGTTGACTTCGTTATAACCGGTCTCGACATACCTCCACGTTTATAGGTAATGACAACTGGACTAAGAAAGCGGCGAGGCGGAAACTAATTCAAAGCGCGATAGTCATGTGCGTCAGAACCGTCCGATTCGTCGTACAAAAAACCGTCGGAACGGTGGCCTGATCCGGCAGGTATGGTCGTAGCGGAAAGCGGGACCGCCGCTCCCGCATGCCAGCTATATGCTATGTCACGTACTGCTAAAGAAACGCAGGGTGTCGCGACTCCCAAGCATCAAGTCATCGCTACGGAGTCCATCAGATTGCGGCATTCACTGTTACGTCACTGAAGCCGGAGTGTAATGCTGTTGGATGTCAGGATCCTGGTAGCTTGGGCCTCCGAAGAAAAGAAAAGCAGAAGAGCTCAGCGAACCGCACGAAAAGCGAACCAAACGGTTACGTGAGCACGCTTTTAAAAAAACACCTAATACCGCATACCTCAAAGACGGCGAATGATCATTAAATGTGAGGCATTTCTTGGCGACACCGGCCCTCTTCAGATGTTGTCGGGTGGACGGTCGGTCTGTCGTATGGTTCGCACGGTTCTAGCCCGAATCGCATGCCCATGTGCCAGAGTGAGTACTCGTCCTGGCTGACATTTTGCGAGTTCCTCGTCCTCTCGAGTTTATAGACCGTTTTATCGTGGGTAGCGCCATTTTGAGAGCGAGAGAGAAAAGGGGAAAGGGCTACCGGCGCTTTCCTCCTTTCTGATTGTGTAGAAAGAGTGGAAGTCCCGGATGAGACGCTTGGCCGGTGTTGGGCGTCTGCAGTGCCCCAACTTCGTTCGCGCTTTCTTCTACGTTTCAAACTCCCAAACTTAATTAAAGCCATGGTCTTTGATGGCGACAGTCCCCCGGTCATCGGGACACCATTGCTGGGTGATAGGGTGCACAAATAACGACAGAAAGCGTCGAATACTGTCCGAGGACCTATGTAGCTTGCATGGAATCCGGCAAGGCAAGTACGGCTGGAATGTTTTTAAGCTCCATTGCTTTCCGAATGACTGGAAATGATGAACCATTTATACATTTTTGCCAGCAATGGGCCTATTTAAACGTAGCCGCTTTTAGTTGTAATCAGCAAGCGATACACGAAACGGGAACCTCAATTAACTTTGTAAACGCCCGGAGCTGCTACATATCGTCTTGCTGTGCTGTTTTGATCTTCGTGTCCCTGTTCTTATATTTCCTTGTGAATGAACGACGAAGACGCTGTAGATGTACTTTTATCGAACCGCAGAAAGCCTCGAAGCAGCCACGAATTACTTTACTATTTGATGCAAAATTTTGAGTACTCACCTCCAATTTCTATCGCTGGCACGTTCGCTGCCGCTGTTCCCCCCGTCGCCACACTGGCGGATGCCATGACTCAAACAGAGAAACGTGCGCACTGGGCTCGAAAACGCAGATCGCAACACGCGAGTCGTTCCCTGCAGCGACTATCAAGCGCCTCAAAGCGCCTTAGTCAACGGAGACAACCCACCAGCGGCACTCGAAGGAGCGCTTTTGCCGGCTCTCTGGTATCGCGCAGGAGATCGCAATTAAAAAAATAAAAAATAAATAAAAAAAAAAATCAATAGAACTACGTTTTCAACAATTTCCAGCCTCACCCGGCGGCGGAAATAAAAGCCTCTAACTAAGTGTTGTAGATCATAGAATCGATTCAGTCACCACTACAAATTATCACTAGTAAGATAAATTCAGTTACGAAATTTTACAAGCTGAAACAGCAGTTATCATGAGAAAACTCGCACGCACATTGCGAGCGTACCCCATGTTCATCGGCGGCACAGCGTTCGGTGCGTGCTTCATTCACGAAATGTTCCGAGCGAAGTCGAGAGGATGGCGTTGAGGAAACGTCTTTTCGGTTTACGGACGCAAGCAATCCACTGCCCCCGGAGACAGGAGTCATGTGGAAAGCGATGGAGTTCAAAGACATTGCAGCCGCTCTCGCCTTGCTGGATTCCTTGCAAGCTACATATGTCCTCGGACATTATTCTATGCTTTCTGTTTTTATTCGTGCACCCTATGACCCAGCAGTGGTGTCCCGATGACCGGGCGACTGTTGCCATCGAAGCCTCTGGCTTTAATTAAGTTTGCGAGTTTAAAACAGAAAAGAAAGCGCGAACGAAGTTCGCGCAAAGCAGACACCCAACACCGGTGAAGCCTCTCATCCGGGACTTTCACTCTTCCTACACAATCAGAAAGGGGGAAAGCGCCGGTAGCTCTTTCCCCTTTTCTCTCTCGCCCTCTTTCAGTAAAACGGTCACCGCGGACTACATGGATCGTAACGAATGCATCACGACGGTCGTCGTGCAGCTGTGCAGTCATCCGCCACTCCGAAATGCGAGACTGTAACACGCAAAAGCCACCGTGTGGCTTTTGCGTGTTAAAGCCCGTTCACACTCTTACGACCTCTTAAAACTGGGTTCCTTGAAACCTCTTACAACGGATGGACGGATGAATACGGCTGAGCCCTTTGGATCGGGCGGTAGCTTACGCCGCCTAGCTATTTTGTTTTACCATTTAAGCTTAGAATATTTAAATGTGAAATCTATATTCACTCCGCAGTGCAAAGAAAGTGAGGCTATGAAACCCCTTGCCATCAGTGAATAAGAAAATACCTAGTTTTCTCTCGCTTTCTGCCACCATTCACTTAATCTTTGCTTGGTAATCTCTACAGTCTACGAGAGGACACACTGGCGCCTTCTATTGGGTAGCAGTGCAAACTTGGCAGTCCGGCATATTTTCTATTTCTCTCGCGCATTATCCTTTCTTTCTTGGCTCGAAAAATTTGTCAGTGTTATAAACGAGCCTTTCTTTTAGGTATTACGCACATTTGACCTCGGAAATACCGCGAAACCTTGGCTCTTGTGAAATGCAGTTCCAGGGCCACCGCATAGATGGCGCCAGCGTGCCAGTGTCTTCTCTCTTCCTAAGAAATTTTAAGAGGTTTTAACAAGTCTCGTCTCTCTCAGTCGTACTCGGTTGCCAGAGTGTCTAGGTTAGGCCCCAGGAGACTAAAAGCGCACGTAGAAACGGGTGGAGAGGGGAAAGCCAAGGGCCAACGCAAAATTTCATCCTTTCCAAAGTTAAAAAAAAAAAATGAGCACGTTTGTGTTTTTGGATTTTACCGCTGGGGCAGTTATGGCGCTGCCTGAGCGGACCCCTTAGAGTAACTGTTTAGGCTCTGCTTGGACAGCCTATTTATTGACGACGCTAGCGAAATCGACGCCGCGTAGCGGCAACGCCGAGGAGCTCAAGAGAGGAGGTCGTTTCGACTCCGTCGTCTGCTATCGCTGCTTGGTTCTCGTAGGCAGTATAGAAACAAACATCGTTTCCTGTAATTATTTTGCTGCGAAATAATTGACTGTCTCATGGAACGAGCCGACGTCACCAGCTTTGAAGCCGCGCCAAACGGCACCTAAACCTCTTTCTCCAAGTAAAGCCGAAATCTGGTGGCTCCCAGCTTTGAGGCCACGCGCAAAAGCCTAGCTAAACGGCAAATAGTTTCCTTGATCCCAAAAGGGCGGAGCGAAGCCGGAATCTGATGGATTTCGGCTTCGGTTTTATTGGCTGGCGCGCGTCATAATCTCAAGGAACGAAGCTCCCATTGGCCGCTGCGCGTCAGTTTCAACGACAGCCACCCCATGGTGCTGCGTGTCCGCGCCGCCAGAGCGCCGGTAACACGAAGCGTCTCGCCGCCGAACGAGGCAGCGGCTCCACGCCCAAGGTCAAAGCGGCGAGGAGAGCGCGCGCTCGGCCGTCGACGCAAGTACGCCGCAGTCGAACTAAGAGAGCGGAAGAACGACATGCATGTTTGTTATCCCGCCAAGCCCTAGAATACGAGCAGGAGCGGCCGGTCCCGTAATATATTAAGAGATCACGCAGCACTATGGGTTGGAACGACGTACCTAGCCACCCACGCATAAACAAGTATCGAAAGAGCAGGAACGACATCACTTGGCCCTCAGGCTAGCACGTTCCCCCATCCCACTAAACGCCATACATTTTTCTCCACCCTCTATTGCCCGTTATGCCGCTTTTGCGGAGGTTTAGGATGCGACCTAAACATTACCCATTGCAATCGTCTAATCCTTTCCATTCTTTACACGAGTTTTGGGAAAGAGCACTGACCAGCTCCAACCTCGATGACCAGCTCATGGCTGTGGAAGCAGGGAAAGCTCAAGGCGTCTTGGACCAAGGACTCCTCCCCATCGCTTTCTCAATAAAGATGTCTCTCTCTCTCTCTCTCGCATTCACAACTCATGAGAAGTGCTTGGGTGTACCTCGAGCTTTTTTATGCTTCTGCCGTGTCATTCCTGCGTACTGACTAGAAGAAGGTTTCTACCGTCGGAAAATCGCTTTGTTTTCATATGTAACACCGATTTTACGCTCCAGTGCGAGAAATTTATGGTGGTCCGCGTGCTGAACGACGAAAACAACCTCCTTTCGTCCGCCATTCTGCCTGATCAGCGCGCCCCCTATACTTCGCTGGAGTTGTGAAAACAGTTATTAAGTTTCCCTAGGGCCTCCTGCATCGGTGATGTTGCCCCTGCGCCTTCTCTCTTCCTTGTTCATCCTTTCGCGTTTACTGCGGTCAGATGCTTTCGCGACAGGCTTTGCAAAATAAAGGAGGCCATGCCACTACACCTCCTCCAGAACACTGTACTCACGCACACGCACACACTCGGACAGATGTACGAACACACGCACACACACCCGAGAAATTTAACCCCGAGTTTAGGGCGTGAAATAAAAAGCGGTGAGCAAGGTCAAAATAGTAAATATAAAACACAGCCGACGGGCGAGCCAACCGTGATTTTTTACAGCAATTGACCGTGTACGCCTCTTTTAGCGCTAAAAATATTTCAACGCGCCTCACACTTACTTACATTGTACTTAAACTGTACATTGCTCTTACATTGTACTTGCACTTGTATTGGAATTTTTTCCTTGATGATAGTGAGAGAAGTCATAGTGTGTAAGCTCCTTCGTGTTGTGGACACCCATATTGTGAATGACTTTGCCTTCCATTTGGGTGCTCACAAGAAAACAAAAATATAAATTTTCTCGTCCTTAATATGCGCTGTATTGCGCGGAGAGAAGTTGTGAGCTGAGATGGAGAGACGGCTGATGTGGCAGCTGTGCGCGCTGCTATTTCGCGCTTCTCATCATTTTTGGGCTGCAATTACGGATGCATGTGAGTCAGCTTTTCCTTGCAGCTAGAATATTTATTTTTTTTAGCGCAGAGACAAAAACGCTCTCGTCAGCAAAAACAAATTAAGATTAAATTCAGCCGACAATTGAGATAATCTGGTAAAGCAATTTGACTGTCTCTTCGCCATTTCCCAAAATGGTTTTAAATCGTATCTGGAGAAAATTGTCTCGGTGCCGCCGTAAGCCAATTCAGCGACACAACTTCACTGCCACCGTAAACCATTTCAGCGACGAAATTCCTTATACCAAGTCACTTCCTTCACCTTCTTCTTTCTCGTTGTGTATAAAATCGTCACTTGTGAGTTAGCGCCTGCCCTGTCCTTTTCTTCGTTTGTTTTTCTCTTAGCGCTATTTGTCATTTAGTATGTATAACCAACCAGCCCGCCAGAATATTTTGATCCTTACAAGTTGCACAGTGTATTTTAGAAAAAATGAAAGACAACGGAATATGCGATGAATTTAATTACGATAAATTGCGAAGTACTCTCAATAAAATGTATTTTCAGGATACCAAATTACCAATCAGTGTCTGAAGTACCGCTACTTGAGCAGACTAATTGAGAAAATTTCAAATCCGTAGCCTCTGCGGTTAGTTCATGTAAGATGAAGATCAAAGATAACGCATCTGTAGACGGTGCATTGTTTCCGGCTGTAATCTGCTGTGAATGCTTTTATACATCAGAGTTCTTGAAGAATGGCTCTGTGAGACTTTTTTTAAAATTCAGTTTCGCTTTAACCGCAATGTGTCCGCCCTTATAGGGAAGGTATTCTCTGCATCACCGTCACTGCGCCAGAGCGACATGATTTTGGCATGATTGCCTGTATGTACAACAGGACGGAGCGGGGCATGAATTCCGTGCTTCCGCTGCCGACTCAAGAACACACATGTGGCTATGTGCTGCGAACAGACGTTGAAATTCGCATTGCGGCCTCAGTTTTCGCGCGGTGCCAGAACAACAGCGCTATAGTACCGCGCGCAAAAGTATACGCGCGCGAACTTCGTCGGTATTTCGCCGCATATTTCCTTCCATGGAGCACAGTAACTATATTTTTAAGACATTACTTACCACGATACAAAATTTGTTGTAAACAATTAACAGCCATGCCCAGAATACAATCAAAGAGATAGCTCCGACATATCACGGCAAATTCATTGGGAATCCGCGCCGCGTTCACGCACTGGTGAACGAAAGTGTTCAGAACAAAATGAACATCTGACCATTTTGTTCCGAACGCTTTTATTAGTTTTTTCTTTGTTCCGAAGCGCGTGAATGCGTGTCTCCCGGCAGGAGCTCTTGGTATGGATAGTGCTACGACGTCATTCCGTTAACGGCTAGAGCCACTAAATCAACTGCGCTATCGCCACTCCGTTCCCCGACATTGATGTGGGCGCCGCCATTTTGGTACGTGTGCAGAGCAGACGCAACTGCCGATCGTCATGATTGAAAAGTGGGACTTCCTCAGCATTATATTCTGTGTTAGGGAGCTCATGTAATATTGCATTTCTTTGCCACGACTTGTTTAAACATTTGTGGAGGACGGAAAAGCCTTTCCTGCGATTTCAGATATAGCTTCAGGTAACTGGCAGCCATGATTTTAAGCCACAATATAGCCAGTGTCCTTACTCTGAAGCGTAGCCTATTTAGGGGCGCTATTGTCGCCTATTTGTCTGTTATATTCCAGATAGCGCGTGCAATAGACATCGCGTAATAAAAACAAAAACAAAAAAGTATCCCCGCATTTTTTATAATAGAGTTGGCAGTAAAGATCGGTTCTTGAGATAACCGGCTATCCGGTTATTCGAATTTAAAGTCCCGATAACCGGATATATGGATATCCGGTTATCCGGACTTTCGAACTTTCGTTTTCGAAAGTTCGAAAACAGTTCAAATGATTTTCGAACTGTCTTAAAATTTGCGTTAAAACGAACCTCATCGAACGTCTACGAACATGGAGGAAAAATATTTTTTTCTGAAATTCGAATTATTTGGAAGTAGGAAGCAAATAAAAATAGCAACAACAACAAGATGTTTGCTTCGTCACAGAATCGGCAAACTTCAATGGATGGACGGTTAGAGCGAAGCGGTTAGCCAATTGGCTACAGGATAGACTCATATAGCTTCCTCGCTCAGTTCTGGCCGAGAACGTGCACGCCTCGTCGCCTCGTCGCCAAAGCCCCTTGTATCGTCGTAGGTTCAGGCTGCGAATGCGATCGGCGTTTTCAATGGACCTGTGCTGGTTATCCTTCGACGTCGGCGAAACGAACGCGTGCATGCCGGCGTAGAACGATGTCCTTCGTCCATTTCGCAGCGCCCCGCCGTAGACTCGAGCGCGGTGGTGGGATCAAAGCAGCGATTCGTAGCAGAAAGTTGTCCCGTCGTAAGTTCAAGAAAAAGAGGAAAGGCTGTAAATAACGAGTGGAAATAAGCATATATTTGTGTACCCAATGTCAAACAAAAAACAGTAAAAGAAAAGAAAAAAAAAAGAGAGACCTTAATGTCGCGTTTGTCGAATCATCCGCCGGCCGGCTTCGACGGATTTGATGCACTCTCGCTTTGCAGCAGCCTTCCACGTCCATTCACGTATAACATCGAAGGTAGCGGATGATTTGCAAATGACGCCGTTTACGCGTTGGAAGTTGTAGCGCACTTCGAATCAATATTCCGGGCTTAAACATTGTTTTCATCACACACTGCTTCTACATTTTTCATTTGTTGCTTCGAGCGAAACGGCAGCCGGCGAAATATGACTACCACATGATTATATACAGAGTTCAAACCCGAGGTCGTCCTGAATTCTAACGAACTCTACCTCATGTTCGTCATTGTGCTTCAAGCTTTGTCTGTCACCCCGTCAAAGCGCGTTCTGCTTTTTAGGAAGCTTCTCGGGGTAGTGTGCAGAGCCGTCCACTCGAGCGCACAGACGTGGTGCACACCAACACGAATTCCCGGGGACACCAAACTGAACGGGGAGAGCAGCACACGACACACGGCAGATTCAAATCTCAGAAATAGGCATTGCGCACACGTTCTGATTAGCACGACACACCGATTCCCGAATGGGGCGATTGGCAATGGGGCGCCCGCGCGAGGTGTGTGTGTGTGTGTGTGTGTGTGTGTAGGCGTTGTAAGAGGAGATTAGGGGGAAAAGTGAGGGCCAGCCGCCTGCGCGAGGGCTAGCGTTCAATCAACTCACTGCACTAGTACCGCTTGCGGGAATGCGCCTCGACTGGTGTGGTTGGTTCCGGCGCAGGGAGGCGGGCATGTCGTGTTTTTTGCTTGCGTTTCTGCACATTGGAAACCTTTTTTTTTGTTTTTCATCTTTCTCTTTGAATAAAAACACTTTCTTGAAAGAATTACGATGGGTTAGTGATAATACAAGTTATTTAGCCTGCAGAGAAAAAAATTGCTCCTCTTACTGGAGACTCAATCACAGATAGGTTACCGGTGATGTCACCTGCCGCGCGTTTTCAACGCTTTGTGTTGAGACCGGACGTTGAGAATTTTTTCCCGGTCGAAGTGTAATATGATGCGCTAATATTTCGGGGCTGCTACTTTTTGCTCGAGTAGCCCGATTCACGAATGAGCTAAGAACATAAATAGAGAAAAAGTTGAAATACCAATAGAGTTACTCGGTTATACAAATATACAGATACTCAAATATTCGCAAACGTTATCCTGTACCGGAATCGAGATTTTCGACGGAAATGAATGTTTCGCCATCAACAATATATCATTATCAACGACTACAGCATCAACAACAGGCGTAATTCCCAGTGGCGGAAATATCTCAGAACAGCTCTCGCTGTAAAAAAGACAATCGCAAGCGTCATATAACAACGTTTTCCTGCCCTTTATGTGTGCGGAGCATCTGTCTGCGTGACGTCTGAAATCAACTTATTTTCAGCCCCTACAAATTTCATAACAAGATGTCGTTCCTGGCGGCACTCCTGCATTGAGTTCCAGTTCGAAGTAAAATGATTTTACAAATCTACGAGGGCGTGCTGACGTGTCATGATCGGCAGTCTCGAGTTTTCAGTCTGTTCCTTTCGATGGTGCTCCTGTGCTGTCTCGATTTCGGTGAGTGTAAAGTGGGCTGGAAGAATCTGTGGGTTACGAAAAGCGCATCGACTTTTCTTTACGGGATCGGTGACCGAGCGTGTGGGCGCAGCGCAGCTCGGAGCACGTGGAACGAAAACTGGCGCTGAAGAGTCTAGGAATCTTTGTTTTAATCCCCACCCCTACCCGATTTGATTTGGGTGAGCATCGTACACACACAGCGAAAAAGTACACCCCTGGACGTGTAAACCGTTGTCCCAGGGCGGACTCCCCAAATGGTGTTGGTTTTACACGCGAGGCTCGGTGTATTTCGTTTGCACCCGAGGTCTCGTGTAAAATGAACATCTTTGAACGTGTACTTCGTTCTGCGGTCACACGTCTACGGGTGTTTTTTCACAATGGCGGCCGTTTGACGTAAGACGGGTTCTACGGGCGAGGCCCAGCGCTTTACACGGCTTTTCGCCGCAGCGAAAGCGTAGTTTGCACGTGTTCGTTCGTAATCGTCCATACGTGCTGAAGTACCGCAGGCATTCACCCCCAAACGCCGACGCCGTATCCATTACGGCGATTACGCGACAGTGGGAGCGACCATCGACTGCATCCAGCAGCGTGTTTCCCCATCGAGCAGGTCCCGTTCGCGTGGCGGTTCAGCCGATCGCCGAGGCCTCAAGCCGGTTGCATTGTCACCGACGCCGGGTAATTTCCACAGGAGTTATCTTTTCGCGACCACAGACATGAACTTTATTGAAAAAGCCCGTTTGCCGTGAGCGACGACGAATAGCTCCGACACCGACCCGACCGGCGTTACCGACGTCCCGCTCACCTCTTTACCGCGAGCAAAGTTGCACGCGACGTTTCGACGTATCCACTCATATCTCGTGTGTACGCAAATTTTGCGGCTTTCCGGGTACGAATCTGCTACCGAAACGGCCAGCGTACGAAGTCGAACTAAAGCCGGCGTTACGCGCCATTTAAACACCCGGTTACTTTTCTACTAGACTGTAGCTATAGTGGTGTAGTTCCTTACACACTAAATGGACTACGTACGAACAAAGCTAAAATAAAATTGGGCGGCTGCTTGCGCCATCCAGTGAGTATGCGGAAAACTACAAAAATGAAAGACAGCATTTTTGTAAGTGACACGCTGGAACACCGACGGCACATACCTACACGTACATCACAGCACATGCCACAAGATCAACATACAAACACATATACATGCACGAACAACAAACAGAGGCACTAACAACCCGACACTCCTACTCAAATCTATTAGTAACCCGCTCGGTATATATAGCAGACTTTTTGTTTCAGACGAAGGTCCGGTGACCCCCACCGTATTTTACATGAACGTAACGATACTACACAATTATTACTTATATAGTAGGGTGACATAAATATAATTTGGGAAAGTACACATTTCTCTTAGTCTAGATTATGGCTAAAAGACACCCTATATTTTAAAAAAAAATGTTTCGAGCTAGCCAAAATGTAGCAAAATCTGGTTTCGTTTTCGGAAGTTCGAGCGCTAAAGGCTGGAATGCGCTAGCGAAGTGTGTGCTTGCTTCTGTCAAACTATAATCCATTGTATGACGCTCTCAAAGCTGCTGGCTGCAGCCCCCGTCTTGGTTTAGGGTTTGATTTACACGCGCTCCCGTGGAAATGAAATTATGCGCGCTCGAGTCGATATTATTGACAGCGTGAAGTATAAACCGAATGTAAACGATTTTGCGAGCGACGAGAAAAGCGACGGCGACCCGCTTCGCTGACGCTCGGTCACTCGCGCGACGACGCAAGCCGCATGAAAGCGGAACGATGTTTTCTAGAAATCCAAAAACCGAGTGACGCGACGAGCGATAGTAAGAAATCTTCGTAATACGTCGCTGACTCGTCGCTGTCGCCGTCGCTCGCTAAATCGCTTTATGCAGTTCAGCCTTTATACTCACGCTAGTGCCGACCTGCATTACCCGCTGAGCCCAAGCAAGCGATAAGGATATTCAAATATGTCACAACAGTGGCGTGCATTCGCTAAGAAAAAAGACGTCGGGATCCGTTACTTGTTCTGCTGTCACCTTGGCGAAACGGTCACTAAAGAGAAACTAGTCAGTTTGTTTTATCAGAGATTATAAAAACCTTATCTAGCCACTGTTATGCACAAAAGCACTCTGGAATTTCATATAAATAGTTTAGAATAAACTGAACACAATCGGTAACTTAATTTTCCAAGCATAATAATAAAAAAAAATCTTAGAAAACAATGTATTTTTAAGGTGTTTCAAATAAAAACAACTGAAAAAGGAGCCTTATTTCAGCTGCACATCACGTAAATACTTTGGGAAAAAAATATCTATTGAGAAGTAGGTTTTGCAATCTCTAATTTGCTTCTTTCAACTTTCCAGTTACTTTATGCGTACTTGCAGATTGTATCCTGACAAATCTAGACAAAATTGTATAAAAAGTAAGTCTATATAAAATTTATAGCTTAATTAAATTCACATTTGTTTGATAATGTTCAATCTTAAATATGAGTTTTATATTTCACATCTATTATTACAAATGATTGAATTACATGCTGCTTGATGCATGCTGTGCCGCCCCCCCCCCTTTTAAATATATATATCCTGTATATTTGCTGGTTAGTTGTTGTAAACCTCTTAATGTCGTGTTATTTGTTTGTTGTTGTAGGTGTGTGAATGCATATGTTGTACCCCACTCCTACTTTGGCCTTCAATGGCCAGTAGTATCCTCTAAATAAATTTAAAAAAACAAGTGAGCAGTAAAAATCTGGAAGACAAAAGTAAACACAGAGCCGTGCAAAAAGGCATTCAGTATATGAAACAGATACAGATATGGGCCTCTGGCGGTCCATCGGTTCAGCCTCCACACCGCCTAAAGATGGCAGTGTTGCAATATTACGAACCAGCGCACAGGTAGACAGTTACCCAAAATCCAAACACAAAAAACTCACATCAGCGCTGTGCGAGTGTATATTTTTGTGTATTTGGATTTTGAGTAACTGGTCTACATATGCGCTGGTTCGTAATTATGCCGTACCAACTTGCCCAATCTGCCGTATTAATAGTGTTGCAAAATACTTAGATCAACTATAATGCTAATGACTGCAGTGTATAAAAGCAAGCTACTCGTCGGAACGAGCTTGACGGTACAAGAATAAGGAGAATGTTTTCACAGTTAAACTCAGTCTGTTGCACCGTCTCTTCCGTCCTCAAAATCGAAAGTGCTACAGATTGGTGACCTGGACATGATGATTGACTCCGAGCACCTGCTATCCAGGGGAATGTTCTTCGTGGCCAAGGGCACGGCAATGGCTCTGCCTTTTCGGACGAAAATGCAGTAGGCACATATTCAACTTTCTCAGCCTCCACATCTGCAGCGCCTCCGCAACCACCTCTGCTCTGTCGCATCTAGCACCGGCATCTCCCAGCAATGGGCTGCGACCACCTTGCTTGCCCCACCGGCTTGGCAAGTGAATATTCATCGACATCTTCACACTGTTCACAAGGCATGTCGCTAGCCGACCAGGGTCTCCTCATCGTTGCCATGTCAGGCATTCGCTCTCAGTTCGGTTCCTCATCTTAGGGGATGTTGCATCGGCCCCGCAGTCGGCCGGCATCCCCCTTTCAGTACGAGGCTGTACACTCCAAACTGATCGAGCCGGACTGAAAGTACGACAGGGTCGATTTCCCCCGTCTGCTGCCTCATTTCCTGACCTCGGCGTCAACTACCATGCACGGCTTCCAAACGCTAGCTCTCTTTCCTGCTCTGTAGTATGTCATCCTGCTTGCGGTACATGTCAACAGCGACGACACCTCTCTGGAGCTGCAATCACTTCAACAAAATCGTGCCATTCCTCACAGTGCAGAGCTGAGGGCGATAGCTCTGCGGCAGTCTATCGGTTCAGCCTTGGCATCGCCAAAGATGACAGTGCTACTCATACTCGTCGCCACGAGCTCAACGACATGAGAATAAACAGAATGTTTTTATTGCTCGGAGTCGGTCGCAGCATCTTTTCCGTCCACAACATCGTATACTCTATAGGTAGTAAGCAAGAGACACACTTCAGATGAAAAAAACAAATGCTCAGATCACACATGCCGCGGGTGTCCAAAATTATCCATCATGTTGAATATTGTTTTGGTTTTTTTAATTCTAACAGAAGACAAACATCATTATCGCGCAATCAAAATGAATACTTACGAAACACCTAAGTCGCAGTGTAAGTGCTCATCGCTGAGCTGCGGCTGTGGCATATATTTATTTAAAAGTACACCGATGATAAAACCTTCAGGTTTGGCAACAATACCGAGATTACAACGGTTGTTGTCCATTATAAAATACAAAAGAAATAAAAAATACCGGAAACAATGCAAGGTACAAATCTGCACAACAGGCTTCCGAATTCAACTACTTCGTCGTACTGGAGTTTGTTACAGTAATAACAGCTTTGGATGGGCTTTGAGGACAGAATTCACACTGAACTGGGTGCCTTGGTGACTGTCACCAGTGTTGAGGAGTTGCCACTCCAGAGTTGGAACGATTCCGCACTTCCACAACCCTGGAATCGAATGCAAATAAAATGGTGGCAGCACTGGAATGGAATGGGAATGAAATTAGTAGTTACATTTTGCCCAGAATAGAGTAGGAATGGAATAGGCTTTGTTCTAATGCGAGCTGCTTAGATGCCGTCAAAGGGGCTTTCGAAACGGCATTATTGCACTTAGGTAACTGACGGTTTGGTTATCTGACTGCTTATGTTCCTTCGAGGATGAAAGTGGCAACCCCAGTGAAGCAACCCAAACTGTAGAGTTGTAGGCTGACAAGGGCAATTTACTCGATCTTAATCCAGGGTAAGGGTTTTGTACCTCAGCGTTCCAAAACCTACCCGTGCCCAGCACTTTTCAATCTGTGTTGTCACGTGACACGACCCACCGGAGTAACTCGGATCTATTTGGGTAAGATTTGGAACACAGCCAAAGTGTCGTTCCTGGCGCTGCGAGATGCAACCATAAGGCTGTTGGGACCATGTGTGATTACAGCACCAGTTGCAGGCCACCAGGCAAGGACAATGTCACACCGCCCGCATTTCGTTAATACACGTGACTCCTCACTTATTATGTATCTCGTAAAAGTGGAGGACATATGCGGTTCTTTTGTGGAAAAGATGGGCGACTTAGTTTTCCTCTCTGTTATGAGGCTTTCACACCTGGTGGTGCGATCAATATCTGCAGCGCCCCCATACCAATTGCCACTAGTGCTATGTGCGACCAACGCTCAACTTAGTAAAATCAATGATTGCGGGTAGGGTTTTGAATTTTGCAGTTGTCTACGCATTTCACAACGCCAGCTTTACGCCGACGTTATTTTCCGGTAACTTAGTACTAGCTGTCAAGTGCCATTTTCACAATTGGGAGGGATTGAGAGGAATGGAATGCAGCAGTTCAGCCATTCCAGGAGTGGGGATGGGCCCAGTTTTTCCTTTCCAGGAGTTCAAAGGAATGGAATTAGTATTAGAAAATTCCAATTCTCTGCAATGGAGTTGGGTGGAATGGGGAATCTTTTGTTTTTTTGCACGCCGCCTAGAATGTTTGAGATGACTCGAGAATCTTGTTTGTTCGAGCTCGGAACCTTCTAGATACCTACGGGCTTACAAGAAGAGCTTCGCATGGCTGCTCGGGTCAGTTGTCCTTTTGTCGCTGTCAAAGTATGTGCGGTCTTTGTTACTTTATGTTTCTCGGCACAAGTTCGCTGCATTTAACATTGATCTAAAGTTTTATTAATCAAGTTTGTTTTTGTTCATGACATATTGGTGGATGTGCAGGGTAACGCAGTCTATGCCCATAAAGCGTACCATCTGTGAACACGATAACTCTGAAGACGACGATCGTGAAGGCGACGTCCTTGAAATCATCCGAGGACGACTCCAACTGTGACATCAACGACGACTTCAACTATGGCCTCGGAAGCGACCCGGACAATGAACTTGACAAAGCCCCTGGCTACCACACTTAGACGAAAACATCATGACGACTTCTACGCTGATCATGAAACGGACGACAACTCCAAAGACCAAACCCAGCTACAATGTCAACAACCAACCTGACAACAGCCTCGATGACAAACAGTCTTCAACCGTGATGACGAGACTGATGACGACACTAATGATGACCCAGGCGAAGACTCAATCAATTTCATGGAAGACGATCTCGACTACGGTTTTGACAGTTACCCAAGGACAATCCGGACGATGACTTTAAAGGGCAACTCCGGCCAAAACTCGAAATTAAAGAAATTACTGGTATCGCTGTAGTGACACAAAATACGACCCCAGCCAAAATATTACGTCCGTGGGATGCCGCATTCTCAACTAATGCCAATAATAAAAATGTGACCCGCCGCGAGCCGCTGCACCTTAGCGGGCGGCTAGCGGGTTGCCGATCACTAAAGCAACATTGGGCCGTGACGTCAGTATCGTTCTCTTTTTTTCCTCCAGTCCGAGCGTTATGCGGAGTGCGCTTCTTTGAGCCGCTACCACCGCTACTTGGACTTGTGATTGTCATGTTTAGCCGTTGCTTTTATCTGTAGCCCGTGTAGCTTCGGTATAGTCTTTTGTTTATTTGCTTGTGAGGACTCAAAGACTGGTTTTAGCGAGCAACTCGTAGCGCCCAAGACTGCCCAGCTGTTCCTCGAAGGATGCCGAGTACAACTTGTAGTGCTGTGGGCTGCTCAAACAACCCGCTGCACAACCCGGAGGTGCTTTTTCACAAGTTTCCAACGTACCAGAATTGAAGAAGGTGTGGGTAAACGCTGTTCGACGAGTGGACTTTGGCTTTTACGCGCCCAAGGAAAAAAGAACGCAAAAACAGACATGTACAGCCCTAACGCAACAGCCCGTGCCGGAAAGCCTCAAAGCTTTGTGTCTGTTAGTGACCCGCAGCGCGAAAGCGAGAGGGCCCCCAGTACTGTACTTCACTGGCAGCGCGTCGTAGAGCAACGCCGCTCCATCCACGGAGCCCCGATGACAATTTAGGCCTAGTGACAGAGTACGGAAGACCGCACACACGACGACAGCCGCTGAGTACGGTACTGAACGAGTTCACTCGTTTTCCAGTCGCTACCTTTTGGGTATACTAGCGACAAGTACGGCATGGCGCATGCACGGAGGCAGCGGCCGCCGAGTACGGCACTGTATGAGTTTACGGGTTTTCCAGTCGCTAGCTTTTGGGTATACGCACTAACTCTTCCTACATATGCTGGATAACTACAACGTATACAGATTTAAAATAAAATCAGCTTACCTCCTACCTTTAGACGGCTAGCACAACAGAAGTAGCTGCTGCTCGGCCTGCGTACTTGTT
Source organism: Ixodes scapularis (assembly GCF_016920785.2). Taxonomy (NCBI): domain Eukaryota; kingdom Metazoa; phylum Arthropoda; class Arachnida; order Ixodida; family Ixodidae; genus Ixodes; species Ixodes scapularis. The sequence continues at coordinate 121,185,347 of NW_024609879.1, read as the reverse complement.
GAACGAGAACGATCCTGACGCCACGTTCACATAGCGGCTGATTTCTAGTGCTGCCAGGGCCTCGAGCGGCTAGTTTCGGTTTTGTTGGCCGTGCCCCAAACAAAACTTTGAGGCGTCGATATCTTTAAAACTACGCACAATAACGAGGAAAAAATTACACCTTGCAATTCAGGGACGCTGACTGCACTAAAAACAGTCACAATCCCAAAATTGAAAGTATGGTCCGGAGTTGCCCTTTAACGAGAACCACGACTACAAACTTGACGGCGACCTTGATGATGAACCCGATGACGATATCTACGGCAAGTGTGGTATCTGCCACGAAGACGAACAGGACGACGACGCCTGGTATGTCACTCAACGAACGGAGGAAGTTTGCCAGCTTGGTCGCATTTTGATGCAAGCCACAACTTCCCGACGATGACTGCTACAATCTTTGTCGCCACGACGCCCAGTTTCAGCCTGGCTACCCACTTTGATTCTAAACACAAATTCATCGTCGCAGCAAGAAACTGTTAAAGTGGTGCTTCGACCTCAAGGTTATTCACTACATGAGACCTAAGTTGTAAGTAGGGTTCCGTGTTTTCGGAGTTTATTTTTCGTCAAAATCGGAGGGTGTTTTTCGGAGTTTATTTTTTGCGGAAGATTCGGAGTTTATCGGAGTTTACATTTGTTTGATATTTCCAATTCTCCGAAATTCGGAGTTTAATTTCACAGTGTTTCCTATTGAAAATAAATATGTAAATAATAACCGGATGTAAACGTATGCCAAATAAAAAATAACACGCGCTTGTATCGATTAAAATTTCTTCAGTTGAATTTGACGTTCGTGTCACTATTAATTTGTGCCACGACAAAAGTCGCACACAAGTGTGGCTTCGATAAACTTCGATAACTTAAAATCAATAAACTGCCGGAGGTAGCCGCAAGGAAGCTCGTAGTCATCCCACCAATCTATCCCGCAGCCGCGCGAGGTGGAGTGGTTAAGGATGTAACAGAGAAGTTTCAACTGCCCCTCTTTCCTATTTCACACAATCTCTATGGTCCCTAGCTTTCACTGTTACAAAAACATAACTTCTCCTTTCTTCAAATCACAAATCGGATGGCTCCAACTGGAAACCAAAAGAGTGGCTTTTGACGTGACCCGATTGTATAATGAATGACCTGTTGCCCTGAATCAACCTCGACGAGACAAGCGGCAAGAACCCTTTTGACAACGGTCTGAGATTTGGAAGATAATTATGGTGCCATTTTCACAGGACCATTGACTCCGTGCTAAACAAATTGTTAAAAAAAGAAAAAAAAGAAGTGTTTTTTTTGTTTGGGGGGGGGGGGGGGGGGAGGGGTGGCATTGGCACAAAAACATTCGGAGTTTATCGGATAAATCCGAATTGACGAAATATTTACCGGCGGGAGTTTTTCGGATTTATCCGAAAACACGGAGCCCTAGTTGTAAGTCGTTGGCCAATGGCACATCAACATTGTCACGCTGCCCTCTGCGACCCGAAGGCGATTCACGTCTTCCGACTCAACTGAACTAGGTATGCTCGGTAGGACTGTGAAAATCTGCTATTTACGTGACTCTGTATTTTGACCTAGTCTTGTTTAAGCTGTTAATTTAATTTTGTGTTGCATAGAGACGATGAGTCTTTCACAAGAGGGGAGTAATGCCACGTGCAAATAGCCGAGTCAGCAGCGTGATCGACTGTCATGCCGCTGACCCCACCAGCGCATGTCCTTCTTTCTTTTGTTTGCGTGACTGGAATGATGAGATGACTTTAAATTTTTTTTTGTTTGAGCTCAGAAACTTTTAGATACCCACGCACTTACAAAAGTACCTTCGCATGGCTGCTTGAGGCAGTTGTCCTTCCGACACCATCAAAGGTCTTTGTTAATTTATGTTTCTCAGCACAAGTTTGGCGCATTACACACTGATTTTAAGTTTAATAAATAAGTATGTTTTTATTCGTGACAATATTTAGATGAATTTTGATAATTCAATCTTCTGATATTTCAAACTAAAGTGTGTGGCTTCCAGGGCCCGTTTGCTCAAGCGCTAACCGCGGCTAAAGTTAGCCGCAGTACCTAGGAGAGGGATTTTGAAATCACGTGACTGGCTCGGCAGGGATGCAGGGAAACATGGCGGTGCCCCAGTGAGTGAGCGCCGCTCGCTTTGAAACTAATATGTCGTTGTAGCTGCATTATTGGGCGCGTTAGTCAGCAATGAATGGTGCCAGAGGCTTTCGCTTTGCCTTACCTCATTTAAATCGCAAAGCATGAGCATATGACCTCGCCGCATTTTTTAGATAGTCTTTCGATTCTGGCCATTCCTAAGTCTAAATGAATGCGATAAATGTTAGCATGGCAACGTCTTTGGAAAGTGGATTGCCTTGACTCAATCGGCCGGGTATTAATAGCACACAAAAGCAGACAGCGTCCCAATAGACCATAATAGACCTTTCTCTAAATTTCCCAAGCACCGAGGTGCATGCTACAAGTTTAGTTACACGCGTTGCACGTGCTGGCGTCTGAAGTAGTAACTGTTTTAAAGCAAAAAGTCTAAAACAAATTTTGTCTTGCACGTGCGTTGGTCAAATTTTTATTATGATTATTTACTTCGAATCTTTTATAAGAGGAAGGTCAGTGCGCGCGGACCGCAGAATTATACTTCCAGCATTCTTCTCGATGCTTGGGTAATTTAGAAAAAGGTCTATAGGGATGCTGTCTGCTTTTGTGTGCAATCAATACCCGACCGATTGAGTCAAGACAATCCGCTTTCCAAAGATGTTGCCAAGCCGACAATTACCGCATTAATTTAGGCTTAGGAATGGCCAGAGTCGAAAGACTCTAAAAAATGCGGCGAGAGCCTTGCTCATGCTTTGTGATGAAGTGAGGTAAGGCAAAGCGAAAGCCTCCTGCACCATTCGTTGCTGACTAACGCGCCCGATATTGCAGCTAAAACGACATATTAGTTTCAAAGCGCGCGGCGCTCACTCACCGGGGCACCGCCACGCTTACCCGCATCCCTACCGAGCCAGTCACGTGATTTGAGAATCCCTCTCTTAGCTACTGCGGCTAACTTCAGCCGCGGTTAGCACTTCGAGCAAACGGGCCCTGGAGTTTGAAATAATGAGAGTCGACTGTAAAACACCATTTTTGCTACCCCAAGTAGCAATTTATTTTAGAGTAATTTCTGGAATCTTTTATTCAGACCGAACACTTCTTTTTCAATAAGCTTGTCGGATTTAAATTGAACTGGTTTTGAATGCTCATAACATTTAGACTATTTTTTATAGCCTAAACGTAGCAAGTGTTCAAAACAAATACAACCTAGTGCATCAGATACACAGAAAACACAATATTAGCAAATGCTACTTTTATTGAACACATTTGGAGTTTCTGTTGCATGCATACAGCACTGTGAAGAAGTACACCATTCTTATATGAAAATAGGCTTCCCACCAGTGAAATTTCTCAAGTTGGACAGCCTTGTTGTAAGTCAGGCACGTTAAAGAGAACCCTGCCAAAGTTTTCATAGACACTTTTACAAAGTTGTTTCATCTGTACAATAGCGACTTCAAGGTATATGTGTAGAAACTTCCCAAAATGCAAACATTATGTGAAGAAACTGCATTTCAAAGTTGACGTCCTCGCAACCCCCCCTATCGGTAGCTGCTCTACCGGCAACAATGAAAAGAACTATACAAAGACCGCTGAGGCCACATAACGTAAGACATGGTGTCCAAGATTCGCCATGGACGGCATTGTTGGTAGTTGGACTTGTCTGTGCTCACTCTTTTACCCAGTCTGTCAATTGACAGCTATTTACAGTGCATGATAGGAACTATTTGTGCTGTAGACATAAAAACATGTACATGTTGCCCCCCCCTTTGAATCTGGCAGGCGAGGCCACTCGAAAATGTTTGAGAGTAGCTGTGTAGAACTGACATGTTCTAACATTCTGATGACACAATTATACATATTAAAAGGTATGCTTAACCGAAATTCGAAGCTTGCAAAACAACACTGGGGCGGTAGGCGGGACGCTGCAAAATTCCCAAAACATCACACATAGAGCATTATTTCTAACGGATGGCCGTATTTTTGGAAACATGTGGGATTCAACAAGGCCGACGAGACATGTGATGTCGCGATTCTCATTCCGTCTCCTCTAGGCTTCATCCCCTTAAGCAGGTGAATTGAAGCGGGAATGAGAGAAGCGAGGCTGCTTCCCCTCATTCTAAAGTGTACCAGGAGAAGTATGACGTCACATTTCTTGTTTGATTGTGCCCTTTCCTTTCCAAGAATACGGCCATCCGTTTGAGATATTAATGTATGAATGATGTTTCGGAGTTTGTAGAGCTCCCATTGAAAGCTTCCGCGGCCTTATTTTATGAAATCCAAATTTTGGTCCAGCATCCTTTTAAACAAGATTTTTCAAATATTAGCATAATGAACATACAATTGGACAACTTGCTAACTTACAACAGTGTCCTCCCGATGATGCCATACAAAGGTTCTGTCACACGCACCAACCGAGGGGATTGCTGCAAGTCCATCCACCCTCAACTTTTAGTCACCTTTGAGCCTGAAGAACTGCTGTATGAGGCCCGTCCAGCCACTGAGCACACAAAGAGAAACACGGGAAATAACACTCTGTGACGAGCAAAGTCTCTGGGCGGAAAGCCCTCCATGACAAATGAGCACTGTTGGGTTACGGCAACGGCGTAATACACAGGTTCTGCTTCTTCGATGCCTTCACCGCGGCGGTGGGTGGTCGTAGCTAGTCGTAGCAGACAGTGTCACGTTTGTTGCTCAAACCAAAACACCAAAGCCGCATAGTATTCTTGTTGCCGAAGTTCATAAGCCTTCGTTCCCGGTCTACACACACTACACCAAGCCAGCCACGAGCAAAGCTAGCTAACCTAGTTTCTGCTTCGGCGACAAGCCGCCAGGGCGGTGACACCGCCGCTGAAACTTCTGCCTCGGCTCTTCAAACCGGGGCCCCTCAGTGCACAAGCATGACACTTGCTAGGCTGCTCTGCCTGTACCAAGTGACACGTGCCCGCATGTTCCCTCTCATAATTCTTCTGACTATACGTGCCCCGTATTGTACACGGTCATACTGTGCACACGGCGAAAGTTCCCTTTTGAAAGTGCTCCACGGTCGGCCTACAATGCTGCAAACACATAGCACATGACCACTATAGGTGACGACACTTGGGATACTTGCCATCCCTCGTTGTGGCGCAAAATCGCTTTCTCAGTCGTCCTCACAAGGGGCAAGGAAAGGCAGGCACTGCATAAAAAATCAATACATATTATAACACTGGCTGTGGCAAACTAGTTTCAAAGATGATACAGTCACGTCTTCTTAATATGGACACCTCCATACTATAAAATTTTTTTTTTTCTATAATGTAAGGTGTTTATATGAGAAAATTAAATTTAAAACAAAGATTGGATAACAAGCATAACCAAACAAACAGTTTATTCAGCTAAAAGATAATGAGATGTGAGTTTACTCTATCGCTTTAGAGCCGTTTAACATGTAGCACTACTGTCGTTTAAAAGAACAGATACCTAGGCTGTAAAGTGATGATCGGTTGAATAGCAAAAGATGTTGCACTGTATGCACAAGCCGGATGTAATTGACACTTAGCTGCCGGCAGTTAGGATCCTATAATCTTATGATCACAGACGGGAATTACATCTGGTGCCTACGGCTGGAATAATGTCTTGCTTCGTAATTGAAAAAGCAAAAAAAAAAAACACAGGATGGAGAAACCGGGTGTCACAAATTCAGGCTTCTCTTTATTTTTTTTTAAATACTTTTATGATCTTTTTTTTTGGACCACTCTAAGTGTCGGTACGGTCAGCTGCCACTTTTAATCTCAGTTCGTCACGTCGTAGTTCCTTTCTAAGTCCCTAACAGGTTTGCTCGTTTGCGGGATGGGTTTTTGTTGACGGGCAATGCGGATCATCCCGGCGCATAGTTTGTGGCTTTGACATCACGGACGGAGGGGTGCGTATGCTGGCTCGCATATGGTGCCGATTTGACATGCGGTGGTGCCGCTGGGATACAAAGATGTTTATGCTGGCTGGCTAGCGTGCTTTTTGAAGGCAGCGGCTTTGCCCAGTCTGTCACCTGTCGTGGTTATCGTGTTCTACGTATCGGCGATAATTGATGTTTTTGGACTCATACGGGGGAATGGATGGGCACGTATGTTTGGTTGTTGGAAAAATGTAATAGGTTTTTCCATTTGGGTCGATGCCGGGCAGCTTTGTTTTTCTGGGAAGTTGACTGACCCGAAAGGCGGGGAAACGGGAGGTTGGTCGGTAGACGAGCCTATAAAAGGGGGTTCGGGAACAAAGGAGGTAGTTGAACCCCGGAGCTGGCCGGGTCGCTGCTCGACGCGGTTACTCCCTGCAGATGAGTCTTGGAATGTGTAATTTTTGGCTTTTGCCCTGTCTGTCGGGCAAGTGTTTGAATTTGTTGTGCTGAAGCTCACGTGGCTGTGTGGTGCGCGGTGTCGACCTCATCAAGCTCCTAACCGGACCGCCGGACTCCGAGACGTCGTTCTTCAGCCGACAACTCCAGACTACGGACTACTCTGGACTCAGCACCTACCGGAAAGCTAAGCCTGGTTTTCTACGACTTGTCTACTTCATCCTCTGACTCTGAAGTATGAACTGTTCAACATAGGGAAGATTTTTACGCAGTGCTACTTTCTGTCACGACTGTTTTGGGGGATTATCCCATGTGTGTAACGGCAACGTTCGAGTTCCATCTCGGTTTGCTCTCGTTGTTAGTGTCGGGTTTTCGTCACTGTTTTGTTGGCTTATTCCGGTTTTATGAGCGTCGAGTCTTTTTAGTATTAGTTTCTGGCTCGCGGGGCTCCATAGCTTTGAGCTGGAGCATGGTTTGTGTTGAGTGCTCTATTGCCGTGTACAGCTTAGTTGTTCACTTTATTAAATCTAATCTTTTGTTCGCTTATCATCCCTGTGTCATCGTCTTTCTCTACTGATTATACACCAGGCGCTAGTCACTGGTCGAACTTAGCTCTTTTGTTCTTTTCCCGTAATTTCTCGTTTATCCTCAGAGTGGATCATTGAATTATTTTTACTAATTTGAACCCCACTCCTTACACCGAAACAGATGGGGAAGCACCACAAAGTATTAAACTCGTCGAACATTAAATGTTCTTGAATTACACCTCACCCATGCTTGCTACGTGATGAAGCCCAAAGCTTAGTTCAATGCCAATCAATATTAAATGTCTTTAGATGGGCACCTGCTGCCCGATCATGGCCTTTATTGCAAAGCACTGTTCACACATTTGCGAGTCCTGCAGTGCCTTGTGGAATGGTGGGCGATACTTGCCGTTCCGCAAGGCACTGCAAGACAGATCAGGCTCAACTTTTGAATGTCGACGTGCTTACGGAATGCTGCAGCAAACCAATCATTCGCCGAGGGAAAAAGAAAGGAAGCTGCATGCCTCCGTGTGCTCATTGCCAGTGTTTTCTGCTCTGCCATGTACCCTGCTTGTGTGCTGTGATTTGCAAGCCAGCGCGGGATATATTTCCTTGATTTGTTTGTGTGTTCAGCTGTGCGAGGTTGTGATTGAAACCACCAAGAAGTATAGACCGCCATTCTTTTCATCAAGCTAAGGCTTCGCTCATCCGAACTGGGGACGATGACTGCTGTTGTTTACACGATTTTCGACATCTATGTGGAGTGGCTTTGTGTTCAAAATTGCAATCCCAAGTGAAAGAAGTTACCGCAGACTATACTGTTAAAGGTTGCTGTTTATAAATTTCAACTGGCAGGCTCTGGCTACAACCACCTTAATATTCATTCAACATTGTTTGCATTTCTACTTACCCGTGATCGCTTCATTTGCCAAACACGTTAATGGCCGGTCACCTTACCAATGAAACTAATGTGCTAGTGTCTTTGGCGAAAAATTCCCTCAGGGCTACATGCTATGCACAACACAGTTTGTAGCCCGTTGTGTCTGAAAGCTTTCACACTGGGGAAACGTTGTTGCTGTCACAAACGCAGTCAAAGAATGCGATAGGATTGAGGGACAACAGGGGGATTGTCCAAGTTGACTGACTGACTGCATGAGCATATGTTTCTATCGCCACCGTGCTTCCTCCACGCAGGCGACGGAGAAAACGATATAGAGACTCCGCGCGCTTGCCAATTTTCTTTACAACGTCGAAATACGAGACACACAGCAGCGAAGTGTCGATATTGCCGGAGAGAGCGGCGGGACAACGATCAGCGCAAGATCGCGGCTTCGCCACTCTTATGCGACGGTGTCTTCGGTTTCCGCTCTCTGCAGCTTCCACCGGGACGCTAGCCGTGCCTAATTGTGCTAGCTTTGAGCACCACAGTTCATAGGGTTCACAGCGCCCGAGCGAAAGCTCGCGCAAAAGAACCGGCGAGCAGTCGAGTTGTTTCCAATCGACGGGGTGGCTAAACGCCGGTTGTGTGAATCGGGCTTAACGCCTGAGCCGGCTTGCTCAAAGCAAATCTAACGTTCTTGAACGGCACGTAATAAAAATCTGAGACGTGCTGCATTCTATACAAACTTGATAAAAAAAATCAAACACTCACCTTCGACTGCTACGTCCGCCGTACCGCTTCGAGGCAGAAGCAACATGGCGCTCGACGTTTTGGGGTGTTGGGCTGGGGTGTTTTCAGTGTTGCTTACACGCCTAGTCGTGTAAACCGAAATCGAAACACCAATTTTTACTACCCCAAGTAATTTTTTGACGATTTATCACTAGCAGAGCGTGTAAAAATATGCTAGCGAGTGAAAATGGGGTGTAAACGGGCGTAATATTACATTTTCGCTAACAGTGTACCAGCATTCGCTAGTGTATGTGCACTACTGCGTGACGCACAATGAGGACTCCAGGCTAGTAGTGTCACTGCATTGGTCAATTTTTTTATCGACGGTGTAAACCTGTGCCGCCATACCTAAAAGGTAGACTTGCGTTTTTTTTTTTTTGTGTTCGACATGGTCCAGTATTACGCCATGTCGAAGAAAGTATTAGCCAACGCTCAATTAGGCCCCACCCCGACTGCCCCGAAGGCGATATAACACAGCGCAAGGTAAGAAGGGCTTTACACACACAGCGAAAAAGTACACCCCTGGACGTGTAAACCGTTGTACCAGGGCGGACTCCCCAAATGGTGTTCGTTTTACACGCGAGGCTCGGTGTATTTCGTTTGCACCCGAGGTCTCGTGTAAAACGAACATCTTTGAACGTGTACTTCGTTCTGCGATCACACGTCTAGGGGTGTTTTTTTACAATGGCGGCCGTTTGACGCAAGACGGGTTCTACGAGCGAGGCCCAGCGCTTTACACGGCTTTTCGCCGCAGCGAAAGCATAGTTTGCACGTGTTCGTTCGTAATCGTCCATACGTGCTGAACTACCGCAAGCATTCACCCCCAAGCGCCGACGCCGTATCCATTACGGCGATTACGCGACAGTGGGAGCGACCATCGACTGCATCCAGCAGCGTGCTTCCCCATCGAGCAGGTCTCGTTCGCGTGGCCGTTCAGCCGATCGCCGAGGCCTCAAGCCGGTTGCATTGTCACCGACGCCGGGTAATTTCCACAGCAGTTATCTTTTCGCGACCACAGACATGAACTTTATTGAAAAAGCCCGTTTGCCGCGAGCGACGACGAATAGCTCCGACACCGACCCGACCCGACCCTACCCGACCGGCGTTACCGACGTCGCGCTCACCTCTTTACCGCGAGCAAAGTTGTACGCGACGTTTCGACGTATCCACTCATATCTCGTGTGTACGCAAATTTTGCGGCTTTCCGGGTACGAATCGGCTACCGAAACGGCCAGCGAACGAAGACGAACTGAAAGCCGGCGCTATGCGCCATTTAAACACGCGGTTACTTTTCTACTAGACTGTAGCTATGTGGTGTGGTTCCTTACACATAAATGGACTGCGTACAAACAAAGCTAAAATAAAATTGGGCGGCTGCTTGCGCCACCTAGTGAGTATGCGGAAAACTACAAAAATGACAAACATTTCGGCATTTGTGGAAGTGACACGCTCGAACACGGACGGCAGCATGCCAGCACATACCACAAGATCAACCATACGAGCATCTGCATACACAAACAACGAACGGAGGCAGTAACAACCCGACACTCCTACTCACTTGTAATAAAAACCCGCTCGGTATATATAGCAGACTTTTTGTTTCAGACGAAGGTCCGGTGACACCCCCCCGTATTTTATATGAACGTAACGATATTACGCAATTATTACTTATATAGTAAGGCGACATAAATATAATTTGGGAAGGTACATATTTCTCTTAGTCTAGATTATAGCTAAAAGACACCCTATATTAAAAAAAAAAAATGTTTCGAGCTAGCCAAAATGTAGCAAAATCTGGTTTCGCTTTCGGAAGTTCGAGCGCTCAAGGCTGGAATGCGCTAGCGAAGTGTATGCTTGCTTCTGTCAAACTATAATCCATTGTATGACGCTCTCAAAGCTGCTGGCTGCAGCCCCCGTATTGGTTTAGGGTTTGATTTACACGCGCTCCCGTGGAAATGAAATTATGCGCGCTCGAGTCGATATTATTTAAACGATTTTGCGAGCGACGAGAACAGCGACGGCGACCCGCTTCGCTGACGCTCGGTCACTCGCGCGACGACGCAAGCCGCATGAAAGCGGAACGATGTTTTCTAGAAATCCAAAAACCGAGTGACGCGACGAGCGATAGTAAGAAATCTTCGTAATACGTCGCTGACTCGTCGCTGTCGCCGTCGCTCGCTAAATCGCTTTATGCAGTTCAGCCTTTATACTCACGCTAGTGCCGACCTGCATTACCAGCTGAGCCAAAGCAATCGATAAGGATATTCAAATATGTCACAACAGTGGCGTGCATTCGCTAAGAAAACATATATCTCAAATTCCTGCAGTTTGACGTCGGGATCCGTTACTTGTTCTGCTGTCACCTTGGCGTAACGGTCACTAAAGAGAAACTAGTCAGTTTGTTTTATCAGAAATTATAAAAACCTTATTTAGCCACTGTTATGCACAAAAGCACTCTGGAATTTCATATAAATAGTTTAGAATAAACTGAACACAATCGGTAACTTAATTTTCCAAGCATAATAATAAAAAAAATCTTAGAAAACAATGTATTTTTAAGGTGTTTCAAATAAAAAAAAACTGAAAAAGGAGCCTTATTTCAGCTGCACTATCACGTAAATACTTTGGGAAAAAAATATCTATTGAGAAGTAGGTTTTGCAATCTCTAATTTGCTTCTTTCAACTTTCCAGTTACTTTATGCGTACTTGCAGATTGTATCCTGACAAATCTAGACAAAATTGTATAAAAAGTAACAGTCTATATAAAACTTATAGCTTAATTAAATTCACATTTGTTTGATAATGTTTAACCTTAAATATGAGTTTTAAATTTCACATCTATTATTACAAATGATTGAATTACATGCTGCTTGATGCATGCTGTGACGCCCCCCCCCCCCTTTTAAATATATATATCCTGTATATTTGCTGGTTACTTGTTGTAAACCTCTTAGTGTCGTGTTATTTGTTTGTTGTTGTAGGTGTGTGAATGCATATGTTGTACCCCACTCCTACTTCGCGACCTTCAATGGCCAGTAGTATCCTCTAAATAAAATTAAAAAAACAAGTGAGCAGTAAAAATCTGGAAGACAAAAGTAAACACAGAGCCGTGCAAAAAGGCATTCAGTATATGAAACAGATACAGATATGGGCGCCTCTGGCGGTCCATCGGTTCAGCCTCCACACCGCCTAAAGACGGCAGTGTTGCAATATTACGAACCAGCGCACAGGTAGACAGTTACCAAAAATCCAAACACAAAAAACTCACATCAGCGCTGTGCGAGTGTATATTTTTGTGTATTTGGATTTTGAGTAACTGGTCTACCTGTGCGCTGGTTCGTAATTATGCCGTACCAACTCGCCCAATCTGCCGTATTAATAGTGTTGCAAAATGCTTAGATCAACTATAATGCTAATGACTGCAGTGTATAAAAGCAAGCTACTCGTCGGAACGAGCTTGATGGTACGAGAATAAAGAGAATGTTTTCACAGTTAAACTCAGAGTCTGTTGCACCGTCTCTTCCGTCCTCAAGATCGAAAGTGCTACAGATTGGTGACTTGGACATGATGATTGACTCCGAGCCCCTGCTATCCAGGGGAATGTTCTTCGTGGCCAAGGGCACGGCAATGGCTCTGCCTTTTCGGACGAAAATGCAGTAGGCACATATTCAACTTTCTCAGCCTCCACATCTGCAGCGCCTCCGCAACCACCTCTGCTCTGTCGCATCTAGCACCGGCATCTCCCAGCAATGGGCTGCGACCACCTTGCTTGCCCCACCGGCTTGGCAAGTGAATATTCATCGACATCTTCACACTGTTCACAAGGCATGTTGCTAGCCGACCAGGGTCTCCTCATCGTTGCCATGTCAGGCATTCGCTCTCAGTTCGGTTCCTCATCTTAGGGGATGTTGCATCGGCCCCGCAGTCGGCCGGCATCCCCCTTTCAGTCCGAGGCTGTACACTCCAAACTGATCGAGCCGGACTGAAAGCACGACAGGGTCGATTTGCCCCGTCTGCTGCCTCATTTCCTGACCTTGGCGTCAATTACCATGCACGGCTTCCAAACGCTCTCTTTCCTGCTCTCTAGTATGTCATCCTGCTTGCGGTACATGTCAACAGCAACGACACTTCTCTGGAGACGCAATCACTTCAACAAAATCGTGCCATTCCTCACAGTGCAGAGCTGAGGGCGATAGCTCTGCGGCAGTCTATCGGTTCAGCCTTGGCATCGCCAAAGATGACAGTGCTACTCATACTCGTCACCACGAGCTCAACGACATGAGAATAAACAGAATGTTTTTATTGCTCGGAGTCGGTCGCAGCATCTTTTCCGTCCACAACATCGTATACTCTATAGGTAGTAAGCAAGATATACACTTCAGATGAAAAGAACAAATGCTCAGATCACACATGCCGCGGGTGTCCAAAATTATCCATCATGCTGAATATTGTTTTGGTTTTTTTAATTCTAACAGAAGACAAACATCATTATTGCGCAATCAAAATGAATACTTACGAAACACCTAAGTCGCAGTGTAAGTGCTCATCGCTGAGCTGCGGCTGTGGCATATATGTATTTATTTAAAAGTGCACCGATGATAAAACCTTCAGGTTTGGCAATAATACCGAGATTACAACGGTTGTTGTCCATTATAAAATACAAAAGAAATAAAAAATACCGGAAACAATGCAAGGTACAAATCTGCACAACAGGCTTCCGAATTCAACTACTTCGTCGTACTGGAGTTTGTTACAGTAATAACAGCTTTGGATGGGCTGTGAGGACAGCATTCACACTGAACTGTGGTTCTGGAGTTTGTTGCAGTTACAACTGGAGTTTGTTACAGTAATAACAGCTTTGGATGGGCTGTGAGGACAGCATTCACACTGAACTTGGTGACTATCACCAGTGTTGAGGAGTTGCCACTCCAGAGTTGGAACGATTCTGCACTTCCACTACTCGGGGATCGAATGCAAATAAAATGGTGGCAGCACTGGAATGGAATGGGAATGAAATTAGTAGTTACATTTTGCCCAGAATAGAGTAGGAATGGAATAGGCTTTGTTCTAATGCGAGCGGCTTAGATGCCGTCAAAGGGGCTTTCGAAACGGCATTATTGCACTTAGGTAACTGACGGTTTGGTTATCTGACTGCTTATGTTCCTTCGAGGATGAAAGTGGCAACCCCAGTGAAGCAACCCAAACTGTAGAGTTGTAGGCTGACAAGGGCAATTTACTCGATCTTAATCCAGGGTAAGGGTTTTGTACCTCAGCGTTCCAAAAACTACCCGTGCCCAGCACTTTTCAATCTGTGTTGTCACGTGACACGACCCACCGGAGTAACTCGGATCTATTTGGGTAAGATTTGGAACACAGCCAAAGTGTCGTTCCTGGTGCTGCGAGATGCAACCATAAGGCTGTTGGGACCATGTGTGATTACAGCACCAGTTGCAGGCCACCAGGCAGGGACAATGCCACACCGCCCGCACTTCGTTAATACACGTGACTCCTCACTTATTATGTATCTCGTAAAAGTGGAGGACATATACGGTTCTTTTGTGGAAAAGATGGGCGACTTAGTTTTCCTCTCTGTTACGAGGCTTTTACACCTGGTGGTGCGATCAATATCTGCAGTGCCCCCATACCAATTGCCACTAGTGCTATGTGCGACCAAAGCTCAGCTTAGTAAAATCAATGATTGTGGGTAGGGTTTTGAATTTTGTAGTTGTCTACGCATTTCACAACGCCAGCTTTACGCCGACGTTATTTTCCGGTAACTTAGTACTAGCTGTCAAGTGCCATTTTCACAATTGGGAGGGATTGAGAGGAATGGAATGCAGCAGTTCAGCCATTCCAGGAGTGGGAATGGGCCCAGTTTTTCCTTTCCAGGAGTTCGAAGGAATGGAATTAGTATTAGAAAATTCCAATTCTCTGCAATGGAGTTGGGTGGAATGGGGAATCTTTTGTTTGTTTGCACGCCTAGAATGTTTGAGATGACTCGAGAACCTTGTTTGTTCGAGCTCGGAACCTTCTAGATACCTACGGGCTTACAAAAAGAGCTTCGCATGGCTGCTCGAGTAAGTCGTCCTTCTGTCGCTGTCAAAGTATGTGCGGTCTTTGTTACTTTATGTTTCTCGGCACAAGTTCGCTGCATTTAACATTGATCTGAAGTTTTATTAATCAAGTTTGTTTTTGTTCATGACATATTGGTGGATGTGCAGGGTAACGTAGTCTATGCCCATAAAGCATACCATCTGTGAACACGATAACTCTGAAGACGATGATCGTGAAGGCGACGTCCTTGAAATCATCCGAGGACGACTCCAACTGTGACACCAACGACGACCGCAACTATGGCCTCGGAAGCGACCCGGACAATGAACTTGACAAAGCCCCTGGCTACCACACTTAGACGAAAACATCATGACGACTTCTACGCTGATGATGAAACGGACGACAACTCCAAAGACCAAACCCGGCTACAATGTCAACAACCAACCTGACAACGGCCTTGATGACAAACAGTCTTCAACCGTGGTGACGAGACAGATGACGACACTGATGATGACCCAGGCGAAGACTCAAACAATTTCATGGAAGACGATCCCGACTACGGCTTTGACAGTTATCCAAGGACAATCCGGACGATGACTTTAAAGGGCAACTCCGGCCAAAACTCGAAATTAAAGAAATTACTGGTATCGCTGTAGTGACACAAAATACGACCCCAGCCAAAATATTACGTCCGTGGGATGCCGCATTCTCAACTAATGCCGATAATAAAAATGTGACCCGCCGCGAGCCGCTGCACCTTAGCGGTCGGCTAGCGGGTTGCCGATCACTAAAGCAACATTGGGCCGTGACGTCAGTATCATTCTTTTTTTCCTCCAAGCGTTACGCGGAGTGCGCTTCTTTGAGCCGCTACCACCGCTACTTGGACTTGTGATTGTCATGTTTAGCCATTGCTTTTATCTGTAGCCCGTGTAGCTTCGGTATAGCCTTTTGTTTATTTGCTTGTGAGGACTCAAAGACTGGTTTTAGCAAGCAACTCGTAGCGCCCAAGACTGCCCAGCTGTTCCTCGAAGGATGCCGAGTAGAACTTGTAGTGCTGTGGGCTGCTCAAACAACCCGCTGCACAACCCGGAGGTGCTTTTTCACAAGTTTCCAACGTACCAGAAATTGAAGAAGGTGTGGGTAAACGCTGTTCGACGAGTGGACTTTGGCTTTTACGCGCCCAAGGAAAAAAGAATGCAAAAACAGACATGTACAGCCCTAACGCAGCAGCCCGTGCCGGAAAGCCTCAAAGCTTCGTGTTTGTTACTGACCCGCAGCGCGAAAGCGAGAGGGCCCCCAGTACTGTACTTCACTGGCAGCGCGTCGTAGAGCAACGCCGCTCCATCCACGGAGCCCCGATGACAATTTAGGCCTAGCGACAGAGTACGGAAGACTTTACACACGGCGACAGCCGCTGAGTACGGTACTGAATGAGTTCACTCGTTTTCCAGTCGCTACCTTTTGGGTATACTAGCGACAAGTACGGCATGGCACACGCACGGCGGCAGCGGCCGACGAGTACGGCACTGTACGAGTTTACGGGTTTTCCAGTCACTAGCTTTTGGGTATACGCACTAACTCTTCCTACATGTGCTGGACAACTACCACATATACAGAATTAAAATAAAATCAGCTTACCTCCTACCTTTAGACGGCTAGCGCAACAGAAGTAGCTGCTGATCAACCTGCGTACTCGTTGAACGAGAACGATCCTGACGTCACGTTCACATAGCGGCTGATTTCTAGTGCTGCCAGGGCCTCGAGCGGCTAGTTTCGGTTTTGTTGGCCGTGCCCAAAACAAAACTTTGAGGCGTCCATATCTTTAAAACTACGCACAATAACGAGGAAAAAATTACACCTTGCAATTCAGAGACGCTGACTGCACTAAAAACAGTCATAATCCCAAAATTGAAAGTATGGTCCGGAGTTGCCCTTTAACGACAACCACGACTACAAACTTGACGGCGACCTTGATGATGAACCCGATGACAATACCTACGGCAAGTGTGGTATCTGTCACGAAGACGAACAGGACGACGACGCCTGGTATGTCACTCAACGAACGGAGGAAGTTTGCCAGCTTGGTCGCATTTTGATGCAAGCCACAACTTCCTGACGATGACTGCTACAATCTTTGTCACCACGACGCCCAGTTTCAGCCTGGCTACCCACTGTGAATCTAAACACCAATTCATCGTCGCAGCAAGGAACTGTTAAAGTCGTGCTTCGACCTCAAGGTTATTCGCTACATGAGACCCAAGTTGTAAGTCGTTGGCCAATGGCACATCAACATTGTCACGCTGCCCTCTGCGACCCGTAGGCGATTCACGTCTTCCGACTCAACTGAACTAGGTATGCTCGGTCGGACTGTGAAAATCTGCTATTTACGAGACTCTGTATTTTGACCTAGTCTTGTTTAAGCTGTTAATTTAATTTTGTGTTGCATAAAGACGATGAGTCTTTCACAAGAGGGGAGTAATGCCACGTGCAATTAGCCGAGTCAGCAGCGTGATCGACTCACCCCGCCAGCGCATGTCCTTCTTTCTTTTGTTTGCGTGACTGGAATGATGAGACGACTCTAAATTTTTTTGTTCGAGCTCAGAAACTTCTAGATACCCACGCGCTTACAAAAGTACCTTCGCTCGGCTGCTTGAGGCAGTTGTCCTTTCGACACCATCAAAAGTCTTTGTTAATTTATGTTTCTCAGCACAAGTTCGGCGCATTACACACTGATTTTAAGTTTAATAAAGAAGTATGTTTTTATTCGTGACAATATTTAGATGAATTTTGATAATTCAATCTTCTGATATTTCAAACTAAAGTGTGTGGCTTCCAGGGCCCGTTCGCTCAAGCGCTAACCGCGGCTAAAGTTAACCGCAGTACCTAGGAGAGGGATTTTGAAATCACGTGACTGGCTCGACAGGGATGCAGGGAAACATGGCGGTGCCCCGGTGAGTGAGCGCCGCTCGCTTTGAAACTAATATGTCGTTGCAGCTGCAATATTGGGCGCGTTAGTCAGCAATGAATGGTGCCAGAGGCTTTCGCTTTGCCTTACCTCATTTAAATTGCAAAGCATGAGCATATGACCTCGCCGCATTTTTTAGATAGTTGTTCGATTCTGGCCATTCCTAAGCCTAAATGAACGCGATAAATGTTAGCATGGCAATGTCTTTGGAAAGTGGATTGCCTTGACTCAATCGGCCGGGTATTAATAGCACACAAAAGCAGACAGCGTCCCAATAGACCATATTAGACCTTTCTCTAAATTTCCCAAGCACCGAGGTGCATGCTACAAGTGTAGTTACACGCGTTGCATGTGCTGGCGTCTGAAGTAGTAACTGTTCTAAAGCAAAAAGTCTAAAACAAATTTTGTCTTGCACGTGCGTTGGTCAAATATTTATTATGATTATTTACTTCAAATCTTTTATAAGAGGAAGGCCAGTGCGCGCGGACCGCAGAATTATACTTCCAGCGTTCTTCTCGATGCTTGGGTAATTTAGAAAAAGGTCTATAGGGATGCTGTTTGCTTTTGTGTGCAATCAATACCCGACCGATAGAGTCAAGACAATCCGCTTTCCAAAGATGTTGCTAAGCCGACAACATTCATTTAGGCTTAGGAATGGCCTGAGTCGAAAGACTATCTAAAAAATGCGGCAAGAGCCTTGCTCATGCTTTGTGATGAAGTGAGGTAAGGCAAAGCGAAAGCCTCCTGCACCATTCGTTGCTGACTAACGCGCCCGGTATTGCAGCTACAACGACATATTAGTTCCAAAGCGTGCGGCGCTCACTCACCGGGGCACCGCCACGCTTCCCCGCATCCCTACCGAGCCAGTCACGTGATTTGAAAATCCCTCTCCTAGGTACTGCGGCTAACTTCAGCCGCGGTGAGCGCTTCGAGCAAACGGGCCCTGGAGTTTGAAATAATGAGAGTCGACTGTAAAACACCATTTTTGCTACCCCAAGTAGCAATTTATTTTAGTGTAATTTCTGGAATCTTTTATTCAGACCGAACACTTCTTTTTCAATAAGCTTGTCGGCATAAAATTTAGACTCTTTTTTATAGCCTAAACGTAGCAAGCGTTCAAAACAAATACAACCTAGTGCATCAGATACACAGAAAACACAATATTAGCAAATGCTACTTTTATTGAACACATCTGGAGTTTCTCTTGGATACATACAGCGCTGTGAAGAAGTACACCATTCTTATATGAAAATAAGCTTCCCACCAGTGAAATTTCTCAAGTTGGACAGCCTTGTTGTAAGTCAGGCACGTTAAAGAGAACCCTGCCCAAGTTTTCATAGACACTCTTACAAAGTTGTTTCATCCGTATAATAGCGACTTCAAGGTATATGTGTAGAAACTTCCCAAAGTGCAAACATTATGTGAAAAAACTGCATTTCAAAGTTGACGTCCTCGCAACCCCCCTATCGGTAGCTGCTCTACCGGCAACAATGAAAAGAACTATAGAAAGACCGCTGAGGCCACATAACGTAAGACATGGTGCCCAAGATTCGCCATGGACAGCATTGTTGGTAGTTGGACTTGTTTGTGCTCACTCTTTTACCCAGTCTGTCGATTGACAGCTATGTATATAGAGTGCATGATTGGAACTATTTGTGCTGTAGACATAAAAACAAAAAACATGTACATGTGGCCCCCGCCCCTTTGAATCTGGCAGGCGAGACCACTCGAAAATGTTTGAGAGTAGCTGTGTAGAACTGACATGTTCTAACATTCTGATGACACAATTATTCATATTAAAAGGTATGCTTAACCGAAATTCGAAGCTTGCAAAACAACACTGGGGCGGTAGGCGGGACGCTGCAAAACCCCCAAAACATCACACATAGAGCATTATTTCTAACGGATGGCCGTATTTTTGGAAACATGTGGGATTCAACAAGGCTGACGAGACATGTGATGTCGCGATTCTCATTCCCTCTCCTCTAGGCTTCATCCCCTTAAGCAGGTGAACCGAAGCGGGAATGAGAGAAGCGAGGCCGCTTCCCCTCATTCTAAAGTGTACCAGGAGAAGTATGATGTCACATTTCTTGTTTGATTGTGCCCTTTCCTTTCCAAGAATACGGCCATTCGTTTGAGATATTAATGTATGAGTGATGTTTCGGAGTTTGTAGAGCTCCCATTCAAAGCTTCCGCGGCCTTATTTTATGAAATCCAAATTTTGGTCCAGCATCCTTTTAAACAAGCTTTTTCAAATATTAGCATAATGAACATACACAGTGATGTGATTGGCCTAAGCCTTTTTGTAGCACCTTTTGGAGCAGCCAAAACGGTGTTTTGGAGCAGCAAAAGTGGCCTTTGGAGCAGGCAAAACAGTGTTTTGGAGCAGCAAAGGTTGCTTTTGGAGCAGCCAAAAGAGTGTTTCGGAGCAGCAAAAGTGGCTTTTGGAACATATATTTTTAGAAAAATAAACATATTCCTTTTAAGTGCTGGACGAACGGAGGACACTACGCTCGCCGCAATAAACAAATTATGGTCAAGTTCGACCACCTGGGAGTCTTTCAACATGTAACTGAAATGCCAATGACACGACACATTTTGCAATGCTTCGGTTAAAATATACATATATATGTACCGTTATACATAAATAAGAACCAAATTGCACATATTAAAATTTATTTGAAAATGACCGGCTTATTAGTAAATATCACAGCATTAGGTTGATTACCGTAGTTATATAATATAATAAATGGAACCTGTCTCCGACTGAAGAAACACGTAACTACTGCAGTGCAATGCGAAATTGTACAAAAGACAAATGTGCATTAAGACTAGCGGGTTCTTTTCGGTTTGCTTTTCGAAATTTTTTACAAGGCTGCTGCCAGCCTCGCTTTGCCATTGGCTAGTAATGAATTGAAACTTTCAATGTCTCCAAAGAGACATTGATACATCTTACAAGTGAACAGTGCTGCGGGCGTTGCCGTGCAATTCTGAAAAACCGCTTGCCACCGTTTTACTGGTTCCCGACGTGCCAGATTTTCGGCAAAAGAAAGCAAACGTAAAACAATGGGTTGCAAGCGTCCCGGCTGGTGCCTCTGTCGTGCAGTCATGTTCGCATGCACATGAGGGCAACTTCGGCAGGCTTGCGTTTGCACGTGCTTCGTCGCGTGAGCGGAGATGGCTGTTTGATCGAAACAGACACCATGCCACTCCGCTCCGTCGCCAAGTGGTTCCCAAAATTGTATGCAAAATGTAATAGACCGACCTCACCAGCCAGTTTGACTACGCCATCGCTGCCGCAATGCATCGAGGGAACTTTAGTCTTTCTGAGCGTGCGACAACCTCGCTGGAGCTCTGCGCGTGCAGGGCACGAACAGGCTCGTGCACGGCCGATTGCCTCCTGTGAACTAAAGTTATGGCCGCCCCGCGCATGCGCCAAACAATCGGTCTATTGTCCAGCACACGACAAAAGACAGTCCAGCGGCACGTGCTTGCCAGGCCGGCAACAGAAAAAAAGAACCTGAGTGAGTCAGGTCAAAACAAGACATCGGGAGTCAGGGTCAAAAAGTGCTTGGAGCGCTTTGTACAACGACTGAAGAACTCAAGCGTCAACACACGCCCGCGTCTATTGTTAAAATCTTTTTTTTTTTTTTTTTTAAGACGCGAGTTCGAGACACATGAACGACGAGAGCGTGAAACGAGAGGTGGCGGGAAAAACTATGCAAGACCAGATGGACGATTGATAGAGGGTACTTTTTGTTGGGCGGCCGCTTGCGCTACTTAGCTCATGCATGCTCAATTACGATACTCACCCCCGAATTCATAGATGTGACTTCAACTGAAGCCGAACTTCGACTTGCTCAAGTCCGCCTCAACACCAAGTTCGACTTGAAAACGCTCAAGCTGGCTTTTACGTTTCATAGACGCTCCCGCGAACTTCCTTCGTCAAGTCCCGTTCAAGTCGCGAGCGCTCGTGCTGCTTCCCGCCTGGGAGCGAGATTAGGTTGTAATTTTTCTCTTAAAAAGGGTTTCAAACGTCAAAAAGAAGTTGCTTCTTAAAATTTTTTTCGTAGCATGTCTTTACGAAACGCAAATCGTGAAAGATGCTGTTTAGCAGGTTTCGAAACTAACGTTTTACGCGTTTTCTAGACAAATGTGCTTTTCCGTCTAGCAACGTTGGCTCATTTGAGTGATGGCTCCTGGCCTGTTTCTTTTCGTTTTGCTCGTTGGCGTCCCTCGCTTGTGGACATATTTGGCGTCAAGTGAGTTTCGACGTCTCCTTATGAAAACTCGGGAGAAGCTTGAACTAGGATTCACTGAAGACGAGAAACAAATGCTTATCTAGGTTCAACAAGCATGAAAAGGTATACGAGTGAGTGCCTGACTCCGGTGCCGCGTCCACACGCCTCAACGAGAAAGTTTAAAATCCTCATAGGATCTTCCTACGGGACTCTAGTAACGAAAAAGCGCTTGGAACTCCCGATGCGGAAGGTAAAGGACTGTGAATTGAAGCGGTGCTCAAAGTAGGTAAGTGTTCTACAACATTTCCTTACTGCAAACTATGCGGCGTAGTACTCTCGGATATGTAAACTGTAAACTACGCGGCCTGGCCTAAGCGCTCTTTCGGCTGTTTTAAACGTTATTTTGTGTTGCTTACATGTTTCTACGAAGGCTTGTGTTAATGGGCGCCACTACATAAAGCGTTGGGCGCGGTGCCTGTGCTTTCGGTGATCGAAACCAGGAAGTAGCTACCGGGCATCATAGTTTTCGCAGCTATGTTTACCTCGTCGGGCTTTCGCGGGCAAAAACTCTGGCCCAGAACATGTTGTGCATGAGGCAGTGGAACTGTCACTGATGTTTGGTGCGCAGAGGCAGGGTTGTTAACCTTCTGTAATCAAAAAGCTCTCTTTAAAATTTTAGTTTTTTTCTAATTTCTATTTGATTATTTCGGCTGTTAATAGTCTCGACGCTGCCACTCTCTCATTTGTGACAGCCGTGGATTGAAGTGAAACCATTTTATACGGTTTGCAGAAATCTCTTCCCTAAAGATGAAGTCCAGGAGCAGGAGTAGCACCTTAGGAAATATTAGCTTTGTGGTTACATCTTGTATATTTCATGTAAGTGCCTTACATAAATTCTTTTTTTTTAGGAAGGGAACTGCTTTTTCAGCCAGTGAATGCGGTCTGGGCTGGACCTAATTTCCAGGCAAGTAAATGAGCATGGTCATGTTGTGCCCCCCGTGCACAGTGAGTGCCCCCTGTCCACAACGAGTCAGTGTGCTGCTGCAGCCAATGGTGCACTGGTAGGAAGGGGAACCGTCTGTTGAGCAGGAGAAAGATGAAGTAACGAGGACATGAGTAAAGCGCTCAAGCTGTTGAATGCAGCTGCATGCTGTGGTTTCGTAAAAGGGCACTTTAGGGCTTAGGCGACTTCCTGTTAGATGTCTATCAAGCATTACAGGTCGGTACCCATTGTCTTCTCATAAATGAGTGACCATGATGCCTGGGAGCACCACATCAATGTCAGCAATGCTGCAAACGAGTGGACTAACAGCAGAAAGCATCTCTTCCCGCTGACGTGACTGCAGAAATTTGCTTTTATGGCCTACCGTCGTCTGGATGTGAAAGGCCGCTCATCGCTCTTCCGCCTTTGCGACCATGTCTCAGAGCTGCAGTTGCTGCACTGATTGAAAAGTTGTGGCTGCCCAATTCTGCATGCGACACACTCTTCCAGAGATTGGTATGACATGTTTCAGTACGGCCAGACATTCTACTTGTTCATAAAAACATATGCCGGACTGTTTCAAGACAACTGTGACACCCTGATCGTTTGTCGAGTTCAGTGACAACCATTAGTTCGTCGCTGTACTCTTCAGTGCCGCGTTTATTTGGCTGCTTGAACATCTTTGGCTACGGCAGTAAATGCTCGCACCACTGTAATTGTTTAATAGGAAGTCATTTAGGACCCGAGCCGTTTTTGTTACGACCATGGCCCTCCTCTCGTGTCCTCGTCACATTGTTTTTCTTCTGCGCCACACAACCATGAAGCTTGTGACACACTAGTTTGCATTCACAAGCTTACGACTCGCACAACGTCTAAGCTTGGAAATATATAAGTAACCTGAGAAGGCTGTTTAGTGACTATGAAAATTTGCATAAACTAGAAAACCTGATGACTGAATTAAGGTGGTTAGTAGGGCGAGTTGGTAATGATAGAACATGGTTAAAATTGTGCACAAATAGAAAGGAGCAGAGGAGAGAGAAGAGACAAGCACAAACTCACAATTCAATGTATTGAAGGAAGAAAAAAGAACAGCCTGTAGTAACAGCTCGAGCCGAGGCCGGTGTGGCCTCGGCTCGAGCTGTTGCTACAGGCTGTTCTTTTTTCTTCCTTCAATACATTGAATTGTGAGTTTGTGCTTGTCTCTTCTCTCTCCTCTGTTCCTTTCTATTTGTGCACAATTTTAAACTGATGACTGAAATGCACTCATTGTGGACCACCAGGAGATAAATTGTTCACCAGCACAGTTGTTTCCTAGATATAAGCACAAGCTTGCACTCCTTCTATTTTCCTCAACTGCCAAATGTATGTGCAGCATTTGGTGTAGGCTATACGAGGTTGGTCAGAATGATTTTTCCCTATAATTTAGCATCTCAGCTATCCGTAAACAAAACTTGGAGTCTTTCAGGGCCTCCAGATGTGCAGGGCCACCTCCAGAAAATTATTTTGTGTTTGCCCGTCAGAGCCGCATGTTGGGATATGTATCTAAATAAGCAGCTCTGGTGTATGTTTGTTTGTCAACAGCTTGAGCCATTCCCTTTTTGCAGGTTTTATGTCGGTAGTGTTTCATGATTACAAGACAAACAAGGAGGCTAATGCACAGGTTGCAGCCATTAAAATTCTTTTATTTCGGAAGTGGGACAGCAATATTGAGGCTCATACATTTCTAAGTGTGCAGCGAGTAATGAAACATAAACAAAGGAAGCAATACGTTCCACCATATTTTTAGCACAGGGTTCACATTAGTTCTATACACAATCAAGAAAAGAAAACGGGTATTTTCACTGGGGAAAGAAACATGCAGGACACAGCTTTCACAAGGCATGCCACTTAGAAATGCAAGAATCAAAGAGAAAATAACTTGTAAAATAATGAAAAAAGCATGATCCCATAATAAATGAGAAGATCACAAAAATGCAAACAAGACAAGGATGGAGGGAGGTGCGCAGAGGGAGGTGCGCATATGAAATAGATGGTCGCTTTGCATACCTTCCTTCATCTTTATCTTATTTCGACTGTTCTAGGTTTAGGTCATTATGCCCAAGCAAAGCATAAATCACATCATATTTGTGATAAACATCATATACATAAACATCAGTTAAATAAAGCATTTCAGTTAGGGATTATATGAATGATTGTGATTAATGAACTGTGGCTCATTATGTGCTCAAAAGTTTGAAATTGTGCACACAGTGCAACATACGTATTATCCCCATTTCATTGGTGCCACGAGAAAGGGGGGTCCTATACAGTACCACTCTGAATTTAGCCTGCTTGTTTTTCCACCCCTTTCAGGTGGCAGTTGCACTGATCTTCCCAACATTGCCCCCTGGCTGGCATGACTGGCAGAGCAGCAAGGATGGCTCATTCTCCCTAGGTTACGTGATGCTGTGCACGGAGTGACCATTTCAACTACCCGACGAGTATGGTGCCTGGAGCGAGTCTTCGACTGGTGTGTTTAGCCTCCTTTACTGCCCATACATCAAAAGTGGTCACGAAGAGGCAACGAATGACGTCACAGAAGTCGAAGTGTCACGCTATTGCACGTTGCGATCCTGGCGGTTGGCCATTGAAAAGTTAAAGAGCAGCCGCGAGTACCACGAGGCGAACACGAGTGTCGCTGTTGTCACGGCGTCCTAACCACCGGCTGCTGTTGCGTCAGTGGACTGTCGAACTGGAGAGTGACCTGCAGCAGAACAGGCGTCTGCCACATCAACCACCGCCGCTGGGAGGATTGCGACCGGCGACAGTATGACACTTGTATGACGCACCGGGCAGAAATTGAGGGACCACTTCTTTGGACACTCTAGACACACCAGTCGGAGATGCGTTCCAGGCACCATACCTATACAGTACCACTCTGGCTTCAGACTGCTTGTTTTTCTACCCCTTTCAGCTGGCAGTCGCACTGATCTTCTCAACATTGTCCCCTGGCTAGTATGACTGGCAGAGCAGCAAGGATGGCTCGTTTTCCCTAGGTTACGTGATGCTGCGCACATAGGGATGATTTCAACTACCCAACGAGGCATAGAGATTGTCTTTTTCTTTCAGCAGTGTTGCGAGTCTTTATTTGGGCGGTGTTGTACCTGAATGAGTTAATAAATGTTACGGGTCAGAGAGACAATATATGATGTTTTCAAGAATTTGACAAATTATCATCCCAACATCTTCATTATGGAGGTTGCATGCAGATGATATGTGCATGGCTGTGAAGTTTAGTGCAAGTGAACAATCATAAAAAAGGTCAACTCACTTTGTCTCGCCTTTATTGCAGTGGAAGAATTGTGATATATCTTTTTTCTTCACGAGGCAATAATATTTTGATTGTGGAGTGGGCACAAAAGTGTTGTGCCCGCGAATCGAGCTTGGTGCAAACCTGTGCATAGTAATAAATCTTTTAGAGCAAAAAAAAATTAAACCGGTGGCTATTGTTTCATTAGATATTGTTTCGGGGAAAGTTGGTAAACATTCCTCAGCATAGTACTAAACAATGCTTTCGACACATCCACTTGTCAAATGTTGCAGAAATCTTAAAAGAAGATATGCCTTCTTTCAGCAAAGCCTTTCGACTAACTTTAAGCGAGATGTAATTCGAGCAGTATAATGTTTTGTGGTGAACAGCTACTGAACAAATACAGTAGTGAAACAACACATCAAAACTTGTTAAAAAAAATTTGTTGAGATGTGTCGCATCTGTAAATGGATTCGAGTGAGTTTTCAGCAGCTATATGACCAATTTTGTTCTAAGCAGCCATTTGACCCTTCAGAGATCACTTGAGAAGTTGAAATGCATGGCAACACCAAACTAGAAAGCATTCCTGATTTTTCATATTTATTTTACTGACGCAGGGGGCAAGTACATACTACACGTCATTTTTTTAAAACAAGTAATCCAGCACAAACAACAAAGTGGGAATAACTGCTGCAATAAAGTGGATATTTGGGGCAGTTGGTTCATTGCAAACAAAAAGCGCCGAATAAATGCAGGGACACAGACGAAGGGAAACAGGACAAGGCGCCTTGTCCTGTTTCTCTTTTTCTGTGTCCTTGTAATTTTTCGGCGCTTTTTGTTTTTAACAACTGCTAGCATGCATACAGGGAACGTTACATATTAGGGGTCAAGAGCTTGCATCAGCAAACGTGCGTGCGCACCACACATGCTTGCTCAGGTCCTTCGCGCCAGAAGCTCTGGGGACTTGTTTATTTTCGGTAAGCGGGGGAACCCACCTGATAGTTTATGCAGGCAACTGCTTTGAAGTTCTCATAAATGTCCGCATAATCGCCACCGGGGCCCGGGCTCTTGATACACGCGTGCGTGAACCCGGTTACTCGAAGGAGGCGGATGATTTCGGGAGCGCCGGGGAAGTGGACGAGTCCGAGCAGTCCGAGCAACAGATGCCTTACGGTGAGACGCGTCACTCTCCCGATTGCGCCGCACGCCGTCTGTTGTGAAATGTTGACAGCTAGAAACATCTTGCCAGCAAAAGTCGCAGCGTGACGAGCAACTGTAGCTTGGGTATCAGCGGCAGCCGCCTGTTGTCGCCGTTCGGATCAGGCCGTCAAGTCGCGGCCGAGCAGCTCCCGCGCCGTTGCCGTTCGTCGTCGCATATCCCGGTGGGAGGCATTCAATCACGGAGGAATGGCCGCTTCTCTCGGCGAAAAATACCCGTCACCGAGGGCAACACCGCAATTACAGGACACAAATATTGAACGCGGCGATCCCATATGCGACATCACATCAGCAAGCCGCCATGTTGAAATGACTACGAAGTCGCGTTCAAGATAGGTCCAACCCAGTCTTGAAATTTGGGCACTTCAAGTTCGCTTCAAGCTCCGTTCAAGATCGGTTCAAGTTAAGGTGCGTTTATGAAGCGCGCTTGCTCGTCGCAAGACGGACTTGAGCAAGTTGAAGCTCGACTTCAGAGCAAGTCACATCTATGAATTCGGGGGTCAGTTTAGTTTCGGTTTTGAAAGACGACCAAAATTGCTCTTTTGGCGCAAGCTTGGCGCAGATTACCGATATTTTGGCAAAATGTAGTAGGATGTAGCAGGGTTAGTCCCTTGGCGCAGTTTGGCGCAATTGGCGCAGCAATCACATCACTGCATACAATTGGACAACTTGCTAACTCAGAACAGCATCCTCCCGATGATGCCGTACAAAGGTTCTGTCACACGCACCAACCGAGGGGATTGCTGCAAGTCCATCCACCCTCAACTTTCAGTCACCTTTGAGACTGAAGAACTGCTGTATGAGGCCCGTCCAGCCACTGTGCACACAAAGAGAAACACGGGAAATAACACTCAGTGACGAACAAAGTCTCTGGGCGGAAAGCCCTCCATGACAAATGAGCACTGTTGGGTTACGTCAACGGCGTAATACACAGGTTCTGCTTCTTGGATGCCTTCACCGCTGCGGTGGGTGGTCGTAGCTAGTCGTAGCAGATAGTGTCACGTTTGTTGCTCGTACCAAAGCACCAAAGCCGTGTAGTATTCTTGTTGCCGAAGTTCATAAGCCTACGTTCCCGGTCTACACACACTACACAAAGCCAGCCACGAGCAAAGCTAGCTAACCCCGTTTCTGCTTCGGCGACAAGCCGCCAGGGCGGTGACACCGCCGCTGAAACTTCTGCCTCGGCTCTTCAAACCAGGGCCCCTCAGTGCACAAGCATGACACTTGCTAGGCTGCTCTGCCTGTACCAAGTGACACGCGCCCGCATGTTCCCTCTCATAATTCTTCTGACTGTACGTGCCCCGTATTGTACACGGCCATACTGTGCACATGGCGAAAGTTCCCTTTTGAAAGTGCTCCACGGTCGGCTTACAATGCTGCGAACACATAGCACATGACTACTATAGGTGACGACACTTGGGACACTTGCCATCCGTCGTTGTGGAGCAAAGTCGCTTTCTCAGTCGTCCTCACAAGGGGCAAGGAAAGGCAGGCACTGCATAAAAAATCAATACATATTATAACACTGGCTGTGGCAAACTAGTTTCAAAGATGATACAGTCATGTCTTCTTAATATGGACACCTCCATACTATAAAAAGATTTTTTTTCTATAATGTAAGGTGTTTATATGAGAAAATTAAATTCAAAACAAAAATTGGATAACAAGCATAACCAAACAAACAGTTTATTCAGCTAAAAGATAATGAGATGTGAGTTTGCTCTATCGCTTTAGGGCCGTTTAACATGTAGCACTACTGTCGTTTACAAGAACAGATACCCAGGCTGTAAAGTGATGATCGGCTGAATAGCAAAAGATGTTGCACTGTATGCACAAGCCGGATGTAATTGACACTTAGCTGCCGGCAGTTAGGATCCTATAATCTTATGATCGCAGACGGGAATTACATCTGGTGCCTACGGATGGAATAATGTCTCGCTTCGTAATAGAAAAAGCACAAAAAAAAACACAGGATGGAGAAACCGGGTGTCACAAATTCAGGCTTCTCTTCATTTCTTTAAATACTTTTATGATCTTTTTTTTGGACCACTTTAAGTGTTGGTACGGTCAAAAAGGGGGAGTGTGGTGCCACTTTTAATCTCAGTTCGTCCCGTCGTAGTTCCTTTCCAAGTCCCCAACGAATTTGCTCGTTTGCGGAATGGGTTTTTGTTAACGGGCGACGTAGATCATCCCAGGTCACAGTTTGTGGCTTTGACCTCGCGGACGGAGGGGTGCGTATGCTGGCTCGCGTATGGTGCCGATTTGACATGCAGGGGCGCCGCCGGGATACAAAGATGTTTACGCTGGCTAGCGCGCTTTTTGAAGGCGGCGGCTTTGCTCAGTCTGCCGCCTGTCGTGTTCTATGTATCGGCGATAATTGATGTTTTTGGACTCGTACGGGGGAATGGATGGGCACATATGTTTGGTTGACTGAAAAATGTAATAGGTTTTGCCATTTGGGTCGTTGCTGTGTAGCTTTGTTTTTCTTGAAAGTTGATTGACCCGAAAGGCGAGGAAACGGGAGGTTGGTCGGTAGACGAGCCTATAAAAGGGGGTTCGGGAACAAAGAAGGTAGTCCAACCCCAGAGCTGGCCGGGTCGCTACTCAACGCGGTTACTCCCTGCAGATGAGTCTTGGAACGTGTAATTTTTGGCTTCTGCCCTGCCTGTCGGACAAGTGCTTGAGTTTGTTGTGCTGAAGCGTGTGTGGCTGTGTGGTGCGCGGTGTCGACCTCATCAAGCCTCTAATTGGACCGCTGGACTTCGAGACGCCGTTCTTCGGCCGACAACTCCAGACTACGGACTGCTCTGGACTCGGCACCTACCGGAAAGCTAAGCCTGGTTTTCTAGGACTTGTCTACTGCATTCTCTGGCTCTGAAGTACGAATTGTTGAATGTTGGGAAGATTTTTACACAGTGCTACTTTCTGTCGCGACTGTTTTGGGGGATTATCCCATGTGTGTAGCGGTAACGTTCGAGCTCCATCTCGGTTTGCTCTCGTTGTTAGTGTCGGGTTTTCGTCACTGTTTTGTTGGCTTATTCCGGTTTTAGGAGCGTCGAGTCTTTTTAGTATTAGTTTCTGGCTCGCAGGGCTCCATAGCTTTGAGCTGGAGTGTGGTTTGTGTTGAGTGCTCTATTGCCGTGTACAGCTTAGTTCTTCACTTTATTAAATCTAATCTTTTGTTTGCTTATCCTCCCTGTGTCATCATCTTTCTCTACTGATTATACACCAGGCGTGGACCTAGCGCTAGTCAATGGTCGAACTTAGCTCTCTTGTTCTTTTCCCGTAATTTCTTGTTTATTCTCAGAGTGGATCATTGAATTATTTTTATTAATTTGAACCCCACTCCGTGACACCGAAACAGATGGGAAAGCACCACAACGTATTAAACTCGTCGAACATTAAATGTTCTTGAATTATACCTCACCCATGCTTGCTACGTGATGAAGCCCAAAGGTTAGTTCAATGCCAATCAATATTAAATGTCTTTAGATGGGCACCTGCTGCCCGATCATGGCGTTTATTGCAAAGCACTGTTCACACATTTGCGAGTCCTGCAGTGCCTTGTGGAATGGTGGGCGATACTTGCCGTTCCGCAAGGCACTGCAAGACAGATCAGGCTCAACTTTTGAATGTCGACGTGCTTACGGAATGCTGCAGCAAACCAATCATTCGCCGAGGGAAAAAGAAAGGAAGCTGCATGCCTCCGTGTGCTCATTGCCAGTGTTTTCTACTCTGCTATGTACCCTGCTTGTGTGCTGTGATTTGCAAGCCAGCGCGGGATATATTTCCTTTATTTGTTTGTCTGTTCAGCTGTGCGAGGTTGTGATTGAAACAACCAAGAAGTATAGACCGCCATTCTTTTCATCAAGCTAAGGCTTCGCTCATCCGAACCGGGACGATGACTGCTGTTGTTTACACGATTTTCGACAGCTATGTGGAGTGGCTTTGTGTTTAAAATTGCAATCCTAAGTGCAAAAAGCAGTTACCGCAGACTATATTGTTAAAGGTTGATTTCAACTGGCAGGCTCTGGCTACAACCACCTTAATATTCATTCAACATTGTTTGCATTTCTACTTACCCGTGATCGCTTCATTTGCCAAACACGTTAGTGGCCGGTCACCTTACCAATGAAACTAATGTGCTGGTGTCTCCGGCGAAGAATTCCCTCAGGGCTACATGCAATGCACAACCCAGTTTGTAGCCCGTTGTGACTGAAAGCTTTCACACTGGGGAAACGTTGTTGTCACAAACGCAGTCAAAGAATGCGATAGGATTGAGGGAACAGGGGGATTGTCCAAGTTGACTGACTGCATGAGCATATGTTTCTATCGCCACCGTGTTTCCTCCACGCAGGCGACGGAGAAAACGATATAGAGACTCCTCGCGCTTGCCAATGCCAAGTTTCTCTAAAACGTCGAAATACGAGACACCCAGCAGCGAAGTGTCGATATTGCCGGAGAGAGCGGCGGGACAACGATCAGCGCAGGGTCGCGGCTTCGCCACTCTTATGCGACGGTGTCTTCGGTTTCCGCTCTCTGCAGCTTCCACCGGGACGCTAGCCGTGCCTAATTGTGCTAGCTTTGAGCACCACAGTTCATAGGGTTCACAGCGCCCGAGCGAAAGCTCGCGCAAAAGAACCGGCGAGCAGTCGAGTCGTTTCCAATCGACGGGGTGGCTAAACGCCGGTTGTGTGAATCGGGCTTAACGCCTGAGCCGGCTTGCTCAAAGCAAATCTAACGTTCTTGAATGTCATGTAATAAAAATCTGAGACGTGCTACATTCTATACAAACTTGATAAAAATAATCAAACACTCACCTTCGGCTGCTACGTCCGCCGTACCGCTTCAAGGCAGAAGCAACATGGCGCTCGACGTTTTGGGGTGTTGGGCTGGGGTGTTTTCAGTGTTGCTTACACGCCTAGTCGTGTAAACCGAAATCGAAACACCAATTTTTACTACCCCAAGTAATTTTTTGACGATTTATCACTAGCAGAGCGTGTAAAAATATGCTAACGAGTGAAAATGGGGTGTAAACAGGCGAAATATTACATTTTCGCTAACAGTGTACTGTCTCGCAGTTGGACAAGCTGCAGGTAGCGTCTTGACCTTTCGCCGCTTCGTCAGCTACGTGCCACACCGTCCTCGAGCTGGCCGCCCGATCCATACCCGGTGCCGTCCTCGTTTTCCTTCCCCTCGACTCCCGCGGGCCCATGCTCGGCCCTTTTGTGGCCGCGATCTCTGCAAAATTTACAAAAAAAAAAAAAGGAAAAAAGTTGATATAAGATTTGACGCTAGACATTGATATTTGATTTAAATGTCACATTCGACATGAACTCGTCGGGACGTAGAAAAATCGACTCTTAGATTGTTAATTCCGACGTTTGTCCTTTTTTATTGAAAAACTTAATTCACAAAGTGCATTAATAATCGGTCATTCTCTGTTTTGCTTACAAATATTAAGGTTCAAGTTTATCGCGCTTTATATTGCTCCCAAATTCACTGTTGCCCTTGGATATTGGAGCCCATGTCTAAAAGTAATTAAATGATATTAATGATCTGTCAAAACAAACTCATGCGTTTCGCTGTAAGTGTTTCTGACAATATTCATACCGAACCCATATTTTGTGGTCACAATGTCATGATAATGTTTTGTGTTCTTTTTTAATTTCAAGTGCGGAGTTTTTTTTTTTTTTTTAATCGGATCTTTCATACGGGACCAAATGCAAACCTGCCATAAATATCTCCTTCAAGGAAGTCTGCTACATTCCTATCTTCCGCAGCAATTGTGCGCCTCAATTCCTTACTCAGAGCCTACCTATACTGCTTAACGACTTACAAACCGCATTGATATTCTCTGTTTAACCAGAAAATAATTTGCGCTTATGTTGTTAAGGTCAATAGTGCGGTTGCATTTACATTATTGTGCTATGCCCTGTAGGTGCAGAGGCACCGGACCCAGTCAAGCTTTCCACTCGACGACTTTTGTGCGGTGTCGTCAGTAGACGTTTGCTGTTAAAATAAAGTTAGAGTTTAATGCACGAACTTGACGTTTTTTTCTCCTGTCAGCGTTAGGCTTCCATCTCTTCTCAGCCCTCGATCTAAGCCCATTGTTCTCTGCTCTGTGTGACATGTTTCAATTTACTTTCACTGGCAGTACTCGTTGAAAACATGAAAGTCTATCCAGCGATTCTCAGTGAACGAAGTTCCACGGAGAAAATATTATTGAAGATTTGGGAGGACCTTGTGCTAAACCTTGAGAGGAGTTTCGTTTTCTCGAGCACTTTCCAGTTCATAACACATACTGGCAAGTCTAAAATCATCCACCAGGTGAGTAGAGTTGCTATTTTAATTTGGTAATCAGGTAAGGGTATAATGACGCGTACTCTGTTTACTCTTACATAAGTTTCGCGTTCTACGCGGAATATTTGAAGTACGAAAGGATTCTGAGCTCTGTTCGCCGTCCCGTGCTTCACACAATACCTTCATGCCTCGGAAGAAACTTTTCATTTTGAGGCAATCATTCGAGAATCGACAATCAAAATACTGCGTCAATCAGAGAGACGAGTAGTATAAGTGGTACAATGATCACATGGTCTTCTGTGCGAAGTTCTTTGGAACACTTGATGATGTCTGGGCAGGGGTGGATGGTATGCGGAGGGCAAGTTCGTCTGCTCCTTGCGCAGGGGGTAGCGATGACGTCATAACGCCGAGGCCTGATTGGCTTATCGCGACCCCCTATCTGAGCGTCGTCTGCTCCTTTGCAACGTCGTCTGCTCGCAACGTCGTCTGCGTCTGTCTTACATTTCCTGTGACTTTCGAAAGTGCAGAGGGTTCACAAAATGATCTTACGCCAAAATATGCGTAAGACAAAACCTGAGAACAAATTCGTATTCACGAAACGAAATTTTCGTAAGTTTTGCGCAGGTTACGACGAAATCGTACAACAGCTGCGAAGCTGTCTTACGCACTTCTTACGATCAAATCAGCATGGCCGACAGCGTCGCGGTCGCGATGACCAACGGACGTTTAATTTTCTACGTGCGCTTCTCACACGTTCCGACTTCGAGCAGCAAAAACAAAAGTAAAAAGTACTTGAAACAGACAACGACGAACAAGAACGCTGGATCCACAAACAGCCGGGAAAAGCTCCAACGCCCACAATTCCACCGACAACGACCAAGCGAGCACCGCATATAGGCCTAGCAGGCACTCCGACTCGGCGACCGTCCGTCCGCGATCGGCTGTTGTGCTGAATAGAATACGCCCGCGCGACCTTTGTGAACCCTTCCCGTCTTATACTTTGATCGCTGACCTCAATTTTAGATTAAGAGGTCAATCTCTTCCTGTTGTCATCTCCTTGTTTTCCGAGGCAACAGTGGCTCTCGCCGGTAGAAAAGCGGTGAATCTCCGAAAGACGCAGGAAAGGTAAAGCAGCCATCGCTTTGACTTGAAGACGTAAAGCAGACGACGTAAACTGCGCCAACCCGCCGACGCCGTTAAAGCGTGAGGAGTCTCGCCGCACATGAGGGAGGGAACTTGCGGACACTAACCACCCTCACTCTCGGTTCTTAGCAAACGAACCTCGGCGCCTCGGGACACCTCGCCAGTGAGTCCTTTGACTTCTCTCCTTGATGCGCGTCTGCTAGTTGTTAGACAAAAACAACGTACTGCTCGAGTTATTTCGTCTGCCCTCTCTGAAAGGCGAAGTCGAGCTCGCTCGTAACTTCCCAAAGTCGCAGGAAAGGTAAGACAGACGCAGACGATGTTGCGAGCAGACGAGGTTGCAAAGGAGCAGACAACGCTCAGATAGGGGGTCGCGATCAGCCAATCAGGGCTCGGGTTTCTGACGTCACCGCTACTTCCTTTCTCATGTGCAGAAGACGAAAATGAGCCCACTTGCAAGGCGTATAAGAAACCAGGGATCCTGGGTGCAATCACCACCCCTGCCTATTCTGATCTAGATAAGTATCGTATCGGCGTGCGGTCGTGTTTTACTACCTCTCGGTTTAGGTTAAAGACCCCCACGTTGGCTGTCGTACTGCGCTAGCTAAATTCCTTACCTACAGCATGAACCAGCATCGCCATACCTCAAGGCAGTTCAGCCTTGCTTTTTCTAAACACAAAGGTCTAATTTAGTTACTTGGATCCGGATAATATCTCAATATTTGTTTTCATCAACGCCTTGTTAGTCGAGACGCTCGTTAAACACCACGTATTACACGTCACACAGTAAAACGTGTCCCTGTGCCCACTTTTGAAGGGGGTGTGCGTCTAGTAAATGACATCGGAAGTAATGCAACATGACCGGAAGAACCCGAACTACGCAAGGTACATGAACATAGCGTTTAGCAAATCCTTTTACCTGCGTTGACTGTGGTTCCATTGTTTTGGTCTTCTATCAGCTCTATTTGCCGCAATCTTAGTAACTGGTTTCCGAATATCACGGGGTAGTAGGCACTTGAGGGGTTTCGCTTTTGATGTTACACTTATACTGAAACGAATCAGTCGAAGTTAGCATTCACGAAAATGAATGCTTATCAGAGTGTAAAAAACAGTTTTCCCTGTAATGTTAGCGACTAGGGATTTATTGTAGCAATCCCTAATATAGTTGTAAATGATGATAATAGAATTAAATGGTAATATGATTGCTCTTTTTTGTTCTTGAAATGTTTGCGTTTTACAAAAATATTATTTTCTTCATTCACATCATTCAGATGAATGCATCAGATATTGAAGGAAAACTGTATCATGACAAAGAGAAAGACGCTGCTATCATGATAACTGATGATGAGGATGGGCTTCGTGTCGTAAGTTGGTGTCAAATATCTTGATATCCTTGTTAAGTCGGTTACACAAGAAAACCATTTTATAAGTATATTTCTCACTCTTACACCTGTTATCTTGTTTTGAAATATTTACTAGGCAAAATAATACTATTTTCACATTTGCACTGCTAGGATAGGCATACGTATTCCTAGCATTCACATTCAAAAGGGTGGTTATAGTAACACCCGTATTATTATTTGAGAAGACAGTTATTGTGCAGGTGAGTTTTATTCCTAGCGTTCAGGTTCAAAATAATGTTAATACATATTAATATTCTTGAATGATATTGACAAGGCGTTCAATTAAAGGGACCATGAAATGATCTTACTTTTGTCAAATAACTTTTACATTAAACCTTGATTGTCCATTGAACGCCGAATAAAATCATTTTCGTTTCGGTTTATAATTTCTACACGAAAAATTATTTAAATATCGAGTTTTTCTTCATTTCCAACTCACCGCAAAACAAGCCGCGGCGTAATTTTGACGGTCGTGACGCACTATGCCACCGGGCAGTAGGAGAATGGGAGCGTTAGCGGCGAGCTGGCGGCGTGCCGGTAGGTTTTACCACAGAGTTTTACTGCGTTGATGGCGCCGATGCCACCGACATATTTTCTGAATAGGCGCCTCTCATCACCGCGATAGCCATGGACAGATCGCAGCTGAGCAAAATTCAATTAGATATGTTGCGCTACAGCGACCGCATGGGACTGGTCCCATACGCCGGTAGGAAGCGCAGCAGGTCGTCAGCACGACAGCCGCTCGTCCGCCGCCGTCAGCCGTTTCCGCGGTATTACTTAAAAGAAGGGGACACGCTGTTACTCACTGACGTATGAGAAAATGCACATATTTTTCTATGGGCTCAAGTTTTATTAACTTTTTTTAAATTTTTTTTAGGATAGGCTCGCAAGGCAGAGTGGATAAAGAAGAAAAAGGAAAAGATGCAGTACGCCGTTTTGGACGATCACGACTTTACTGGCAGTACAAATCTCGCCATTCGCCTTTTCGACGATTGGAAACGACGATGTGATCTTAGCAGAGATATAGCGACTTACAAGTATGATTTCGTGATCGCATAGAGGTTGCGATCGTTCAGGAATGCTAACACTAATCACATTTCTCGGGTGATGAAGACGCGTCACAATTTGAATCCTTCATACACGCCTTTAAATACAGTACGCATCAGTAATATCTTGAACTTGAGCAAACGCATGGAATGCGCAAAAGGAGAAATCCGGGCGATGTTGGAGGAGACAAATGCTAAGAAAGCAATACTGTAATCGAAGTAAACAAAGACGACGGCATGAGCGTTTCTGCTCTCTTGAGGGTGCCGCCACAACATCGCCGCGCTAGTAAATGAATCTTCCCTTCTAGGACGTGCTGGGTTATCATCGCAAAACGCGACGACAATTCACTCAATGTTAGCGCTCTACGCGGAACGATGAGCTTCCACCACGCCGACCACGTCAACGATCAACACCGACGCCATGTTTTTTCAGCAGAGAGTAGGAATCGCCAAACAGCGCAGACGCTGTCTTATCTTTCTCTTGTTTCGTTTACCACACGATAAATGTTGCATAGCTCCGAGCATTATAAAATTCGGCAATTTCCGACACATCGCTAATTAGTCAACAAAATGTGGATAAGAATATTTTTAACAAAGCTTTTAAGAAACATTCGCCCGCTATTTATTGTTTATGATCGCGGTGCTGGTAAAGTAGGCTCTCATCCAATAGGCCACGTGGGTTTGGCTGAGGTGCCGTGGCACCGCGGATGCATCGCAGTGAAAAGGCAGAGATCTTTCGAAGGAAAGAAGGTGTAAAAGAGTCCGGTTTTCTCTTAAAAACTATATAGCGAAAAAAAAAATTGTTTGCTTTTTATTTTTTGTGTTTTGGTTTTCTTTTCACACCTTCTACGACGTGCGGTGGATGATTCGATTTCAAAATCGTTTCATGGTCCATTTAACATCTTGTGAATTCTATTAACACTATGCTAATAAATCTGAGTGTAATTAACTATACTGTTCCTGTAGATGCACATTTAATTCGAGGGAAGCTATATTTTATTGGCTGAAGTTTTGGAAATTTCAACGGGATAAGAATTTGATAAGAACTTATTCGGGTTGGGTATACCGAGAGAAAACGAGTGCAGTTGTTGAAACACTGGTACAAAGTTGCAGCGCAAATAGAGATTAAAACTATAAGCATGGCCCTTGTGAAGTAGATCACCGACATGTTTTCTTGAGGAATGTTTGCTTTCCATTAGACAATTACTTGATGGGCATGCAAAACACTGTAATGTACCCCAGAATCGGGCTGAAGACATAAAAAATAACAAGAAAACCGTCTTGACATAACAAAAGGAACAGTTTAATTATGCATTTCGCATCCCCATGTGCGAGGGACCGTCAGTAAAGGAAAGAGCGAAGCTCTTTGCTCCTTTTTTTTTTTTGTGGTTGACAATGTCTCACGTATGTGAAAGCAATAATAATTAAAAAAAAAAAAACTGCTTGACATAACAAGAAAATAACATAAGTAAGCGTTTCACTTCACGCAAGTGACGCGAATCGTTTTTTGTTTCTTTTTTTATGTCAAGATATTTTCTTATCATACTTTTACCGCTAGAGTCTTCAGAGCTGCACAATTCATACTGATAGGAACGTTTTGTTTTGAGTGGATGACGTATGTTAATTGCCTAGGAAGGGGTATTGGGCGACACCTTGCGGATAAGACCATCATCTGTCTCCGAGCGGAATGCAGATGGACACATAGCCCATGAAATATTCCATGTTTCATTGCGACATCCGGGAGGTAAATATTTCCAGCACCTTCCCGCGCCCTGTTACATCTACAGAAAAGATACACCTTGCTCTGTCTTTTTTGCCTTGTGCTGTCTTGCTTCTTCTTGGTCCTTGTTTTTTTTCGGCACATTTATATTTTTTAAACGTGCACTCATTTGAAACTTCTTTCTTTTTTTTATTGGAGGAAAATCCTAAATAAATTTACGCCGAATATTACCTGAATCAAGTTGTTGAATGGAATGGGCACAAACATTTTTATACAGGGTGTTTTTTAAGGCTTTACAGATTTTTTAAAAAGATCAGTGAAAACTACACTAACGCTGTCTGTGCAAGCGAATTATCCCCCTATATTATGACCAGTGGGACATAATATAGGGGGTTAACCGTCAAGATTAGTCGGTTAATAAACTAAATTTGTTAAGGATTTTTAAAAAATTTTTAAAGTTAAAGTCTTATAGTGTAAAAGCCATTTATATAAGAATATTATTGTGTCCAATAAACAGATATAAATCATACAAGATACATAAGAACATATAAAAACACATAAAAACTATATAGGAA
The DNA here is from genome assembly GCF_016920785.2 of Ixodes scapularis. Lineage (NCBI taxonomy): Eukaryota > Metazoa > Arthropoda > Arachnida > Ixodida > Ixodidae > Ixodes > Ixodes scapularis. The sequence continues at coordinate 121,145,764 of NW_024609879.1, read as the reverse complement.
CATACAAGAATCATATAAAAAACTTATTTGAAATTTCTCACAAGTTGTTATATGGTTATTATATGTTCTTCTATATATTGGATGATTCATATGTGTTGGACATTGAAATTTCTCATACAAATTAGATATTTCAATAGGGGTATGCTTCGAATAAGAGACTTGCTGAGCGTGAACTAAAACCACTAAATAAGTAAATGTTTGAAAAGTGGGTGCGTGGGCCGGCCGGTGGTGCAAGTCGTGCAACAGGCCCCAGGCTAGTGGTGCGAAAACGCCCCGGCGAGGTTGTTCAGCCTCTTATCGGTCGTGGTTTTGCACCGGCAGCATAGCGCACAATGTTTGCACTGCTTAAGTCATAAATAAACTGTCATAATATTTCTAGTGATATTAGTATTATCTGGGCTGTCCCAGCTCGGACATTTTTAAGCTGTCTTTTACGGTGATGACCAGATCTGGTCAGAGTTAGCCCACACGTCGAAATCCGTATTCTTCGTTGGATTTCTACGTTGTTCGTTCCAAATCTGTTCAGCTGGCATAGAAAATACTAGTCCCTTTGCCGATGTGAGGCCCCAACTGGGGTATAAAACGTGGCTAGTCACCACAAGACTGAATTAATAAATTTCGAAAAAGTGGCGCTGTGTCGATTCTGCCATGTGCATCGTATAGTTTTTTCTGTTTATTTTTTTATTTTTAGCTCCTTCCGTTTGCACTTCGTTGCTAAAAATATCTTTAAATTTCTGCCTTTCTCGAAACAATTTTAGTGACCCTCCTTGCGTTTTCATGTTTAGGATACGACGCAGTTGAAACCCGAGATGCCAGCACTTCCCGGAATAGGTCCATCACAACTCAGCCAAAATCTCGCTCCGGTAAGACCAATATTGCCAAGCACAAACGATGGAAGGTTCCATCGTAAACGTCGCTGCCAACTGTTTTGTTTTGTTCGCTCAATCGTCTCATACAGGCCCAGAGCACGATACAGAAGCGAGTGGGAAATTTCAACGCAGGATACGGGAACTTTGTGAAAAAAATTTCAGTAGCTTGATCACGCTTGAAGGCCGGGGAGCAGAGAATGTTTGTGATTGAGCTGGGATTATGCAAGGCGTGTATGGGATATCACGATGTTGAGGTCGCACGATGCCATGGTGTCGCGGAACATCACGTGACATCCTGGCGTCAATATATCACGTGATGTCTGATACTCGGACATCAAAGAATCATGTCATATCACGTGACATCTTGGTGTCATAGAGTAATGTGACATCGTGACGCCACAGGCTCACGTGACTTCGTGATCCTTCATGACGATTCTTCCTGATGGTTCTTCGTGACCGTTTTGGGTGACGGTTCTTCATGGCTGTGTTTTGCGACGGTTTCTTGTGAAGGGTTTCTCTTAGGATTCCGCGATAAAACAATTGTGTGGTAAAAAGCATCTGAAACAATAACAAAAACAGCACAATGCGGATTTCTATGGCAGTAGTCTTGTACGCACTGTTTGTATCTTTGAAGAATGAATACACAAAACCAATCGTCTACGTCATTTCATCTAATCGCGCTGTTCTGAAAGCAGACGTGTCGGCCATGGTGGCGATCGAGGATGGGCGTGGCTCGGTATATTTGCGCTCTTTGCATTTCGATTCGTTCCTTGTTGTTCTTATCTTCGATTGTCGGAATCTCTTTGGATACCGAGCGATAAGGAATTCCCGCGACTCGCCGCACCCGGTGTTTTAAATGAATAAAAACAAAACGTTGTTTGTGCGTCAGTGAAGTACACCTATAAGCCTCTGCCAGCTTAAGGAACTAGAAATCACAGTCTTGCAAGAATTGAAAAGGTCCCCTGGGGGTGTTACAGGCGTTACGTTATAGTTACTTATCACAAGTTCGCCTGCACAGACACAATTTTTGGCTTATAATGGTCCAGCTTCGTGATTCGTTCTTCGGCGTTCTTATGGACTAATAGCTTATTCTTAATGGATACGGAATGATATGATGCTTGGGATTATCCCCGCCCTGCATTTCTAAGGTTGTATGGATGGATGCTAATGGCTCTACCCTTTATAATGGGTGGTAGCTTGCGCCACCTGTTCTAGAAGTCAGTGACTCTACGTTTCCACAGTAGTCTTTAACGGCTCCAAAACGAGCTCACATTTGCAGCGCTAGCTATTAGTGGGACACTTTGCGGTTTCACGCCATTGGCCGTGCTCCATATCGAAGCAAGTCTTTTTCGGCACTCCTCCAAAACATTCCACGGGCCGCTGATAACAAGGTTAACAAGCAAGCGAGATAACATGCATGGGCGTGCATGGTAGCAAGATAAGATGGATGGTCCGTAAAACAGTCCCCGAGGGAAAATCTGGCATCGCACTGGGTTAGGTGCACGTGTGACCCAGAATTAGCACAAACAACTATAATTCTCTGGAAATACGGGGATAAAACCGCCTAAGAATTTTACGATACATTCTACATCAGAAAGCAAGGAGAAAGCAATAGCCATAATGCCCCGTCAGTGCACCTGGCAGATGCAGTTTTATTTTGTAAACGAATATCCAAACATATGATATTAATAGTGTATATTTCTTTCAATAAACCTTCATATGAGAGTGTACTTCGTCTTGTCTATTCCCTTGTCCCTATTTATGAGGCACTTTTCGTTCAGAACGTGCGATTATTTGTACCGAAGTGACGTACGAAAACACGCTCCCCTCTTACGCAGACAACAGCTGAAATACTCTCTACCTAATACACAATCATTGGTTACCAAACTTTGGGAATTTTAGACTGGTGTGTTGCTCGGTTTAATACGAAACGCCTATGCGGACTCCATAGCGCGCGCTCGCACCTTTACCCTTCATTCAGTCCATCTGCTCCGAAACGACACCTTAGCGTCTGCGACGTGATACCTGAGCTGTCGCTGTTTCCCCTTATGGGTAACGTGTTTACAATTTTCTAGTAGCCGATTACAATGATAATTAATGACAGTGAGCTAGTCGCCTATATATCTCACTCTTAACAGGTAACTTCAGAAGTGCAAACAACGAGGTGAACTCTATTGACAATTCTCATCCTGTTTCTATTTTTCTCCTCCTTGAATTAGATATCTACGCCACAGTTTCTCCAGAAGTCCATGTTATAATCGATAGTGCTCACACCAAAAACTTCAAAGTCAAGACCAAAATCATGGAGTATATGGCCATCTTCATTGCTTGCGTGAGTATGTCCTACTCCTAATAAAATTTCCGTTATAAAAAAAAAGTTTACCTTCATTGGTTTGCATAAAACTGATCATTACAATTTCAATCAACGCTATCAAGATTTTTATACCTACTATTTGTTGTCGGAGTGAAGCGCGAGTCTCGGGTTTTAAATCTTGTTCGCGTCTAGAGCGGCCACTTGAGTGAAGTTTGACCACCTAAAGTTTAAATCCTGCCGTGCAATCCTGCCGCAATCCCGCTCCCCGGGGCCAAAGCACGCAACTAAAGTGCGCCACCACAGGTTCGTCGCATTACAGAAGTGAACTCAATATTCGAAGCTTATTTTCGCTATGTTACTTTAACAGCACAGCGCTTCGTTCCGCCGGCGAAAGCCACACATCGTTGTTTGATGATGGGTGTACTGGGCGGTGGGTGTACCGAGGCGACCTACACTCCAGGGTTGCGGAATGGGCACCCCCATTCCATTCCAATTCCATTCCGGGGAATTAGAGTTTTCGATAATTCCACTCCCTTCAACTCCTAGGAATGGCGACACTGGGCCCCTTCCCACTCCTGGAATGGCTAAATCGTTCCATTCGATTCCTCTAATTCCTAAACGTTAAAAACGCCACTTGACAGCTGCATTACGTTGCAGGGTTGGGCAGAACTATTAAAAATGTATTTGGAAATACAAATACTGGGATAGATGAAAATAGTTGCTAAGATACTGATACTCAAGGCTCAAATATATCTGTAAAAATGTATCGCAATTCGTATCGAAAATACATTTTAAAAAAGAGGCAAAAATTCTTTGGAAATACAAATACAAGAATACATTTTAGGGAGGGCAGAAATATAAATACTGATAATGCAATACAGTTTTCAAATTTCTTTGACACGCCAACTGCGATGAGGCTTTAAGTTTGAAGTAAAAGCTTTTGTTTTTGTCCCAAAATGATTTCTTTGCAGGCTTGACACTTTGCCTAAAATGTAGTGGTTCCGGACGAAGAGTCCACAATGGGTTTAAAAAAACGTTCCATGAAGGACTGACCGCGGTCCCTTCCCTGGCATCCTGTCTGTCTGACCAGTGATGCGAAAAGACTTCGACCTCTAAATAAATTCCTTCAAAACATCATCACTTCCCTGTCCAATAAGGGCGCCCCTGTCAGGACTGATCACATGACGTCACATTGGGACGAACTAGTATTCTTGAATCTGTAGGTGTTGCCTTGAACATGAAACTTTACCCATGCTGCTGTATGAAAGGACAATACGTACTTTCGTGGTAGGTGGCCTCGTTGAAGACCATGCGGGCAGTTGCATTTGGAATTTTCGAGAAAAGTGGACCACCTGAAGCATTCTGAAGCACATGTCTTATCTTCTGTTACGGTTGAAAAATCGATACGGTGGCATTCCTGCTGTGACGGTCCTTCTTGCCGACTCTCCGCCTCCAACGCATGAATGGCAGTCTTCAAGTTTCGACTCGCATCATTCAAAGAGAGACCTCGTGGATTGCGACCTGAGATGGCCGGCTCAGGTGCGAGCTCTCCGAGAAACAGCGTGCTCGAGACGAGTCGCAGGAGTATGAAGTCTGGGTCGGCACAGCGAGGCCACGTCTGGCCTCCTTCCTGGGTATCGGATCACCAGAGCAGCGGGTCACGTTCACGTCGGCTGATGACATACCCTAGAGCCGTGCAATATCACAGGCGCAGACGCATTCGGATATGTATTGAACTTCACTGGTGAAAGGCGCCACCACCCCCCACTCCCTTCCCCCTCTGTTTTTTTGCTTTGATGCTTGTTTTTTGTATTGCATTTTTTGTTTTTTGCGTATAAGTCTGTTAGAGCCTTACGTGGGTTCGCAGTATCCCGCTCATTTCATTTCTGAACGACTCCCTGGGTGGCTCGGTATAGCTGAACGTAATAAATAAATAAATAAATAAATAAAGTAAGTATAAAGAACCTATCCCATTCCATTCCCATTCCATTCCTGGCAAAAGGCATTCAATTTAATTCCCATTCCATTCCCATTCCATTCCGGGGACGCGAAAATGCGGAATGATTCCGGAATCATTCCAACTCCGAAGTGGCAACTCCGCAACACTGCTACACTCTAAGAAAAAAGGGGAGCGTCACTTTCTCCCTCAGGGGAGCAAAAACGCTGACACAACCATTGCCCCAGGAGTAACTTTTGCACCCTTGCATTTAGGCCCCGGGGACTAAATGTTGCGCCCTTACCTAATTCATTACTAAATTGCGCCCTTACACACCTAGGTGGCGCTAGTCAACGTCAAATTCAAAATTGGTAAAAAAAATATGCTATCGCTGATTTAGGTTTTTTTCACACTCATTACATTGACATATGCACAACGCTTATTTCACATTTGTACACGTATCATACATTTTAGCATAGACAATGAATTAGAACACAGATGAAACAGGCACAACACACATACAATGAATGACACACTCATTCAATCTTTTCTTTTTCTTCATTTATACTCATTTCATCGCCAACCCCAAGAGCTACCCATGCGCCTTTTATACTGATCAAATGAAAGAAGTCGTTTCGTCAGTGACCCTCACAACCGTGAGCGATGTTACGAATGTGGTGCTGTTTCCGCACCAATATTGTTCTCCACAATTGTTGCTAAACTTTCCAAGGAGTGTATCTCTTACTAAGAAGTAACGGTACACACAGTAATTATTTGTGACAGCCTATAAAACAGCGTCCTAATGTTCTCGCTTCCCCGCATAGACTGGCCCACTTTGCGCATGCGCGTCTCCGTGGTAATCGCATCGCCTCTTGCGAAAAACAAAACAGAACAAAAACACAGGTTTTATAGAATACAAAAAGAAAAGAAGACAGAATTAACCTTTCTTTTTGTCTTTGGAAACGTTTTTAAAACGTTCTACGCGGCTATTTTCATCCCAGTTAAACCAAAAGCAAAATATAGACGCTTTCAAAGCACGTTTCGAAGCATGCAAAGGGAAGGACGCCAGGACAACGGTCAAAAGCCGCATGGCCAGTGCATAAACAATGGTGACGCTCGAGTCAGCGCTGGCTTCCACGACGTGCTGGAGCAGAGGCTACGATCGTTATAAAGTGAACTCCAACCCTTAAACATGGCCCCTCCTGCAATTTTCGATGCTACGATTGCCTGGGGATATCTCCCCCGGCGTTCCAAAACAGTAAGTGCGTCGCTAACGCAGGCCATCGGCGATGCAGCAGACGCCGCCATCTTGCCCTCGCGTCTTTTTCTCCCGCACCGTTGTTCCCGCGCGCCTCTCGCTGCTTTTGATCCCGCCCTTTTGCTCCTGCGGCTGCTTTTGCCCCCCTCGCCCCTCTGTTAGTCCCGGTAGTCCCGATCGAGTGCAGTTAGTCCTCAGCATTTGTGCACGGTACGTAGCTCGAACCAGATTGTCTCTTCGGGGAGCAAATGGGAGTTTAGAGGACCAAATGCTGCCGTTATCCTTTGAGGCCATCTTTTTTCTTAGAGTGTACGGGGGCGACCCGCGGTGCCTAAAGCGCTCGAAATGTGAAGTTTTTGTTCCTGGGCTCACTACTGGCCAGAGCCGCTAAAAGCTTCTTTTTAGTCAATATACAAAATATAAGTGGCGCGAACCGTTTCAAATATTTGTAAAAGTAGTTTTTGTTCAGTATTTTGGATCCGAAAAGAAGCAAATGCATTTTAGAAAGTACGGAAACGAGAAATGACCCGCCGACATGCCCGCCGCCAAGTGGTGGAAAAGGCGGCGCATACTAGAAAGGTGTAATGGGATGAGGCAGCGACGAGCGGCGAGCGTAGAAAGGTCCCGGATGTACGCGACGGCGCTGCGGTCGAGGATCCGACCGGTTTCGAGCGTTCCGAAGGCCTTCGCGAGCAGGTTTGGCTTGCGGTTAGGCCATTTGGCTGTATGGCAGCTCGTAGTGGCTACCGTTCTGAACTGATCTCTACTCCGCAATTGCTGTCGTTTGTGGGCAATGAAGTGTCATGCCGAATTAGTGTTTAATCATGGAGCAAATGCAATTCAAGCCGCCTTTACTGCCCGCTTTATTCAGCCCATCCAGTACATGCTTTAGTGGCGCCCTCTCGAGCCGTCGACACGGAGTGCGGCAGCCGTGGACGCTCGCTGAGCTGATTACCTCTCCTCTAGTTCACAGACACTCAAGCGCCCAAGGAGGTTATTTTTTGCTTGTTCTTGTAATTTTAATTTACCTATAGGTTTTAAAATAAAGTGAAATTCGAGAAAAGAAAAAGAAAAGAAAAGTTTAATTAAGTTACTACGATCATTGCGCTCAGGTTTGATGCAAATTAAAAACCAGTAAAAATAGTCCTTGCTGGGCCCCTTTAAGCTCACAGCAACTATAGATAAGCAGGCTGAAGGGTTCAACTATTAACCTGACCTGAAAAGGCAAGACGCCTTGCGAAAAAAAAAGTTTTGACTAATAGTGGAGGCAAACAAAACAATCTATTGTCACGAATGAAAAATGATGAGGCGGCGAATAACTGAAGAAACTAAACGTATAATAGGGCGAACTTGTGCCCTAAACAAAAGAGAGAAAGGCTAGCGTCGCAGGCGTCGATGTCGGCGAAACAGCAGGATCGAGCGCTGGGGCGAGACTGACTTCGGCTCGCCACGCGGAGCCCCTTTTGTACGGAACAAAAGGGGCTGGAACGATCGGCCTAGAAGATTCGGCGCGTAGAACATTCTGACCTAGATCAACATTACAGAGTCACCAAAAATGTGTACCCGCGGCCAGGCATCGAACCCTGGCTTTTTGCAAGGAAGGCAGCGGCGATAACCATTAGGCCACGAGCGCGCTTCTTGCTTGGCCAGTTGCGCCCGCGGCAATACGACAGGAGAGAAAACGTGTAGAGAGAGATATACGAGAAAACATGTCCTCAGAAGCCCGTTTTACTGTCAGCGCATTTCAAAATTGCGACCCGATCCTAAGACTCTTGTTTTCCCCGTTTCTATTCCTCGACATATGTAAGATTTAAGAAATCTACCCTGTTTCTCTGCCTCGCTAGCATCACTCTCTGGATCAGATACAGCTAAAGCAAAGTGAAAACGTGCTTTATGCTCTAAGCGAATCTGTTTTATTATCTCTCATACGGGATGTTATATTTTATAGGTAAATTTAAAATTTCGAACACTTTCATACGTGGACGTGCAGCTCGTCTTAACCAAGATCACAACTTTCCACGTGAGTACAACAGCCTCAAGATCCGTGTCCGTAGACTCCAAGCTGGGAAGTTTTCGTAGATCGTTTCCGTCGTTCTTAACCATGGTGCTTGGAATGCGGCTCCGACTTGTGTGCTCCCCGCGTCCCGAAATGTAGTCCCTCGATTTCCGCCTGCTGACGTCGTAGAAGCTTCATGCTGTCGTCGGTTGCGATCCTGGCAGTGTTGCAGCAGCTGTGCTGTATGTTGCAGACGCCTGTTCTGCTGCAGGTCGCTCTCCAGTGTGGCAGTCCACGGAAGCTTGGGCAGCCAGAAGTTGTAACGCCTCAACGACAGCGATACTCGCGTTCTCTCATGATTCTCACTAGCATTCCAAGGGCCAACGGCCAGGATCGCTCCGTCCGACAGGATTACACTCTGGCTTGTGTGACGTCGTTTGTGCCTCTTGGGGACCATTTTTGGTCTATTAGACGCTCAACATACCAGTCGGGGAGGCGCTTCCGGCACCATACCTTAGCTCTCTCGCAAAGAAACCACCACGAAATCCGGAGCTCTGCAAGCCAGTTTTGCGCACTCACACGCAGCTGTGGCGTCTTTCTCGTAAAGAACGCCGGGGATGACAAAAAAAAAAAAAGGCTTACAGAATTTTCTAATATTTGAATACCCGAAGATATCGGAGACGGAGAATGGTGCCGTCGTAAGTAGCATCTTCCGGCTTCAGCAGAGCACTCACCATAGAAAAAATCTAGAAAAAAAACAAAACAAATGAAATGCGTATTTCAGTTTAGTACCGTAGGCTCTGTGAATAAACCTGATTTATGTCCAAACCAGTCAAACATTCATTTGTTCTTTGATTCGGAAAAAAAAAAAAAATCTTCTTGTACATATTTCGCCTATCTGATTTTTTTTGCCGGTCGGGTTTATCGTATCCGGGCCGATTCACTCCGCTTGACGCGGTGGTTTTTTTCTGTCAGATTTTTCTTGCGTATTTCAGTCCTTAAATTCAGCTATAAGTTTTCAAAGAAAAAAGGTACGTCGTCCGTGACTGAAAACCGTCCTCGGGAGACGATCTGCGGAGACATGCGAGACACTGTTACACTTCGTTTCCCCTTAAGTCCAAACGCAGCCGACGCTACGAGCTGATGGAACCAATCAAACAGCGTCAAGAGCGCACCGTCATGATGTTCGTCATGTTTCTCTATGTGCCCTAACATCGCTGAACCAATCATAAACAGAGAATACCGAGTGACTTGCCCTTTCGACGCTGCTTGATTGTTAACATTAGCTCGTAATGTCGGCTGTGTCTAAACTTAAGCTGAAACCAAATATAGTGACGTCCACCTCGCTGGAGAGCGCAAGACAGTCTCATCTCGCTAAATCATTTTTGGCCTATAGTCACATTTTCGTTATTACGTCGTGCACCTCTACAAAACAAAGCTACGTTAACAGCGCTCATGCACATTAGCGCCGTTCTTGTGGCGGATTATGCAACCACATGCCTATGCGGAGCGTAGGTTCGTCTGCTAATTGTACAGGTGTCGTGGTGACTGACGTCTGAACGCCGAGCTCTGATTGGCTATGATCAAAGGATATCGGTAGACCTCAGGGCAGCTTGCTTTGAGGTCGACCCACAATCCTTCAATCAGAGCCAACCAAAGCTCGGCGTTCAGACGTCAGTTACTACGACACCTGCATAAGAAACAGACGAATTTGCGCTACGCATTGGTTCTAGAGAAAGTGAGAGACAGAGAAAAAAACGAGTAAAGTTACGAGGAGTTTATCAGCACTTAAAAACAATTTTCGGTTCATTTCCTTCTCATGCAAACGAAGTGCCGCGATAATTGAGGAGCTGCACGCTTCTGTACATTCTGCTGGACTCATTCACGCCATTCACAGGACGTATTCACAGAACGTAATGGTACCTGTCACGGGACGTAGTGGTATCACGTGTGTCCTGGCATCACAATGTTTCATCCGGCATTATGTCACGAGATTTCACATGATACCAGGTTGTGACGCGGCATTATGACGCCACGCGACGTTAGGATGTCATGACGGGATGTAAAGGTGTCGCTAAATTTCACGCAAAGAAACTCTAACGAGCCATCAAGATGGTCGAATGGACAATCTAGGGATACACCACCTTGTATGTCTGTTGAACCACCAAAAAAAAAAAAAAATCATGATGGTCTTTTCGACCAGAAATGCAGTACATTGGAGTAGATCTCAAATGTCAGCGGTCTTATGTTAAAAAATGCCACTTTTGGACACTTCCACACATTATAGCAGACATTTTTCATCTAGAAACGTTTGTACTATAAAGCGATAATTATTCATTTTACTCGTGCATTTCCCACTGTCTGAAGCAAAGTTGCCAAAACGAAGTCCACACTTGACACGGAACAAAACCGTAGAAGTTTTATGGGCATTTTAAGGGTCTTCGGTACAAGTTCCTTTAAGAATCTGATCTCAGCTCGCGAGATCAAGTCAGCGAACCTTCATCGGCTGGCACTAATAAGCTGATTCTTTAAAAACAACTTAATCTAAATTACCATTAAGTTCCCGGTTAACTTCCAGTCCAAAACACCAAAGAGGCAGTCCTAAGCCATGAAGCTTTCTGCAGAAATGAAAATACTTGTGCTGTACGTTGAAAGATGCGCTGCCATCGTTCTTTCCTTTGGTGTATAATTCTTTTGTTAGCTTTTACACCATACCAACGCGCTCACCTAAAACACTAGTCTAAAATTTAGGCGGGCAGTATTAGAGTAAGGAGCAGAATTCGGTGAACGCTGCCACAATTTCTGCGATACTAATCCCCCCAAGGACATATTCGTGAAACTGAATAAGCATTGTCTAAGCAGGTTGTGCATGCGCACACTCTATAAAGACAACACTCTTTTTGTTTTTTTTTCTTTCTTGCGCGGAGGATACGGTTGATAAATAAGGCAAAAACGTTTTTCTTGTCCATTGCACGTGCGCAGATCTCAATGTCGAGGCAAACCGTTCACTTTTGTTTTGCGTATGATCACCAGTATTATACTTTGCTTCACCACGGCGCAGCCGACTCTACGAACCAATTTGTTCATAAACCAATGGTAAGACAATAATGTCATGGTGTTCGTCAGCTTCCTTTGCGTATATACTATCTTTGACTACTCAATTCAAACGCCGATATCGTGCGCGTTTTGTACACATCGCGACACTGTTAGCGCGAACACGACATCGGCGCTTTCTAGCATTTAATTAGGAAAGAGTATTAGTGGGCACACAATTTTACCCCTTGTATTAGAGCCCTTAATGGGCTCTTTCTATAACAATGATATCTTGGATGACAACCTTTCGGATCTAAGAGAAAAACACAGAAAACTGGCGATCGCTTGTTCGCGCTAACAGTGTCGCGCTCTGTACGTGTGTTTGTTTTTAGGTGACCAGTCTTTGACTGTGCTCTAACTTCTGGTAAAACGCAGCATATAGTTGTGTTCTAAGTCTAGTTTTCTTCAGCTTTGAACGTATTGCTAGTCTGTGTCACGACTCAAGATGCCAATGATTGTTGTCTGGAACATCTGCCAAACTTTCGTGACAGACAAGGCTTATGCATACCTCCTTTTCATTTTTTCTCTCTTCAGTGTTTTGTTTCCTCGCTCTATCGCTGCCCCTGTGTTATGTGCAGTCAAGGACGCGTCAAGTTGTGCCATAACGCATCTTCCCTCGAACGTCACCGTGAAATTGTCATCGCTGACAGCTTCTGGCGTCGTTTGGTGTTGTTCGGCCTTTTAGAGCGCAGCTCTTAGGGGCCCGTTTCCGGCTTGAGCGGCGTCGGCGTCGCCGTCGCCGTCGGCGTCGGCGTCGGCGTCGGCGTAACCGCGCGGTGCATCATGGGAAATGTCCCATAATGCACCGCGCGAGCCCCCCACCGGGGTCACGTGACCTCGTGGGGGGGCACGTGACCCCTCGAGGTCACGTGACCCCGGTGCATCATGCGAAATGTCCCATAATGCACCGCGCGAGCCCCCCACCGGGGTCACGTGACCTCGTGGGGGCACGTGACCCCCCGAGGTCACGTGACCCCCCGAGGTCACGTGGCCCCCAATGACGTCATCGTCACTGATGACGTCACCGGCATCCACATCGTCATCGTCATAATCACTGATGTCGTCACCGGCATCCACATCGTCATCGTCATCGTCACTGATGACGTCACCGGCATCCGCATCGTCATCGTCATCATCACTGATGACGTCACCGGCATCCGCATCGTCATCGTCATCATCACTGATGGCGTTACCGACATCCGCATCATCATCGTCATCATCACTGATGACGTCATCAGCGACGTCACTGATGACGTCACCGACATTCGAATCGTCATCGTCATCATCACTCGTGAAGTCATCAGTGACGTCACTAATGACGTCATCGGTACCCGCATCGTCATCGTCAATGATGACGTCATCAGGGACCTCAGTGATGACATCATCGGCATTGGGGGTCACGTGACCCCCAAGGTCACGTGACCCCCCCCCTGGTTAGTTTAACCCCCCCCCCCAGTGCCCTTCCCTCCTCCTCCTCAAGAGCTGCGCTCTAATTCGGCGTTGCAGGGAGTTGTAAGCAGCTTTCACTTTTTTTTATTAACTAATTCCGCAATTTCATTGGTTGCGAAGCGGTAATTAGATTCACTGGACTCGCCACGACATGCGTCTTTTATGCTATCAGTGACAATACGATGGCACACACGCTCGTAAACAGTATTATTACATACTGTTATTGCGCATTATCATTCGCCGTTTGCGATGCTTAGATGGCAGTGGTTCGGCTGCCAAGTGCCAGGGGAATGTAGATTGTTGACCTAAGCCAACAAGAGAGCAAATCGATGTCACGTTCTTGTGAGCGTGAAGTCTTGGTGGCAGACATTGCTCTTTAATTTTCTTTGAGACCTATACGGACCATGGCAAGTATGATACCAGTGCTTGTTTCTCACTGGCTATATAATTACTGAGAACTTGAGAGACTGAGGGCGTTGTAAGTCAGGAGCGTCTTAGTCAACGAGATTGCGGCATTGGCCATGAAGATCACCAAGTATAGCCAACGAATGCAGGACGTTGCTTATTATGTTCCCGCGTTTTGCTTCGTGGGCCGTTCTTTGGCGTTCTTATTGACAGAGGACAAAATTTCATTGGTTGGCAGTCGAACGATGATGATTTGCTTGGGGCTTGGGATTAGCAGCGTTCTGCGTTTCTGAAACTGCCAGTCACTATAAGTTGATGAAAGGAAGATTAATGAATGCTTATCGTGATGACTTCAACTCGAGATTCGGGCAGAAGGAAGAAATTACTTTTGTTGCAGTGGTAAAAAAACGAAACAGAGACAGTCACATCTCTAGATCAGCTAAGGATTTTCCTCCTGGTTTTTCAATGCCAACACACAAACCCCACAGGCAACTCACAAAAAATAAAAATGAGAACACTACAAAGCACGGTCAACTTCAAAGTTGTGAAAACCTTCTGGACTGCTTTGCTTCTATCTCAAGAGATCACACTTCTTGATAAGAAGACAAGGATTTTTAACCGCGACGTACAAACAAAGCTGCAAGGTTAACCTAGCACTTCTCACCCTTCCCTCTACTAGAGAGCCTTGACTATGAAAGGGACAAGCGAAGCAGCTAATTCTTAAGAAAAAGTTCAGATTACATGAAACATGATGCACAAAGCTGCATGGCGACCCAGTACTTTTCACCCCGACCTCTACGAGACAAACTTGACTAACTGAGGGACAACCAAGACCGAATAAGGTTTCTTTAAACAAAATTTAAAGTCGCAAAAATATTTTAGAACTGTCCCCAAGCTGCAGAGAATGCTGACTAGTACAGTTTACTATTGATTTTATCAGGATTACCTATTAGAACTCTCTTGATGTTATTCACCTCTCTGTGTACTATTTGTGTTCCCGAGCAGGGTGCATTACAAGTATTACATTCGTGAAATAGTTTAGCCATTTCCGAAATTGCTGCACTATTCGTTGCGTTTTATTGTGTTAAACTTCCAACAGCTCACCTACGCACTAACCGTATTTTCAATCATTGCTACTTCCAGTGTATCGCGGGCGATGCAAAATCAGCAATGCCTTTCATTTTATAACTTTCTTTCTAAGCATACGTATATAAATTTTGCAGGATAATCAGGAGCCTTTCATTGTGAAATCCGAGGCTCATCTAACTATCATGATGGGTGAAACACTGTGGAACTTCAGCAATTAGGTGAAAGAGATCGATGAAACCATAAACGACGACATGGCAGTACTGTTGACGGGGTATGTGCAGTAGCACGGAAGCGGAGAAAATGTAGTGCGAAATTTGATAAATAATGATTCGTGAAAAATATATCGTCGATATTATATGTTAAATGGTCAAACGGCTATGACAGCAAAACCATATTTAGTTGAAAATAAAAATAATGCGAGAGTTGTCCTATTTCCTAGGACAAACTAGAAAGCATACTCTTTTGATTTAAATATAGATAACTTAAGCACTTATCAATGAGTACACAATGAGCCCTGAAAAATAATTATGTTCCTTGAAAGCCAAATAGGGTAATGTGAAAATTTGCGGAATAATTCAATCACATTAACCATAAGAAAGTTTCATTTTTTATTCTTAAGATAAATGGCACACTTCTTGTTAGGTTGTGTATGAGTGAAAGCGTCTTCAAATGTTTCTAAAAAATCCACAGTCGAGCGTTTTCTTTTGTCAAGCTTCAATAAGTTCTGCCGGAGATAGTCTGACGATTTTACGATTGTGGCTGCATACTTGCCAGGCCAACTCTAAAAAAAGGCATCGCCTCCAAAACACGTTTATACATACTGTCATTTTAATGAAATTTATTTAAACATTATGCGCTCCCACGCTTTACACAACCCGACACGTGATGAATAAAGACGATCACTTGATTTGCCGGTTGTTTTGATAAAAAAAAAAAAGATGGGTTCTAGGCAGACCACTTTTCTGAAAGTTCGAGATACAAATTTACATTTCTCCATAAAAGGTAGGCTTTAGAATTTCTATACATTAATACTAAGACAGTAAAACGTCTTCCGGATATTTTGCATTGTGGCTCGTAGACACTTCTTATAAAATTTTTATTTCTGTTTCATAGGATGGACATAGCCTACGTGAATAACGATATCGGCAATGTTTATGCCCAAGGCACTAGTGGTGAGTCTTCTAAAAACACTTTCTTCTGAGAATGTCATTTTTAATCTCACCAACTCAACATTTTTACCAATATTTACCAGTTAAAAAAACGGTATAATAATAATAATTATTATTATTGCTCTTATTATTATTTCCATCAATTATCTTGGGGGGCCTGAGAAAAAAGCTGGGGTGTGCAGTTTGACTAGCCTTTCGGGCCCTTACAATGGTCAACTACCAAAGTGCAGGGAATATTCTACTGGTGCCAAATTGTGTTCCCTAGTTGTTAAAGCAATGAGAGGAATGATAATGAATGTCCGTGTGGCATTGGCATTATATGATGTTTAGTTACCGGTTCGGGGGAGGTGGTTAAAGAACGACCATTCAAATCGAAGCTTAAAAGTCAACTCTTTTAACAGAATTTGTGGCATAGATAAAGACGGCATAAATGGCGATAGCTTTAGAAAAAGAAATGAGAAAAAAAAGTGAAATTAAAGTTGCTGAAAACACCCCCCCCCTCTTTTTGAATTAAAAACAAAAAGATGCAAGGACATGAAAGAGGAAGAATAGAAACAGTAAGAGGACAACTCATTTGAACCTTAAAATGATCATGTCCCAATAACAAGTACAACAGTGTAGTGTTATGTATTTAGCTGACATCACTATACTCTGTTGGCTACATTGGAGATCGAAAATGTCGGATTAAAGAAAGTACAATGCGCCCACTGCAGCCATCCTCAATCTAGGTAATCCTGACAAACCCCAACACCACAATGGTGTCAGAAGTGCCAGCCGTTGTAACGGAAGGCGCCTAGAACCCAAACATCACAAAATAATAGGCGAGCACCGCAATTGCAAGTAACGGAACAACCCAACATGGCACCCATGCTGCCCCCGTTTCCGAGTTTAAACATACAAGCGACTGATGCCATCAACAACGACTTTGAGTGGGCCAAGTGGGTGGTCAGGTTGGAGAACTTTCCCGTTGCGTACAAGATTAAGGCCATCGTACGCAAGGAAGCACTCCTCCTTCATTACATAGGCGAGGAAGTGTATGATCTCTACCAGTTTCTTCCAGACGACTTGTCATCGGCGACTGTCAGGAGCACCGCACCAGGGGCAGCGAGAACTTCGACATCCGAGCACGACGCCGCGAGAGCAAAACTTGACGCTCACTTCGCGCCAAGAATCAATTCAACATTCGCCATTTATCGCTTCCAATAGGCACAACAGAACGCCTGTAAGTCACTAGATGTTTTCTGTGCGTGGCTCCAGCAACTGTCTCGCCATTGCAACTTCCGAGACGTTGATCTCGTGATACTGAATCAGATCGTCATCACGACCATATCCACGCATCTGTGAAAGTGTGCCATACTGTATTCTCTGGACTTGCCAGACATCCTCAAGCAAGGACAGATGTTCCAGGACGCGGAGCATAACATATCTGAAATAGAAATCGAGTAAAGTGCCGACAAGCCGGTCCTCTCAGTACTAACCCCATTGAAAATTCTCATTTTATGAGAAATGTCTGTGTCCAATAAACACATATGAATCATACAAGATATATAAGCACATATAAGAACCATATAAGAACTATATAAGAGCTATATATAAGATATATGAGAACGTATACAAGCACCATATTATAAACTATTGGGAAGTTTCTTATAAGTTTCTTATGGTGCTCTTATATATCTTATATAATTCTTATATAGTTCTCATATAATTCTTATATGGTTCGTATATTTTCTTATATGTTCTTATATATCTTGTATGATTCATATGTGTTTATTGGACACAAGAAATGTCTCATACAAATGATTTTTGTTTACTAGGGAAAGTATGAGCAGCATAGCGGCAGCATACCAAGAAGTGCGAAACTGCATTCACGTCCAAACTACCATACACAACGACGTCACAGCCTATCGACATACTGTCACAACGGCTGTAGCAAACGACCACATGATGGCGGACGATGATCAAGTTGTCCGGTATGGAAAAAAGCACGCAAGGCCTGCAAGAAGATCAGCCACTTTACCAAGCTGTGCCGTTCGACGAACAAGACAGTAAAAGCGTTTAGCGAAACTCGTCAAGACAGCAGTGCAAGCGGTGAAGTTCACATTTTTGTGGCGAAATAATTGCCCCCGTAAAGCTCGTTTCCCAAAGCTGTCGCCGGGGTTGACGATGTTCCAATTACCTGCGTGATAAACACAGGCGCAACCATGTCGTTTGTTGGTGAGGATGAACTCCAGAACTGTCACCTAGGTGAGAAACCCGAGAAAATATTCGTAAAGGCGTTTCCATAGAGGACAACGTCTCCCCTGCAACTCATTAAAAATGGTCAGAGTGAGCATTTTGTACGAAGAGAGGTGCAGTTAAGAGGAGGTCTTCGTCACCTCGGGAAGCTGCACACTAATTCCAAGCTTCAAAGCAGCATGAAATCTTGGTCTTGTTCAAACCCCATACCAAGTCGAAGACTCCCTAACAGAAAAGTCGATCGTGGAATCATTCGCCAACTTGTTCAAAATAGTTCGATGGCTTAAGGACTGCAAATCCGCTTCTTCGCAGATGAAACTGCTTCCCATCGCTCAACCGCTCCGACGCATTCTATTTGCAGTTCGAGCACTGGTGAAGATTGAGCTTAACCGCCTCCTGTCAGAAAACATCATCGAGCCAGCAGTCGGACCCACACCATGGGTGTCTCCAGTGGTGATTTCACCAAAACCACACCACCCTGATGAGTTCCGTATGTGCATCGACATGCGCCTTGTGAACACTGCCATTGTTTGCTTATCTGATACTAAGAAATTTTCTGCAGCCATTAGCTTATTTTTTCTAACCGATAACTAGATTACAGCTTGTTTTTGTAGATAAATAGTTTTGTTACTTTTTTTTAAGTGTTCACTCCCTTGTATAATGCCCCCTGGGCCTCCAAGGAATAATAAATGATGATGATGATGATTCAACGAGAGCGACATCGGTGTCTAATAGTTGATGACGTCGTGATAGCTCTCAACTGGGCGACTGTTTCCTCAAACCTTGACCTGAATACCGGCTATCGAGAACTGGAACTGTACGTATCCTTGAGGCAACTAAAAGCATTTTCAACGCACGCTCGTTTGTTCCGATACATGCGTCTCAACATGGACATCAACAGTGCAGCTGAAATCTTCCAGGATACCATTCGCCAAGTGCTCAACGGCATCCCAAACGCCATGAATGTCAGTGGTGATATCCTGGTCCTTGAAAAAAACGAAAGAGCATGAAACGACTCTAGGCGCAGCACTACGTCGACTACAGGAGTTAGGACTAACACTTAATAAAGGGAAGTACCACTTCCACCAGCCAGAGCTCACCTTCTTCGGACTAATTTTTTCACCGGAAAGAGTTAACCAAATCCCTTGCCCCCCCCCCCCCCCCCGCCTCTAAAAAAATAGGCTTTATTACAACTAAAAGTATCGGAGGTCCCTCAATAGGTAAAGAGTCTTTTGGGAATGGCCGACAACTCATGTCGGTTTTTACGAAGCCTTAATGACCTTATTCAGCCACTGCGTAAGCTGATGCTAAGAGATGCAACCTGGGAGTTAACTGAACGGCTCCAGAAAGCCTTCGACAAACTACGGCGTTCCATGTCAGACGCAACCACCCTGTCCTAGTTTAATCTTGCCAAGCCGAGACAGCCGGTTGTAGATGCAAGCCAGCACAGATTTGGTGCCATTTTAGTAGAACGAGGTGGTACAGAACTTGCAGCAATAGCTTATGCAAGCAGAGCATTAACATCTATGGAAAACAGCTACGCCCAAATCGAGCGAGAAATGCTGGTAGCAGTATTTGGCATGGAAGACTTTCGGCTCTACTTGGGTAGAGCCGAAAGTGTTCCATGCCAAGCCCCTGGTTAGCATCTTGGGAAACCCAAGGTCGTCACTACCTGACCGCACAGAGCGCCTTGCCTTTCGTATCCCACAGTATGCATTTGACGGACAACACACTGCAGAAAGCAGCAACCCCTCCGACTACCATTCAAGACACCCAGTGCCAGTGCACGAGGCAATCACTCTCATCACCAAAGTACCTCACGAGTATGTCTACTTCATCCAACGCCAGTGCATCCAGAGGCCTTCTCAGTCGAGAATGTTGCGGAACAGAAGAAGACAAACCAATAGCTGCAGCAGCTGGTGACAGTCATCCAGCTTCCCCTACGTAACGACTGGCTGCTAGTAGAACTAAATCCATTTGCACATGTGAAGGTAGAACTCATTTTAACACCACAAGGTCTCACTGTTAGAGGGATACGCCTAGTCCTTCCAACTGGTCTCCAGAAACGTACAGTGCAACTCGCACACCGATGTCACCAGGCAATCGTAAAGACGGAACAGCTACTTCGAGGGAGGTGTGGTTTCAGGCACGAACAACCCGGTGCACATGCTGGTGAAGAGCTGCCTGCTGTGACAAGCGGCAGTACCCCCAGCAATTCAAGAAACGCTTTCGATCACCGAAGCTTCCAGCAGCCGCTGGAGGAAAGTATCACTCGACGTTTGTGGCACATATCACGATGGGAATTATGCAATTGTGGTGATAGATGAATTTTAGGATACCTTGAGGTTCAAGTCCTCAGTTCGAAAAGCGCATGCAATGTACAGCCTAACCTCCGAGCAGGGTTTGGCCAATTTGACATCCTAGAAAAAGTAAAAAAGGACAGAGGGCCGCCGTTTTAAGGCACAAAGATCGCTGAGTTTGGTCAAGAGTGGGGATTTCAAAACCAAAGTCACACACCCATAGGGTCTTAAACCAACGGTGTAGCGCAGCGATTCATGTCAACATTAGAAAAACAGGTGCACACCAGTGAACTTGGAAACAAGGACTGGAATGCTGAACTTGACACCTTCTTGATACCTGAGATATCTACAAAACATGGCACAGCATAAAAGCCCTTCGAATTACTGTTTGTAAAAAACAAAAAGAGGAATTTCCTTCCTTTTTATGCAGCCACAACCCCAAGAAAAGTAGACTCAGAAGGACTGAGGTCAACGGAGCTTGAGAGAAAGGCTTACAACAAGCACCAGGCTGACACACCTGAGGTGCTTGACCCCACCGCTTCTGGATGGGTCAGCGAGTGATGTGTAAACATGTCCAACACACAAGTTTACGTCATACTACGATCCGACCGCTTATACCATTACCAGTATTCATGAATCTCAGATCAAAGCATCCCAAGCCACCCGATTGACTACACAGAATGCTAGTTTATTCAAGGATGTCTCCAGGATCACCCAGTGCCACACAGAACAAAGACCGACCTAGATGACACCTTGCCACCGCCATCGAGCATGGGCAGTCGCACCTCAGTGGCAGGGCCCTCAGCTTCTGTGAGGCGGCAGAGCCCTCTTCGTCGACGCCACTTCGTCAAAAACCGCAAGCCCCCCCCCCTCGGCATCTTGCTGAGAGTGCCACTAATCCCTTTTAAATTTTTTGTTAAATAGTGGGAACCAGAATGCAAAATAAGAGAACTAATCTCAGCTCTCAGCAATTTTATTTTGTTAATCTGCAACTTTTTATTTATGCATTTCACCTTCAATTTCATCTTTTTCCACAAGTAGGGTAATGTAGTGTTCTGCAGTTAGCCGATACCACTATACACGGTTGGCAATATTGGTACGTCGATAATGGCGGATTAAGAAAATACAATGCGGCCGCTTCAGTCCAGGTAATCCCGACAAACGCCAACACCAGAAATAATTCAAAGTAAAAACAAATTGAAATTCATCCACTCCAAAACTTATTTTGAAGCATAGACATATCACGCATTCATTTCAGTCACACTTATATGTTCCTGGTTTGTGACTGTGGAGGAGAGTATGAGATAAACCAGCGGTGGTGTGCGCTGTACGCCGGAAAATGAAAATGTAGTCTAGGACAGCAGCTCGGTGTGTATAGAGGGGGTGGTTTTCGAGAGAAGAGGGCACAGTAGAAAATATTTGAATGATTGATAATAGCTTTAGAGCACAGGGTGAAAAGAACTGATACCGAAACTGCTGAACACAAGTCCCCTATATTCTGACCTATTATTTGGATTACCAGCAGCTCAGCCATATCTGTCGATGTATTCAGCCAATTTTGAGGCAATCGAATCGCCGCGTAATGAAATTTCGCCCGAGTTTTCTTGTAACCATAAGAAAGGAACTTCACGTGCGTCGCACTTTATGTTATGAATGCCCGTGTGAACTCCGCTTGAATTTTTCTCAGGGCTGGCAAATCCCGGAGGTGCTTGCGGTTTGTGGACAAGAGGAGCTCTTGTAGAAGACGTCGCGAAGACGTTTGACGGAGTTACCACATTTGCCCACGAATGCGGACACCTGTGAGTGACTCTAAAACGATTAAGCTACACGAAAACTGGTATTCTTTTAGAAATATAAATAATGTTTTCTCAGTCTGGCGCTAATTGGACTCATATAACTCTTGACGGTACTTCTTTTAACGCATGTGAAATTGTCTGGTGCAACACTGCTGCACCAGGCAATAAGCTGGGTTAACGGAGACTCATATATTCACGAGATAGTTTACGATTTGTTCGTAGGCTTGAATTCCAGATAAATAAAGACCATTTTATCATTGATAAACCCACATCATTATTCGGGAAATTAAATATTTCGTCTTGCCGCTTAAATGAATTGCGCCTGCTGAAAAAGTGATAGACACATATAATAGCAGTCTTACTCAGTGACTAAATTTGTTTTAAAAATTACGTATGCCAATCTGGCGTAGTGCAACGGTAGTACATATGTAAATATAAGTTTACACTTATTATCAACATATATAGACCCTTAAAAGTGCTAGTTTTTCGTCTACATATGCTTTTGTTTACATATATCCTGACGTGCGCGCAGAAATTAACTTGCAAATTATTTCACCAATCTTCGTAATTTGCCTATTTCTCTGTTCAACATCGCACGACACGTGGCTGCAGACTGGGAATGTCTCACGATGGGCAGCCACCACCGAAACCCGATCCCGGAGCCCCGAACTGCCCCGCCGAAGAAAGATATATCATGAGCCCTATTGGCGACTACAAAAGTAAATACAAGTTTTCCTACTGCAGCGCCGTGCAGCTCTACGCATTTGTGAGGTACGTTCCTCTAGCACAGGAGTCTCAAACACGTGGCCCGCAACTCTGGGTCGCGGCCCGCAAGTGTCCCGTGGCTGTGAGCTCCCGTTCCAATGCCTCGAGCGCTGCATGCGGCATAAATATTGACCTCTTGTCCATTCATTTTCAATGGAAACGTAGCTCTGGTTTTATGACGTTTTAACATACTTGGCAATAATCTGCTTTCTTTTAGATCGAGGATTGTTTTGTCTTATATACCGTGAAGACAGAAGTATTTTTTTGTAGTTCTGTTATAAAAACATCACCAAGAAAGCATAAACTACCGTATGAAAAGATTTTCTTTCGACACATATATTGGACTCGGATAATTTACAAGTGAATTGAGCGACAGCGCGTTGATGGGATGATGGTAGTGTTTCAATCTTATAATCAGGCTGGTACAAAACCAAAGTTGTTGTATGGAGAAATCAAAGCTAAAGGCGGTACTGGCAAAATGGCCGTTGAGGCCGACATTGCTGCCAGAACGGCGCTTGAAGCTGCGCCTGCGAGACCAGACCAGGATCAACAGGATCAAACTCAAGAAAGCGAAAATCATGTCCTCCCTTTGGACCCCGACGTTTTCCTGTCCCCGGGAAGGACGAGGAGGCGCAAGACACTGACAGACCTGTTCCCTCAAGATCCGGACGGCGAACTACCAGGCGAATACAGCCGGAGCGACCGCGTTATCCTGCGCCCGATCCGCACCCACACGGCAGTAACGCCTGCCCTGCAGGCTATAGGCTGGACGGAGCAAGGCGAGTCTGACACCCCTATGACTCCGGGCCGATTATCGCCGGAAACTGCACTCGATGCGGAAACAGGAGTCCAGCAACTATAATACATCTTCTCTGGGAACGCCACTGTACGCTCAAGGCGGGCCACCTTACACGACCTCCCCGCTTGCCATCGACCCAAAACGTTCGTAGAGTGAACGCGACCAGAGGGCGACATACAGCACAGGAAGATCGTGCTGGACTCTCTGCTAAAGTTCCCACACTCAAAAGAGTATGAAACCCATACTCTATCTATTTTTTTGGAAAGCAGAAGGGTACAGTAAACCTTCCCGTTCATAGAGCTTTTAATTTTAGCTCATTCTTCCCCCTCTACCGCATTATTTCCCAATCCACTTTACGGCTGCTGTTTTTAATTTGTACTTTCCGCGTATTAGGCACACGAAAGACTCTTCATGCTTCTGGTATTGGAGGTTCAGTACCGCCCAGCCTTATCTTCTAAGCTTTTAACTTGACTGATTGAACATTTTCAGAATCGCGTACACTCTAAAAAAAAAAAAAAAACAGATGTAAGTGAGTTTACTTTGTTGCAGGACAGGGAGACAGCTCATTAAGGCGAACAAAGAATGATTCCAGCGAATGACGATCTGCAGAATTCGATCGTGCAAAAAAAGTGATGTGCGCAGAAACAATAAACATGGCGCTTCACTTTCTCATTGCCCCTTCGCACATCTTATTCTCAGGCGTAATGGTTCTTCAAGCTTCGTCACTGGCTGGGTTCCTCCTATTGAGGGATGTGATGGACTGCATTCGTGTTCTGAGTGGAAGTGAACTCAAAGAAACATGCAGAATGTAGTTCGCAAACAGCGGCTGAAACTCTTGGTTCAACGGCGTAACAGGTCGCCCTAAACTTATCTTTTTGTGAATTCACGACTCACAACGCCAATGGACCTTTTCCACATACCGACGACACCAGGCGGTGGCTGCACGAACCAAAAATCGAGGAAGGGACCTACCTGCGCTACCAATCGATAATGGGAGCTCGCTACCAGTTTTTTCGCTCTCTGACCTGCGGCGCGTGCCCAACGCGACTTGAAAGAGGGGCATGTGGCGTCCACCCAAACGTCATGTTTTTATTTCTGTCCACTTTCTTTTTTTGTGTAACACAATTATATTTATGCTGCAATTACGTGTTCTACTCACTGACCCACAGCCTCCTTCCGAATTTCCTCGATTTTTCGTGCCGACTTCCACCGCTTGGCATCGGGCGCTCGCGCGTGCGCAGACCGCTTCTCGGAAAAGGTCCATTTGCGGGACGGAGTGGTGTACAAAAGACTGCGAATCAAAATGTCCCCAATTGTTGTGTCTGCGATTAAAATCTGATCCTAAGGGTCGTCGAAATGGGAAGAAGCCTATAGTGTGTCCCATTTGTACAAGATGCATGCACCTTTAAAACCACCTTTATAGAGAAGGATAAGATAACGTACGTACACTGCGAGATACAAATAGCGTTCGAAATACATTGGCACGTTTTCCGTATCTTATTCAGAAAAAGCATTGAGTAGCGCCAAACTTTGACGTTTAGAATGGTTATCAGAATAAGCACTTGTCGCTGTAGTTAATATATTTATGATAGCTTTTCAGTTTTGGGGAAAAAGCAGGTAGAACTGGTGCTTGCGTTGTGGCGGTAAACATGGTGAGTTACTATAGGGTGTAAATAAGACATCGCATTGCATTCTATTTTTTTTTATTAAGCTCATGACCAGTGTAAATAAGCGTTCTCCAGATCGTTAGGCAAGAAAGCTTTGACTCGAAAGTTTAGCGTAATAGGTTTACGTAAATTTTCAGCTTGTAATGAGTATGATCAGTTCAAACAAATAGACGAATATACAAGAAATGATCGTGCCCACCGATTTCTAAACACTGTGCTTAAACCGTAACTTTTATAGAGAGGAAAAAGGTTACTGCTCGCGTGACCCGGAAAACAAAAACTTTTAGAATCACGGAGGCCTCATTCGAAGGAACTTTTATTTCTTTATATTGAGATCACATAATTTCTTCAATTGCAGTTGTTAGCGTCAGAGATGGCAGTAATGACATGACCCTAATAAAATTACAAAAAAAAACTAAATTACTTTTTGTGGGAATGAGTGCAGTAATGACATACTCTTGTAGGCTGGTGACTGAATAATGTAATTATTTACTTTCAGGTAGTAATTTCGAAAGAAATATAACTGCTTTTAAATATTTTTTTTCTGAATAAGACAGTTCATTTGCGAGCATTGAGAGAAGAGGAACATTACTTTGCATGATAAAATGTGTGGGCTCTGCGGCCCATCATGGGCCAAAAAAAACGTGTGCTCTGCGCCCGGCGCGCAGAGCACACGTTTTTCGATACCCAGACCAGGCGGATTTTTTCGGTCGCACACCAGTCACCTAGCTGAGTTTGGAGATTTGCGTTTGTCCTTTGTCCCTCTTGTTCCCCTTCTCCAGGGATTATTTTCGTCATTCTTGTCCAGCTCGCTTGCACCTTTGCATTTAATTGTATTATAATTTTAATGTAATGTAATTAATTTTGTCTGCGGTAATTCACAATGTAATTTAATTACGTTTTCAAAGATTCCACAAATGTCATTGTTAATGTAATTTAATTACTTTTTGTAAATAATTTTGACGTTACGCTATATTCAGTGTCTCCCCATTCGAAAATAAACATGTAAAACAATTGAGTGTAGTTTAATCTAAAGTAGAAAACGTTTCTTTTTTTTTTAATTTTTACCCACAGCGATTCAGCTCAGACGTGCCTACAAAATGGACCCAATAGGCACACTGCGAGAGTCACGCTAGAGAGATTCAAGAAAGCGCTTGTGTCACCTCAGAAATTGTGTGAATTGGAATATCCGAACCACCCAGTAATACACTATGTTGAGGTAAACATACTCCGATTATCTATTGCAGAGCATCATTTTATGGCTTCTGATGTTCAATATTATCTACATTTCCCCAGACAAATCCTGAATTAAATTCGGCTCCCGGTATGGTCACATGGCACGTTGTTTGCCATGTGCCAGAAAAGGGGTACTTCACTTTTAGCGCTCCCGACGGCATGCCCTGCGATAAGACCGACCCAAACAAAGTAAGTGCCATAGAGACGTCGTCTTTTAAGAAAAAAAGATATACACTTTGAAGAATTGAACAAGGCGTCCTAAACCAGAAACAAATATTATTGTATATGTTTCCACATTTACATGATTTAACTTCTAAATTGAAATTGAATTAAAAGGTGTCGCTCATTTTATATTAAACGATTTATTTCCTGAAAGTTATATAACCACACTTAAGTCAAATCTTAATGTCGTTTGATTAGTCGCCAGGTGCGCCATACCCTTCATTTTATTTTCCCTCGAACATCCACATTACCTAAGCTTCGGCAATTTTTATCTTATAACACTGTATTCCACTTTTCTCCCTCAATGATACGCGTTGTACAATCAAATCCATTGCCCTACCAGTCTATATGTGTATCTAACATAAATCCGACATAATTTAAGAAATGATTGAGCATTTATATTTTATGTTGTGCACATGTAATAATAAAAAAGTGGTTTTAATTTTGTAACTTTCTGTGCCAAGTTTAAAACTTTTTTTTTTGTGAGGTCTTATGCTGCGTATTTATTCTTTTCATTTTGATGACATGCATTGTTGTTTCTGTTTTAGGAATCTAATTTAATTTTGTTCTACCACCGTCGGGTCGTGTGTCTCCTTAACAACACCTTTGAGGTTATATATATGTGACAGCTAGATGATGGACATAGAAGAAGAGGAAACCAGGCAGAACAGGTATAGCAAAAGAAGAAGAGGGAGGATTCTACAAATGGCAGATCGAGTAAAGCGCTATTTCGTAAGCTATCTCGAATTGTATTTTTAGAACGCTACATTTTGGCGCTGTCGACAGGATCCTATCATGTGGATTTCCCTCACTACAAAAGATGACGCCGGAGAAGAGCTCGTCTTCTCATTTTGCCAGCCGCAAGACGAGGAGGCATTTCCACTACCACCTCTGATCACTACTCGGGAGTTGATTCAACTCGCTTCTGACAAGACAGAAATGGACGTCGGTGCCATCCTACAGAAAAGGACTGTCAAGGTCAACCTAAAGGTAGCTGATTTTCGTACCTTACCATAAAGCCCATGGAGGAGGACCCGGTGAATCCTCAAGACGACTTCCGCTTTCACTCCGGTCCTCAAGGCGGCTTTCAAACGGGAACCCAAGGCGAGTTCCAATCCAATTCCCAAAGCGATTTCCGATTCTGAACTCAAAGTGACCTGCAGGCCTGTCCCCAAGACAGTAACCAGGCCTATCCCCAAAATAACTTCGTTGCTCTCGAAAGCCTTCAGCGTGCTCTTGTCACAAACTCCGAGGACCCAAATTACCTTGTCCACCAGATCCTCCTTGCACAACAACAACAAATGATGCAAAACCAACAACTGCCTCAAGCCATCGTCGGACTTCACGAAACCAAGAAGCTCCGCGCTTTCGAATGGTAAAGCCGGACCCCTTTGATGGTCACACAACAAACTCTGAAGCTTGGTTGTCATTTTATGAATACGCTAGTAAGAATAACGGCTGGCGTTCTGACGATGACAAAGTAAAAAGTCTGCGACTTTTTCTCACCGGAATGGCGAAAAAGTGGTATGAGCTCCACTTAACGGACCATCTCAGTGACCCCTAGGAGCAGTGGAAAAGGAGTTTTCATTCCCCATTTCAAGAGAATCTCGTGGAGAAGTGGGATAAAGTTGTATTCTTCAAGTACAAAGTCAGAAGTGTCATGGAATATTTCTATGAAAACAGACGATTGCTCCAAATGGCAGACTACTCCCTACCAGACTCATCCGTAGTCCTGCTGGCTATTCACGGACTTCCGAAAGAGCTGCAAAAACAGGTCCAAGTGAAAGCACGCAAACTGTGGAGGGCCTTCTGGACCGTTTTCAACATCTCTGCTTAGATGCGTGGCCCCGAGCAGCGCAGAAGGCCATTGAAGCAACCCTTCAGTCGCACAGATATGGAAGTCTTGTACAAAGCCTTCGCACTGGAATCCACAAGCTGTGCCACAGAAGCAATTAGCGACTCACCTAGCAACATTTGAGGACCGTGAAACGGCTGAAGTCCAGACAACCACAAAAAACTGATTGAGGAGGGTGTACAGTCCCACCCTTCGACAACGATGTAGACTTTGTTTGTCCCAATTAACACTCTTGTATATGAATGTAAATGTGGATGGACGAACCTTAAATCTCTCGTCGACAGCGGAGCGTCTGTGACTATAGTTAACCAAGGGGTTGTCGATTATGAAATAACTCTTGAGGGTCGTGCAATCGAGGTTCAAGGCTACGACGGAAGAAAGAAAATACACACCAATGGATTCACATGACCAATCAATATGAATCCTAACAAGTCCAGACCGAAGATCTAGTAATTAATGGACTAAATTATGACTTGCTACTGTCTCGGCCACATATGAATAAAATGCACATCAACATATACTGGGACGATACGGTCCAAGTATCTGACACAAACCTTGCCAGTGCAAACAAAAAGGTAGAATATGGGGGATCGGTTGATGATATACTCATCAACTACCCAGAAATAATACCTGTGGACAAATATTCACCCGCAACCACTTGTTTCGAAGTACCATTCGAGTTGGCGGTACCACCATCGTCAGATGGAGGCCATACAACATGTCTTTATAAAAGAAACGTTGGCTAAAGAGGGAACTAGAAGACATGCTGGATGCCAAAATCATTCGATCCTCGGTCTCCTCTTTTGCATCACCAAAAGCCATCGTGCCGGAGAAAGATGGATCACTACGGCTATGTAGCGATTATCACCGAAAAGGAAAACAGCTAAATGAATAAACGAAATCCAACAATTCGAGTTTTAAGTATATCATCGGCCAGGAGTTCACCTGAAATATGCAGAAGCATCGTCTCGTCTGTCGATTTCCGAGATGAGGCATGATACGGAGGAGGTCTTCTACACTCAACTGTGGGAGGGAACCGAAGGTCTAACTTTCAGCGATGGCAAGTTTCAAGTTCCAGTCACGGCTGTAAGTTCCATTCTCAGGCTATATCATGATAGTCCAGAATCAGGAGGCGATGATGGATTTTGGAAGACGTATAGTGAAGTGGCTCACCGATTCTGCCGGCCTGGAATGAAGCAAGCCAGCTACCAGTATGTGCGTTCGTGTCACGAATGCCAGATGAACAAAGCCAAGCAGGAGCGACGATACAATGAGATGACTTTGCCAATTCCCTCGGATGTCCCATTCGAAGTAGTCCATCTGGACTTTGCCGAATTAAGAAAGAAGGGTGAGGGAGTGGCTAGAACTCAAGCTTTTCTTATAGCCATAGACGAGTGTACGCGCATCGCTGCCTCAAAAGCAGGAAAAGAAGACGCAAACAGCGTCATTTCACTGCTAGAAAGGGACATGTTTAATAACACTAAAGTGAATGTTTTAAACAATAGTCCTGCGTTCCGGAGTAAAAAACTGGAGCAATGGGCAAGATCAAGGGGAATCGAACAGCGCCGTGCTGCCCGATATCAACCGGAAGTGAATGGCCTCGCAGAACGACTGATTCGAGACTTGAAGCAGTACTTGTTTATGTACCCGAACTTCGTCGGCGGTTGGAAGTGTGCCCTTGAGGCAGCAGTGGCCCATCATAACCGCTCACATAGTACAGCCCTAGGCTGTAGTCCTAACTACGCAGCCTTCGGACTTGCATCTTACTTGCCCGCAGACGTACAACTTGGCATCAAAGATGATCTAGTGCTGACAGAAGAAAAGACGACCTGTAAACAGCAAGAGCTTTATAGGAAAAGAATGAAGAAAAACTTCGACAAAAGATTTCGTTCAGCCCCTGACAATCCAAGTGGGCGATTTTGTCATTGTTAGGAAAGGCATCCATGGAACACACACAAAGTTTTTTTACGGGCCCTACCAAGTGAAGAAAACAGCTACCACGCAAGGAATCCCCCCAAAAAACATATGGCATACCACTTCAACAAATATCACTGATTGCGCCACCATCGATAATGTATTTCCATATCATCCCAGGAGGAATGAGTAAACAAGGTTGGTATCTAAATGATGGGCATAGAAGAAGAGGAAACCCAGGCAGGGCAGGGATAGCAGAAGAAGAAGAGGGAGAATTCTAGAAATGGCGGATCGAGTAAAGCACTATTTCGTAAGCTATCACGAACTGTATTTTAGAACGCTACAATATATACAACAAAACCATGCACACCTTACAATTCATGGCTATCATATCCTAAACAAGTTATAAAAACGTCTGTAATGAGATGGGCAGTCAAGGTTTGAGTATTTAAACGCTGAAAACGAACTGCAGCAGCCTCATTGAGTCACTCTTCTGTTTGCGAGCATCACCCCTCTAATCGAGCAATTAATATTTTTAAAAACAGAAGCCTTCAACGACAGAAGCCATACCGCTCAAATATGAGTTTGTGCAATTAACGTAATATAACCTAGCCAATCACGAAGCGCGGGTACTATTTAAACGCAAAGATGGAAGTCTGTAGAAGATATTCAGTATGTGGAAGATTGCGCTGTCAAGCACATTGTAAAATACTAAGTTCACATTCAGGGGTTCTATGCACTTTCAAAATCATAAATATCAAGACAGGTTCCCTTTGTGTTCGGTGAGCAGCTTCCGCATGAACGTTTTAATACATAACACAATTACTTCCTTTTAATATACCGGGTGTTTCACCGAACACTTTAAAAAAATCGCTAAAAATAGGGTGGTTAGAAAAAAATTCTGGAACAAGAGAGCAGCCACACTTGGCGCCAGCGATAGCAAAAGACACTAATTACATAAATGTTTAAATACAGCGTACTAACAAAGTTTTTAATTGGCGAAAAAAAGACATATGCTTTCAATTATAAATTCTCTGAGCAGTATCGAGAACGATTAAATACCCTCATTTTAGAAGAAAAAAAATTAAGCAGGTACAACACTTTACGGTATTGTACCTGCTTTACATCAGCTCAACATTTCAAAGACACCTGATCGTTAATGTCAAATAAACAAAGTTTACGATAAAAGAGTTATTTAACGTTGTTGTGTCATTTGCGAACCCGCGGGTTTGATATTTCGGTGTGAGTTCTCCGTAGCTAGTACTACATTATCCACACACATGTTTACTGCTCACGAATCTAAAAAAAAAAAAAAAACCTATTTTTGAACGTGTCAAGATTTCACCCAGTCGCTCGCAGTCATCCGCTAAAAATTGTTGTGGCGTCGAGTGGCACCGGACTGCACGTAAAAGTTTTTTTAATAAACTCGTTTTTGCTAGGTCTGCATCAACAAGGAATGTGTGAATTTTCCCCCAGACGTCACTACAATAACAAAGAGGCCAAAGAATGCAAACTAATTTCTTTGAACGAACCCACATCACTTGCTGCCTGCGGGTCAGTGAACAGATACCGAACACCTGTAAATATCAATAAAATTCAAAGAAAAATTTTTTCGCAATTGTAATAAAATGCTGTTTGTGTCACGTAACTGTAATAAAATTACGAAATATTTCTATATTTTCCAGTATGTCAAAAAATACCCCTCAATACAAACTTGCGCTCCCGGTTGGGACGTGGTGCGTCAGCCAACTCCTGACGCTGCACTCGTGTCAGATATGTGCCCCGGGTCGTCCTCTTGTGGGTGACGCGGCAAATTTAGCAGTTCGGCCTTGATACCCAAAAGGTATTGCCTCAATCAACTATTTCTAGGCCAGGAGTGGCCAGAGTGACATGTCGTTAAAGCCGCAAACATAACTACAAAAGTTCAAAGAGTCGCAGAAAAAAAAAAGCGGGGGGGGGGGGGGGGGGGCAACTTTTTACTGGAACGATATGGAGGGAACAGCTCTTTTCCAAAGGGGACAAGTTTAATTGACAAATTGTCGACAACAACAAGCAACACTAGGCAGCAGAACGTTTCTCTAACCGCTACGCAAAAATGAATGGATTGTTCGTAGCAAGCTAGTGTTTCTGACGCTCATTATTTGTATACGAATCGAAATTCTTTCTTAGAACAATAAAGAAAACAGGGTCACTGGACACATCTGTGTATTAAAAAGCAGCCTAGCTGTATGTACACTCTCAGAAAAAAAGGGTGTACTGTTACACCCGTTGTCCCATATAGCAAACCCCAAAACTTCAATTAGACGTACAGCGCCTTATAATCGAACAGGCGGCCCAAAATTTAACGAGGGGCTTGGTAGCCGTGTGGTACAACTTATTAAAATAGCTAATGTACGTTTTACTGAACACGAAAAAAATAATCCCGGTTTTCTCGGCCCTAGTGTAAAAACTCGGTGTTTTCTTTCTTTGTTCTTTGATACGTACTTTAGCAATTTAATAAGTTATATCGCATCGTTATCAAGCCCCTCGCAAAATTTGGGGCCGTCTGTTCGACTATAGGGCGTTGCACGTCGAAATGAAGTTTTGGGGTGTATTATATGGGACAAAAGGGTGTAAGGTGATACCCCCTTTTTTTAGAGTGTACCTTGTGTAGTACAAAGCTGCCAAGGCAGCGAGCTTTCTATAAAAATGGTAGAAACTTTGTGGTCTTGGGGTCAAAAAAAAAAAAAAAAGGAAGGGTGGTCACGCTTACCAGGGAGCCGCGAGACACGCTTGGACTGGCGAAGGGTTGCATACCAGTTTTGCGGAATATGAACCCCCATTCCATTCCACTTCATTCCGGGGAATTATAGTTTTCGATAATTCAATTCCTTTCAATTCCTAGGAATGGAGACACTGAGCCCATTCCCACCCCTGGAATGGCTGAATCGTTCCATTCCATTCCTTTAATTCCTAAACGTAAAAATTGGCCCTTGACAGCTACATTTTGTTGCCGGCATAAGCAGCATAAAGCTGACATTATCAAATGCAGAGACAATTGCAAAAAAAAAAAAAAAGCTAAATTCCTAAAAAGACACTGATTTTTACTAAGCGGACCGCTGGTGGCAGAAAGTCTTTATTCACAAGAGACTGCAAACATTGAGAAAGCCCCTTGATATGTCGATGCTTGTTTAAGACATTGGTCTCGCGACTACGTGGCTCACAACAAACAGCAGAACTTAAATCCACTCATTTTTTTTCTTTTTTTCTAACTTTTTTGTTTGCATTTGACTTTTAAGACATACGCGGCCAGCGTGTTTGTTTGATAAGACCATAAAAATATCCAGTTCGTCCGTGGCGCAGGAATAGGCTATATTACTGTATTCTTCAAATACAGCAACACGGCTAGTACACTGCTGGAAGCGACTCCACGCACAGCGGCAAGAACACATCCTCTGACAAAATGCAACCTCTGTGGCGCAGCACGAGGGACCGTATAGACCAGGGGTGGCCAGGCTGACCCGGCCTAAGAGCCGCAAATAAAACCACGAAACTTTCAAGAGCCGCAGGGGGGGGGGCAAACTATCCGAGTCAAAATCAGTCCAAGTGTACGTAAGGAAGTAGTACCATAAGACTAGCAAACCGCAACCTGTCTTTATATTTAAACCGCGTTCCATTTATCTTGTTGGGGACGTGCTCGTGTGACCGGGAGGGAAGGGAGGCGTGTGAGTCGAAGGAAAGGGGAGGGGGGGAGGGGTAGGCCGGGGAGGTAGCCGCGAGCCGCGCTGTAACACGCGAAGAGCCGCGTGCGGCTCGCGAGCCGCAACTTGGCCACCCCTGGTATAGACCATGTCACGAAACCTGTTTTAAAACGCATAAGTTCACGCTTGCTTTACGAGTCTCTATATTTCTTATCATATTCAATTCAATTTTTGGCTGGTTCGCCTGCCCTTTTCCACGTCCTTCGCATACTCATTCTCCTGTTTCCTCTTCAAATGGCGAATAAAGTTCGATGATATACGCCGACTGCACCGTGTATAGTATCGTTGCACAACTTTCAGCGTGCAGCTTGTTTATTTTCTTTGCGACTAATGTAGAAAAATGTCTTTACGACGCCATGACTCGACCTGTATTTATCTTGTCTTCTCGTCCGAATTGTGATGTTCCTCTTCGCGCTGATCAAGTGGCGGGTTCAGGCAGCAGACGTTACCAATCGATTCATTCTTCTACCTCGGTGTCGGTTGTTCGCGTTGTGGTGACGGGTCGGGAAGTCAGTGTTGACAAAGCTCTTCACATCAAGATACAATTAACGGGGTAATACCGCACCGTTTGAATTAACATTCCCCGTGTTTCCTCAACAACACCGTCCAACTGACTTCTCACCGCCTCAAACAGGGTTCAGGACAAGGAGCACGAATGCAGACCGAACAGCCAGACGCGCGGAAGCCATTACCTCAGTGGCAGCTAGCACCCAGCTCTCCTTCTCAGCTGCCTTCACAGCAACGGTCGCGCCTCGTCTCGCGTGGGACGATCTTTCTACAGGTCTAGTCAGTTCGGTCACACCAAGAGTGGTGACGATAGTCTACTTCACCTCACGATGGACCTCAACAGACAACACGAGGGTCATCGAAACCAATCCAGTGCTTTCTGAGTGTCGCGTGACCCTGCAGTCCCGCTCACGGTGCTGGATTGCCTAGGGTGACTCGTAGCGTCCGCAGCGGTCCATTGCATGGTGAAACGATCGAAGTATGCAGAGACTAAAGTCAAAGGAAATGAGCGGGAATCCGCTAGCTTGCTTGTAACCCCAACCCACTAAAACATATAACACGGAAAACAAGCATCGGAACAAAGACCAAGATATAGGCGGACTTACACTACAAATGCAGTATAAAAAAACAAGCCTCGGCCAAGGCGCAAGAGGAGAAGAGGGAAGTGAATCTCGCTTTATATTAATGCTGAAGCAAACCCACATTTCGCACTTCAAAGGAGTGCGCACGAATGAACGTGGAAGGCAGCAGGGTTGGCTGCCTGCGAAACAACGCGCCTCGAACTATAAGAAAACAATACCTGACCATCTTTCGACGGCGCCCGAGTCAACGATCGAGTTATCAGAGCTCGCGAGTTATGAGTCGCTTCCGCTCCCAGATCTCAGAGTGTGCGCGCGCGTACATTCTACAAACCGTCGCAACAACAACAAAAAAAGCATGACAAGAAGGACGATGAGGAGTTGTGCATGGCGGTTTCTTTCTTTGCCGCTCCCTTTTCTTTTGCTTGGTGCTTGGTTTCTTGTTTCGCTCTCGTGAAACGCCATCGAAGCCCGACGCCTGCGCGTCCGTGAAAGGCGCCACGTTACCTCCCTTTCCCACTTTGCTCTTTCCTTTGATGCTTGTTTTTTGTAATGCATTTTTTTGGCGTATAAGTCTGTTAGGGCTCCACGCGGGCTAGCAGTTTCCCGCTCATTTTATTTCTGAGCAACTGACTCGCTGACTGGCTCGGTTTAGCTAACCGTAAACACTAAAAAAAAATAAGGAAAAAAGGAAGAACTGTGCCAATTCCATTCCCATTTCATTCCGAGCGAAAGGCACCTAATTCCATTCCCATTCCATTCCCTTCAACGTTGCCGGCATTCCATTCCCATTCCATTCCGGGGTCGTGAAAATGCGGAATGATTCCGGAATCATTCCAACTCCGGAGTGGAACTCCGCAACACTGCTGCATACGGCTCGCGAGCCGCAGTTTGGCCACCCCTGGCCTAGGCAGAGAGCCGTACGTAGTGCTAACTTTCGATAACGTCACCTACTGAGGGACGGGTCGTGGTACATATTGAACACAAGAGGTACATCAGTGTTGTACTGAAACTCACGTTCGAGATGTCGGAAAACGAGTCCCAACCGACCGCTGACACAGCACTCGTGTTAAATCTGTATCCCGGGGTGCCTCCTTGTGGGGGACACGGACAATTCATCAGTACGGCCGATGGTCAGAAGCAGATTACGAAGTTTTAGAACTAATGGTTACCTTAATCAAACGTCATAAAGGATTTTGGGAAACTTTCAATGGAAAATGGCGGCCGATGGACCCCTTTATTACACGGAGATGTATGGCGCCAGTCACAGAAAACGGGCGGAAATGGGCCACATTTACCCGTTGAAAATGTCAGAAAATCACATAACTTTTGAATAAGGTAACGGTTAATGCTGAAACCTTGGCATCTAGTTTGGACCTCTAGTTCTACATTTGGACGGAGAATGAGCCTTCGGCGATGCTTAGTCTAAGATTGTAATGAAAAAAAGTCCTGTACATTTTTTTTTTTTTTTGGAAAGGGGGGGGGCACTTCGTATATTGCTTAGACAGAAAGCCCTAGTGCTGCGTTTTGATGCCTCACCTCCTGAGGGACAACTCGGGACGCATATGGAATACTGGAGCTACATTAGTGTTGCACTGGAACTTGTGTTCAATCAGTCGGAACACGAATCTGTGACCCATGCTGGTGCTTAGTAGGCGAAACAAAAAATGTAGCAACAGTACCTTTTTAAAGAGTCGGTGACAGGTTAAGAGTGAAGTGGAAGCTCCTCCCACCTGTTCCCACTTCAGCAGAGCGAACGCTGGAGTGGAAGTTGTCTCCTCTCCGGCGTTCGCTCTGCTAAAGTGGCTAGGGGTAGGAAGAGTTCCCACTGGACTCTTAACCTGTCACTGACTATAGTGTTTCCTTAGTGCGATAAACAGAGCGAGAGGGAGAGCTTGGCGACAGGCGAATGGAGGCGGCGGCTCCAGTGATGTCCCTACGCGCTTTTAATGAAGAACACACCGCAGAAAGCGTTTTACAGCGAAGCTGTATACCTTTACCTGCCAAGAAAACTTTCGTGACGTTGGCGTTGTAAGCAAAAAACTCGCGGCCAAAAATTGAAGGCAAAACGGCATATCTACGTTGAAATCAGGCATACAGCCATACAGCTCAGTAAAAAAGAAAACCACTAAACAATCACAAACAAAAGAAGCATCAAAACCAGATGATAGATGATAAGGCGTGTGTGAACAATAGGAACACCCTCCAACGCGTTCCGGTAAAGGTTAGGTTTGCAGCTGCTTCGAAAGGGGTCGACGTCATTCGAAGCCCTCGTGTGAAGTGCAGACTGCATAATGAATAGTAACGGTGCCTGCGAACAATGCGAAGCACGTTCCTTTTCCCCGCGTGCGTTTTCAGGTCGTCGTTCGCACGAAAAAAAAAACAAAAAACACTTCATAAGATTGAAGCGAAAAGTGCAAACACCACGCATACAACATACAGCACAGCATTCGTTTAAATAAAGAATAAGCACAAAACAAGCGTCCTAACCATATAATGAATCATAAGCAGCTCCTAAAAACAATGCGAAGCACGTGGCGCTCACCGCATACGTTCCCGGTGAGGATTACTGTTGCCCAAGCTGGTGCGGCGACGGCAGCTTGCGACGTGGGGAGTGACGTCACTAGCCTTTCATATACAAAAAAAGAACCCACCTATACCCCGTTTCACCTTACGCTCGGACGCAGCGAATGCTACGAGCTATCTTAGCCAATCCCGTTCTGTAGACGTGGTCCGTGATACGCTATCCGCGCGTCGCTGTGCCCCCTCTCTAAGGTCACGTGACACTCAAACCGCCTCCGATTGGCTCCGATGGCTCGTAACATCCGCTGCGCTTAAACGTATGATGAAACGGAGTATAGCAACTGATTTCATTGTTGCTGCAGTACCGCGATGAATAGTCCACGCATAGTTAGGACTCCCGAGGAGCAGCGTGAATACTAGGAGCGGCAAAAGGGTAAAGAAACGGCAATACGACCAGCGCCGGCGTGTTGCGACCGGCGGCGGCATTTCGTACAAATTGCAGTAGGCTGGCACGTAGCCAAGATTTTGTTTCGGGGAGGGGGGGGGGGGGTGGCAGAGTTTTTCCTGATTCACATTGTCCTATGCCCCTTTCATGTCTCAGAATGCTACTCATAATGGCCTATGACTTGTCATTGCTATCTCTATGCACTGAGTGATTACGAATAAGTTATCATCTAGTCGTCTATCCCTCCTTAAACCGTTTTGAAGCTCCTCCAGAATCTGCTTTCTCTCTGCCAATTCTTCCATTATTTTTTTTTACAATTTGCATAGCTAGTCTGTACATTACTGAAGTTGCTGTGATTGGTCGGTATGATTTGATACTGTCTTAGTCTCCCTTGCCCTTATATAATAATCTCGTCCTGCTCAATTTCCATTCACTGGGTACCTCCCCTCCCATAATTATCTGGTCAATCACCTGCCTTAGTTTCAGTTTGCTTGTTTTGCTTAGAACTTTTATCAGTTTCATTGGTATGCCGTCTGGACCTGTCGCAGTTCCAGCTGGAACCTTTCCTTCTGCTTTTTTCCATTCCCAAGTGGTTATTTCCTCTTCACTGTGCTCCTCCTCTTGTGTTGTGTAGACACTACCATTCCCTACGGCGGGATCTGGTTCTAACTCCGAAAATGCTGCTTCGATTGTATACCTAATGTATCCTCTTGCCTCCTCCCCCTCTACCTTTGCCCCTTCCTGTGTGGTTAGTGTCTGTTGGTACCCTTCGGTCTTTTAACCCTGTGCACTGATGTTTTCCCAGAACTTTTTTGCCGCATTCCTAACCTTCTGGTTTATCTTTATCATCCACTGGACCCTTCCCTCCCAATTTTTGCCTGTATTAATGCTGATGCCTCCCGCTTTCTTTCCTGAAATTCATCCCATTTTGATGCTAGTTCGGATAGTGTGGTCCCCTTTTTCTTTGCCCATCTGTATTCGTCAAATGCCGCTTGGTGTCTCGATATTGTTGCCTTAACCTCTTTCTCCCGCCAGCGTTTTAGCTAGCGTTTTAGTTTTCTTCCTCCTTGTTTGTTTCAATATTTCTCTAACTCTCTTTTGAAAACACAAAGTCTTCATATGTCCATTCTCTTTCCGGTGGTTTCCGGTGTCATGTTTCACTCCTTTCTACTTTTTGACTATTTTTGGTAGTGCAATGTAACTTTTTTTGGGCCACTCTCAGAATATGGATTATTATGGTCAATAATTTTATTGTGATTTTTTATCTTCACTTTTGTTTTAAATATTGTCAAAGTGTGTCCCTTTGACAATATTTGTCAAAATCTGACCAACTCTTCCGTGTGACCTATTTGAGATATCGTAACATATTTAGTATTTTCAGAAACCTAAGAGTATATATACTCTTTCTATTAATTAAAATTTTAACGTTGTGTGTAAAAGAGAAAGGGCAGTCTATTTTTGTAAAGCATGGACTATATCAAAATATTGGAAAATTGGAGGTCGATTTTCTAAAGAAACCCACCTTTTATTTGTCTGATTTTTTTTATCTAGCTAGCTATGGCGGTGCTTTATAAGGTGACGTAAATAGAAAATGTAATATATTGTTTGTATGGTGTTGTGTCAGAAAATCAACTTACTCGCAAAAATACACTGATTCAAAATTGGCACCTCTTACCTTTTAATAGATACCTCTGAACACACTTATTCTTCGATAAATAATTTTAACGCGATTATTTATATGAAATACATTTCACAAAAGTTGTCAATATGACGTTTTTGGACGATATTTGTGAAAGCTGACCAGCTCTTCCGTATGACCTACTCATATAGGTCACACGTAAGAGTGTCCTAACATGTTGATTATTTCAGAAAGCTTAGAGTATAATTCTTCAAATTATAACAAATTTGATGTTGTGCGTAAAAGAGAAAGGACACATTTTTTTTTCGTAAAGCGAGGACCTCGTATTTAAAAAAAGTTTGCGAATCGGAGGTTGATTTAAAAAAAAATGCCTACCTTTTCTTTTGGCTAATTGTTTTTTCTCTAGCTACATATTGCAGTACTTTATAAAATAAAATTAACAGAAAATGTAATATTTTTTTCGTATGGTGGCTATAAAAGCTTACATTTTGGGTTTTGTTCACTTGTCGCCCAGTAATACAAGTGACTCACAAAAATACACTAACTCATAATTAACGCCTCTGAAATTTTTAGTAACTACCTGTAAAGTCCTTTAATAAAAGAAGATGCAAACGGCGAGCTACGGCAATAAAGCGTCTAGGTCATAACATGTTTAATATTTTTTTTAAGTGTCAAACCGCCTCTCTGCAACAATATTTGACGAAGTTCAGCAAGCTGTGCTGTGTGACCTAATCAATATATTTTTACGAGCTTTACATAACCGTAATGCTGTAATTAACCTCTTTCTTTTTAGTATAATTTGAATATTTTGCGCTAAACATATAACGTGGAACATTTGCCCTACAAACGAATATTTAGAAAGACTTGCAAGTTTGAAGTCATTTTTTTCTAAAAAACAAACCACCTTTCATTGCTTTCATGTTTTATTTACAGGTACGTAATATAGATGTATGTTAGGAATTACCAACAGAAATTGTAATATATTGTTTATATGGCCGCTATTAGGACTCGAATCTCGTGCTATGAGAGTTCTGAACGGGACTTCGCAAAGGCGCTCAGCTAAGAAGAATTTTGACCTGTGTAAGGCTTTCTGTTTACTGTAAATAATTACATCAATATCTGAGCGTAAAAGCCCGTGAAGCAACAACATTTTTCCTAAAAATATTTATTTACTTGGCACTGGTGTGATTTGCAAGGTGTGCGAGCTTCGTCCGATTTATTGACGGAGAACCTACGTAATATCTAGAATCCCGGACAAACTTAAGTCTAGAGAAAATAGTCGAAGTAACCCGACATGAATCACTGAAAATAGGAATAAAACCTAAACACGTGACTAACACATTTCAAGCCTTACACGCTACGAAATGCTCGTTATTTTACGAAAGAGTCTGTACGTGCACAAAATAAGTCGTACTTCCTAAGCGTCAG
This sequence comes from Ixodes scapularis, assembly GCF_016920785.2. Taxonomy (NCBI): domain Eukaryota; kingdom Metazoa; phylum Arthropoda; class Arachnida; order Ixodida; family Ixodidae; genus Ixodes; species Ixodes scapularis. Next base: position 121,104,534 of record NW_024609879.1, on the reverse strand, counting down.
ATACTAAATCGTACATATGTATATGCACTGCATATCTGTTTGACATAAGAAAATATGACCATTACATATCAAGTTCGGTATTTCAAACTCAAAGCCGAAAGCAAAAGGCCCCAGAGGAATTGTCTAACGATCTGCATTCCCCGTATTGGGAGGGAGTAAAATACAGGGGGGGGGGGGGGGGGGGGGGGGGGGACACAGTGCCTGCACTTGTGGATACGGACTTCTTAGTAACTTTTTTTTTAGTACACTACTCCAAATTTTAATTATTGTTATGGTTGGATGTTTAGGTAACTGCTAACAATGAATACAAAAACTTACATGGGCGAAATTTCTGCTCAGCAGAGCGCCTGTGCGAAGTCCCGTTCAAAGCGCTCATAGCACGAGATTCGAGTCATATTAGAGGCCACACAAACAATACATTATAATTTCTGTTGATAGTTCCTGATAGACTACTATATTACTAAACTGCGAATAAAGATAAAAGAAATAATAGGTGTTTTTGTTTCAGAAAATTGACTTCAAACTTGTTAGTTTCTCGAAATTTTCGCTTTTCAGGCACATGTAGCGCAGTATCGATTTATAGCAAAACATACAAAATATACTCAAAAGAGCGTAATTGAAGCTTCACGGTGATATAAAGATAATAAAAATATGTTGACTAGGCCACACAGCACAGTTTGCTGAACTTCGTGAAATATCGTCGCAGAGAGGCGGTTTGACAATTGAAAAAAAAAAAAAAAAACCTATTAAGAACGCTATGACCTAGACGCTTAATTAGCATAAAAAAGCATATCTCGAGAGTGTTCCCAAAAAGTTTATTGACGTAGCGTAAAAAGTAGAGGAAAGGGATAGAGCGAAATATGGCACCCCCGATAAGCTGGAAAAACATCAGTTTCTACCTTGGCCGCTTCAACGGTCCATAACCTGAGGAAAAAAAAATTCGACAAAGTCGCCGTTTGCGTCTACTTTTATTATAGGAATTTCTCGAAAACATGTGTTTTTTTCGAAAAAAATTAAAAATTAGACTCATAATTCGTGTTTGAGTTGAGATGAAATCACCCATATAGACTATTTTTTTACCATCCACGTCATGGGCCCCTTTGAGCCCGTACCTTAATTCGGCCTTGGCAGCGATCTGATTGGTTGCGGAGCGATAATAACGTGATCGGGACTCTTCATGACCTGCTTTTCTTCAGCTGTCCGTAACTGTACTTTACGACCAATACTCACCCTAAGAAATAAAGAATGGCTCGCGCATAATTTCAATCTTACATATTGGTGATACAGCGCGCGACCAACAAGAACGGAGATAAGTAGTATACAAAGTGCTGAACTTCACCTAAACATTTCTTGAAACCAAGTCCAACGAAGTTGGACCCAATTCACCCCCTTGGGTTGAGACTAGCCACTGGTGCTTTCCGGACGTCTCCTGTCTCCAGTTTGTATGCAGAAGCTAACGAGCTATCAGTGATCAAACGACGTGCATATCTTAACCTAACATATGCTGATAAGATTCTGGCTGACCCTCAACACCCCACTTACTCTTTACTTACAAGGTCGAGGTTTTCCCGTCTCTTTAACAACAAGCCAAGCATCGTGACACCATTAAGAGGGGGCGCACCTCAGAGCCCCATAGAGAATACATGAGGTTTTTCACCAAATTAAAAAAATTCTCACATAATAACGGCTGCGCGGATCTTCTTGAAAATTTCGGCTTTAAAGACATTGAGTCATTATCGAGACACTAAACGCAACAGATGTTTCGTCATAAATTTAATTATATTCTTTAAAAAAATCATGAAAATGGTCAAAATCGGCTAATTCGGCACTCTTGCGTTCGGAGCGAATTTACAAAATTATCTAAATTCAAACATAAGAAGAATTGCGTTTAATGTCTTCTAAATTTATTACGGAATCGAATAATATTCAAATTATTCATGTAAGTCGATTTGTTCCGTAACTACAGCAAATATAAAGAACCAAGGTGTCGGTGCTTGTTTTTGTCGTTTTTAAGGTACCCCTCTCTCCCGTGCGGTGGCGCTCGCTGTCCACGAAATGCGAAATCGTCCGTTCGGAGATCGGCCGGATCGGCACTGTGCGAGGTGTTCTTCCGCGGCCGTGTTCCGCGCCCGTATCCTGTTTCATTCTGCACGCCGAGGCGTCAGTGTGCGTGTCTTGCTTTCCTGGTTCTCGCTGGGTAGGTCTCCGTGTTTTCGCAAGTGGCAAATTCACCTTGGAGCTATGGGTCGAAGACAACCGTCCTGTGGCAAGCGGACCGCGAGGTGTTCCACAACCTCGCGGTCCGTCAACGCGTTGTGCTTGTTTCTACTTTTTTTTTTTCTTTTAAAAACGGGTTTTTTTTTTTGACGCAAAGTTTTATTTTATCGTTATCCTTCATACAAACGTCCTTCGGCCTTGGGGTCGTGGAAATTGGGGATGAAGCGTGCACAGAGTAGATCGTTGTTTGCCTCCTTTTTATTTTTCACGGACGTCCTGTGACCTCCGTACGGTTCGTGGTCACCACAATCTAACGCGGGGAAAAACGGGTCGCCTGCTCTGTAGTCAGGGTATTCCTAGGGGAGGGTGATAACTCGCTGTTCTTCTGGAAATTCACATATCACCCAAAAAGGTGACATGGGTAATGATTACGGTATGTTTTTTTCCGGTGTTTATTTTTGAGCGAAAATCGGTGCATGTTTTTCGGTGCTTATTTTTTAATCACCAGTGTATTATGGGTTGAACGTCTTGTGATGACGCTAAAAAGCGTTGATAACCAAAGAAAAATGCGATTGGACAAGAACATTTCAAATTTCCAATTCTATTCACATATCCATTACGCTCTTCTCGTGGGAGCATCTATCCTGACGAAAAATGCCAAAGTCATTGAGCTGTGAACGCATACTCAGTGTACAATCTTTCGGCCTAGAGAGGTATTGCGCACGCTCGAACGCGCTTCACAGCCCAGTAGACGAAGTTGGTGTCACCCAGAAGGCGAGTTCTTGAATGGTCTGCAGTAGGCAAAAGAAACAAATAACAATCAACGCATATCAGCTCTTCAAGCGAAGAAGCGCGTTTCTAAGGTCAATGGTTCCGGACGGCACTAATGTTGTTGGCGTTGTCGTAAGATGACGTCAGTTCATACGAACTGACGTCATCTTACGTGATGACGTGACACAAACACGTCACCTTACATGATCTCGTTACACGAAATGACGTCATCTTACGTGATCACGCTGCACGAAATGACGCCATCTTACGTGACCACGTAACACGTCATCTTGTAAGTCAACCTCTCCACACAGCAGCGCTTTCCGGGCCCGTGCAGTGCTGTAGTCGAAAGCAAGCTCCCTATGGCAAGCGAAAGCTTCTGAAGTCTCACATTGAGAATACTCGCTAGCGACCGTCTGTGGAAGCTTCGCACGTTGAGGTTTTTGTCGAGATCGAGCCATCGTGTTCCATTAACTATAGTTGAAGTTATCGTTCAATAAAGCCCTAAAAAATATGAATGTAGTTGGTGTAGACATCAAGATCTAATCAAAAATGCGGTTTGACGTCAATTAACGTGCATATACAAGTGTAGAAAAAAATGAGTTATTTGTGCATAGATGTTTAAAAAAGTGTTTATTATTCGACATAGGACTTTGGGAGAAGGATGTGTTCAGATTTTTCTTCATGAGCGCAAATATACCTGACGCAATAAATAGTGGCGATTTCATCGTCCCAGTGGTGAGCAGGTGATTTCTTGCTCGAAACAATGATGCCATTTCATAAACCAAGTTCTGTGACATATGCTTTTCCAATGTCTGGTCACTATTTTGTAAACCTTTCAGTCCAAACGAGTATACTTCTGTTTGTTTTTGTTAGCTTAGGAGGGGGTCACAGAGCCTATCTCTTTGTCTTCCTCTAGGACAGACGTACAGAGTTATACCGCAACACGCATCTGTGGAACACACAGAGCTATCGCTCTCCTGTTGGCGGTACAGTAGCAGACGACACAACGCAGCTCCGTAGTCTATCGAGGGCACGGCTAGCCGCGGCCCGTAGCGCGACCGTTCAGACTTGGGAAATGGTTTTGAAGAACCGAGAAATGGTATCTTGTGTACAATAATCACATGTCGTTAGTATACTAGTATTCTACTTGCTAAGCCAAATAAATATTTGCAGCTTGTGAGAATATGTTTGCGTGACGATTTACCGTTCACACTCCTGACGGATGTTAGCGAGTCCTTCATGTTCGTGGCTCGCAGTTATCGCTACCCCCTCGGAGTGACTTCACCATATATATTTTTTTCTTGCTTGCAGGACATCATAAAAATCACAAACACGCGAGAAAAAAAAATCTTATGAGTACGCGTGATTTTGAGCTTCGCAGCTCTAAAGATGCCCGGTAAATGTTGTCCAGTCTGTTTTGTCTATACTCCGTTTCACCGTAATTTGGCAACCCTCAGTCGCGGAGCAAAGCACGTGACAGCTACTTTTACGAGCAGTACTATGGCACCTGCAGCGCGTCTCCGACTGGTGTGGTTAGCGTCTTATGCTGGCCATACATCAAAAGTTGTCCCGAAGTGCAACAAATGACGTCACAGAAGACGGAGTGTCACGCTGTTGCATCTCGCGATCCTGGCAATTCATCGTAGAAATGCTGGCGAAAACCACGAGGGAACACGAGTGTCGCTGTCGTCATGGCGTGCCAACGAAAAGCAATTATACAATTTCGACGTTTTTGTAATTCGGTAATTTAAATTACTGTATATAATTTTTAAGAAAGTAAAGACATCATAACTAAATAGGAACTTCCGTGCCAAAACATGCAGTGCGAAGTGAAGACAACTGCTATCTTTTTTTTTTCTTGATGTCCACAAAAAAAAAAAAAGGCTATGCAGCATCGATCCTACCGTTTTTTTGTTGTTTTTTTTGCACATTATGTGATGTCCTCTAACACGAAAGTACCGACGTAAAAGCGCTGTAGAGACGATATAAAAACAAAAATTTAAGGGAATCGAGCTTTGTAGTAAACGGAAAAAAATAAATAATTAACGACTTTTTACGGTAAACACTTCACCTCTAAGTAGAACTTCAAAAAAGTGACGGTTACGCGCTTTCATGCCCATTTCAACAAAGTTGGGAGAACGATGTATTGCATCTTGTGAATAGACATGTGGAGCAGCATGTTTATGTTAGAGGCATTGTGTGTAATCGCTGCGCAGTACCTGCCAAAAGAAGATATTATTTGGGCAGTCTCAACCGTTTCCGTCTGTGTGTGCTACGAATACAGCAACTCTTTTCGTAGAAGAAGTGATGAGGAAATGGCGTGCCCTTGATGATACGATTGTGATTATGAAATAAAATTTTTAATCAGCCAATAATTGCGACCTGTCCGGTCGCCTGAAACCCCGACAACAACTCTCGTTCTCTGGAAAGTTCATTCTAATATTTACACGTTTTGTGGAGTTCATCGAGCGAATAAGAATGTTCCAACGATGAGCTAAACCTACACGAGTTCCCCAATCCAACTCGGCGCTTTTGAATTTTAGCGCCGTAGATAGTTCTGCGAACAGAGTATACTTCTGTGCAAATATTCGTCGAACAGTTTTGCAACGTTGGAAAGCATCGGAATGATTCAGAATCACTGCGGAGTTGATACTCGGGAAGATAAGACGGGCACTTGGGAAAAACGGACCGTGGCATTTGAGACAGGGGCACAACCGGGGGACAAACGTGCTACAATCGCATACCCTTCCAAGGTCATCGCTTGGGCGACGGCGCGCGCGCCCAAGAAACCTTTCTTTTCTTCTTTTTAGGGGTGGTGGGGGGGGGGGGGGGGGGAGTGGAGGGGAGTGGTGTAGGCGCTGATTGTCTTCCTCCTTTGTGGCTTTTGACAGACGCACAACGAGACTGGCAGAACAAGCGCATGATTCATTTCTTTCGATGGAGGCGTTCTGTCTGTGTATGCGAACATGATTTTTTTCCCCTTTTAGTAGTTAGTTGTTCTTGCCTTGACTCGGGTCCCAGTGGGTGCGTTGTCGTTGTATGCCCACTATTTCTTTTTTTAGTTTATGGTAGTTTTTGCGCTGATGGGGTATCAAGGTAGACAAAAAGTAAAAAAAATAAAATAGCGCCTCGACAAAAAAAAAAAAAAAAATTGTTGCGATCAGGAACGTTTTCAAAGCCATTTTAGGAGCCTGCGGTGTTACCACAGGTGCAGGATTGAGAGCGTAACCCACGCACTTGAAGAGAAGGGGAAGCTCCAGTCTTGGGTAAGTTACTTTTAAAAAGTAGTTCGTTACAGTTACAGTTACTTTCAGAAAAAAGTAACGAAGTTACCGTTACAGTTACCGCAACAAAAAAGTAACTCGTTACAGTTACAGTTACTTTTAAAACGTAACGACGTTACTTTTCAGTTACTTTTTATGACAAAAAAATAGAAAACTAGAAAACGCTTTTCACCAAGTTTATTTGCATAAAATTAAAAAGTGTGCTTTTTACTTCATATTGTAACACAGCAGCACTTGCTTCTCGAAATTAGTCTCTGAAAGTTTCCCTTGTTTGATAACGAACACGTTCCTGCCCTTGTTGAACAGGCGCTCGTCTAACGCGCTGGATGGGATTGCTGTGTTGTGTCGCCGGAACAAGTGTCTGATTGCCGGGTAGGCGTTGAGGCAACATAGTGTCATTTTCTGCGGTCAAGTTGTTAGTAACCACCTCCACCACAGCAAAATACTCTCTGTACGCCGGCCATGGTAGTTCTTCTTTGTTCTTGTCAACATTCATATCCTTGGTAGCACTAGCACATTGATGGCTCGTTGACGGTTTCCCTGTGTTCATAGAGTCCCTGAACATTATTCAGTTCGTACCCGGCAAGCCAGAAACAAACCCACCGGAGTAGTGGCGCAAATCAAAATACGAAACATGCGCAGTGCGGAGTGGTGGCGCTAATCAAAATACAAAACATACGCCGTGCCCTCCGCGTGTATTGTTGTTTCACGTTTGATTCACCCGATGAAAAAGCGTCTGCGTAGAAAAAAGAAAAACCGCAAAAGATATAGTTTTTCAAGATACTAAGATGCAAGTGTTCAATCACAAAGTACAAGCGCGTGCTAAAGATAACTACATTTTTTTTCACCAAATCTACACGTGGCTATATTCAGGTCGTGACTTGCGAGAAAGAACGTTTGTGCGAAAAATAACTTGACACTCGAAATGTCGGAAAATACAATTTGGAAAGCGCCAAGAATGGCTTAATTGTACTCGTTCAGTGATATATTATTTTAAAAAAAACTGGAAAGTAACGACAAAAGTAACGTCGTTACTTTCATCGTTACCTTAGAAAAAAGTAATAGAACTACAGTTACAAGTTACATTTTTTAAAAAGTAACTCGTTACAGTTACAAGTTACCAAAAAAGTAACAAAGTTACAGTAACACGTTACTAGTAACGCGTTACTACCCAAGACTGGGAAGCTCTCGTCTTATTGGAACTCTCTTTTATGGGTTTCCACGTCGCGATTGTCCTTCAAAATCAACTGTCATTTATTTCTCGCTCGTGGCTTTCAAGTACTGGAAGCCACGACTCGAGCCACAATAGTTTTGCGAAATCAAGGTTTCGCTGAAATGGATAACTCTCACGTACAGTTCGACGCGCAATACCTTTGCCGTATTGACTCGCGAGAGATGCCCCCAACACGGCTGAGTATGGCGGTGCTCCAGACCTAACATTTAAATTTTGTTGCCTTACCTGTTACTATTTCGCGCCCATTTTGAGCCATATCAAAATGAAAGCGCATGATGAAATAAAAGTCACACTCGTTTTCCGCTCGATGGAAATTTCACGCCAGCTCGCTGTCTTTGCTGGTACCTTGAGCGTTTCCCAGCAATGCGGAGAGTTAAAAAAACAAAAAAAGAAAAAAAAAAAAAACGTACGATGGCATCCTTTGCGGGATGAGGACGATTCGTCACATGCGCATTCGTCACAGGACGATTGGTCACAGGGTGATTCGTCACATAGGAACATTTGTCACAGGATGACTCGTCATGCGGGCAACTGGTCTCATTGATCGAGCAGGGGACGATAGTAAATTGTAAATTTCAACATCTGCCTACATACCCTGATGAGGAGTTTCACAATTTTCCACTGTCACGTAAACCAATGGTTATATAAATTAATATTACAATACTCATCCGCTTTTCCTTTCATTATATTACGGGTCTTCAGCAGGTTGATCTCAGTCGCAGGCTTGAACGAGCAATAATCCGACTGGCAGCCAAATTAGTTTTTAGTTTTGCCTTGCATACACCTATTCGACAAAACCAACAAGTATCGGAATTCCTTCTGCCGAATGTGTACGAGTACCCCTCGTGCAGCATCATGGCTCTCTCTGTTGCGATCACCTCCATCCTTTTGAATGTAGTTCAAAAATAGTCGCTCTTCTATGGCCTCCGCATTCACCGTTCAGGACGGACCCAGATAGCTAGAACGTCTGTTACAAATTCTTTGACCTCGAGAAGCGAAAGACATGCTAAGATAAGAGGTGACCGACTTTCTGAGGCCCAACCAACATTCAATGTTCGGGACCGAATCAGAAGCTAAAACGTTCCTTACAAATTCTTCGCCTTTGTCCGCCCGAACCAAATTGAACAATACATTTTTGGGGGGACGAACTATTGTGAGACCGGTTGGCCGCGTGACGAGTCATCCTATGACGAATGTTCCTGTGTGACGAATCGTCCTGTGACCAATCGTCCTGTGACGAGTGTGCATGTGACGAATGGACCGTATCCCATCCTTTGCACACTCATTACTTCTATAACACTGAGCCACCTCGTATCCTTTTGTTTTTCTTTCATGGTACTAATTTCTTTCTGCGCATTACGGCTGTTACGACGCTAAGTCTGTCTGCCCTTCGAATTTAAACTTAGGCTCAGATCAGGGACGAACCAGTTTAAATCAGGAAAATATAATTAACACTGTAGCAAAGTAAATCTATCATATCGATCGGAAATACGATTTGGCACATTCCATCTGAACACATATTGTGCACAGCGAATGCAATAGCGAGTCAGCGTGCAAAACGCCGCCACACTGAGCTACCATAACATCTCAGCGATTTTTGCATAGCACCGAGCACGGAAAAGAGAAAACAGTTATTCATTCACATAAACGAAGCAAATTTATTTAAAGCCCGGACACTCCGTACGTCCAATCTAGCTAAGGTTATCAATAGACTCGACCATGTCATTTGTCGAAACAGATAAAAGACGTTGGCAAAAATGATTAGACTGAATAAGTCAATCTAACGCACGTATTTTACCAACCGACGGTCGCGCGCCTTCAATACCCTTTCCAATTGTCATTGCGCACCTTGGACACACTGTGGGAAGCAATGCATATTTACATCGCCGCCCGAGGTCTCCATTAAACGTGTAGTGCTGACCCAAATAAAATGCTAACCTGACTCTCAATCGCTCACCGCAAAGGACGATTTCGAACAGGCGGTACTGTAGGTCACTTGAGATAAAAAAAAAAGAAAAACAAGCTATAGAAACGAGCGTCGTAAAAGAGGGGACCGGCATTTTTATTCCTACCTCCGAACAGAAACGAGCGCCACCCACTGCATCACACAGCGCAGAGGCCGGACTCGGTCACCGCGCGTACATACCAAGCGCGCGCGAGGGATGCAGAAACTTCCTCCGCCGGGAGAACACGGCAGATTTCGGGATCTATTTCACGCAGCGGATAACGCGGGCCTTTTCACACCTCGATACTGGCGCCATCTAGAAGTTGCGCGTTCAACCACGTTTCGAGCCGCGCGCCATCTGGTGGCTGAAACGGACGAATAAATAGAGGTACCGCGCCCTCTTAAGCTCCCGTATTGAAGACCTTTGCACTTTACTGCATCCTTCAATGGACCAGGTAGGCCTCATGTGAAAGGCCGACGACCGTATTCCTTCCTGGAAGACCGGTGCCAGTTGCCTGTGACTGGTCGCTCAGAAAATTTAACACACATGTCATTTCACATGCTGTAATTCAGTAAAAGTTTTGTTAGGTACAAATCAAGTATGATGGTTATCTTCATGTTTACACAGATGGCACCAAGACTTCATCTTTTGTTGGCTGCGCTGTGTATTCAGAACGCTTCTCTAAAGTAAAGCGAATTAATTCGTTTGCCAGCATTTTTACTGCAGAACTCTATGCAGTATCAATGGCGATTGACTACATTCTTCATAAAAAAATAATAAGGGCTGTTTTGTTTGTTGATTCTCAAAGCGAGTGTTGCAGGTTGCTCTGTTAAAGACACTAAAACATGCTTGTACAACAAATTCAGTATAAATTCAACACTGCTGTACATGACGGTTAGAACATAATATTTTGTATGGTACCTAATCACGTTGGCACAAAAGGCAACGACAATGCCGACAGGCTTGCAGGGTATGTGGGGAGCCTTGTCCAATCGTCTTCCTGTTTACCATACCAGGATATGAAGCCTTTACTAAAGTGGTTGCGTTTTCGTTGTTGGCAATTGGAATGGCGCAGGGAATGTAAAAACAAGCTCCACGTTACTAAGCCTGTTCTTGAAACCTGGGAAAGCTCTTCATCCAAGTGTCGTCTTTATGAAACCTTGCTGTGCCGTCTGAGAATTGGGCATTCTTTTATCACTCATAGGTACCTACTTTGGGGGAAGATTCACCTATTTGTGATCAATGTGGTGATAGTCTTACTATTTTAGATATATTGTGGTCCTGTGCCGGCCTGGAGCCAAAGCGCCGTTTTCATTTTTCTGAGTTACTTCGACACCAGATCCCGTTCCATCCGGCCCTCCTGTTGAGGGAAAATTCTATAGTCCCTTTTAGCAGGGTAATATAATTTCTTACTAGCATCGGCCTCTTATACTAACTATAGCTTTACCAAGCCCTAGGTTGCACTTTTGTGAAACCCTCACCAAAGTATGTTGAGTGTTACTGTCGTTTGGCACAGATGGCCTCGTAGCTCTTGCGCCACTAAACCTCGAAGTCATCATAAGTCCAACGAAGAAAACTGCCATACCATAATGGCGTCAACACGGGCTCCAAAAGATAATTTTTTTTTGCATGTAAACCGAGATTGGCTTATGGATTTATCCTCTTCCTTCGTTTTTTTTTTCGTATGAATCCAAACGTTCACTTGCAGTCTTATCAGTCCCGCTCCCAAAATCATGATGTGATCAAATTTCGGCTGACATGGGCCACACACAGTGCTGAAAAAGGTTGTCCACTGAGTTTGACCGTAGCGACAAGGCATGCTCACGCGCTCTGTGATTTGCACACTGGCCGGTTCGACCAATGTATACTCTTCCACATCCCTGCGGTAAGGCAGATGTGCTTGAAAGCACATTTGCTCCGGACTTCTTTCCTGTCGCCAAATGTGGGGCATAATTGCGCTAGCTTACGAAGTGCCAACAAGACAACGTGAACCTCGTGTCTACCAGCGGTCTTTCTTAGGTTGTGGGATACCCTGTGTGGTCCCTCGATTTCTGCCTGATAACATCATAGACGTCTCATGTCATCGGCCGCGATCCTGGCGGTGTTACGGCAAACGAGGCAGACGACTTTTCTGCTGCAGGGCGCTGTCCGCCTTGACAGTTCACGGAAGCTTGAGTGGCCACGAGTTGGGACAGCGACACTATTTGCCAGGAATTCTAGAATCAGTTGCCAGGATTGCGACGCCCGACAGCATGACACGACAGCTTCTGTGGCATCATTTGTTGCCATTTCAACACATGGGTGTACTGTTAAAAAGAAAGAAGCTCATCAATCTACAAGGAAAAGACGAATAAAACATGTCCCGCTTTGCGTCATTACATCCAGTATACTGTTTTCATTCACAAACAAAAACTGCACCACCAATCGAAGAAAAGTTGATCATAACATGTCCCGTCCTTCGGCATTACATCCAATGTGCCATCTCCAAACTGGAGAAAATTAAAAAGTTTGAGTTAAATTTTCACTGTGCCTTAGAAACGCGAATGAGCTGTTTGGGTAATGATCGTGAATTTCCCCGCATGAGTATAAAGAGTACGTTACGGAAGAGCCTACGTGTGATTCATACAACTTCCCCGCATATTGAGCGTGTCTGGAAACGCAAAAAATGGTTCATTTTTATTAAACTTTATCACTCCGGGAGAGGACACCACTACGCGAACCGCAGCGCGCGGAGCACGGAGGACAACAGGCCCAACATCACGCCACCCAAGCTAATCAAACCAGCTCCTGCACCGCCCGCCCGGTGAAAAAACGCATTGAGCGCGCCGTGCTCCGGCTTCAGTTGCCTTCAGCCGGTGGTCTCGCAAAATATGTATACATTCAATGCACCATTTATGTGAGACTACACTGTGCATGTGAACCTCTCTTCTGCAGGGCAAGCGCTTGAGTTCTCACTCTGCAGAACGACAGCTGCTATTGGGTTCCGAAAAATCACTCTTTTTGACATTTTATGACTACTAACACCCGCATCTTGGATAGCACCCGATGCAAGAAGTTAAGCGATTACCCCAGTGAGCTTTTGGGGACTCGACTCCAATTTTTAACTCCTTTTGAGGCTTCGACGCTCTACCATGCCGGAGGCGGAGCGACGCCTAACCGAGGGGCCCAGCGGCAGCGTAGAAAGCAGAAGCTTCTTTTAGTTCTCTCTCTTTTTTGTTAAGGGAGGGACGTTTATGACTTTGGGTATGGAGGAGGGTGGGGCGTCGCTCAAGGTGTATGTGTATGTTATAAGCATGTTTCCTTCGGCCAGTTGACTCGAGCCCGTCCGCGAGACGGTACCAAATAATACTGACGGTAGCGCCTAAGACGCGACTACAAAGGCGGCGCTGTTGCGTCAGTTAATTCACGAGGGAGGTAGTATGAATACAAGCGTCTGTCAGCGTCTGTCTATGCACGCGAGCAGATTGCCTAAAACAAAGCAAAATCCACAAACAAGAATATACAAGTCGCGGCTTCAGCGTTTTAGGGAAACGCTAAGAGTGCTCCTTTTTCATAAAATTATTATAACGTACGCTAGGAGTTCAACTGGCTCTAACGTGCTGCGGCAAATTGAAGGAGACAGCAAGCAGTCGGAAATCGATTTCCGGTATTGCATTACCATGGGACAAACCTAGTGCATTTTCTCTCTGCGCTCGATCATAAAAGCAAATATCACGTATAATTCGTACGTATAGGTAGATTGGAACATTTCTCAGTCACGTGGACAAAATATTCGGTGAGTTTCGGCGTTTTTATTTTAAATTCGTGGCATAAAAAAACGTGGCTAAAACCGCTTCGTACCTTTATCTATGGGCACTGTCGGACAATGTTAGAGCGAACACTGCGTCCCCGCTTTCCAGCATAGGGGATATACGTGCCAAACGAACGAAGGACATGACAACCAAGAGAAACAGCAAGAAATACGCAGCAACACTGGTAAGTGACTCCTTGTGCATGCAGACGATCAAAATAAACTGAAAGTCACGTAATATAGTCCGATCTGCAATAATAAGTACTGCTTTATTCTTTCTGCTCATGAATATGTACTAAGATGCTTGAATTCTGCTTTCAAAACAGCACCCTCCCCTCCCCCCCCCCCCCCCCCCCCCCCCCAGGCTCGATATCTTCGAAAATAGGGAGAAGCCAGAGAACAGCTGCCCGATAAAAGCTGCCCATCATAGGAAGTAATAAAAAGAGACACGTCCCAGGTAGCACGCCAGAGGAATGCCCAACTTGGGCAAAGGTCTGGCAAACATAAGGGCCCAACTTTGGCGCAGTTAGGTTTTTGCACCATGGCACTCATCAGTGCCAAAGTACGGTGCCTAACTATAGCCTTAGTTGGGCGATCCTATGGCTTGCCAAAGTTTGGCTCTTCTCTGGTACGCCGGAGGAGTGCCAAAGTTGGTGCCAGACTTGAGCCATAACTGCCATAGTAAATCCTAATCTGGGAATTCGGGGCATGCCAAGGTTTGGCGTTTCTCTGGTCCGCCAGAAGAGCGCCAAAGTTGGTGCCATAATTCAGCCATAACTGCCAGAGCAACGCCTAATTTGGGTATTTGGGACGTGCCAAGGTTTGGAGTTTCTCTGGTCCGCCAGAGGAGCGCCAAAGTTGGTGCCATAATTCAGCCATAACTGCCAGAGCAACGCCTAATTTGGGTATTTGGGACGTGCCAAGGTTTGGCGTTTCTCTGGTCCGCCAGAGGAGCGCCAAAGTTGGTGCCAGACGATAGCCATAACTGCCATAGTAAATCCTAATCTGGGAATTCGGGACATGCCAAGGTTTGGTGTTTCTCTGGTCCGCCAGAGGAGCGCCAAAGTTGGTGCCATACTTCAGCCATAACTGCCAGAGCAACGCCTAATTTGGGTATTTCGGACACGCCAAAATTTGGCGTTTCTGTGGTACGCCACAGGAGTGCCGAAGTTTGCCATACTTGAGCCATAACTACCAAAGCAACGCCCAATTTCGGTATTTCGGCCTCGCCGAGTTTGGCTTTTCTTTGGTCCGCCACAGTTGTGCCAAAGTAAGTGCCAGACTTGAGCCATAACTGCCGCAGTAAATTTTAATTTGTCGATTCGGGGCATGCCGAGGTTTGGCTCTTCTCTGGCTACCCACTGAAGTGCCAAACAAGTGCCGCAAAGAAAGCCCAGAGGCCAGCCCGAGTTTCGAATATCTCTGGTGTGTCACAGAAGTACTCTTTCACGCGTCCCAGAAGAGAAATAAATTAAATAAGCTTTGAAAACACGATGGTAAGATGTCATCACCTCCGTTCCCAAGCAGCACGGCAATACTTTGCAGTATCGTGCCAGTGCCGGCCGAAAGTCGGTTTCAATATCGCTCAAATGTCCAGTTTCGCACCCCTAGCCCTAAAGAGGATTAGCGGAGTAGCGCGAGCGCACGCCTGGCGAGTGTGACAAAATGGCCGACGAAACAGCGGAGGCTGCCATGGTAACGAGGTAGGCAACACTGGTTTGTCGGCAACAGGTATCACAAACGTTGTCGCCACCCTAAACAGCGGAGCGGCGGAAACATGTAGGCACCCTAGTCGCCATCCGCTCCCGACTCGCTCGCAGTGGCCTCCCATGGCTGTCGTGCCGGCGAAATTAGGAGCGCAGCCGGGACATTTTCTCCCGTGAATGACGATCGGGTGCTGAGAATCCGAAGCAGCTCTTTCGGCGTCCATTTGATGTTCTCGGAGTCGGTCGTTGAGGCATCACCCCGTTTGCCCGATGTACCTGGCCCCGCAGGACAGGGGGATCGCGTACACTTCCTCCGCTTCCTCTCCTTCCCCCAAGATTTTTCTTTCCCGTACTTGAACGGAGCGGGCGGGCTTTGAGCTTGAAGCCGAAAATAAATGTTGTTGAAGTTGAAAGATTGTCCTGTCTGTATCGTCCCTTTTGTGCCTCCACTTTCTAAATGTTTAAAGGGATTGTCCGGTCGAAACCGGAAGTACTTAAGTTCTTGCGCTCTTTACGTCGAGGGAGCCTTCATATAGACAAACGTCATTTTTATTTTGATATATGATCTCCAGTTATTAATTAAACCTTTCATGATCCTATGTACGAAACTGCACCCCGAATTTCGCCAGTGTCAATGGCTGACATCCGTAGGTCCTGCGTGACGTCACAAAACGCAAAGGTTTGTCGGATGGTCGGGATAACAAGCGTTGGTCGATGGATGTCTTGTATTTTGTTTCGAATTATATAGTCTCCTAGGCAGTACCCTACTGAAATACGGTTCTTTTAATGCAGTTCCCAAGCACGTGCAAAAAAAGTCGCGCCTTTTAGCAGGATGTTACTCGCAGAGAGCCATAAGCTTCGAGCAAACGTATGCCGTTTTGCGCAAACACAACTGCGACAGACGCCGATCGAACTAGGGGCGCTTGCAAAGCAAAGGATGCAGATTTCGCCTCTGAAGCGGCACTTAGGTACGCGAAGCGGCATCTGGGTACACATTTCGGCGGATCCACTGGATCGGTGATGAGGCTGCGGGTCATTCCCTCAGAGGCGACGTCCGCGGGTCGAAGGCAAACGGCGAACCGTTCAAATGCATGTCGGACTCGTCACTTGACTTGGACGAGCTTGGTGAATCGTAGCTACGCTCCATTTTCACACGCGGGTCAAACAGATATCGGGCTGCACGCGTGCTAAATACAACTTTTGGTATCATTTCGAGATGGCCAAGCTGTTGGTTTCGGTTTCGCTGCATAATCAAGGTCTGTTCGATTTGGCCAGGAAGTTCTGAACTATAGTCGGTTACAAGTCAAGGAGGTAGCGGCAAATGCCCCTCAAAGGGAATCTTTGCATTTCGACGATAGGTTTGCGGCATCAGGATGATTTTGCGTAGGGAGTCACCGGCGGCAGCGCGCGGTCGGTATACCGGTCACCTCGAAGACGAAGGCCTGACGATAGCGTACGTCTTGGCCAAGACAATTATCGTCCGTAACTTTGGCGTCAAGTTGAGGCGAGAATCGGCAAGAAAATTCCGATTCTCGGTGTTTTTACCAGGCCCGTTAGTGGGCGTCCATAGATACCAGCGGACAAAGCATGCAGTATTATGCTTAGCTAGGGGGCATGCGAGGGCCAATGTACTAAATCCCAGACCTCTGCAATGCATCGGAGTCGTCAATATGCATCCAAGAGCAACTGAAGGCGGAGACTATCAAGAGGGCAATACCTTTCCCGTGTCTGTAAGTAAGAATATCGACACTGCGGATCCCCACATAGCATTAAAAAGAAACAATTTACGTGATCCAATATTTCAACACTGACCACAGGGAGCCAAACCTACGCGAGCAAGCGCCTAAAACGCTTTTAGATTATCATAATCAAGCAAATTTCTACCCTTGGTTAAGATCTCAATTCCGCGTCCACCGCGGGTACGTTATTATCATAAATGAGAGGAAATGCAACCTCCGTATCGGCGTTAAAACATCGCACATTTGAGCAAGCGCTGCGAAAAATGGCACCGCGAGCAGAGACGGACGAGGAGTTCTGCTATCGCCGTCTGCTCTTGTCGTCTGCTTCTGCACGGACGCTGAACCGAGTCCGGAGCCGGTGCAAGATTTTGAGGAACTGGGTCTGAACTCGTTCAGAACTGGGATAAATCGAACGCACCAGTGCAGCGGTCGTGCAACTTACGGTTGAATCGAATGCACCAGTTCCTGCACTGCCGAACTAGTTCAGTCAGTTCAGGCGAATCGAACAGTCCTAAATTGACTGATCCGATTTGAGCGAGGAGTGGGTGGACGTAGTTTAATATCGTTAGCACAGCGTCACACCTCTGCTTACAAGCCTTCTGTTCGCAGAGAGCTCAGCTCGTAGCTTTCTTCTGTGAGATGATTGCTGCATAAGCAGGATCCCGATCTGGAAAGGAACCCAGTCCCTACGCACGACGACGATCCACTTTGCTCGTCACTGCACGTCTCGCGGAAAAGTGTGGAACGTCATGTCTTGGCTCGCATGTGCTGCCCGGTGGTTGTGGCACCCAACCGCGCAACAAAAATCTCACCCAACCACGAAACAAGTCGAGCACAACAACAAAAACGAAGCACGCTGAAGCGTTCACTCGCAGGCAAACAACGAGACAAAAATGCTCGCTTTGTGTTTTATGACGTCAGAGCTTCAATGTTGCAAACGAAAGCAACGTTTACGCTAGAATGCGATATGAGCACTATAAATTCAATTACTCACGCAGAGGGGCATATAAAATTCGGATATTGCACGTAAGATGCTTCTCGAGGCAATAACAATGATATTCAATTGTTTTCTCGAATACAAAATTTGACCGGACAATCCCTTTAAAAAGTACCAACACGCTAAAATAGTACAAGTTACGGGATTTCGTTTTAATTCCCCAAGTGTGATGCGGAAGCCGCGACACGGAGCCCCGGTCGTTTCCGCTCTTTGTTATCGCTAGGATTTGACAGTGCTCAATCACAATGCAAGACACACACAGAGCAACGCTCGCTTTTGCAATGCGCCGCCTAATAATGATATCTCTTGTGGAGACGTCCGCACATCCGTCTTGCGCAGTGTTAGCTCAATGGCAGCACTTTCTGTAAAGGCGGATTCACACCGGGGATGTAAGCAGTCAAGAGATCCAACTAAATCGCATCGCAAAAAAAAAAAAAAAAAAAAAAAAAAAGTAATTAGGATGTTAATTTGGCGTGCGTGATGAGCGAGTCCAACGCCTTCGTTCGCGAGTCGCTTCTAAAAAAGCTCTCGCTCCGAACGCCGTTGGCTGACTCGGCCTCTCCGCGACTAGAGTGCATCGCGAAAAGTCGGGTCAGCAAGCGACTGCTCAAATCCTGTCACTTTTTGCCGCGATGGTCGCTTTTGCGATGAAAGTTATGGCGCGACTAGATCGCATCGCCGGTGTGAACGCGCCTTAATGTCGAACCAGTCTCACGGCGCGTCCCGGTATTGGCTTGTGTACCTACGCGCGAGTACAACATCCGGCACAATTTGCGTTTGCAAAGCCTGCTCCAGCCGCGTCAAAACATTCAGCCAACCTTTGGACTGCTGAAATCAAGAGAAACCCAAAATAAGATAAAGTTGCCAGCCGAAAAAAACTTGATTTTTATTTAATTAAGATGAAGACCACCCGCGTACATCAAATACCTCATCAGCCGAACTCCAAGGCAATAGCCTAGTTCTGGCACTTGTTTGGCAACTTTGGCCAGTAGCTGCCAGTTGACAGCCGAACTATCGGGAAGCGAAGCCTAACTTGGGCACTCGTTTGGCGACTTGGGCACAAAGATGCCAGATGGGAACCGAACTACAAGGTAGTAAGCCTAACTCTGGCACATTTGTGGCGATTTTGGCCCGAATGTGCCAGGTGACAGCCGAACTGTCAAAAAGTGAAGCCTAACTTTGGCATCAGTTTGGCGTTTTCGGCCCAAAAATGCCAAAGCTCTGCCGAACTACAAGGTAGTAAGCCTAACTCTGGCACATCTGTGGCGATTTTGGTCCGAATGTGCCAGGTGACAGCCGAACTATCAAAAAGTGAAGCCTAACTTTGGCATTAGTTTGGCGATTTTGGCCCAAAAATGCCAAAGATCTGCCGAACTACCGGGCAGTAAGCCTAAAACTGGCATTTGTTAGGCGATTTCGGCCCGAGGATGCCAGATGACATCCAAACAACCCAGCAGCGAAGCCTAAGTTTGGCAGTTGTTTGGCGAATTAGGGCCAAGATACCCAGACTGTTGCCAAGGGAGGTCAGGTTTGGCACTACTTTGGCTTCTTCGGGCTTTTTAATGCCCTAAACTGCCTGACGCAAGCCAAGTTTTGGCCCAGAACTCGGTGCTGCCTGGGGTCACATAGCCCACGTACTTAATTTTCTTACGTTTCGAGTGTTTTTTTAACCTCTCCCATAGATATACGACGGAGTCATTCTCTTATAATGTCAGGACGGGTATATTTGCAATATATAAGCACCACCGAAATGCTGGAGAGCCTTGAACACACTCTACATTCCTTGCGTTTGTTATTTTGCTTACAATCGTATCTCTTTTTTACATATCTGCCATGGAACAGTTGTTTTGGCCTGAAATATAGCGAAGCTTAACATCGTTCAGTGGTAAAGATCAATGCTGCACTTAAAGAAATTTCACTTTTACAGTGTTAATAAAGAGACATACTATTCAGTACGACCCAAATAACAAAAGTTATCTATGTTATTTTACCGTTGAAGAGAAAAAATACACGCGCGTTTTCCCATATAAATGCATAGAAGCACCGCAAAAGTAGACTGGTTGCTCTATGCTTTAACTTGCCTCCCGGATTTCGTGTATATGCACTAGTTCCAGTTGAACCTCTAACGTACATTATAATAACTATGTTTTTTCAGCTGATTTATTAATATTTTATAGCGTTCGGGAGCAACTCAAAAGAGAATAATAATCATCGAGGCGATAAACTGACAACTGAAAGTGATCCCCGCCCGGCCGCCGCCATTTTGCACATTTGTGACCAATAGGCACGTGACCTTATAATTTTACGTCTGGATTTTAACAAAGTGCCGCTGACAGATAATTGCTCATTAATATTTAATAACATTACCGACGAGATAAGTTGTTTCGCTTGTTTTGAGTCCAAGATATGCTTTTAGGACAAGAACTTTGGCAGTGTCGCAATGCCTCCGCTAGGTGCCGTCAGCCGTGGTGCTGTATTTTGGGTTCTTTATCGGAGCTAGGCACTAAACTCTGGGGCTAACAGCATTGAAAAATAATGTACTATGTTGTTTTACGGCGATCGCAATACAAGCCTCGGCTTAGTTTTGCGTAAAATCATCAGAACTTGGTGCGGTCACGTGTCTAGTGGCCAAAAGTTTACAAGATGGCGACAGCCAGGGGGAGAGGTCACTTTTGCCTCGTGAACGGGTTACCAGTTTTTCGCTCTAAGCCCCTCTACACCGTTGATAATAACAAGCAAACGAAACTCGACCTAAAAATATTCTAGGGTGTTTCCGCGTCAGATCTTACCATGATTGTCTTGTAATATTCTGTAATAAATATATGTGAAAGCCATGTTCAGCTATGTGTGAATGCCGTAGCTAAAGGTTTCCCAGAGATATAAAATTGAAAATCTAGAATGGTGGACATTGCTGAGATTTCACTATGGTAATTTGCACAGCCGCCAATGTCACACGAAGCAGGCACGTAGTTGAAAATGTTTTAATTCACTCCATAGACACTTAACATGCACAGAAAATATTTAAAATTAGTTATATACGTTTATGCAAAGAAATTACGAAACGTGTCAAATAAACACGTGTTAAAGATAATTTCACAAATTATTTTTATGGAGACAATTTTTTGCAAAACGTCGCAAAGTATATCAAAATGTGCGCCTTTAAACGCAACTAACGAATATACGAAAACATTTGTTATTAGTTTGAAAATGTGTCATATCTCTAAAGTAGCAAAATTGCACGTCGGTATTAAAAGGAAACGTCTTGTATTTCTTTTAAACACTTCTTAACTCCTTGCAGTAACTTGAACTAACTTCTGATGGTAAAATATTGAGTAGCATATGACCTCCGATTGAGAAAATGACAACAAACCTTCACTCGAATTGAGCTAGCCTGTCTTCGTTATAGGAGCTTTACCGCACGACGTCAACTCGACCCTCTTGTTCCCCTTCTCCAGGGATTATTTTCGTCATTCTTGTCCAGCTTGTTTTCAACTTTGCATTTAATTATATTATAATCATGACCTTAAATTGCAAGCTTTACCCTTGTTGGTGTTAGACTGGTGGCAGCTGATAAAACCCGTTTGCTCTGCTGACGTCTAACCGTCGGTTAGCTCAGTTGGTAGAGCGCTCCACTTGTAATGGAGAGGTCCCGGGTTCGATACCCGGACCAGGCGGATTTTTTCGGTCGTGCACCAGTCACCTAGCTTTGTTTGGAGATTTGTGTTTGACCTTTGTCCCTCGTGTGCCTCTTCTCCGGGGATTATTTTCGTCGAAAGATATATTTTCTAGAACGGACAAGGTGTGTTCAACGGTGCTGCTCTATTGCAGAGCGTAGAAGGTCGTCATAACTTAAAACCGCACTATTGTCATGAATTTTGAGGCAATAAACATTTGGCGTACCTTCAACATTGTTCTCACTGGAATGGTTCAGTACCATCGGGACCGAACAATGTATATTTCACCTTTCTTCAAATCTTAATGAATTTAAAAGTATATTTTCCCCTTGGTATGTGCTCATATTGCAGGCAACCACCGAAGTTCCTTGCAAAAGAGATGCGGCATCCAGACCATGAGGAACTTTGTTTTCACCAGCTATATGTGCATGCACGTGTGACATAACAAGAGCATACAAATACCTTCACAAAATGGTTCATCTTGCAGACCTGGACTTATATAAATATGGAATGAGAACAACGCGTTGCAAATAAATGTGAAGAAAACAAAAGCCGTGCTCTTTCGCCCTAAAAATAAACTTGTAAAAATCACAAAAGACCTAAATTGAAATTCTAGCAAAATTGAAATGGTAAACTCCTTTAAGCTCTTAGGTGTTACCTTCTCTGAGAATATGTCGTGGGAAAATTATATACACTACCTTATTCCAAAGCTATCCCGGGTTGTGGACATGTTAAGTCGTCATCGTTATATTTTGCCAAAAAATAAGTAAAATTATTATGTAATTCTCTATTCCACTCCCACTTAAATTACTGCCATTTAGTTTCGGGTACAACGACTTTTACTAATCTAGAAAAGCTGCATGTATTGAAAAAGAAAGCATTTAGAGCTTGTGGGATTTACTAGCTACCAACTAACACAGGTACCGATAGAGTAACCAAAGGGTTGTCTCAACAGCGGCGGCGATCTCAAAGGAGCCGTCAAACCTAGTAGCCCGCGGTCCCCACATCTCCGCGGCAATAAAGATGACGTTTATAGCTACGTTACCGCGGGTCGGTTCGATTAATTACCTCCGTCGGTGCCAATGATCGTCTACCTTGTCTCACTCTCTCGAATATAGCGGAAGAGAAGACACACGTACCAGAGTAAGGACAGAGTCCAAGAGCATTTATTGGAACACTCTTAAAATGAACTACTATTTATTTATTTATTTATTTATTTATTTATTTATTTATTGTACCCTCAGGGCCCGAGGGCATTACAGAGGGGAGTGGGTTACAAAAGTAAAATCACTAAAAAACAAAATGACAACCTAAGAATAGAAACACGAACATAAGAAATTTTAACTTAGAAAAGTGGTTAAACAACGCTTAAACATGATGGCATCTGTTACAGACACAACTGACGATGGAAGGTGGTTCCACGTGATTAATGTTTTGGGGATGAATGAATTATAAAAAGTAGTGGTTTAACAGACAGGTAGACCGATTTTGTGTTGGTGATCGACGCGTGGCGAGACATATCAGGGAGGAGTTAGTAATTTTTGATGCAAGGAAGAATTGTGAAGAAAGGTTAGGGTAGGTTTAAAAACGTTTTCATGGATGTTACGCTTGCACTACGGTGATAGTTAGTAAGAACGAAGCGAACAGATCTATTTTGAATAGCTTCGACTGCTGTTGTAAGTAAGTCAGTACCGGGATCCCATATAGGGTAGGCGTATTCCAATTTTGAGCGGACAAGGGTTTTGTATAGTAGTAGCTTGAGAGATACAGGGACAGATGGAAAATTACGTTTGAGAAAGCCAAGCATGTGGTTAGCATTGTTAGTTATGTAGCGAATATGAGGCTCCCAAGACAGGTTCGATGAAATATGGATCCCCAAGTACTTATACGATGATACACCTTCTAACAAAACACTGTTTAGATAGTAGAAAGTAGAGTGCGAGTTAAGACGAGAAACAGTCATTACTTTACATTTGTTAGTGTTGAGCTGCATGTTCCATTTGTTACACCAATTAGAAACACAATCAAGGTCAGACTGAAGGATAGCAACATCAGAGGTGTTAGTTATTTCTCGGTAAAGAACGCAATCATCTGCAAATAAGCTAATAGAGGACGAAACGCAGGAGGGTAAGTCGTTGATAAAAATAAGAAAGAGCAGGGGACCTAACACTCAGCCTTAAGGTATGCCTGATGTCACGGGAGCTGGACTTGAAGAGGTATTATTCACAGACACAAATTGAGATCGGTTATGAAAGAAAGCGCGAATCCATGAAAGTACATCCTGATCAATGTTAAGTTTGCTAAGCTTATGGAGTAGTAGATTATGTGACACCTTATCGAAAGCTTTGGCGAAATCAAGGAAAATACAATCCACCTGGGAACCATGATCAAGAATAAGGTGAAGGTCATGAGTGAAGGTGAGTAGCTGAGTTTCCCACGAAAATGATTTACGGAAGCCATGTTGTGCAGGAGCAAAGAATGAATTGGATTCTAGGTGTTGAACGAGATGAAAAAAAAATAATATGCTCAAGAATTTTACACGGAATGCTTGTTATGGAAATGGGACGGTAACTGAGAGGAGAATGATGATCACCGGTTTTATGCACGGGCACCACTTTACCCAGCTTCCAATCGTCAGGTAAATAGCTTAGAGTAAGTGATTGCACAAATAATTTAGACAGTATTATAGAAGAATACTCTTTTGTTCTTAGCAAAAATTTAGAATTAATTCCGTCAACTCCCGTGGAGCAGGATATTTTTAGCTGTTCAATTATCTTTATAATTCCACTTGTTTGAATTAAGATGGGATACATGGGCAGAAAAGCGCGTTGTTGAAGTTGAGGTAAAGTTGAAGAAATACAGTTTGAAAATGATTCAACAAAAGTAGAATTGAAAACATTTGCACAGTCATCGGTGGAAACAGGTTCACCTGATAAAGTAAACAGAGACAGTGTGGTGTTTTTATTGCCGTTAATCGCCTTCCAAAACTGTTTGACGTTGTTGGTTAGTAGTGATGGCAGGGTGATAGAAAAATAAACTGACTTTGCATCCGCGATTGCACTTTTATAAGCATTGGCAGCCTCATGATACTCGAGCCATTTAACCTCCGAATTTGTTAACTTTGCTGCACGAAATTTGCGCTTCTTTTTATTGGAAAGTCTTTTTAGGGTGTTATTGAACCAAGGGGAATTCGAAACAATTGGGATGTTACGTAGCGGTATATGTTTATTGGTTAGGAGCTCAACCTGCGTCTTAAACAATGTCCAATTTAATTCTAAAGAACGGTCAGAAAAGTGGTCTAAGTAATCGTTAAGAAAAAGGCCAAGGGCACCGTTAATAGAGTCATAGTCACCTCTACCATAGACTCGTATTTTTTTAAGAGTTCGCTGTGCTGTTTTGGCTGGCACATCAAGTGAAAAATGTAGTAGCGAATGGTCGCTGAGAGCCGGCATGAAAGTAACAGAAGAAATAAGTTCAGGTGAAGTTGACAAAATGAGATCTAACACGTTTGCAGTTGTAGCAGTGATTCGAGTAGGAAGAGACACCAGCTGCGAAAAACTGAAGTCATCACATAACTTTATAAAATCTTACGCATCTGATGAGAAAGGGTTAGAGAAAATATGCGGGTGAGATCATTTTATTTGAGGATAATTGAAATCACCAAGGAGAAGTATAGGAGATGAAGGAAAGCGCACTATTATTGAGTTCAAAACATCATGAAGATTCGAAACAAAAGAAGGATTAGCTGATGGCGGACGATAACACACGGCTAAGATAACGTTTTGGAAGTTCAAACACAAGCAACAACAAACTATTTCTAAATCACTATTCAAACGCACACAGAAAGAATCAATGTGATCGGCAACTGCCAATAAAACGCCACCTCCATTTCGTGCACCCCTATCACAACGGTAGACATTAAAACGCTTATCACAACTAAATAATTCACAATTCCGAACATTCGATGACAGCCACGTTTCGGTTAAAGCTACTACGTCAGCGCTACAAGAATCAATAACTGAACACAATTCATCACGATGACGTAAAATACTCCTTATATTGCTAAAAAGTGCTGACACATTTTTGGATAAAGGAATATAAAGGAATGTCCCCATCCAAAATGCCCCCCGCGCCGGCAAGGCAAGAAAAGGTCCTTACCTGGCCAGACGCGGGGTTCCGGAGCGCCAAGACCGGGGAAGCATCGGAGAAGTCGCTGACACACGCGGTCAACCGGACGAGTCCCTTTCCCGAAAGCGGGGAAAACAAGAGGCGAAACCTCCTCGCCTGTCGGCAGTGATTCGCATCCGAGCGGGGGGACGGAAAGAGGTCCCCCCGGGAGAGAGTGAGAGGAGAGCCCCCCAAGCCAGGCGGCCCTCTGCCTCACGAACAGGACGGAGCTCACGGCGAAGAAGGCCGAGCGTTCCGACCCGCGGCCGTTATCACAGCCATCGGGGAAGGGAGACCAGAGGAATCCCCACAAACTATATGAGACGTCCCGTTTGACTTTCATACAGCCAGCTTATTCAAAACATTTCATGTCATAAATGTCCACACATTATATGATTACAGACTTGCCACTAGCCTAAAGTGGAGGAAATTAGAAATACGAACTTTTTTTTTTTCATAAATCTTCTACAAATGTCGAAACACATTCACAGTTACTCAACCCGCGGAGCTGAATGTTGGGAAGTGGTCACACCGAGAACAAACTATGGCACACAAACACTGAAATACGCTGTTCCGAAATTATTTAATCTGTTTTTAGCTAAAGGTATTGATTGGGACAAGTTATCGTTGAGTGAAGTGAGGTCACCCTTTTTTCACTGATGATTTGTGTAGTTGCTCTCTTTACTCCGTGTTTTGTTCTTAATACTATGAGCTTGTTTTGGATTTCGTTTGCCCGTCGTGCCCTCTATGTCAACATTGTGATAAGCTAAGGTATTGAGCTGAACATGTGATAGCGATCATTTTCTTTACATTTGTATTTCTCTTTTGACTGATGTATTATTTTCCCACTTTGTCGCTGCTGCTTTAGGCGATCAGGAACCCGTCAAGCTGTACCTCACAGCTTTTTTTCCTGATCGCCACCATCACCTTATGGTGGAAATAAGCACTATTATTATAAAACCTGTGCAATGATACGGTGTGTCCCCTAAAAACATTTACAGCGTTTTTTCACCGCAAAAATGAACTATGCATTGCCATACGCTGACTCTCCGCTCAAATGTGCCACTAGAACTCCGGACCAGATGCCAGAGTTTCAGAACTTGCCATCTTATTCGAAAGTCATAAGTGATTTTCGGAAAGTTTCAGTGGGAAGGTAAGACCCGTTCGTATTGTAAGATCATGCCGTTCATCCTCATATCACTTTTAGAGTTTGAATCGAATAACTTCAAAGTATGAAAGCTTGTCCTTTCGCCCAGACTGTTTGTGCTAGATTTTGGGTGCAAACTTAGCGTTCGGCAATGCATAGTTTATTTTTTTTCAGTAAAAAAAAAAAAATACATTTTGTGTGTGTGTGTGTGTGGGGGGGGGGGGGGGGGGGCGGAGGGAGGGGCATTTTGCACGAAATGGTGAGTCTGTAGTCACATGTAAAAATAGATGCGGCGACATCGTTTCTGAGGAAACATTTGCTGGTTTTTGAACATGCACACTTTCCATAGCATTTGTACCATTATAGTGGTTTACGGGACACATGCATGCTAACCTTGTTGACACAACAAATTCCTTACTAAAGAAGTATTGCACATGTTCCGTAACTCAATGAAATGGCACATGTGGCAACAAGGTTATCACGGATATGTCCGGTGCCTAAACTGTTTGTTTGTTTTTTTTTCTTTTTTTCTAGCAGTGTCGGATGGGGCGCTAAACGGGACAGTCGAGGACGCGTTTCAGGTGAAATGCGAAATGGGCTCAAACTTTGATTTCAGAGGCTTTTCTACTGTCGATGTTGGCACTGCACGCTATACTGTACGCCCTTGCTGCAAATGCCTTTCCCGGGTACTGTCCTGTCCATTTATAGAACCTAAAAGGCTGATTTTGTCTGCAGGGTGGCAGTGTCATCTCCGTTACCCCATTGATGTGTAGCCCCAAAGCCGCTATAGTCAGGGTCGCCGCTTTAGCCTGCGGTGCGTCCTCGCCTTAGTGCAGCGGCAGTTCATAGTTGTCTCTAGAATGGGTATTTTCTTCGTACACGGGAAATTGGTCGTGTACAGAAAAATGAATAAAACCAAACCGTAACAGTGCCGTCATGTGACACTATGATGACGTTACGTGACCGCTGTGCGATAAATTTACAGTGCGAAAGATATTCAGTGTATTTCTGACCTTATACTTGTGATTAAGGTTTTTATTTACTATAATTTGTATTGCCTAGACTAGAGTACAAAGCAGAGCAACAAGAAGTACCCGCGCGTCCGCTTGCAAGGTTTATGCTGCGCCGTAAACGATTTACAAAGCAATAAACGTAGGCTTATAGATTGGCGCAGTGTACTAGCTTAAGCTTAAAGAAAGTTGAAAAAATCCACGACCTGTCGAGGCTTTCGAGGAGGTCTTACATCTAGATTTGAATCTTAAGCAGGTTATTTTGTGGCCAGTTTATTATGAAATGCAAGGGTGGTTTTTATAAAAGTGTATTTAACCAGTGTGGCGACCATATTTACTGCTCGCCCATTGAGACAATTGTCACCCGATAGTCTCTTGTCGCTGACAATTCTGTCTTAGCATAATTAAAAAAAAGCAATGCTAGGTCATTTGTTAACCGTGAAGGGAGTTCAATAGGTCGCTATGGCTTATGGGCCTTTACTCGAAACAAAATGATTGTTGACTCTAAGACAGTTTCACACGCCGAGCACCTCGTATACGCAACACTACCTGACACGTAACTTCGCGTGCTTACTAAATCTATTGGAGTGGTGAACGCCGTAGCTTTTGGGACCGTTTTCATTCAACGCCATCGTTCCGTTGTTGTCAAAAAACCATTTCTAACGCCATGAAATGGTGGCCCGAAACGTTTCACGCTTCAGAAATGTCAAGTCTCGCGCTGAGGACTCTCGATTTTGACACAGGTGTCTCAAAAGTCTGGTACCGCATGTTGTCACAACCAAAAAACCAATCGAGAGAGATTTCTCCGGTGGGACGTGGAAAAGGGTGGACCACCGACTGAGCGATAGGTCCAGGCTCAGGTAGAGAGTCTGACCAATGAAGAGAGACAGAGACGTAGCTCGAGAACACATGGAAACTTTAATTTAGTTGAAGGCAGAAATATAATTATGATACACTCTGCACAAATCGCTTCTGTAATATAGGGTAGAACGATTATGGAAACGGTTTACAAATTTAGGTTTACGAAGGCTTATGCAGTTACTAATGAAGATGTTACGATTAACCCGGTCAAAATATGCTAATTAAAGGAGTAACAGCAAATGCGGAAAGTCTCATCTGACGAGTCTGTGGGTGACGTCTCCCTGCGCGGTCCGTCCAAGTTGGAGGAAGTTCCGGGGGTCAGCTGGCTCACTATGGGCGGGGCCCCCTGGCCTCGCACCCACTTCTTCAGCTGACACGCTCACACACAGCGGATCTCCGTCCTGTACTTGGCGAAAGGCCGTCGACAGTGGTCTCGTCGCCTCGCTCGACGACGCGCTGCGTCCGTTCGCCTCTCAGTCTCCTCTCGCACTACGCTTTGTTCCTCGCACCCAAACCGAGGCTCGCGCACGAAGCGTGGTAACCCCCCTGTCCCAGACGTTCATTGCCTTGGGGATCTGCCCTTCTGCCCTGAAAGCAGTCTGCCCTTTAAACCCAAACATTCCCTGTCGTTTAAAGTGACACACCTCCACTAGGTTCAAAGATTAAGGTTATATTTTTGTGTTTGGTTTGTTTTTGGGCAGAGTTACGAGACAGCGTGCCTCGTCATATTTACGCGTGTGGTCGCCACAGACGCGGCCGTCTGCGGCCCATGGCCTCGTGAGTAACCCGAGCCTCCGGCAAGGCAGTCAAGAACTAGGGGCTACACGCGTCCCCCACTGAGCCCGGGAGGGGAAGGTGAAAGGAACAGAACCACCGAGCGAGGTGTCGAAAAACACTTCCCGCACGCGTCGGAGAATTCGAAGATGGTGAAGACTCCGGGCAGCCAGGAAACCTCTGCGACCTCCGTATAATATCCTTGCCGTTTTATGTGACACATGTAGACCACCGATTTGGGTCTTACACTTGGACACACTTCTCCATGACGGCCTCCGGGAATCGATGTCCCATGTTGAGGATCAGTATGCCGTTGGCTGATGTCTCCTCGGTTTCCATCCCGATGCTGCTGTTCAAATATTCTAAAGATTTCAGGAGATAACGTCAAGGTCCAGACAGGAGCCCCCGTGCTTTTATAATATGGTGTATCTGAGCGCGTCACTTAGGTGGTACCACCTGAGCTGGTACCACGTGGTACCACTCAGGTGGTAGCACTGGTACCACCCGCGTGGTTCCTGCTCAGGTGGTACCAAGTGGTACCTGCTCTTCCGGTAGCTGCCTCCCCTGTACCATGCTTCCCTCGGCGTGTATTGGAAGGCTTTGGTAATGTTCATAATTCCGGTCCATAATTTAGGTCGCGTGGAGAGAACCCTGCGTTACTAGCGGCTGGTTTCCAGTTTCGCCGCAATGAGAAGGCTGATGATGCGTCACGGGTTGTGTATTGAAGCCGACTCCATGGTGCAAGCCTGTCCGAATGTCAGGGTGCGGCTGCTCGCAAACTCGGTGAACCATATTTTTCCACTTGGGTGTCCTTGAGTATGTTTGAGTGGTCTCCTGAAGTGACAAAAAGAAGAACAAAACGTTTATATGTAAGCCCGTTTTGCTGCACTTTAATTTGGCAATGGCGCTCCGCTCTGAAAGCACTCGGCGCCTGCCACTGAGTATTGTAGGCATCAGTTATACATTTTTTTAAGTGGGGAAAAAAGGACGCTGACAATAAAAGAAAGTAAAGTGAGAGCTAGAAATTTGACTAGCACGTCTACAAACCGTCATAAACACCATCAAGCATTGGTTTCATGACTGGCAGATGAACCTTAGCACGGAAACATTAAATTACTTACATTTGAATGTAGTTGGAGTTTCTAAATTTCCCTCACCACCTAAGTAGATTACCATTGGTCACTGCACATCATATGAGTATTTAACTATTTATTTCACCAACGACCTCACATAAAACAGATTCACTGAATTTGTTTTAAAGACTAAGCGCACACTAGGGTTTCTAAGACAGAACCTACAATTCAACTGAGAAATAATTAAAACTTTAGCTTACAGAGCGCTGCAAGATTAGAAATGAAATATGCATCATCGATATGGTCACCATTTTAAGATTATATCACTAACAAAGTAAAGGGTATAAAAAACAGAGCAATAACGTATTTTTTTTTCAGACTATATTTGATATACTAGCGTCAAATCACTTCACAAGTGTGAAGGCCTCCAAACAATTTTCTTACGACGGAAGCTTTTGCGAGTACTACTTCTTCGTGAGATATATTATCACTATACGCAGATGAAAACGGCTTTTCTGAACGCTCCCGACCAGGTTTTCGCAACGTGAAAAATCAAATTGGTTTAGGCTGCATTTTTCTCTCGCAAATTGAGAACTTTCGTTGGCGATTTTGAAGTGCCATCTCTTGCCGAATAGGGTTATTACAATAACCAACACAGGTAAATTTCAAGAAATGCTTCTTGTATGTATTAACCACAGTAATGAGTCATAAACTTGTGAAAACGTTACTTTTGTTATTGTCTCAGTTATATGCTTGTTCTTACTCGTATAATCTATCTTAATTTTAAAGTAACCATGCATGGCGATTTTAAGTAGAAAATAAAAGAAATCAGGTCAAACGCGATTGTGCGAACCCGCCGACAAGGCCGCCAGCTGTGTCGTCTGCTTTTAATGACATGCTGCGTAATCTCTCGATCGCAGCTGCACACAACTGTCGGCGCGCCGTTGTCGTCTACATTGGTGCTCGTCGTTGAAACTCGTTTTGAAGATCTGATTTTTCGCGAGAACAGAGCTACAGTTGAAAACCGAACAAGATACCATGCACCACTAAAGAAAACCTTTGGTAAAAAAAGAAAGAATAGCTTTCTACTCTGTGGCTCAGTTTATTCCAACTAATTCCACAGCTAGATTCACTGACAGCATTAGAACGGTATGGAAGTGCTTCACCTGTCCAGCCTCTAGATGGAGCTTTTTGCCTTCGATAATGCTTTGTGGTTTCGTGAGCCTCGAGTGTGCACGCGGAGTCAAAGCACGACGGAAGGCAACAAACACGATCGGGCATCGCAAAAGAGACGCCCTGCCGTTCTTATCATGTCAGGGACTATACGGACCGCAAGCTTGCCTGCTTCTTTTGCAGATGTTGTGGTAACGTCAAAACGCAGTGCTCTGATTGGCTCTGATTGAAGGATAGTGGGCAGACCTTAATGTAGCTTGCTCTTAGGTCTACTCCCTATCCTTCGAATTGGATGCGATCAGGGCTCGGCGTTCTGACGTCAACACAACGCTTTCAAAAAAAGCAGACGAACTTGCGCTCCGCATAACCGTGTCACGTGACTTCAAAATCTTTCTTGTGGCTGAGTGAACCACAGGGAGAGATGCTTGTGCATTGATCAGCAAACCGACACTATAGCTTAGCTCCATCAAGACTTTTATTAAAGAAACACCGGATGACACGGTCAAACGTCCACGACTTTCCTCTTCCTATAGATACATTGGAATGACTTTTTTTTAATGCTACATTTTTAGGGACACAATATCACGAGATTGTGTGTGTCCGTTCGTCGCGGCTCAGTGGCTAAATTTAGCGGGAAGTGTTTACCCTGCCTAGCTGAGTGGGGAATCCGGAATTACTGCGTAATTGACGGAGTCCTGTCATGTGACGCTATGACTTCGTATAGCACAAACTCACATGACGCACACTCATATCATGTCATGTTATGCCACATCTGTCGATCACAGTTACACGTGACATCACGTCATTTACTTCAAAACGTCACACTCTGACGTCATCGGAAACCGCGCCCAATAACGTAACTTCAAGTTGCACTTCGACGTCAGCTGACGTCACTTGACACTTTGATGTCACGTGACGTCACGCGTGACGTCTCATGAAGGGGCGCCATTATTTTCGGAAAGCTGGGGAGGAGTCGAGCACATAAATTGGGAGGGCTCAAAAATATCTTACGCGCAGACGATCAAGGATCCCAAATGCTATCGTATTACATCTCCTTTGCCAAGAGCCAGAGAAAAGCCCTATGGTTCTTTTTATATCACATCCAGCTTTAACATATTTTGTTGTATTAAACGAATCCGAGAAAAGAACATTGGAATCCACGCATATTCTCTGAAAATCTGCGAAACACGACTGCACCACCCGAGGCGCCCATTTGGCTCTGTTAATTCACTGTCAAATTGCAACTTCCATCCTCGTCTGTTACTATTCCAACATTCGCTTTCTGCGCTCTGCCATCCTATTTTACAAGGCTGTGAAACTTGCTCTGAGCGTGGGTGGTAGGCTCTCGTCTGCGGAATATCAGACGGTTCGCACGTGTCTCCAGCCCGGTGACTCGACATTTTTTGCCTCAAGGATAAGCGCGTCCAAATGTGTGTAGCCAGTATAGCCCTTACCTCTTTCCAGGTAGATGCTCGGAGTCATTCTGTGCATCGTAAGTAACCAAATAACCACAAGCGCAATAAAAACGGCAACGCGGCGTCGAGACAGAAAACGCCACATGGATGGAAGAGGCTTTGATGGAACGATGGATTCGGCTGAGAGAAAACTCAGATTTACGGCGCAAACGAAGTCTGCCACGTTCATCTGAATACGAGGTGACCCGTCTAAGCTTTATGAGCCTGTTTTTTTTTTTTTTTTTTTTATTGCAGGTGTGAAATTGTTTGTAAATAATTTATACTTTCCAGCTGTTCCGATATCGGCGGTCGAGCGTGCTAATGCACCGCAGCTAGGATCCCGTGGAGCGAAAGCTCGCGCCGCATCCTGGGTCCAATCGCCCTCCCCGTCCTCTCCCGTTTTTATCTGGATGATCATCGTTCTGCCGTGCGGTCATATATTGCCGCGCGCAGGGTCACGGACTTGTGGAAAGTTCTCGTTCACTCTTGCTGCGGACATAACTATCGTTCATCCCTGTTTTTGTTGTTCTAGAAAGTGCTAGTTCATTCTCGCCCCGAGCGCGCTACGCTCGAACCTTCTCCGCCGAATCTTCGAGATACTGACTCACTCTAGATAAGAGGCCGCCCGCGACCTTGTCGAGTCAGTCTCGCCCCAGCGCTCGATTCTGCTGACACGCCGACTTCGACGCCCGCGACGCTCTGCTTTTTTCTGTTTCCTTCTTTATTTTTGGCACAAGTTCGCCACATTAAACGTTTATTTATTTCTGTTTATTTCTTGTTTATTGGTCACGACTCACCACCCGTGACATTCTGGTGGAGGTGCGGGGTACCGCATGCCCGTGCAGCGTTCCCCTCCCAGGACCCGCAGTGCAAGCCCGACTCCAAGCTCGCTGAGAAGACCACTCAGCGCGGAACCTGAAGCTCGGACCAGCCGCCGCACCAAGGGAGAGGATCCGGAGTACGGTTTGCTCCTGGATAAACCCAAGCCGAAGAAGACGACGATGGACAACCAGTCGCAGGCCCCCGCCGCTCCTGCCGTCGTCTACCTACCCGTCGCTCCTCGGACACCGGCTCCGTTCCACGGCGAACTCCACGAAGACGTTGAAGATTGGATCGACCAATTCGAACGCGTCGCCCGCCACAATAGCTGGACCAACGAGCAACGGCTGCAAAACGTGTATTTCTCGCTCGAGGGGACTGCCAGAAGCTGGTACGAAAATCACGAGTCTTCATTGACATCCTGGGACATTTTCAAGAGCCAGCTGAAGGCGACATTTGTCAACTAGCACCGCCGAGAGAGAGCCGAAGACTTACTGCGTACCAGGACTCAAGGCCCCAACGAGAGCATCACCGGCTTCGTGGAGGATGTTCTCCGCCTAAGCGCCCGCGCCGATCCTCAGGCTACCGAGGAGAAGAAGCTGCACCACCTGATGAGGGGTGTGAAAAGCGAGATTTTCGGCAGTCTCATCCGGAGTCCCCCAACAACAGTCGACGAGTTCATCACGGAGGCGACAAATATGGAACGGGCCTTGCTAGCCCGCGCCAGACACTACCAACGATACCCTGGCGTAACTACTCTAGCGACATCTGGATCCGACCTGGGCACCACCCTCCCCGACATCCGAGACCTTATCCGTGAAGCCGTCCGGGAGGAGTTGAAGAAGTTGCTACCTGCTGCCACAAGCCTGGATACGCCCTCAGTCGCCGAGATTGTCCGGGAAGAACTTCAGCAGGCGCTGCAGCCAGAAGTTCTCGCCAGCGCCGCTCCTGAACCACCGAAGCTGAGCTACGCCGCAGCTACCCGACGACCACCGCCCCCTGCTCACCCGTATACGGCGCCACCTCGACGTGAACCTCTAGCGCCGCAGTATTCACGACGCCATGAAGATCGGGCGTACGTCCGCCCAGAACAAGCTGCTCCACGAAAGACCGACGTGTGGAGGACGGCCGATCGACGCCCGTTGTGCTACCACTGCGGGGAGGCCGACCATATCTACCGTCGTTGTCCCTACCGGCAAATGGGCCTGCGTGGGTTCCACCCGAACGACCCACGCCCGAGGTACGGCGAACGCCCTCACGACATCGAGGAGCACCTCCGACGTTCCCCCTCCCCAGTGTCGTCTCTCCGCCGTGAAGCCCGCTCCCCATCGCCACGACGTTCAGCCTCTCTAGCGCCACGATCCCGCCGAGAGAGCCTGTCTCCCCTGCGTCGTCGGGAAAACTGAGTGCGGCAACGCCTGGAGGTGACGTTGCCGAAAACGACGGAAGCAAAGAGCCTCCAAGAACGCCGGAGCGCTCCCACTCTCCCGAAGCCACGCATCGCTACGACGCCCCTGCAACGGTGTCCAACAACCTAAACGTCGTCATCGACGGCCACGACGCATCGGCACTCGTGGACACCGGAGCAGACTACTCAGTCTTGAGTGGGAGGCTGTCTCGCCACCTTCGAAAAGTCACGACGCCGTGGGATGGACCCCAGATACGAACCGCCGGAGGACACCTCATCACGCCTGTCGGAAGGTGCACCGGTCGCGTCGAAATTCACGGCGAGACGTGTCCTGTGAAATTCGTCATTCTACAAGACTGTTCCAGAGACGTCATTCTCGGCATGGACTTTTTGTGTGAATACGGCGCCGTCATCGACCTTGGAGAAAACAGATTGACGCTGCGGACACCTGTTCCGCCTTCAGAGAAACTCCAAACTGCGTCAGCCGCCGTCCGAGTCGCTGCCGACCACGTGAATCTGCCGCCGCGATCAAGTGTTGTCGTACCTGTCGTGACCGATGCAGCTACCCGTAGCGAAGTTCTTCTGGAAGGTAACCTCCAGTTGCTCCTGGGAAGAGGAATAGGCGTCGCACGAGGGGTAGCTGAACTTCAGGATGGCCGCACTGTGGTCCTCGTGACGAACTTCCGGAATGAAACGCAACACCTCACGAAAGGTGCAGCCGTTGGCCACGTCGAGGATCTCCGAAACTCCGCCGAAATCACCGCCATTACTGATGAATCCTCGCCACCTCAGCAAGACGGTACGTCGCCAGCGCAACTCGACATCGACCCTAAGCTTCCGGACCCAAAACGACGGCAGCTGATGAACCTCCTCGCCGAATACCGTGACTGCTTTGCGACGTCGTCGAAGGTACGCCAAACCGCCGTTGCGAAGCACCCCATCGTTACCGAGGACGACGCGCGCCCTGTGCATCGATCACCGTACAGAGTCTCCGTTAAAGAAAGGGAGGTGATCCAGGAGCAAGTTCAAGAGATGCTGAACGACGACATAATCCAGCCATCAAGCAGTCCGTGGGCCTCTCCAGTCGTACTGGTTAAGAAGAAGGACGGAACGCTTCGGTTCTGCGTGGACTACCGGCAGCTGAACGCGGTGACGAAGAAAGACGTCTACCCACTCCCCCGAATCGACGACACGTTAGACCGGCTGCGCCACTCTCGATACTTCTCATCGATGGACCTGAAGAGCGGCTACTGGCAGATCGAAGTCGACGAACGGGACCGAGAGAAGACAGCTTTCGTCACGCCGGATGGGCTGTGCGAGTTCAAGGTAATGCCCTTCGGGCTATGTACGGCGCCAGCAACTTTCCAGCGTGTTATGGACACCGTACTGGCAGGACTGAAGTGGCAGAGCTGTCTGGTCTACCTCGATGACGTCGTGGTGTTTTCCAGCGACTTCGACGAGCACTTGCGACGACTCCGAGCTGTTCTTCAAGCCATACGGACCGCTGGACTCACCCTCAAGCCGTCAAAGTGTCGGTTCGCCTATGACGAACTGAAGTTTCTAGGTCACGTGGTTAGCAACGAAAGCGTGCGCCCAGACCCTGAGAAGACTCGCGCCGTCGCGTCATTTCCAGTGCCGACAGACAAAAAGGCCGTGCGAAGATTCCTTGGACTTTGCGCCTACTATCGTCGCTTCGTTCGGGATTTCGCACGGATTTCCGCACCGCTCACAAACCTCACGAAGGACGCCGAGAGGTTCGAATGGGCCGAGGAACAGCAGCAGGCATTCGACGAGCTGAAGCGACGACTCCAGACGCCTCCGGTTCTTGGAGATTTCGATCAGGATGCGGACACCGAGATTCACACTGACGCAAGTAACGCAGGACTTGGCGCGGTACTAGTTCAAGTACAAGAAGGCACCGAACGAGTCATCGCCTACGCAAGTCGGACACTGTCCAAGGCAGAGAGAAATTACTCCACGACTGAGAAAGAATGCCTTGCGGTCGTCTGGGCAATCACGAAGTTTCGTCCGTACTTGTACGGAAGCCCGTTCCGCGTAGTCACGGACCACCACTCGCTCTGCTGGCTTGCGAACCTCAAGGACCCGTCAGGACGCCTCGCTCGATGGAGCCTCCGGCTACAAGAGTTCAACATGACTGTGGTTTACAAGTCAGGACACAAGCACAGCGACGCTGACTGCCTGTCCAGGGCCCCTGTCGAAACACCTTCCGGCAGCAGCGACGACGATGATGACGAGTGCTTTCTAGGGGCAGTGAACACCGATGACATGGCACGACGTCAACGAGACGATCCGGAGCTGCGAGCCTTAATCGAGCACCTGGAAGGGCGCAGCGGTACCGTACCCCGTGTTTTTTCACGAGCCGTGCCGACCTTCACCATTCGGCAAGGTGTACTCTACAAAGAGAACTTCGGGAACAACAACTCGCCGTGGCTGCTGGTAATACCGACCGACCTTCGAGGGGAGATCTTTCAAGCATGTCACGACGACCCGACGTCCGGACACCTTGGATACAGCCGGACACTGGCCCGTATTCGTGAAAAGTATTACTGGCCCAAGCTCCCCAAGACCGTCCACCTGTACACACGATCATGCCACGAGTGCCAGCGACGCAAGAAACCTCCGACGAGGCCGGCCGGACTCCTGCAGCCTATTTCTCCTCCAACTGCACCCTTCCAGCAGATCGGAATGGATCTACTTGGTCCTTTTCCGCCTTTGACGTCGGGGAACCGCTGGATCATCGTCGCCACAGATTATCTCACGCGGTACGCCGAAACGAAAGCTCTTCCTTCGGGGACTGCTGTGGAAGTTGCCAAGTTTTTTATTGAGTCCATCGTCCTCCGGCACGGCGCTCCAGAAGTTCTGATTACAGATCGCGGATCATCGTTCATGGCACAACTGACCCGAGAAATCCTCCGACTCAGTCACACCAGCCATCGTCGTACAACTGCGTACCACCCGCAGACCAACGGGCTGACGGAGCGACTCAACAAGACAATCGCCGATATGATCTCTATGTACGTCGACGTAGAGCACAAGACGTGGGACGAGGTGCTGCCCTACGTCACGTTCGCCTACAATACGGCGGTTCAAGAGACCACTGGATTCACCCCTTTCCAGCTGGTACATGGTCGGAAGGTAACGACCATGCTGGACGCCATGCTGCCCCATGAGCCATCTGACAACGAGAGCGACGACGCCCAGGCGGTTGCTCAAAGCGCCGAAGAAGTTCGCCAGCTCGCCCGACTACTGATTCAAGACCAGCAACGCGTCGACGCCGGCCGCTACAACCTTCGTCGCAGGGACGTCCACTTCCAGCCCGGAGATAGGGTGTGGGTATGGACGCCCATCCGTCGCCGCGGCCTCAGTGAGAAATTGCTGAAACGATACTTTGGACCCTACAAAGTGCTTCGTCGCCTCGGTGATCTTAACTACGAAGTCCTCCCCGACGGAACGCGCCCATCTGCAAGACGTCAGCCGCGACCCGAGGTGGTGCACGTCGTCCGGCTGAAGCCGTATTACGAACGATAGAACTTTCCACTCTCGTCGACGGGTGAACTGTGAACTGCGGCTCGCGATTCTGCTGCCTTTTTGCTTTGGATTTGTTTTTGTTTGTTGTTTTTCGTTTTGTGCTGCATCGGGACGATGCACTTTTTAAAGGGGGGGATAATGCCGCGCGCAGGGTCACGGACTTGTGGAAAGTTCTCGTTCACTCTTGCTGCGGACATAACTATCGTTCATCCCTGTTTTTGTTGTTCTAGAAAGTGCTTGTTCATTCTCGCCCCGAGCGCGCTACGCTCGAACCTTCTCCGCCGAATCTTCGAGATACTGACTCACTCTAGATAAGAGGCCGCCCGCGACCTTGTCGAGTCAGTCTCGCCCCAGCGCTCGATTCTGCTGACACGCCGACTTCGACGCCCGCGACGCTCTGCTTTCTTCTGTTTCCTTCTTTATTTTTGGCACAAGTTCGCCACATTAAACGTTTATTTATTTCTGTTTATTTCTTGTTTATTGGTCACGACTCACCACCCGTGACAATATCAGTACATTATGGTGTCTGGACCACGTCTCCGACTGCCGTGTTTACCGCGTTTAAAAAACTGGTCCCTCGATTTCCGCCTGATAACGCCATAGAGGTGTCACGCTAGAGAGCCTAGATTGTAGAGAGTAGTCGTCTCATACCACGGGAGCATTA
The DNA here is from genome assembly GCF_016920785.2 of Ixodes scapularis. Taxonomy (NCBI): domain Eukaryota; kingdom Metazoa; phylum Arthropoda; class Arachnida; order Ixodida; family Ixodidae; genus Ixodes; species Ixodes scapularis. The sequence goes on along the minus strand of NW_024609879.1, from coordinate 121,065,074 downwards.
GACAATTTAATGGCGGACGCCTTTCGCGCCGATTGGTCGCAAGTGCGCACGCGCGGCGTTGTCGCGTGGCGAGGAGGAAAGCAGGCGGAAACGCGGAGAAGCTCGCCCACGATCAACGCGTTCGTCACCTCCGCGAAGCTCGTTATTGCCAACTGGGCCCCCTGAAATCATATGACCCCAATCAAAAAGTTGGACACACACTGGCTGCGTTCCAAATCTTGTCCAGAAGGGATCCGACTAGTTACTCCGGCGGGTTGTGTCACGTAACAACACAAACTAAAAAAAAAACAAAAAACGTTAGACGCGAGTTGGTTTTAGAACGCCAAGGTACAAAAAAATCTTACCCCGGAGTAAAATCGAGTAAGTTTTGCAACACGTTCTTATGACGTCATGACAACGGTCCTGGCGGCCTGAGAGCAGTGGTGTTGGATGAGGGAAGACGCGTGTTCTGCTGCGAGTTGCTGTCGGGTTTGAAAGTCCACGGAAGCTTCAGCAGCCAGGAATTGGGATGCAGCGACGAGAGCGACAGTTGCATTGACTCGTACTTTTTCTTCTTTTTTTCCGGAATGTCTACCACTAATTACCAGGATCGCGACCTCCGACAGCTGAACACTCCGGCTTTTGCGACGTCGTTTGTTTGCAACTTCGGGACCACTTTCAATGCATGGGCGGAGTAGGACGCTAAACACGCCAGGCGGTAACGCGTTCCATGCACCGTATCACTGTACTGTGCGGTGCTCGTGAAAGACGCCGGACTTGCTGTGGTACCGCACTGGCTAAACTTCCGTATCCAGAGGAGACTTTCGACGCCCATTTGGGTTGACTTTCACCTACTAAATAAATACGCAACATAATCACTATATAGCTGTTTCTTTTTTAAGAAGACAGATGGGATGGCATCTCAGAGCCCCCTATTTTATTTTTCTTCTTTTTATTTTTCCATTTTTTTTTTCTTGCTCTCGCTGCTGAACTCACGAGCAGGGGCACGCTGGACGGCGGACAGACATACGGACATGGCTAGCCCCTAAGGAGCTTCGCCCCTAAAAGGTAATATAGTTTTTGATTAAATTAATAAAAAAAAAGGGGGGGGGGGTGCCTGCGAAACCTGACCATTACAACCAAACATCTGTTGCGCTGCTTAAGAGAAACTTTAACCCATTTTTCACCTATATGAAGCGATGCCAAGGGGGCTTTGATACATAATGATTCACTGATGAGTTTCTATTTTTACTCTCCTTAATTTTTAGAGCCCAGCTCTCAGGCGCCCGTTTCCGTGCTTCGCGGCATCCGCGTAACCACGCTAAATTTAGCGGGAAAATTGACGTCACGTGACCTCGACGCCCATTCCATTCCCCGCTAATTTGTCCGCTGGGGGCACCTGACACCCACTCATGTTATGTCCTTTTCCCCGCTAAATTTAGCGGGGAAACGGAATTGGATGATGGGAGGGGGAGGAGGAGGAGAGGGTACGGAGAAGGAAGGGGGCATACCCTCCACCTCCTCCTCCTCAAGAGGTGCGCTCTAATTTTGCAATACGATATTTGTAAACGTCTATCAATTTTTCTTCTATTCGTTTATGTTTCCGTTTTGAGTACAGAGTAGCTGGTTTTCTTAAGCGCTTTCGAGCAACATATGGCCCAGGAAAACCACGGAGTCAATAATATATAAAAAAAAAGAATCTCACATATTTTCTTTTTCTAGCCTCATGTTCTGCTCGCAAGGTTTCACAAAGCTACCAAGTCTTGCCGCTCGTCAGACGACAATTACGTGGGAACGCAGCGGGCGTAATTGCCGTCCTCGGGCGGGTTCTCTCACGACGGCGATTACGGAGCTCCTATTATTCTCCGTTCTCCCCTAAGCGGACAGTGTGGGGGAGGCTAACCTGCCCTTGGACCAGCCGTACGTCTGTGTTTCGCCACGTGATCACTCTCCTCCCCATATACCCGCGCGCAGAGGGAGGGGTCAGTTATTGAAAGGGAGGCGGTTGATTGCTTGATGCGAGCGCGCATCTCCCGCCACACTGCCAGCGTGGGGGAAAACAGAGTATAATACGTCGAGAAGTTTCTGGAAGTCCTTGCACACAGAGACTGGAAAACACAGATGGTGATGACGTTTAGCAGACGCGTAAAGTCGAAAGGCCCGGGGACCGTGTCCACCGTCCCTGACCTATCGCTCGGATCAATTGACTGATCGGCCGCTAACAGTTCGATGTGGAGCGCAAGTTCTTCTGCTTCTCGAGCAGGAGCTGCGGTGACGTCACAACGCCGAGCTCTGATTGGCTCCGCTTGGAAGGATAGTAGGCACACCTCAAGGCAGATAGAATTTCGATCTGTTTACTATACCTGCGTCAGAGCCAATCAGAGCTTGGCGTTCTGACGTCGGTACCACCCCTTCGCAAGAAGCAGACGAACTTGCGCTCCTTATAGTCACCAACGACTTCAGAAATCCAGGGCGTGATGAGTGCCGGCCATCTTATTATCCAATCATCCCATCAGATTACAGCATTCATCGATAAGAACTCCGAAGAACCCATTACGACCCGATGACCTAGAACATATTAAGCCGTGCTTTGAGTGTTTTTTGTTTTTATCTGTCAGTGGTTAGATTGTGCAGAGTTCTGCTCACTCTAGCCTAATACTGCGAAGAAAAGCTTGCGCCCAGAAAAAGAATTCTCAAAAAGTTTCCGCGCGTATACTTCTCCACGATGCACCTGGTGCACCAATCAGTGATCTTCGTTTAACCAGATTGTTCAAGAAGAAGGGCGATTAGCTGACCCCACTGGCAAGCCTTCAAAGCGCTGAGCCCGTTATTACATTGCGATTGGATGACGACTTGAACGCGATACCAATCGTGTTCTTATCTCTGGAGCTGGTTAATCAAAGTAACATTACTTGGTGTTCTTGGTGCATTGTGGGGCGCTACGTAGTCCGATCCCATAATCTTTTGCGTGCTGGCAAATTTATGTATTGGGCTGTGCAACGTGCCCCGAGCACGCGCAGGTGCTCTTTTCTGTGGAATGTCAGACGATCCGTTGGAGTCCAGACCCAAATGACTCAGCATGTTTCGTCCGGGTGATGTGCGCTAAAAAGTTGTGTACAGTCCAGAAGGAATAAAAGTAAACTTTGGACAGCCACGAGCTTTTGCCGTCGTTCTTCGGAACCACTATTGAAACGCGTGATTCAGTTACTGTTTAGTGACACCCTTCATCAGGCCTGAATCTTGGGCGATGAACGAAGCAGCTTGGCGACGGTTTTTATTCACTTGCTGCCAGATTGGAGCGCGTACGTGGTTCGCAGCGCACGCTCAGATTTAGGTGTCAGTTATCATCCGCCATTAAGGACGATCGTGATTGGGTGGAATGTACGCTCACACGTTGAACGTCTATGAACATGCATTTCATCCTCTCAATAAATATCGCTGCTATTGACGGGCAGGAAATAGGAGCAACTTCATAGCATGCGCTGCGATCGAACCATTTATTCGCACATACGAGTGGCGACTAAACATATATCTGTTTTGCATGATCTGAATATTTATAAAGAGGTAGTTACTTTGAAGCTATCTAACGGTTATTTGTGCATGCAAAGCTAATCATGAAGTTAAATATTAACTTCTGAGAGCTTCAAATATTTTGGTCATAATTTATATTTAATCTTAAAAAGTTCGCCGTTTAAGCCCTATTTGATGCGTGGCGTTTTATCTTTAACAATCTTCACTGCAAATGGATTTCAATTGCATTTCACAACGCAATGTGCTTGATTTCACGGGTTCAGGTATGTGTTCTGCGCACCAGAACCTTTCTTCTTCTCCGCGGAATATTTTAGAGTAATCTTGAAGTTCTATTTGCACAGCAGCAGCACATATACGCGTTCGCGTTGTCATTTAATTCTGACTTCTGCTGTGTAGTCTAGTTGAGTAACGTGGGCAGTTCGGAATTTGTGCGGAACTGTGTCTGCGAACGGGCAGCTGTGACAGAGATGCAGTCACTCCGCGTATGGTAGCATCGCCGACGCAAGAACTTCATGGAAAGATGTCGTCGTCCGGAACACGAAGCTCGCACATCTAAAATAATTTTAATTTCAATAAATAACATATAAGGTGCCCGGTTACTTAACAAAATGTCAGACACAGACTATTATTCTGGCGGTACGCGTAAAATACTCCGCGACCACACTGCTTCTCATGGTTTTAACTGACGTTGCGTCAGCAGCCATTGCGCGGATTTGCTGCCGAGCACGCACTATTCGGAGCATACATTTCGCACAATCGAAATGATTTTTTTTTCTCAAGAACAAGTAGTAATGGCCATCAACATTATACAGGGACGTCACATTCGCGCTATGAATTTGTTTTGACTCCGGAAAAGAAACTCCAATTAAAAAAAAAAAAAATTAAATCGCTCACAAGCAGTTAAGCCTTTCGTACCCCTAGCTTTTTCTTCACTTTGTACTTTCCGCGACACAGATACACGCAGCAGGTCTTTGGCACGTCCACAACAATGTCGTAGCACCACAGTCATCTGTACGGATCTACACAAACCCAGCAAATGCCCAGAACGCGAACACTGGCCAATTCTAACGCGCGCGCACAAAAGAGGAATCACAACGAATACTGAAGACGTCCGTGAATGCTACAGTGCAGCAGCTTGAACTGACACACACACACATACCTATATACACACAGAAACATGTCAACAAATATGCAAGAATGCAGGCTTGCTTGTTCGCCAGAACGAGATCATATTGCTAGTAAGTCATTTGTCACCTACTACCAAAATGTTCTTATTTGGGCTTGTAACCTATACAGGTTACCATCTTAGCCGCTAGTGCTATAACATAAATAAGTGAAGCTATATATGATAGAGGAGATAACGTAAAGCGAGAAACAATACGGTGCTATCACTGATGAACGATTCTTCGAAACAAGGTGCTTATAGGACCGAGGGCAGTTCCATACTGCTAACAATTCGTAAGCGCAACCTGACCCAATTTGAAACGTCGTGTGCTTGCTCAAGTGATTGGAAAGGTGAACCCCGTAGCTCTCGCGTACTTCCTGAAACACAGCCGTTGTCCTTGTTTGTTCAAAAAACCACTTCCACCGCTTCCACTCGATCGCCAAAAACGTTTCCGCCTTCAAAAACGTCAAGTTCTGGGCCGACGACTCTCCACCCTGGTAAAGACTTTGCAGAAGATTCGGACCACATGTAGTCCATTCACTCGGGTTGTACACTTCGGCACACTTTTTCATAACGGTCTTCAGAAACCGATGCCTTTTGTCGAAGATCAATATGCTATTGGTCGGTCTTCCACACTCTTCCAGAACCAGACAGTTAGTAAGGCTGTGCAATGACCTCATCGTGATGACGTCGAGGTCCAAGTAGATGCCTCCGTGCCACCACAAGGTCACGTACCTCAAAGCATCGCTAAGATGCTCTACATGGTATTTGCTATGGTTATACATCTTGCTGCCGTACCATGCCTCCATCGGTGAGGACAAGAATGCTTGCTCATTATCTGTTCTGATGCTGCGGAAGTTGGGAAGGGTTTGGAGAATCTTGCAGTACTCGCAGCTAGCTGCTAGCTGCCCCGTGGTGAGAAGGGTGATGAAATAGGCTGGGTTGTGCAGGGAAGCCGACTCGATGGCGCAAGCTTGATTGAAGGGGAGGTCCTGACTGCCAGACGATTCGATGAACCATATGTTTCGTACTTCGGTGGTGTTTCTAATGAGTTGTAAACGAGCTCCTGAAAGGATAGATGAGAACATTGGAAGCATAATTAGTGTGCCTGCTTTGTTTCGTTGCATGTTTGAATCAGAGGAGTAGCGAACGTGCTTCGCTAGCAAAGCTGCCGGGCCACAGGTGCATGGGGTATTACGAGCAGTGCTAGGAGCACGTAAAAAGTAAGTCTCGCGTCCAAAACCCAAAGCGTTACGTACGTTCACATTAAAATAGTTGTAGTGTTACAGCAGAGCCGCCAAAGTAACTGTTTTGAACCATACCTTTCAATAAGTCTACCTAAACTGTGATCGAGTAGAAGTCAAAGTCCCATAGCGACAAATGTATGTAGGTACTGTTATTTATTGAAAAAAGTTGCTCTAGTAGCATTCACAGTTTCATTCTGTTAAATAAAGCTATCGTGAGTTACAGAAAGATTAATTGAGATACGTTCCGATTTTTTTTCGCAATATCTCATAACCTTTCAAACGTAGTGTGGTTGCCGAACAAACTGTACATGTTCGACTCTAAATAGTCATTGGCACAGTGCAAGTTTGATTAATCGCTGCACTCAGGGTTAAGGTTGGGGCAGTGAAAGCTGGTGCGTTTATGTGGAGACAAAATAAATGTGAATTGTCATCTTCGTCAAAATAAAGTTAGTAAAGAACTGTAATTTAACTAATGAGACACGACGTTACTTCAATAATGTGATGAAGTTAGCTGCCAACATTTTCTACATTTAAAAGTTTATATAGTTATTGGATGAATGGTTTATGAGCATACTAACCTAAAACCCTTTTTCAGACACGGGCTTCAGCTCTGTATAAAATTATGTGACTTTGGGCTCGAAGTCAATGAAACGGGTGAGTTTGCGAACAATTTAGACACACTGCGTTCTGCTTTCTAAAAGTAAAAGAAGTTGTCAAGAAAAATATATTAGGCGATTCTCACCTTTCGTTTCATGCAACTGCTGAGTTTTCTGCGCATCAGGAGGTGCAACTATCGAAAGAAACAATGACACTGGTTACATTAATGCCTACGTGCCGGGAAATTAACTTGTGAAATGTTCTCCTCTAAACAAACTTTACTCCTTTTTATTGGTGGTGTGTTTCTTTTAACTTGCTTTCCGAAAGCAAATATTTGATGAGGTACGCGACCACTTCGAAATCACTACATTCTGCTCCCTGAAAATGATTCCACTGGACAATATTAGACATCACTCACCTTGTGTATGACCTGACTGTCGAGATACCGTCTGCACCGCGGAGTCTGCGAAAATGGAAACCCCCAAAGTGGTCAAAATAATGGTGGCACGTTGGTAAGGAAACGCGCGACGCATCTCCTAATAGATAAATGTTTTGGCCCTATTTGTGAAGATGTCCGATTGTTAACAGAAGACAAATATATATATGTAGAGCCACTGAATAGGGTATGCTCATTTTATCGCCACTCTATTACCAGATTTTGTGCTGGGAGCCGCCATTTTGGTCTTGTCGTAAAGGGCTTAGGCTGAGCAATTTAATTGGTTTATTATTTGTGAAAGTGGCCAGCTGAGCAGAAGATAGTAAAATACACACACACAGAAAACAAATGATACATTGTCACTGCCAGTCGAGCGGCGTGGGTGTATAATTGTTTGTCACCCTATTTTTGATATCATCTGTTCAGCTTGCCAGTCGAACTAATTTTCGTTCCGTTTCAGACGTGGCCAATTACAAGAATGCAACTCGAATACTACGAGCTAGACTAATTTGTAATCAATATCATTATTCTGATATCAACAATTCTCGACGAGCAATCAAGCTCTGATTTCGTGCATACATTCAACTTTGCTGATACATTTTTATATGCTTTGCACGTGACTTGTTTTTTTATTTTTATGAAAGTGTGGCATTTTTTCTACTGTGCTATCTGTGGACACATCGACACAAAGATTCTTACATCGGTTTATGGACACTTCGTGCGGAGCGGGAGATTTTGGCGCGATTGTTACTATTGAAGAAACGTAACTTCCCCACCTTAATGGCGGATTTAAACTCGCGGATTCGCGGGCGCAACCACGCAGGAGGATGGTGGTTCTTGGAACCGTTTGGCCAAATGACTCGTCTGGCGAACAACCTAGATATGGGCCCCGGTCTGGTTCAGATCTTCCTCAACCTCGAATTGATTGCGCCACCTGACTCCAAAACCAACTTTCCGCCTGTGCGGATTGGGCCGCGAAATCACTAGTGCAAACGCGCCATTACAGACACCGCTAAATACCTTTTTGGCTATCTCTGGATCAGGAAAGAAAGTGATTCGTGCGGTTTCGGGTAAAGCTTTAGATAACTCGCGTCAATGATTTTACGCACCCAGATGGTTCATCGAGTGTTGTTAATCTGAAGCGTTGCTTACTTACCAGTTGTACCGAACTCCACGCAAGAAACCTGGAGCACCTACTCTCCCTGAAAACGTTTGGAAGAGCCAACCGCTGCCATCTACGGGGGATGTACGGCCGTATGACAAGGCTGAAAATTAGACTCAAGGAAAGAAGTCTGCGATGTGGATATTGAGCAGTTTGAACCGCCATGCTCAGTTTCACGGCGCAGGCGGTTTCTCCTGGGTGTGAACATATTTCCAACCTTTTCATACGCCAAACTCACGCCGTACATTGCGGCGGTCGGTGTTTTCAAGTACTCTCCGGAAGGTTAGGCGCATCATATTTCTTAAGCGGTGGTCACACTGCTCATACGTACGTCATAAAAAAAAAATCAGTCTGCAGACAATGTTTTGCGGAGGGTTTCTTTCTTGTATAAATGTCCTGTCACTTTGGGCAAAAAAGAAAAAAACGAAAAAAAAAAAGGTTTACGTACATGTTTGAAGCACACATATGTATGAATAAAATATAAATGGAACGTGCATGAGACGTGTCTCCGCAGATAGTTATACATCTTTGCAGAACACTCCCTGTCTTGTGTACGATGTAGAAGCACAGAGACATGTGGCTTTAGTGTCTGGTAAGGTACCGGATCCCTTTAGAAGCACCGTATTCCGCTCCTACCAAGTCCACCAATGTACGGAACGCTATTAAAAAGAAAAAGGCACTCACTTTCCGTTTGATAGAAACGTCGAGAGATCCTCTGCACCGCGACGATCGAAAACACAAGGACAGTCACGAGAATGGCAGCGCGTCGTTGTATCGACGCACTCAACATCTTCTGACGGCCGTCGGCCAGAGAGCGGGCAGATGCATGGCCTATACGAGATTCACGGTGTCACAGGCGTTTCGCGTACCGGAAACCTCGGTGACCTTGGCCAGATGTCGTTTGTGGCGAGCGTTCAGACGGGGTGAGGGCGACGCCAGGCCCGCCCAGCTGCAGCCTCTGGCCACCGCAGCAGCGATCTCCCCGTCATTAGCGTGAGAAGAGAGAACGAAAGGGAGAAGCACAGCACAGAAACACCAGGACATTAAGAGGCGTCCGCACGTCTATTTTGTTTTCCTCTAACGCGGGGGCCTTTTGTGCGCAAAGCTGTCGGAATGGAGACAGGCTCTGCCGTGTATCACGAGCGCGTTCGCCGTGTATGGCGAACACGAACGATGTAGCCCAAACAACGGCGAATGCAACCTCGACACACTGGGAAGGGAGAGCCGAGCAGCGGGCCACGAGCACGGGGGAGGCCACGGGACGCCTGGAAGCCGCAGACTGGGCGCGATCGTCCTTCTCTCCGTGGCCCGCTGCTCGGCTCTCCCTTCCCAGTGTGTCGGGTTGTATTCGCCATTCTTTCGGCTACATCGTTCGGGTTCGCCATGCACGTACTACACGGCAGGCTAAACTTACTTTTCTGCCCCCCCCCCCCCCCCCCCTCCTTTCCACCTTTCCCTACTGATGGAATCATGCCATTGTTTCAGTTTGCCTCTGCGCTACCATCCCAAAAAAGGCTTGACAAGATGCCGTAAAACAACCGTAAATTTAACGGCAATTGAATAGTGATAAAATCGTTCCTTGTACCGTTTTTCTTTTTAGAAAACGATTAACTCGCGGGTTCGGCGCGTGGACAATGCGAATATTGGTTTCGTTTTAAAACCGTTTGCAACTTGCTGTGGGGATATTTTGTGCGCTGCTTCTTTCGATAACTATTGCTGCAGTCTTATATACATCATACCAAGGAAACGGAGTTCGACGTCATAATTATCTGCGAGCACACCTCAGAGAGTGCCTGCAGAGCGTATTTTGTGCGTCGTATTAGCTGTTTGACCTCGGCTCACTTTGAAGATATTTTAACTAAGGCTTTGAATTTGATCCCGTAATCTACCGATTCAATCGTCGAATGCGTAAACCGTTGACTTTAGTTCTTTAACCGATTTTATCGGTCCAAAACAAACCTATTTGTCGGGTTGTCGCCCGCATTCGTCCCGTGTCGTTTTTGAGGTCGACGCAAATAATTTGCGTTGGCCTCTACTGGGTGAGGCGTTTACTCCGATGGGGTCGCCAAGTTGTCAGAGTTCACGACAAACTCTTTTAGAGCGCTAGCTCTTAGGCGCCCGTGTGCGGCTTGAGCGGCGTCGACGTTACCGTCGGCGTAACCGCGTTTTGCATTAGGGGACGTTTCCCATAATGATGTCACGCGTGGCGTAATGAAGGCAAAATTTTGACCGCTAGATTTGCCGGGATTTAGCGGAAAAATTTACCGTCTAATTTAGCGGGAACATTTTACCCTTGCCACGTCACACGTAAAGTCACGTCTCACGTCAGACGTGACGTCACGAGAGTAAAATTTTCCCGCTAAATATAGCGTAGCGAAATTATTTTCCCGCAAAATGTAGCGAAAAAATTTCCCGCCAATTTAGTGGGAAAATTTAGCCTCATGATGTCCCACGTGACCCTCCACTCCGTATCCTCCTATCCTCCTCCTCAACAGTTGCGGTCTAATTCGGCATCACAGAGGATTGTAAGCGGCTTTCATTTTTTACATATGTATATACGTAAAATATGTGGAGTCACTAAAAACCGCCTAGCGTCAGCGAAACTAGATTGCTGTTAGAAAACATTTCACCCTGTTGTCACCGCGTGATTATTGAAGCATGGAACGCTTTTGAACGGAACCCTCTAATCCCAGAAATCTGCATTTTCGAACGTTCGTACTTTTGCCCTTGCATTTCCCCGTTTGATTTCTCCTTGAAAATGGACGTCATATGATGCGATGGTATCCCATAGTATAACAGCAGAACTTGGCACCACGAAGCAAATCCACCCCGCTAAATTTAGACGAAAAATTGACGTCTCGTGAACTGACGGCACGTGACTTCAGTTTACCCGCTTAATTAAGCGGAATAATTTATAAATAATTTGTTTTTCGCTACCCAAACAGACTGTTAGAATGGTTTTTAAACAATATCAAGTCGATCCCTCCTTAAATATTGTGTTCACTCCATTAAATGTCTTTAAAGTTAAAGGTACCTGCGGTAAGACAAGTGGTCAGTAAATCACCGGTATGCTTTTTGTATCCTCCACTGTCCCATATTTGAATCAAACAAAAAGTTCTAGATAAATAACACGTGTATTGCGCTTCTTATCTCATTAAATAATTCCTGCTACCTGGAGGTTGCCATCAATGAAAACCTGAATACATTTATTTTTGTCCTCCTTTGCTTTGTCGTTGTTTTTAAGAGTTTTTTTGGCACTTAGCGCGAGAGGTGGTAGGCCAAGTGTCTGAATCGCTACATTCGGCCTATTAGTTTTTTGCTGTAAAATTTGAATATTTAAGCTGTGGGTAATCAGTGAGTTCGGAATGGCTAAGAGAACTAATCTTCTGGATGCTGTAATAAATTTGTGCCCAGCATAACTTACCTCAATGTGAGCATCGCTCAGTTTTATTGCCGCAAAGAAAGTAGGCCGGTAACAGTAAGAGGAATGCCGATCCTTGAGAGGGGCCTCCCCAGCTGGCGCTGTGGTAGGTCCGTTTGCCTTCGACAAAATAGCAAAAAAGTCTATAGATTGAACGTTCGTACAGTAGGCGCATAACGGAAAGTTACAATGACCTATTCTGTTAGCGCATAGATTCAGGAGAGACATTCGTCATCTCGTCCTCGTCACTTCCACCTCCCACTGTCGGAATTCGCAACCATTTGTGATCCAGGAAACTTTAAGATGTTTAAAATAAGAAACATTTAGTAGGTTGTCACGCACAGTGCAGTTAAGAAAAATGTAACTTCTAAAATTGGCATTCATTAGGCTGCAAAGGGAATATTTGAACGACAAGAATCATCAGAGCGTGCCAAATGATCAGGGGTCACCTACTCGGGTATACTTGCGTGCCTGGCCTTGAAGGTGCGCTGGCACCAACCTAGAAAATTATGTTGCGGGTGTTTGGCGTCTGTTCTAGGGCGTTCGCACATCGGCTGAGTGTCTGAGAGGATTGTTACTTTAGTGAGAGTTTGTCGGACTTTCTGCAGTGCGAAGGTAACTGCTAGAATTTCACCCTCAAAAATCGACGTGTCGTCCGGTATACATACGTAAAAGGAGAAATCTAAAGGTACTGCATACTAAATTCCATCTCCGAATTTTCTGTCTGCGACATATTGTTCAGAAGCAATTATACAGCGCGTTTCAAAACTGCGCAGATGGTTCATTAACATAGCTAGTGCTATGTTAGCTAGCACTAGCTATGCTAGCATGTTAGCTAGCATAGCTAGGTTCATTAACATAGCTAGTAAAATAAGTAAAACAAGTGTCTTGAACAATTACTAATGCGTTTTCTGCAGATATTCGAGTAGTCGGGTTATATGAAGTACCACTGTGCATATATTTTTAATGGTAATATTCAAGGTACAAACAGCGATAGTATAGCTAAGTTAAGGAACGGGCTGTCCCCGTTGCTGCGACATAAATGTTGAGTTTGGGATAAGGGACCGTGCGCCTGTCGTGCTAACATATGGCTTGAGAAGACATCTACGTCCATTTTCACTGTGAGCAGTTTAAAGCGAGCAAGAGAGGCGAGGAAGACGAGCCTTTAAGTAGAGAACGTCATTGACAAAATAATAAGGGATCACAGGCATAATTTAAAAACACGCTTTTCAAGCAGAACAAAAAAATTGCCATTTGTATTTGGTAATCTCGAGAACATGACGAACCGAAATTCTAGATTCATCTCAAGTAGCTTTAGCGCAAAATAATAAGTGCCGATCTTTTCAGTCCGGTATGTCTGTCAGAGCATTTCAGCATCAGCAGTCGACCAACAACTTTTGTGCCTCTAGCTCCAATATGTTCAATATGTTTTGTCCAGTTAGTTCGGTCATCATATATCACTCCCAAATATCGGAGGTGTTTGACAGGGTGGATTAACTGCCGCGATATACGTAGGCCTAGGTCTGCCGTTACGTCAAAACGTATCGGGAACGTCAAAACTTAACTTCACATTTTGTGGGATTGATCACGAGGTTTACTTTTAATAACCAGCTAACAATCAATTTTAGGTATGCCTGCAATTCGTAGATGGCTTGACTAAGCACTTTTAGGAGATCTTATAGCCAAAATGTCATTGATTTTAATATGTAGGATATCCTAAAAATTCATATATTTTTTTGTATCAGCATTCGTTGAATGTAATCTCATGAAAGCAAGTATTCTGTACAGTGCCTTTTGCTGAATGAGATGAAAACTGTAAGTGTTTAATTTTGTGTCATTGCTTGATTGAATTTTTAATGTACTATGTTCTCCGTCGTTATGTATTTATGTAATGTCGTTTTTTTCTTTTTAGCGTTGTATATGATACTATTGTGTATTGTTGCCTGGAACCTGCCAGGGCATGAGAAAGGCCTGCAGTCTTTTCAAATAATAAATAAATAAATAAATAAATAAATTTGTTTACATAGTGCTTATATACTAAAATCAGCCGGAAAAAAGAACAATGTCATCCGCGTATACAAACGCTGCGATATCCGGTTGTATAGGAATGGAGCTTAGCAGAATATTAAACAGAAGTGGAGATAACGCTGATCCCTAGGGTGGATTCCTATTTCGTGCAAAGTACCGAGACTTTATATTACCATCAGAACAAAAAAAATATATTTGAGAAAAAGAAGTTTTAAATCTATGCTTGCTTGGTTGGGTACAAGTTAGTAGATGGATGGAAGCCAGCGTTCTCAAGAGTATAGGATATTCTAAGCTGTTATAAGCCTTAGCGACATTGAGATTCATTAGCCGAATTTCACTCTCAAGGTGCACACGCACAAACAAAACACGCGGGCGCTTGCTTCAGATAACAGATATTAAAAGTCACATTATGTGCCGACTTTCATCGAGTTGGTTCTAACTGATTTGCACGTGATATTGTTGCGTCACCACATAACTGATTTTTAGCCGACGGAAATTATTGATTACACTTTTTATGTTCAGGAAAACAATATAAAGCATATGAAGGGTGCACGACAGCTACTGACAGTTAATAGGGTAATGGATAATACTCATTATATTAATCATAGTGTATAGTTTTTCACAACATTATAAGACTGTGCGATAATGGGGTTAGCTCAATAGCCGATCTTGCCGTTCCACGCTTATTGTTTTTTTATTCGCTATTTCTATGTTATTATCGCCATTTAAGCCGCATAGTCTGTTCCGACAAGTGCACCAGTGGAAGAAGCGTCAACTCACAACTGTCGTTTAAGTACTCATACAGAAGACGAGAAAGAGTTAGCGTTTATTTGTATTCTTTCTTTTCAGCATATAAAAAAAACAACCTTCCCAAAATGAAATTGTCTTAATGGGAAAAGGAAGTTACGCTCAAAGAACTGAAAAATAGCAGTCGTCTGTGCACCCTCGACGTTCGAGCTATTTATTTGCAATACGCATATCCAACTAGCGCACCTTGATATTTTAGTTCTGTTTCGAACAGCGTCAGTTCTAAATCTCCAGTGTGTGTGATGAGAATTGAAATCTAGTAATAATATAAAGTGCAAGCGGCAGCTGCTTGAGAGAGCATCCAATTAATTAGAGGTTGAATAGCGTTTTGGAATATGAACATTCACTATTGAAAGCGGAAGTGGGCTAAGAAGATTTATATTTATCATTAACATCTTCGTATGAGGTGCCATGAGTTTAAACTCCGCTGAAGCACAGTGAGGTGTCCCATAAATTAATGTAACTACCAACCTCCCGCCCCCCCCCCCCCCCTTTCCCGCCCTCGTTGTCATAATTTTAGTTGGGAAGTCCTTTAACACGGAAGATGAAGTTAACCACGATTCTTGAACCAGTAAAAAAGAAGCAATGTCGCGTACTGACGGAAAGTAATGTACTGCGCCCTGATATCAATGCACCTGAAACGATTGATCGACAGTTTCATTGTAATATCTTAATATTTTGCATTCAAATAACGCATTTGTTACCTAATTCTTCTTTTCTGTTTGACTTAGAGGCACCGCTGGATTTCTCGTTTTATGAAGCATTAGCGCTAGGCAAAGATCCAGATGTTGACACACTTTATTTTGTGGTTGCCGAACGGCACTTAAGTGGCTCGTTTGCAGATCGATGCAATGCTTTTTAACTAGGAGGAAGGTACGGTCAAGGGAGAGAGGGAATATCCTCTCGGGTTAAACCAGGAGACACATTTTGTACAACTTCTGTGCTTGGCATGGTCGCAAGGGTTTTGGTACCTCCTTTAGTTAGCTGATAGTTATTTTCGTTTTAGATGCATACATAGATCTGGGCTTCCACTCCATTAAGCGAGAGATTAATATTGTTTTTAGAGGGGAATAAATCAATCATTTGAGAGAAATTTCGGACACCTCTGTTTGTCTAGTTACTGCTGTTGCAAAGAAAGTTCCCTTTTCTGTAAAAACCATAGGGGCTTCAAAAGGGCTGCAGAGGTCTGTGTCCTGAGCGGACATTCTCTCAAGTTTGCGAGGTGCGTGCCCTTAAACAAGCTACTGAGGGGCTGTGCTCTGGGCACAACGAAGTGAGATGTGCCGCGCCACATTTGCAACGCTGAGTACACCACTGACAATTTTTTTATGCTGTCGAACCTCCAACATTTTCTGCACTCATTCACCCGGTAGACCGGGGGTCAAGCCTTGACCTCACTGGTGCATGACTGTCTGCTGAACGTTACAGTCCCAAACTTTGTTGGCGTGCGGACGTCTTCTACAACTCTGCTGCATTTGAAAACGCCAATTGCTGCAACATCGGAAAATATATTAACGACTTAAGTTGGGCTCAGAGAGCTGTGGACATCTCTCACAACACCCCCGACACACGCCAGGTGCGTTCAGAGGAACGCCTGGACAAAATTTAAGCGAATTCAGAACAAGTGGAAAGGTTACGGACACAGCCAAGATTCTGTAAATAGGGCAGCATGCCATTTTTCGCCTGAAGGTCGCGGCTGTTGTTATATCTTATGATTAACGAGGTAGCCCTTAATTAATTTAGGAAAGATTTGGGATTATTTGGTTTCAGAATGCCCGCACCACTGAAACGACACCCACAGGACTCGAGCGCAGTCCACTCGGGACAAATAAATCGAGGTCCACATATTTTGAAAGAATTGAAGCTGAGCTGATTATATTTCACAATCGCCTAGACTTCGCGGGTTCGGGTTCGTCGTCAAGCCTTCCGATATCCCGTCTTACGAACCAATTTGGGGAGAACAAAATTCCCAGGAGCGTCAATAAATCGGGCCGATATTACCTCTTTTAGTCAGGCGGCCTTGCTCTCAATTAACGGGAGCCATAGCTGACCGTCGACAGCTCTCGATTATGAGCGCGAACCCAGCATTTACTGCTACTTTATTCTCTTTCCTTTATTACAAGAGAAAGAATTAGAGAAGTCGCAGCTATTCTTTTCTCCACACGTAGTGGAATGTTTATAGTTTTACAGTACTCGTAACAGTTTTATCAACCTCAGCATCAAACCGATTAAACAGTTTAGTCAAAATCATGTCACAAGTTTCTCGGTTAGAACTCTTTATTTGGTGCAAAACCCTACTAGCTAGATCCTCTTTCCATCGCTATCAAGCAACACTGGCGGTCGTCATTCCTTGGGCAACAGACGTGGGATTAGATCCATGTCGTCGCCGAACGCTGGCGCAGATCTAGCGTCAAGTAGATGCGCAGTGTGCGCGTCCAAATGATGGTGGACGCGAACAATTGTGCGCAATAGGTACTGTACACGCCTCGTGCACATTTGGCAGGGGCCTGTTGCTACACGTCGAATGTCCGCTCGACTTCGGTGGTGAAATGCGTTCCAAGAAGCAGCACCGAGTCAGTCATCAAGAGCGGATATGCCGTTGTGCCTCCACAAGTATAAATCTTCGTAGTTCGCGTTCGCGGTACGTCATTTTTTTGAAGCCCCGTCGGGGACTCCTGAGGGTGAGGTAGAAATTCCGGCAACACTACGGCCTTGTTATGCGGGAGGCGTTGCATTAACCACGTCCATGCGTGATTTGTAGTCCCGCCAGTCGCGTGACCACGCCGTTCGTAGTCACGCACATCGTAGAAGGTCATGCACCATGACGTAGGCAACCTGACGTAGGAGCTAACACGACACCCGACGTACGAGAACACGAGTCGCCGCGGCTGCATTTAAAGAACAGCGGAAGGTACACCTGCTGCAGGTCGTCGTAGTCAAAAAAGAGTTTGAACTTACCTTGATACTTCGCATCATGCCGACTACCCCAGAAATATATGCGTCCTGCGTTTTGTGGTGGCATCCGTGACAGGCTGCGCCAAAGGCCGAAAGGGCAGAAGAGGCAAAACAGCTTTTGCTACGGATAGAGTCTCACGTTCCACATTGGTCTAGTGGCTCGTGTACCACAAATCACTTGAGCCGGGGCGAGGGGGCGACGGAGTTTGGAAACTCTACCCAGAGATGAGGAGTTTTTCGGAGAGTGTTTAGACTACGTGGTCGGCGTGATGTTCTTCATGACAAGGAGAGAGAGAAACGGGGCAATATCTGGGTGGCCGTGGTGTGGCTCGAGTCTCTTTGTGCTCGGTCCTCCTAAAGGAAGGACGCAGCTAACGTGTCTTCTGCTCGAAATTGTCTTTGTAACAATGTAACTCCCAGAGTTTACTTTTAATAAACAGTTCAGTTCGTCCAATCTAGTTCCACAATAGCTGTCGTCACAAACACATAAATCATCGACCTGCGCCACTTAGTTTAGAGCACAATATCGAAGTGCTCGCGCTCATTACTGGCAGCACTGGCTTAGAACAACACGGAGCGTAAGTCCGTCTGCTTCTTTTGCAGGGGTTGTGGTGACGTCAGAATGCCGAGCTCTGATTGGCTATGATCGAAGAATATTGGGTAGACCTCAAAACAAGCTGCCTTGACGTCTACCCACTATTCTTCAATTCGAGCCAATCACAGCTCGGCGTTCTGACGTCACCACAACCCGTGCATGGTCACTGCTAGCCTAAGACTCGCAAGGCGTTGCGAGGCACGCGAGGCATTATCTCACTGCAGCCCATGAGATTGCCGCATCATTAACCAACACGGACGCCAGTACATGAATCCCGAAGAAGGAATTTGGGCTACCATAAAATTTCTTAAGCTGTCGGGGCTTGTAGCGACCGTTCATTGTCTCCCAAAAATAACGATTTCCATTGGGTAGAGTGCACTTTCAACGTGCACAAACGTGCATGGAGATGTATTCCGCACGAAGAAGATGGTTTCACAAAAAAAACTTGTCTCATGATCAAACGTTAATTGTGATTTTCTGACGTTAATTGGCCCAGAGACAAAAATGGTTGTCTCTATACCAGATTATGGCATTTCAAATGCATCGCATGCGAACGCCTTTGCTCACGCTTGACCAAAATCACTCCAAGTCGCACGCATTACGTACAAGTCGTGCCTAACGAGCTCTGCGTGAGATGGTGCTTAAGCTCCCGATTGGTTTTTGTGTAATGGCGACTGGTCTCAACGTCACTACTTGGCCTTTTACAGCTTCCTCCCATACACCTCCCTTTTTGCGTTTCTGTGCCCGTCAATCGCTCATCCGTCGCTTCCTTGGCTCTTTCTTCTCCACCTCGCCGTGCCTGGCGTGCTGAATTAGGAACTATAGCGTGTCCCAAGTCGGCAGGCTCGATCCAAAATGGACCTTTAAAATCGACGCCTGCATGTAGCTATCTAAACTTTTCGTCAAAGGTGTATTTTACAGTTCGTGTTTCTCTTGTAAAATTACAAAACGTAGCTCTCTTTTTGTGAAAACAGGGCCAAAAAACTTGCCATGGTCAACTGGGAACGGCGACTCCGACGGCCAAGTCGAGTTGCAGGGTGTTTTTGGCGCGCGTATTGATAGATGGCGTCGGTAGCAGCGTACGAAAATGCAGCCGACCAGCGAAAGATAGCAGACGACACGCAGACGAAATCTGTTGGCACCAAAAACGCCGTCGTTATAGAAACACGTTTTTTTGTTTTTGTTTCTTCGAGTATTGATTATATTGTCCGTATTTATTTTAAACCAAAGGTAAGTTACAAAAAAAATATGTTAATTATAATAAACCGCGGTGGTCGCGAGCAGTCTCGATGAGGAGGTAGTGCCATCTATCAATACCAACGCCAAACGCCCCCCGTTACTCGACTTGGTTGTCCGGACCGCCGCCCGCCATTGACCCAGGCAAGTTTCTTGGCCCTATATTTTACACAAAGGGAACTACACTTTGTAATTTTACAAAAAAAAAAAAAAAAAAGACGGCCTGTGAATTACCAATTTGACGAAAAGTTTAGATTGCTACGTGCAGGCGCACGTAGCAATCTAAACTTGCAGGTGCAGAATCTAATATACCGCACAACCGACCTACTGAGCATGCTCAGAAGGTGTTCGACAGCCCAGCAGAAAAATATGGCAGCGCGCAGAAGGCGATTTTTGAGAAAAATTTATATTCCGTTTCACTTTAAGTTAATGCGTAGCTGACGCTATAGGTGCCGATGAAACCAAGTCACAGTCCGAAGCGCAACTTCCTAGCGTTCGTCAAGAGTGGAGGGCTTGTTCTACCATCGCTAATCAAATCATGTGCAGGAAAGACTTAGTGGCGTATTAGTGTACGTGTTAGCGGTTATATCTCTTCTTGACTTGGACCGCCCTCGGACATGAGATAAAACCAAGTATACACTCTAAAAAAAAAAAAACAAAAAAAAACGTGCTTTTACTTTTTTGTTCAACTCTCGGAGAGCCAATCGCCGTAACGTACGGAGCCAGCTCAGTGGATGACGATGCCGAAACGTATGTTTAGACTAAAAAAACGCAGACTGGGTTGTGAAATTAAGCAATACAAACGTGACATTTTGCATTGCTTAATGTCACAACTCATACTGCGTTTTTTTGGTCTAAAACATTTGTTTCGGCATCGTCATTCGCTAAACTGCCTCCGTATGTTGCGGTCATTGGCCTTCCGAGTGCTGTGCGGGTAAGTAGACACACGGGCTTTTTTTTAGAGTGTAGAGTCAAATTAATCTCCCCGCCTTCACCTTCTCTGGAGCGCAAGTTCGTCTGCTTCTTACATTGGCGTTGCGGTAACGTCAGAACGCCAAGTTCTGATTGGCTGTGAATGGAAGGAAAGAAGGTAGAACACAATGCTCGCTGCTCTCGATCTTTCCGATCGAGCCAGTCAGGGTTCGGTGCTCTGACATCACCAGAACCCCTGCGCAAGAACCAGACGAACTTGCTCTAAGCATAGACACTGTCAACTTAAGAAATGCAGGGCGTGCCGAATACCGGAGATCTCATTAACGCTCGGCGGCAATTCAGATTGCAACGCACTCTAAAAAAAGTCTCAGCGTGTACTTTCACGCACAACACTCGGAGAGCCCATGAGCGCGACTTACGGAGGCAGCGCAGCGAATGACGATGCCGAAACATATGTTTAGAGCAAAACAAAACGTAGACTGAGTTGTGACATTAAGCAATGCAAGCGTGACATTTTGCATTGCTTAATGTCACAACTCAGACTGCGTTTTTTGGTCTAAAGATATGTTTCGGCATCGTCATTCGCTGAGCTGCCTCCGTAAGTTGCGCTGATTGGCTCTCCGAGCGTTGTGCGTGAAAGTAGACGCACAGACTTTTTTTTAGAGGGCATTAGGCTACGAGAACTCCGAGAACCAATCACAAAGCAAGATGCGTGAATTTAAACCGCGCGCCTTCCGTTTGACAAACTCTCAGTGACTACCGTATTCGCTCGAGTCATAGCCGCACTTCTTATGAACATGGCCCTTGCGTCTACTTGCCTGCAGAACACACATACAGTGAATTGTCGCGTTCTACATAAAAACAAAAACGAATTACAACGTCGGGAACACGATCCTCTGTAAAAAGGCAATCTGAGCAGACCTCGGGAAGAGGTTATTTGCGTCCAGTAAATCGCTGATATTTTCCCGTCGATCGCGGTGATATGCTATTCCCGTGCTCCGCAGAAAAGCAGACCCACAGGTTTCGTTCATAAACGAAGCAGCTATTATTCGAGCAAATGCGGTATAGCCGGATCTAGAAAGCTACTTCAGCGTGCAGGAGTAGCTTCATAATATTTGTGCATGCTTCGCTGTTTGATTGACCTAAATTCGGCAACCATAAAAATTGAGAAGCGCTAAACTGCGTTGCTCAACCTCCTGGATTGGCCTTCCATGTTCCTTATGATGCCCTCTTACGATTACTTTAAAATTTTCCTAAAGTGTTTCGATAGTTAAAAAAAAAACACATTTCAGGATGAATATTTTTGAATGGAGGTATGCAGGTAGGGTGACCAATGAAATCATAGATAGTGTAAAAATATAAGGAGAATTATAATTTTAATACCAAAATATGTTCGGCAAGCTTTGCGTATTTCAGTGTTGCCTTTTGATATTATTCTTTGCTCCTTGGTGTGGTTTATAACAGCTTTCTTCCACATAAACAAGGCGTTCCTACCACGAAAAGTAATTTGAAGCATGGGTAAAATTTCACGTGGTTCCCCACAAACCAGTTTGAAAAAAAAGTTCATACGATTTCAGTGCTGGGATTGAACAAATTTACATAATTATCGTGGTTCGATAAAACATTGATTTTCTTATCATTTGTTTTTTATAAAAAGTTTGTATTTATATATATTGATGAATTGAGCTAATTAAATAACATACGTAAAACTGCATTTGAAAATGTAACAATCAGGCGTTTTAAGTGTTATTATATTTTTATCTTCTCGTAGAGCCTTGATATATTATTTAAGCGTCCTTCTATTTAATGCATGGTAATTATTTGTAGTGCTTTTATAGCAATATGTTGTATTGTGGTATTTTGTGTCAGTGAATATTACTACTATATGATATATATAATAAATTGCTATTATTTATCATAGAGATAACCCTCCCAAAACAGCCATGTACATATTTTAGTCAAGCCAATCCCGTGTAGGGGGCGTAGACCTGTATACAAAGCTTGCTATATGCGTCTTGCCTACCCTTCCTCTCTGCTTCTGATGTTAAATAAAGGTCGGATTTATTTCGTGAATACACGTGAGTGAGTGATCCACCACTCGACTCCTCTTAGTGGCTCCATTTGTTCTTTTATTCCAGGGCGTATTTAGTTAGACTTTTTAGATGTTGTGCGTCACCAGAACATTCTCGAGAAACGGTTTTCATCACTCACATCATGGTATTCTATTGAAATGCTCTTGGCATTTTTCTTGTGCGACATATGTTTTAAAGATCGTCTGCCCGGGTTCCACACCGTGTGAACTCGCAGTACGACTTTTTCCCTTTTAAACACCCTCCCTTTCTTACAGTCACCTTCTCGAACCCGCAGCTGGCTACGTCCAAAACGCGTATTACAAAAGAACCACGTGAGTCTCAGTGTGAACTTTGGAGATCTTCCTTCTGTAAAAAAAACTTTTCCTTACAAGTATACTTCATCTTTCACAAACAAAGCGCTCATGTACTATAGTTCGGTCCCTGCACGCGTCAACCTTCGCCAACTTTTTTAGCGTCGCTCTTAAGGTTCATTACAGCTGCATCGTCAGGTCCGACACACAGCCACAATGTGGTTTTCAGATTTCCACCTCTTGTGTCTTATCACTGCCGCTACCAGTGTTGGTCACGTTTTTGCTGGTAAGTGACGAACGATACCTTTAAGTAAACAGTTCCAAAGCTCATAAACCATAAAAAATACGTCGTTTTCTGCAGACGCGACAAAGAATTATCTTATAGGGCAGTCCTCAAGAATATGTTCAAAGCACGGTCAACTTCGCTCCATACATATGTAAACTTCTGGCATGTAGGCAGAGTGTTTGTGCATGGCCATTGTGAGAGGACTGCTATACGAGGGAGAAGAAACACGCTTCAGGCAGTGCCTGCAGCTATCTTTTTCGCTTTTACGTATTAGCTGCAGTGAGACCGCGACTTCATTGTATACCGTTGAAGGTCCCGCCCCTATTTCACGTTTGCTGAACGAGCGGCGCATACAATGCACCTTATTTACCGATTGTTTATCTGCCATTATAATGACGATTGTTCCAGTTTTGCACAGCCCTCCTACCTAAGCTTGTTATGGTCTCTGATCTCTATCATGCATTTATGCCCTAAACACGCGATCAAACTGCTAATACACCTTACAAAAAGCAGTCTGCATGATTCACAGTAGACATAAAAAAAAGTTTTAGGGAACCCTTTTTGCACATCCGATACGGTACTATGGGTCGTGCGGTACGAACTGCGCATGCGCAAATCTTCTGCGGCAGCGCATGCGCAGTTGGTACCGGAGGGCCCATCACACCGCAGCATGGGATGTGCGAAAGCGGTTCCCTAAAACTAGGGAGTTTTAGGGAACCGCTTTCGCACATCCGATGCTGCGGTGTGATACCCTTACAAAAATATGTATGGACACTTCTTGAACGTTCTATAGACCAGCGTCCATAGGGAGGACAAAAGGCATCTATAGGCGGACCACGACCTCTGTTGCCTCCGTGAAGTCGTCCTATGGCTGCCCTATAGAATATTGGCCAACGGACGTTCTATGGACGTCCTATTCTATGGATGATGTGTGGTCATCCTATACCCTCTCTATGGCAAGGCGCCATATAGAGTACATAGGGACTCTATAGGGTGTCTACACAGGGTCTTTACGGTGTCTATAGGGTGCCTGTAGAAAACCCATACGAAGTCTACAAGGAGTCCCTAGGGAGTCCACAAGGAAGCCATACAAGGTCTACACAGGGTCCTCATGGGGTCTGCAGAAAAGCCATACAAGCTCTACAGGGAGTCGCTATAGGGTCCGCAGAGAAGCCACTCAGTCTGCAGGGGGTCTGCTATGGGGTCCGCACCGACCAACGTTTCTAGAGCAAGTCAGTTGGGAAACTGCTAAAGAGCTTGCTCTGAAAAAGCGGCACCCGATCTGTACTCGAAAACCGAACTAATTGCGATCCCAACGCCACCATTCCACCCGCAGCGGCCACTCGGATAACTGCACGACTGCGTGTGTTGGTTTGGGACTATCGATATTCGACAGCATGTGACTGTTCTGCTTTGGCTTTAATCGGCCACTTTGGCGCCGAAACATATACGGTAGAAGAGGGGTTTCAGGGATGCCAACCCCATCTCCCAGGCGGTCACGCCGCGAATTGCCACAGAAGTTAGGACGCACCCAAGTCGGGACGCGCTACCTGAAGTCGCCGGTGAGGCATGGCTGTAAAAAAAAAATTAATTGTGCCGCAAAACCCTGTAAGCTAAAAGTGTATGCAAACATCACGCTCTTGTCAGTTTCTACTGATCTCCAATAAAGGGTTCTACAAAAAGAGCTTTTCCCCATTTGTTTTTACGCAAAAACGTGCTCTGTAAAAGTCATGTTAAAGAGTGTAGGGTCCTTAGGGGTCTGCAAAGAAGCCATACAAGGTCTATAGACGCTTTCAGCGAGTCAGTTACTCAAGCTGCCACCAGTCGGCGCGCCCTTCGCGCGCTTTCCGGGCCGCCATAGCCGACCTTCAGTTCCTCGCCGTTGCTCCGCGTTGTGTACTGCACACGCCACTACCGGAGCTTCGTTTTCGTGTTCATTTACGTTCCGCGTTGAAATCTTGCACTTTCTTTGGGTCTTTTCGCTATTTAGAACTTTCATTTCATATTTATATTTCGACATAGCTCTTGTAATTCTTATTTATGGAATGGAATCGGACAGCGAATGGGTCGACGATACAAGATTATGAGGCTTCAATGACCATGTAAGTTCATCCCATTCTTCAACACTATTGCGACATATGTAAATTGCAACTGACGCAGTAAGGCTATCGCAGTCGTGCTTCTCGCTGCATGTGCGCGCTCGTTTCCGTAAAGCCGACCCGCATGTCAGCGACTTAGCGTGCGGCGAGACGAGCGACGGAGATTTTTTTCTTTTTTTTATTTACAAATACTGTCGCCTGTTGCATCGCTCGTTTTTTAGGGTTTTTAGAAAACGTCGCTTACCGTCTTGGTCGCTTGCTCCGTCACTTCCATGCGGTTTGCCTCGTCGCACGACTGACTGAGCGACAGCGAAGCGGGTCGCCGTCGCTTATCTGGTCGCTCGCCAAATCGCTTACATGCGGTTTAAACTCAATTAATTTCCATGCACACAGCAATGAACCATTGGCGCCTTTATATTAAGTATAAACCGCGTGCAAGCGATTCGGCGAGCAACGGGACAAGCGACGGTGACCCCCTTCGCTGTCTCTCGGGCAGTCGCGCGACGAGGCAAACCGCATGGAAGCGACGGGAGCAAGCGACCAGATTGTGAGCGACGTTTTCTAAAAACCCAAGAAACCGAGCGATGCAACAGGCGACAGTGAGAAATCTTCGTCGCTGACTCTCATCGTTGTCGCCGTCGCTCGTCTCGTCGCACGCTAAATCGCTTACATGCGGGTCGGCTTTACGGAAACAAGCGCGCACATGCAGCGAGAAGCACGACTGGTCACTGGATAGCCTTACTGCGTCAGTTGAAATTTGCATATGTCGCAATGGTGTTGACTGCCTTTATTAGCAAGAAAAACGTTAGAATGAGATGAACTTACATGGTCTCTGAAGCCATAATCGTGTATCGTCGATCCGTTCGCTGCCCGATTCCATTTCATAAATACGAAAATACAAGAGCTGTGTTGAAATATAGATATGAAATGATTAGATGAAAGCCCGAAATATCGAAAAGACCTAAAGAAAACACACGATTTCAACGCGGAACGTAAAATAACGCGAAAACAAAGCTCCGGTAGGGGCCGGTGCAGCACAGCACGCGGAGGAACGGCGAGAAACTGAAGGGCGGCTATGGCGGCAGGGTCACGTGACGCCAAGATGGCGGCGCCCATGAAATGTTGCCTGAAAGGGTCTATAGCAGGGGTGGCCAAACCGCGGCTCGCGAGCCGCATGCGGCTCTTTGCTGGTCCAAGTGCGGCTCCCGGATCCCTCGTAAGGCCCCCCCCCCCCCCCTCGGCCCCTTTCCGCGTTTCCCCAGGAAAAAAAGAAGGGGTTTCAGGCAGTATAAAGTATGGCCCTCGGTTTGGCTACTTTATTACGTATAAGTGCACAAGGCTGCACTATCGTACAGACTTGTGCACTCATACGTACAGTCAGACTCTAAACAAAATTTAAATGTGCCCCCCCCCCCCCCCTCCCCCACCGCGGCTCTTGGAAGTTTCGTGGTTTCGTTTGCGGCTCTTAGGCCGGGTCAGCCTGGCCACCCCTGGTCTATAGGGAGTACTTAAGGGGTTCACAGGGAAGCCATACAGGGTCCACAGGGAAGCCATACAGGGTCTACACGGGCTCCTTATGGAGTCTGTAGAGGAGCCATACAGGGACTGCACGGAGTCCCTACGGGGTCCATAAAGAAGCCACTTTAAGCGATGGTGGTACCGCGGTGTGAGAATCGCACTCCCTAGCTCCTGGATGATTGGCATCATAATAAAATGGCTTGCCTACAGTTTGCTGACGTGAAAAAAAAAACATAAAGTAAGTCTCTGATACTGCGCGTATATAGCAAAACTACAATTACTTACGCGTCGCGCGCAGACCCAGCCTAGTATACCGCTTTGTAACGACGATCATCCAGATGACCGCAATTTTGATAGGCACCAGTGCGCCCACTATGGGTTGTGAAAGTTGCGAATATCTACGGGGGCCGCAGCGACCCACATATACCTACCTCCCACTGAGAAAGTAAAAACATTATTCCGGCACATACTAAACAGTGCCATCTCCACAATGAGTATACCCTGAGGTTGGATATGCCTCTAGACATCAATGTAACATATTGATACCCGGAACTTAATTAACAACTCTTTAACTCGGACACCTCGCTACACCTAAAGAAAACGTCTACCCGGCATCACTTTGTTAATGCCCCAATATATAGCTCACACCATAGAGAGGCAATAGGATGACCATAGACTCACCGGGACCATAGAACGGAAATAGAAAGGAATGAAAAACATTTTCTTTCGCGAAGATCTCTATAGCGTTTTTGTGTCCATTCTGTGGCAAACCAATGGTACATAGACGGTCTAAGAACTGTCTACAGGAATCCATAGGATGGACAAAGAGGTAATAGAACGGCAACAGTACGGACATAGGACGTCCATACATATTTTTGTAGGGGTAGGCCCTCCGGTACCAACTGCGCATGCGCTGCCGCAGAAGATTTGCGCATGCGCAGTTCGTACCGCACGACCCATAGTACCGTATTGGATGTGCAAAAGGGGCTCCCTAAAACTTCTTATTATGTCTACTGTGAATCATCGTGCCCTTTGTATGTTATACCAGCGGTGTGACTGGAGGCTTATGGGTATGATTAATAAACGAATGCTCAAATAAATACCAGCTTCTATGGGCCTTCGCTGAAATTTGCTTCAGCAGAATTGGTGTTTTTTTCATTTTTTTTTCAAGCATATGTGGCGCGGAAGTACCGAGAAGCACTACGTTATTTTATTCCTGCATGTCTACATTTCCATTGCAGATTTCTCGCAGGAGGCTGTCGTTTATCCAACGCTTCTAGAAGCCAGAGATGACCGTAGGCAATACACAATTAGCTTAAACGACGGCACCTCTGTAAAGCTAAGTAGCTCGTCCGCCATTGATGATGTTTTAACGCTTCACACCTATGAAGAAGAAAAACTGGTAGTGCAGACGGTAAGGAAAAAGTTCATGGCGTTTATGAAAAAAATAAAGGAACTTAATATTTGTACAATACAAAACTCTACTTTACAATAGTTTCAATACAATACTGCTGTTTCGCCCATATTTTCGAGCAGGTTGACATGTCAAAGATACGAAACGATTTGTATGAGAATGAAGAAACGATGACGTCACTTCTGATGTCCAAGTCAAGAAATGGTGTTGAACTGGTAAGACATTAAAAAAATGTACAAACCTTCCCTGGCATTACGCAGTTATTAGGGCATCCTCGGGATCTTTGATCGTTCTATGATGTCGATCCTCAGTACGTTCTTGCGACATTCGTGCTACCTGGGTCACGTGACACCATGGTCATTTCCTAGATAAATCTGGCGCGAAAATGAATTTCACGTGACGTCATTATAACGTCAAGTGACCCCTTCAAGTGCATTTGCACCTTCGTTGTATTTGACGAAATGTCTAAGCCAGTCCATTTTCCCCACAAATAGAACTTTGTATATCCGGGAAAATAAGCTTCGAACTTTGAGCACAACTTCAACTTTGTCGTATTGCTTTTTTGTTATTTTATCGATCTCGTCAACGTAGGTGGGTGTCCTAAACGGGACACACCGCATAGAACCACATCATGCGATGGAACGATCCGACCAAGGCCAGGTAGCTCACAAAATTTACAAGATTCCAACCATGACGCCGTTTCAAGACGACGCAGGTAAGTACGCAAAGCTTAATTCATGAGATACTGGCTGCTTTCGCTTATAAACGACACTTAAAAACCGCGTAATTTTATGTCGCAGGTGCCTATCACATGTAAAAGGGGCCTATTTTATGTAACATGTAATATAGAAAGTTCGATTGCATTCGTTTTTTTTATGCTTCGAGAACTCGCGAAGTGTACGGTTAAAGGGCTAGCTTAGCAATGTAATTTTAATTCTATCATTGTAGTCTACTGTTTCAATACGCTGTTGTAATTAATTATCGGTGAAATTTAATTTTTATTTGTTTTAGTGTTGAGCAGTCTTGGGTTCGAAGAGACCTCAAAGGGCGTTGGTAAGTATTTACAGGCGTTGGCCGCAAAGCAAATAGTCGGCATGAAAGGGTAAACTTGTTGGTGACTCCCATTTTTGTATATCGACTGTTTCTGTTTCCTTACTTAAGCAAGAGATAGTAGGACAGAAGAGCTATATACGAGTAATTTCAAATGAAGCAACGTGGGAGTTGCAGGTGCAGTTTCCAAAAATATGAAACCTATTCGAGGATGTGGTGGCAGGCGAGTGTGAGGAATTCACTTTGGCCAGGCCCGAACGTTTCTTAGGTTGAGGAAATAAACGAATTTTTGTTGTATTCTCGCCCTAAAAATGAAATGCCTACGGCCAACTTGTGCTTAGCACCACCTCAAAATAGTCTAGGATAATGTGTCGTACATATCTTGGAGGCTGTATAGGAGGTGTTTAATATGTGCGCGGAGGAGTTAGAACTATAATCAAAGCACGCGATCTTTTCTCCCGTACAGCAGCTTGGATGCTGCGTAATGTACAATCTGGAAGTTCAGCGTCAGCAAGAAGTGCGCGCCATGGCTGAAGTAAATACAGTACATATACTTTGTGTCTCTTTCTAATGGGTTTCTTGAAAATTTTAGAAGAGAGAACTTTGCCTGCCATCGTATACCCGGAAATATTCGTCATCTCGGATTCCAAGCACAACGAGGTCTTTGAATCGACGGAAGATTTTGTCAAATACGTTGTGGTATTCTTTTCATCGGTAAGTGTTAATTCTAGCTCAAAATAAACCGGGTAAAACTTTTCTGAAAAGCAGGCTGAAGAAACTATTACGACTGAATGTTCTTCTAGGTTGCTTTGAGGTATGCTAAAGTGCAGCACCCCCGAATCTTTCCCAAGTTGGTTGGTGTGGAACGTGCTTCGGTGAGTGAAATGGAAATTACCATTCTACTGAAATGGAAATTACCAAATTACGCTTATAAATACAGTGACGCGAAATCAAAACATAATATTTGAAAAAGTAATGAAAAAAATGCGCTTTCTAGGGAAAAAAATAAGATATGAGCGCCCACTATTGTGTTTTGAGGAGTCACTCTTCTATAAAGGTTAAACAATGGCATCGAGCTGCTCACTCCACCAGCGCCGAACTTAAAACGAATCGCAAACATCGACTACAAAACGCTCATTAATTGTTATCGAGAAGTAGGCGATAAAGAAAAAAATCAAGTAACTTGGACAACGTTAGCCCTTTCCAAGCGTTAGTACAACATGTGGCTTCGAAACCTAGGGCTGGTTGTCGCAATAATAATCAATAATATAAATCTAAGGAACAAGTGTTTCCCGTGGCGCCATTCTGTGCGAGGAACAATGTTCTGACTTAATCTTTCTTTTAAGTCGAAAGTCTTATATGTCCCTTTACGCTAAAAGGCGGCGTCAGCGTTGTGCCCGAATGATGGCCATAAATATACGTCATCAAGCACGGGCCCCTCAAAATCAAAGCGGACGCGCTTCAGAAATAAAACACAAAGAAAAGCGCAGCAGCGCAGATGCATCGTCATGGAAGCCGTTGAGCCGGCGGAGTTCGCCGCGCCTGCGCGGTGGGGGAGTGTGACGTCACCGCCGGAGCGCCGTGTGCAAAAGGAAGACGTGGCGCGCTGGTTGTAGGAGTGCGCTACGTGCAGGAATGCTTCCGCATTCCTACACGTAAGCAGCCTTAAGTGTCTTAGGCGTGTTTTTGAAATACATTTTACGTTTTTTTTAGCAATAAAGAGACGTTTTCTGTACATTCGGCAGTGATTGCGCCCAAGCGCTAAGTCATAATTCGTCTCCAATCCTTGGTTTGCGCAGCGTCACAGTTTCGCGCGACATGACGTCACGCCATTGTATCGCGGGATGTGACGTAATGTTAGGTCACGTGGTACCATGACATGTGTTTCGCATGACGTCATTTGACGTCATGGTGTCACGTGACACTGTAACGTCACCGAGGCTGCGTTGACTGATCACCAGGAACGCTGCAGGTCGGGCCCTATAAATTATACGTATTTAAAAGCGCATCTACTACAATGTGTTTTTTTAATCTCATTCCTGATTTAGACAATAAAGATCAATAATGTGATGCTTCAGTAAACTCGCGTAATAATATAGTCTACAGAATGCGTACCCGATAGCAAGTTATTTGGGGCAAAAAAGAATGTTTGTTTTCATTTTGTCTGGGTTTTAGGGTTTTAAAAAGCCCGAAAAAGCCAAAGTATAGAGACGAGCTTGTTCTCCTTTGGCCAGAGACTGAGTATCTTAGCCATGATTTTCCGAACGAGTCCAAAAGCATAGGCTTCACTGCTGGTCGTCTTGAAGTCACCTGTCATCTCTGGGCCTTAAAGGACACATGCAAAGGAAAAAAACATTTTTTTTAAACGGCTTAGATGGAAAAAGGACGCCATAAAACGATTTTACAACGAAGAAAAAAATTTTTTAGAGCTATATTTACGGCGCAAAACGAATTTGTAGTTGGCGCCCGCGGGCACCGCGGAAAAGTGGTCCGTGTTTATCACGTGACTGGTCTTTATTTATCACGTGGTGCTTGCGTTCTTTCGGAAGCTTCTTATGGCCCTTAAAAGTAACTTATTCATCTTTGTTTGAAGTATAACAAAAAACTAAGATGAATAAGTAGCTTTAAGAGCCCAAAGGAAACTCCTGAAAAAGCGCAAGCAGACGTGATAGACCTGTGCGCCGGCCAGACGACGGCGGCGGCGCCCCGAAGCAGACGAACTTGTGCGGCGGCGGCGACGGCGGCGTGGAGAAACGCGCTGAAGCGGCGTTCGCACAACGCTCAGCGTGCGGCGGCGACGCAGCGCGGCGGCGCGCGGGCCTACCACGTGACCAGCGGCGGCTCCCGCGAGCGCCAACTACAAATTCGTATAACGCCGTAAATATAGCTCTAAAAATTTTTTTTCTTTGTTGTAAAATCGTTTTATGACATCCTTTTTCCATCTAAGCTGTCTAAAAAAAATGTTTTTTTTCTTTGCATGTGTCCTTTAAGGTCCAAACATGTGCCAGAGTTAAAGGGACACTGACACCCCCCCAAAAATTTTTTTTAATTTTTTGCCAGGCGCTTCATTATGGTGTCGGAGGACTACCCAATTAATATTTTACAACAGAGTAGCGTATTTTATTAATAAAGCCAAAAGACGCAACTGCTCGAAACCGAAACCGAAACCCGACGGAGGTCGGAGAAGTGGAGAGAAGAGAGTGAGTGGCGGAAGTCCGAAACAGAAGTGGCATTGTGCGACAGAGTTTCCGAAAGGTCAACGGGATCGGGACCAATGGCTGGCTGCAATTCCTGTAGACCATTAACGGGCACCTCGGAAAGCGGACGCTACCTGATTTATATGCTCCTTGCATTTTGTGGAAAGTGATTACATTGAGTTCGCAGGTGTCAAAAAGGAAATCCCATACCATTTAATTCAGCGACGTGTCGTCCACAACATTTGTGTCTTATCTTTTTTTTTTTTTTTTTGTTGCTTTCTTTAGTAATAATTGTAAAAAAAAAAAAGAAATGTAGACATCGGAAAATATTTGGAAAAAAAAAAAGGTCTCACGGGGGATCGAACCCGGTCCTACCGCGTGTAAAGCGGCCGTCTTTCCCACTGAGCTAGTGGGGCATACCGAAATTGGAGGATCTCTTTCCTTAGTAATAATTCAGCTGATAAACTGTAAGTTGGAAAGTTTGCTGCCGATTTTCCTCTGGCAAAAGCACTCCCGGGTCGAAGTCGGGATGCACCACGCATTGGCGACATTCTCACCTAGTAAAGAAATCGTACGCGTGCATATTCAACTCGAAGTAGACACGTCGTGCTTGACGTTTGCGTGAGCGATGTCTTCAGCCACGAGAAGGGAGCTACGGCTCGGCGACGTCTTCGTGCAAATCGGCTTGGTGGTCGGGCGTGTCGTACGGGATGAATACCAATTCTTTTGACCAGTCCCAAATTTCTCTTTTAAGAAGTGCGGATATCAGTCGAGGAAATACGGTAACTTTAAACAATTACATTGCAAAAACAAGCATTTCGGATAATTCATAATCTACCTTTGTTTGAATCAACCACCCCCTATTTTATTGAACATAAAAAATTAACACATTGGATTCATTTTTGTGTTTAAAGGTTGCGATTTCGATACATTCTCAAATCAACATTGATTGTGTTAGTCTTTTTTTTTCATGTTCATGAAACGGTACCTAAACAAACAAATGACAACCTGAGACATCACAAATTTCTAAGACCAAAACTTAGAACTATTTAGGGAACTCAAACACTATCGTATCATACCCCTGGGGTTCTAATCTACACGGTGGGACAAAGCGGGACCAAGGGAACGAGACATCACCGTCGGCTGCGTTTGGTCAGAGGTGCAGAGCTGGCAAATCGCAGCAGGCGGAGATTTCCCGATCACCCCGTCCCGTTCGGTCCCGCCGTGTAGATGAGGGTCCCAGATAGCCTCAAGAAGCATATATGCTCGCACTTATCAACTGACCCGTGCACAGACGCTCGGAGCACCTGGAGCGAAAGCTCGCGGTGCAGAACCCGGGGACACTGAATATCAATCCCCACGCCTGCCCGTTTTGATCTGGATGAGCATCGTACCGGCGTACGGTCGTGTATCACGACTTCCTGATACATGTTAAAGACTTCAGGCAAGTGGTTGCACTGCACTGGCTAAATTTATCATCTACAGCTGAGTTAGTCCGTTGGGGCTGACTAACCTCGGACTGTATAAACATACACTCAGCCGAATTACTTTTTCAACTTGCTCGTCAAATCTCTTCTGTGTTCCTATTTAAAGAAAAAAAAATATATTAAGGATTATCGATTCAGCTGTAATCTAGTGCACTAACCTTAGTGCACTAAGGTTAGTGCACTAACCTTAGTGTTAGTGCACTAAGGTTAGTGCACTAACGTTAGTGCACTAACCACTAAGGCATCACTCAGGCAGCTTGCTGCCTGAGTGATGCCTTAGTGGTATGGACCTCGCCAGGTCATTTTAATCACATTTTTCCCCAACTACCTTGACAGTTGTGTGAATATAAAGTATGTCAACAAATCAATCTAGAAACGCGCTTCTTGAAAAAAACGGCTATTGGAGAACCATGGCGCTGGGTTATTTCTTTAGCACATGCGATTTTAGTGTGTCCGTATGGAGATCTGGGCACTGGAGCGATTTTCACTTACTGATTAATCAATTAATTATTTAATTCCAATGAATAATTTTATCCAACTAATCGGTTAAATTCTGACTAACAAAAAATTATAGGAAGCCAACGCTTTCACCACGCATTCGTGGACGAGTACACGCGTACGGAGGTCGATTTCCAGGTGAAGTTTTCTCCTAAATAAACTGCAGGGGC
The DNA here is from genome assembly GCF_016920785.2 of Ixodes scapularis. NCBI lineage: Eukaryota > Metazoa > Arthropoda > Arachnida > Ixodida > Ixodidae > Ixodes > Ixodes scapularis. The sequence continues at coordinate 121,030,880 of NW_024609879.1, read as the reverse complement.
GAGATTTATCACTCTAAGCAAGCTGAGAAGGTTCTACGTGTCCCAACCACTTCAACGCCGTGCTATTGTCCGTTTAGCCCAGCACAGACTGTTCTGAACAATCAAGAGAATTCGCTATTGCCGGTAAATAAAAAACAAACTCTCTGCCTTTCGGGCTGAAATATTAAATTTTCAGTGCAGGTCTCTGACTGTACTCAACGGCGCTTCATGATTGATTTCGAAGTCCGAAAGTGTACATTGTGCCGTTTATCAAAAATTCAGCAAAAGCAAAACATTTTATTTTGACTTTTTTAGACCATTACGCGCGGGAATGACCGAAACCGAGTAACCGATTAATATGTCGATTAAAGGGTTGCGAATTATTGGGTTGAAAGTTTTCAGCGACCCCCAGCTCTACTCTTATGATCTAAATTCAAGTACGACTAATACAGATTCTTGGTCCTCCACTCAAAAACAAAGACAGCCCTTTGGCGACACCGCAAATCATCGTTGTCGGACTATTGTTTTCGGAGATTAAATGGTTCGTGGCCACCTGGTACCTCAAAGTCATAAAAGAAAAAAGGCTGCGAAGAACACATTTCTAGCAAATAATCGCACTTAAAAAAAATGCGGCTTTAGGCTTAGTGTTAAGTAATGCCACGCAGTGCGCGGATTGCGTTTTGGAGTGATGATAACAGGATTGCAATCTCGTTCCGCTCCGGGAAGGAGGGGCTCCAGCGGTACTTTGAATATGATTTTCTGTGGCCTCCGTGCACCAAGTTAAAAAATAATCTTGATATTCGATATCCTGCAGGCCAAATTAAGACGATCTAAGTGTTTTTTGTTTTGTTTTTTTAATACAGAACCGCTTCAGGTTTCCTTTAAGGGAGCCATGAAATGAATTTTGGGTTGGGATACATAATTATAGATTGGAACCTTACTAATCACGTATCGTTTAGTAGGCCAAAAGAAATAGGGTAAAAAGTAGAAAGCATGCTTTTCAGAGCACAAATTCGAACATATAGAGAACTATTTCGTACCTCCTTTCCTTCGAGAGCTTTCCGCCTTTTCACTGTGATACATCCGCGGCACCCAAAGCACGTCAGCGTACCTGAGCTCACGTATTGGACACGAGCACCGGGTCACTCGGACGTATGCGCTCGTCGACAATCAATTCGTCGACGAATATTTGAATTCGCGTTCGTGGCCAATGAGTGCCGTGACGGCACTCATCATCGCTTGCCAATGACGAGTTCCCTGGTGTGCTTATGAGGGCCGGTGGAAGCTTGGAGTCATTGTACCAGTACCCAATCACTTCACGACCGCGTAATTTCTCATTTCGCGATTGAGTTGAGGAGGAAAGCTACGAAGAAAGAGGTTGAAGAATTATTTCATGGCCCACTTTAAATAATCACAACCACGGGGGATTGCAAAGTATGACTACGAAATCCTGGGGATAGCATTGTTGACAGCAGCATCAATATGATTCTCACAAGTCCGTCGCCTAATTTTGCGAAGGCGAGACTGAGAGAAAAACGTCCGTTTTTGTCCTTGAAATGACACGGCAACAAGGAAGTTTCTCGGTCAGGTGGCGTTGCGTTCGAGTATACTTGTGTCCCACTAGTGCCAGTAGGCTTGTGTAAAGTGAGAAACATTCGTTCCCAATACCGTTGCACGGCCCCTTTATACTGTCAGTGACTATAGTAACAAATTAGATTAGTAATTGAGCGCCACGCTCGATTGCACCTACCCTGTCAAGAGGAGGACGAGGTCAACTCCACGAAATTCGGTCTGACGTTCAGCGACATGGCGCGCAAGCTCTTCGAGAGTATGCTCGGCCGTCATTTGGTCACTGCTGAACATTCGTATATACGGTTCGGATAGCCTCTGCAATTAGAAAACACATTTTACAGTTTGTACGTATCATCCAATTGCAAATTATCGTCGCATTGGCGAACGCAAATTCGTCTGCTTCTTTTGAAGGGGTGGTGGTAACGTCAGAAAGACGCCTAGCTTTGATTGGTTGTGAATGAAGATTAGTGCCTCAAGGCAGCTTGCTTTGAGGTCTACCCACTATTCTACAATCACAGCCAATCAGCGCTTGACGTCCTTCGGACGTCACCGCAACTCCTGCAAAAAAAGCAGGCGACTTGCTCTTCGCATATACTTTTTTTTTTTCAAAGTTCGCAGAATCTCGTATCTGCGACGTGAATTACCCGAGACTGCCATTTTTCGGGCGCGTGCTATGAAGATATATTGGAAACGAGGGTTTGTGTCGGCGTTCCGCGTGAATTCGGCTCCGCTCCTGTCGGAAACAAGGAGAGCGTCGGCGTTCGGCAAGGAGTCCGATTTAATCTCACGCTTCGTCCCCTTGAGAGCTCGCGAAAACGCCGAGCTTTGATTGGTTCTGATTGAAAAATAGCGGGTAGACCTGAAGGCACCTTGCTTTGAGCTGTACCCACTATTCATCAATCAGAGCCCATCAGAACTCGGTGTTCTGACGTCACCCTGCAAAAGAAGCAGACGAACTTGCGCTCCTCATAGGCGACAAGCTAGGGCCTGATACGGATTTGCTCCAGGGCGTTAGTTAGTGCCTGAGTACTTTTCACTCACCTGTCTTGCCGCTTTTCTGTGGCTCGTCACATAATCACCAAAGTACCATGTTTGAGCCAAAGGTGGAACCGAAGAACCGGCAACGAAGCCTAAATCTGCCACTTGTTTGGCAGTTTAGTCCCAAAGATTGCCGCGTGAAAACCGAAAAATTATAAGTGAAGATTAAAGGGACACTGACAGGGTATTTATGCTCGCCGAGGTTTTTAGTTGTACGTGACATATGAGAGCTGAACTACCCAGAACAGAATTTGCGACTCGAAATTCGGTTTCTTTCTGCCCGAAAACCGCCGATCTAGAACTGGCCGGTTGGAGTCTCGCTCACTCTCTTTTCCGCGGTCACGGGCCGTTTTCTAAGGTATCGATGCGACCACCAAACTTAATCAAAGTCGTGGGTCACTGAAAGCACGCGCTCAATATTAAAAATAGAAAAAAATATTAAACCCATTTTTTGTGGCTTCTAAAAATCTGCAAATACGTTGATTGAAAAAAAAGTTCCACAGGCAACCGGAAGCATTCTGTGAGTGCGTCGTTTCGCGTTTCGTGGGACTCGCAGGGACGGCGATGGCAGCGGACGACGGGCGTGGGACCTTTATTTCAGAACTGTCGTTCGCGGTACCGGCGAATTTTGTCTGCCTTTAAGAACAAGGCCTCTTGGTCTGCTTTATATCGGAGCATTGGGATAGCCAATCACCGTAATCGGCAGAAAAATAGCAGCAATTTATGGGACAGAGATAATGTCTTCACGTTGAAAGGCTATCAACTCAGATCACATTTTTACAGAGAGTCGTTTTCTGGAACTTGTTAAATGCTGCGCTTTTATGCAGAACGCAATGATTCGCTGTATATTTGTTTTGCAGCAAAATAGACTGACTGGCCTTTAATATTAATACGACTATTACAAAAATGCAGCGAGCCTGGACAAGAATAACAATAATAATTTATGGAGAGGGGGAACATAGGGGACAAACGACAAACAGAAATCTCGAAACACACCTAGGTGGCTGATGCGCGACTGAAAAAATCCGCCTGGTTTCGGTATCAAACCATGAACCTCTCCATTTCCGGTAGAGCGCTCTTTCAACTGAGCTAACCAACAGTTAGACGCCAGCAAAGAAAATGAGTTTTAACAGCTGCCACCAGTCTAATACCAACAAGGGTGAACGGCTTGATTTTAAGGTTGTGGTGTTAATGCAATAATGCAATAATGCAAAGGTGCGGCGAGCTGGGAAAGAATAATAACTATAATCCCCGGAGAGACGGAACAAGGGAGACAAACGACAAACACAGGTCGCGCACCAGTCACCCAGCTGTGCTAGGATATTTGCGTTTGTTGATTGCTCCCCTTGTTCCCTCTCTCCAAAGACCGTTATTGTTATTCTTGTCCAGCTCGCGGCACCTCTGCATTAATTGCATTGACACAATAACCTTAAAATCAGACTTTCCACCGTTGTTGGTGTTAGACCAGTGGCTACTGTTAAACATGTTTGCTCTACTGACGTCTTACTCCTATTTAGCTAAGTTGGTAGAGCGCTCCACCGGAAGTGGAGAGGTCCCTGGTTTGATACCAGGACAAGGCGGATTTTTTTGCAGTCGCCTATCAGTCACCTAGCTGTGTTTGGAGATTTTTGGTCATCCTTTGTCCTCCTTTTTCCCACTCTCCAGGGACTTTTGTCATGAATGGGCTTGTTTTTAAGAAGTGCGGCTTTACTCTAGCAAATAAAGTAGTTCTTGTTGTCTTGCCCCAATCCAACAAACAATGTTGCAACTTCGAGTTAATCAGCGATGTATAAAGTTGTGGTTTTAACCGCTTTGATGTAGTAATCGAAATTATGCAAGCCATTTCTTATGTGGCAGCAATCGCACAAATACGTTAGCACCACACATTAAAAATAGTCCGGCAATACTAATGCGGAAAACATTCGCCACAATGTGCTGTGGTTGCGGCGAGTTCGATCCCTCGAAAATTCATGAAAACAAGACTTGAGTGCTGATTCCTTCAGTTTACGGGATTTCATTAGAAATACGACCGACTTTGATGAAAGGCTTAGAATAACAGCATTTGTATTTGCTTTATTTTGAGTGCCGCACAAACAACCATAAGCCTTTTTAGTGACGCACTGAAAAAAATATGACCCCACTCACAAAGCAAAGGTCAATACTATACTTCAGGGTTAAAAATACATCAATGCACTCTCGAACGTTTCCTCCGGGTCCGAAAAACGTCAATATCAATGTTACTTGAGTTCCCATTTGTTTAAAACCAGCCGCAAACAACTCACAGAATCACCTTTGTACTAAGGAAAATAATAAAATAATGAGTCAACACGGCTTACCCTCTGGGAAACTCGGAAACATACACTGTTCATTGGCGCCGTTGAGTCTAGATAACCATTCACAACCTTTGTACAAGAACATAGAGTACCTTATCATGCGTCTAGTACACAACGATTTTAAACAAATCAGATTACAAATTCTACTATAGTAATAAAATACACTGGGTTGTAAACGACAATCATAAAACGCAATTATAAATTTTCTTTGGATAGGCTCAATAGTAGATGATTTGATTATTCTAGGAGTTCCAGACGACTGAGACAAACTCAAAGCGTCTTCGTACATAGGAACGCAATAACATGAGAAAACAAAGTGGGGTCTTCAAGTTGTTGTATATACGCGTTTTGACACCTAAGACTCGTAGATACGAATTGACAACATGCATAACTTGATGATTAAAATAAATCTTAGTATCTATACAAAACCTAATTCACGAATCAGATACACACTACTAATAACGGTAGTATCTAAAGTGTAGCGGAATAGCATAATGGTACGTTTTCTACCTAGAGAAATAGCTGTTGGTTTTGAATCGTTTTGGATTAGGCCACTAGACAAGGCCGCTTGGAGATAGAACACAAATCACGTTGAAGACAGACACAGGTTCTGCAGTATTTGTCAGCTGAAACAATTTGATGTTGTCAGCAAACAGTAGCATTTCGGATTAGATAAACCGCAATATAATGTCTTTAACGAGAATCAAAAATAGGAGAGGGCAAAGATTACCACCACGGGGGACACGTGATGGTGCTAAGAAATAGTGGGATGGGCTACCGGACACACGTATCATGCTCTCGCGTTTCGACAAGTAACTGTTAAACAGGTTGCAATATGTGGGACACAAGCCACACATGTTTAACTTTGCCAAAAGCAGCTGGTTATCCACTTTGTGAAACGCCTTCGTTATGTCAGAAATATACAAGAGCTGTTTGCTCACGGTTATGAACAATTAGCACAACCTCATTCATAAAGGAAGAAATATTCGCCCCTACCACATTAACTCTAAAACAATCCATGCTGTTGAGGTTAAATTTTTTGGCAAAAATACGGATGGACGAGTATGTAATATAATCTAAAGAAAAACTTTGAACAGTGAGCAGTGTAATGGCTCAGGTCGAAAGTTAACTACCTTACTTCGATCACCGGACTCAAACATTGCGATAACAACATAAAGTTTCCACACTGATTGAAACTGGAAACGCACCGGATTCCAGGGACAAATTTAAAATGTGTGGAAAAACAGGACAAATCGCTGCTGTGCATCCTTTCACTTTAAAACTTGGACGGAATCCCATTTATACCGACTGATAATTTTGGCTTTAGCTTTGTAACGGCCTTCATAACTTCACACTCAGTTATCAGAATGCAAGACAAGAAGTCGCCACATCTATTGACCGCTCCTGGCAAGCATGAGTCAGCGACAAGAAACATGAACTAAACTGTTTTGCGAACATGTTTGCTACCAAAGTAGGATTCAAGCAATAACCACTGTTGTGATGAAATGTGATCGGCGAAGCAGTGTTTTTTTTTTAAATTCACTTTTACGAACTTCCAAATATTTCTCGGCTCTTTAATCAATGATTGCTCATCAGAATTTTCCTGTTGCTGCTTATCATACAGAAACGGTCGTTTCGCTGACGCACAATAGTGACTAAACCTTTCATACCATTGAATGAGTTCTGTTTTTTTTTTTTTTAAGGCGATGATAATGCAGTTTTTTTCGAAAACTATCCTGAGCTGGTTTGAGAGCCACGGAGGATGCTTTGTTTTTGGAGAAATATGTTGCGGTATATACATACCTATACCCTTATTTAATGTTTTTGTAAGTCTATCTGTACACGCCTCAACCTATTTGTCCTCTAGGAAAACGCTTTAGTCAAACTCAGTGAGATATTAATGAAAACTAGAGTAATCGCCTCGTAGATAGCAATATCAGGATTGCTGATAAAAAATATTTTTTACTGGAAAATGAAACGATATAACGAATTGTATGTGATAGTCATCTATTCGTAAGAGTGTCTGACCTGCGAGACAGATATTGATTTCTGATGTAACTAAGGCATGGTGGAGAACGTCTCAAGAGCAGTTTTGCAATGTGTTACGTTGCTGAAAGCCATTAAAATGTAGAGTTTGTTATAGAGCGTAGCATTTTTTTTGTGCTTATGCTATTTAATGAAGAAACACCAGTCTCCCAGTCACACTCAACGAGGTTGAAGTCACCTTAGGTATGGGCATCGATGTTAGTGAAGTCAACGTTACTTTGAAAAAATTTGATCCGTTTACAAAAAAATATATTTTGAGCAGAAAGTGGGGGCAAGTAGTGATTACCAAAAAAACAATTAACACCATCATTGGAAATTATTTGAATCCAAACACACTTATCATACCTTTCGAAGTAGCTCCTCTTGTGAACCTTCAAGCTTCTATCAGCTGATAATAAAAAAACAAAAAAAAACTTGGAGGACGCTGAAGCTTCGCCTTTAAAGGGGACCTGCAATCATAGTTCAGCGTCGCTTAACTATGATTGTCGCAGGCGCAGGGTGTAATAAGCGCAATTGGCAACATACAGATCATTGCAGGTCAGGAATAAGTTTGGTTGCTCATAATATTAGTTGGGCTGGAACGTAATTCTCACCTCCTTAAATGGCTAAATAAAATATGCTCTAGTGCTCTGTTGTTGAACTCATTTTTTAAGTCTGGTTTGAACGCGTAGACGCTCTTTAAATAGAAAACCAGAGCTACCAAGAACCGGAAAAAAAAAAGGAAGCGAAACCGAAACCCGGATATAACGCGATGTTCGTTCCCAATAAGGCTTTGATAATTCAAATAATTTTGAGTTTTAAAACACAAACGCAATCCGCATGGTTCTCCAGTGACATTTGCGAAGGGCAAAATATGGTTTCTGCTCCTAAGGTTGTGCTCGTGTGACCATAGTTTTCAGACATCGTAAGACTGTTATCCGCACCACCTCAGCTACAATCTGGGCGACTATTGTGTAACAGTATAGTTTTCAGACATCATAAGAATGTTATCCCCACCAACCCAGCTACAATCTGAGCGGCTATCTCAAATATCAGCATTTACAGTTTATTTGTGCTTCTAGGTACGACACAAATTTTTAGCACCTGATACACAACGCACAATGCCATCTTGTTCCAGACGATCCATGGTCAGTGTATCCACCGGAACCCCCAGGCCTGGAGTAGCAGGTAATAAAAGAACAAAACAATACAAACTACTGAGCGACATTTGAGGCATTTCTTGGTGTCCTGTATCTCCCGTTAGGTCTTGCGTTCACCGGAGGCATGTGCACCAAGCGTCGGGTAGCCGAATCCATCGACAGAAGGGGGTTTTACGAAGGCATCAGGCACGCCGCCCATGAAATGGGACACTCGTAAGCGACTTTCACGTGTACTGCTTTATTCACAACAGCTGGAATAAAAAAAAAAAAAAAACACAAGAAAACAGAGAAGCAGAAAGATGTTCATTATTCTAACCGCATACGATAGACCACAAAGGGGACAGGGAGCAAATGCAAACTTAAGGGGCAAACACGAGTCGTACGTGTTTGTTCCTTGTCCCCTTTGGCCGTCCGTCCTCTCTGGTTAGAATCATGTGCAACGTTAATCATCTCGCCTCTCTATTAACCTGCTCTTCCATCAGAAATATATTTGTTTTTCACAGCGGGAAAGGCTTTCAATGCCCTCCTTCCTTTTCCCCAGTCGGCATTAAAAAAATCTGTCAATTTTGTCCGAACATTCCCCGCTGCAATTAGCGGGAAAATATACGTCACACGACATAAAGCCAATTCAGTTGCCCCGCCAAGTTTAGCGGGGAAATTGATATCACGTGACCTGACGTCACAACAATTACCGACCAATTTAGTTTCCCCACTAAACTTGGCGGGGGAATTGATTTCATGGGTCTTGACGTCAAGAGGCTTTATGCGCCAATTTAGTTTTTCGTTACATTTAGCGGGAAAATTGTCACGTGTTATTTGGTTTAAGTCAGTTTAGGAGAAATGAATAAAGTTATAAGTTACGTTTTAACTCCAGAAACTACTTTTTCTCTGCCTTTTAAGGTCCGCTTCAGACAGGGCAATTTCTCCCAGCAACTTGACGTTGCAACACCACCAACAGGGGCCGCCTGCGTTCACACGCAGCAACCGATTGCTGCGATTTGGCATCATCATCATTAAACTTTTGTTTTTCTTGCACTATTTAGACGCGCTCTTACGCACAATGAACGTGTTTTATACTTTTAAATGGCGTTGGGAATGCTAAGTCATCTTTCTGAAACGGTTTATTTCTAAAACCCATTCAATTTGAAGCCAGAACCTAGTCTTTAGTGGTCATCATCACCGGCAGCGGGTATCACGTGAAAATATTGCGTCCCCGATTGGCGGCTGCCGCTTCAAGCGACTTTGAAATGTTTTTTGTTTATTTGTTTGGCGGGTTTTTTCGCCCAATATTGCTCCGAGGTGCTCGCTTGATTCCAGCCGGGCCCGATCTCAGCATTTCGTGTCGATCTAGGGAAAGCCAGGGAACAACCCGCTAGCAGCCTTCAAATTGCTGAAAAAGTTACTCCGTCTGAAGGGGGCCTAAACAAGTTAAAAAGGCCGATCCTCAAATCATGCATCCCCCGCAATATGGAAATGTAAATGCAAAGGTAACAGAAAGTTAAAGATAAAGTTAAAGATGAAAGTTTCTGAAAAAACATTTACTGATAAGGGTCCTGAAAGATAAAGGTCAGTGAAACTCAAGAAAGGCAGGTGGTGGCGATTCCTAAGCATCTTATTATCGCTCCTCAGGCGATGAGGCTCTGACATTAGCCGTGAAACCGCCGTAGATCGAATACCGAAATGATAAGCGTGAACATTATAGGTTACGCCTTGCTTTTCTTTAGATGTCGGCGACTATCGTCATTAGACTCTGCCTTAAACCGCGCTATTGACTACGTCCTGTGCTCGCAGTTTTCATGGTGTAACGTTCAGGCGGTGCGCAAAGCGGAGACAAGAGTTCGTGCTTGAAAATTGTTTAGTGTATCTTGCATTCACCAATGTTTCCTTAAACGTTTATAGTCGTCACCTTTCGTACTCGTGGTTCGTATGAAAAGATAAACCGAGAAAACGTTTTTGAAAAATTCAAGTTCTAAAATTTTGCAAAAAAAAAAAAAAAAAAACGCGTTTAAATTAGAAGTTGTCACGCGTAGTCAATTGCGTGGTTTGCTCCGAACTTACTAAAATGAAGTAGAAACAGCTAAGTACAGTGCTTTAGGAGACATAAAACGTAAACGAAAAGTACCACAAAATCCGAGATTAAAAGATATTCACAACGCTCATACGTCGGCTTAGACGCATGGTGATTAGGGGTCATCATAGATTACTATACCTACTTCGCGAGTCGTCTAGCTTGCTTTTTTTTTTTGCGTTGGATCGCGAACAGAAATTAACTCATTGTACGCCTTATAGTGAATGCAGATGTTTTCCAGTGAGACTTAGGTTTTTAAGGGTTGACGACGTCGATCATGCAGCTCTGGGGTTTTTAGTAGGTTCTCGAGGTAGCAACGTTTTTTAGGCCCATATTTTGGTTTTTGTTTGGGAATCTATGGCCTTAAAGAAAACCAAGAAGGCAAGAGTAGAGCCAAACTTGATGTTTTTTTTAATATAATCTAGGTCTCTGGCCATAAAACGCCAAAAAAGTGTAAAAGTTAGGTTTTCCTGCTGGTAGGTTGGATGTCATCTTGCACCTTTGGTCCTAAGTCGCCAAACAACTGCCAGATTTAGGCTTGACTGCTGCTTCTTTGGGAATTTTTGGATTAAGTCTGGCACTTTGGCATTTATGTGGCGAGCCATAAAAAAGCACTAGAAACACAAAACAAACGTACTCAAGCGCCAAGTGACGTTGTGGAGCAAAACCGTATGAGATCCGAGCAGTGTTGGCGGTAACGCGTTACTTTCTGCGATAACGTTGTAATTTGTAACGTACTCGTTACATTTTCAAGAAAGTAACTTTTAAAGTACGTACGTTACATATTTCAACTAACGGGTAATGCAGTTATGTTACTAATTACCTCTTCTTGCCAAGACTTAATATAAATTACACATTTTTTTTCGTGTTTCTGGACACCAAGCCAAGTAAAGTTTTGAGCTTTTTCGTTTTCTTTCGGCATTTTTTTTTTGTGAGTAGGTGAAACCATAAAAAACGGTGAGGTAATTATGTTCACTTTCTGCATGGACATATGGCTTCTTAAAATATAGCGCTTATGCACACCTGTTACGTCAAAACGGTAAAACCTCTTAAATAATAATTAAAATGTGACACAAAAGAAACGTGCGTTACTTTTTATCGGTAACGGTAACGCGTTACTTTTATCTTGAGGTAACGTACGACGGTACCGCGTTCGTTTTATTTGGCAGTAACGAGGAACGTATTTCATTACTTTTTTCTTTAATGCCTGCCTGCAATTAATGGGCCCAAGTGAAGTCCAGAGGACTGCCAAGGCTTTGGCAAGTAAGGCGTTCCTCTGGCGTGCTACCTGGGTCCATTTAAAGTTCTTGTAACCATCGTCTTCTGCCTTCGTGTACCGATAGGATCAACAAAGATTACACCCGCCAGCAATATGAAGGTGAACATTTTACCTGGTTTCTCGACTGTTTTACGGCTCCCCAAAAGCTATATTTACTCTCAACGTCTCAAATGGTACGTGGCTTGGGGGTCCAAACTTTGCGTTCTAGTCCTCCTCTGGAACAGAGCTTGTTCTAAAACTTGCAGGAGCTTCAAAGAAAAGAAGAGGGCTGTTCACCTTCATATCGCTCACGGGTGTACAAGGTTCATACTGTGTAGCGTAAGACGGGGAGTGCATCTATCTCCGTGCAGTCGCGCAGTCACGAAGTATGAACGTTTAGGACCTCAGGTTAGAAATCATACCGTATTAGCCATGTTGCCCAATCACAACGGAGACACCTTAAGAATATTGAGGCAGACATACTTTCTTCCTTTACAACACATTTGATCTCACCGGGAGTAACGCGAGTTTTTAATATTTAATATTGTTCAAAATCATAAATATTCCTTGCGTGCCTAACCTACGGCACACGCTTTAATTTTTTTGTCCACTGAATGGCATACGCAAAAAAAAAAGATTAGGTAAAAACAGGCAGCGTTACACTCCTTAAGTCAAAGCGTGACCAGCAGTCACGTGATCTTGGGCCAATTACACGGCGCCGATCTTCACCGTAGCCACGCTTTAGGATTGGCAAAGTGCAAGGCATGTACTGAGTTACAAACGTTATGGTTCGTCAAATCCGGTAATTGAAGTGATTGGACACGTACGGGCCACCGCCCGAACCCTCATCGAGGTAGTGAATATTACGAGCCGAAATCTGATGCTCGCGCAGTGTTCGTGCCCAATCTATAAGCAGATTTTACTATCGTAACTAAAGATTCATCACCATGACTACGAAACAATGCCATATTTCGTGACTACGTCAGGTTTTGAGAAACAAAACATTGTAAAGAAACCCGCCTTTATCCTCGATATTGCACCCCGAAAACAAAGATTTTCGGTCAGAAGGGGTGATTATAAGTATAGGTATACATAAATCGACGCACATTAAAAGCTGGAATTGTTCCCGAATGTGTATTTAGGCAGTGCATTTTACCTTCTAATATATTACCTTTTTTTAAAAGAAAAAAAAATATGACCGGCAATTCTGCCAGGGACAAAGGCGGACGTGTTCGCAAAGGACCGAGTTAGCGATGGTTGAAATTTGAGGCGCCATCTGCCTATAGTCGCAGCAGGCAGGTGACTCACTTAATCGTATTCTGACGGGGTCTATCGGGAGACGGCGCTACAAATTGCAACCATAGCAAATTTGGTCGTCTGCGAACACGTCTGTCGTTGACGCTGGCAGGATCGTTGGCCTTCTTTTTCAGAGGAAGCAGGCTATGCCTTTAAATGTTCAACTAAATAAAGTACACTACTTAAATGCACACGGTGAAACTAATGCTTCGTATGTGCTGATGCGAGTTTTCCGGGCTCGTTTTCCATGCAAAGATCCATGGTGGACACCCTGCGTACTTGGGTCCCACTAGTGCCAGTAAAATTGTGTAAATTGAAGTATGCACTCCAACCCAATATTATTGAAGGGCGCGTATAAGCCGCCTTGCTCTTATTTTACAGGTTCGGAGCCGCACACGATGGCCAACCACCCGTGTCTCACATTCCCGGTAATAGGGGCGCCTACCAGTGCTCCTGGGACGACGGTTACGAGATGAGTTACGTGGCGAAGAACTTAAACCAGTTCACCTTCTCCCAATGCAGCCAGGAACAGTTCCGGGTGTTTTTCAGGTACGATGGCCTTCGAAGAACGTTGGTCAGCATTGAAGGGCCTTGTCTCGCTCAAGTCCTTCCCACACTGGTTATACAAAATGAAAAATGCAGTCAGGAGACAATGTACGAGTAGAGCTTATTTTTTTGTAGAACTCGCCTGTCACATTGTGCATACAAAAGTTGTCTGCACACATCTTTGAAGCATACGTACGTACGAGGCAAACAAACTTAGGAAATCCTTGAGACGCGTGCACCGATGATTTTGTCGTCATGATTGCAGTGAATATTGTGTCGTTTGTAAGATGTATGAGCAGTGTGAATATGGGCCTGTAAGTTGTCTTCGACTGGCATGATTAGCGCGTCCAAAAATATGGTCCGTCGATTGCGGCCTAATGACGTCATCGAAGTGTCATGCTCTCGCCGACCGCGACCCCAGCGGCGTCACAGCTGCGGGTGTGGATGTGAGACATTTTAGTGAAAAAACCGGAGACGGAGGTAATGACAGACGACGACAACGAAGAGAAGGAGAACGTCTCAGACACAGCTAAACCTTTATTGAGGTAAGAACCTTTCATATAGGGTTGAAAAAAGAAGGAAGGAAAGGGAACCCCTCTTCACATCACCTCTCTCCACAAAAAACACGAAACCACCTTTCTCCACAAAAGACACGACACCGGACCTCTAACAATGGGGTCAAACCAACAAAAGAACTGACAACACCAAAAATGCCACATCATTAAAAAAAACTGGCAGGGATAGCTACAGATTGCACTGGACCTTTCACTGAGAAAGTCAGCTATAAGACTGCACACACACACACACACACACACAAAAGAAAAGAATGTTAACAATACCAATAGAAATTTGGAAATCGCTTCTATTCCGCATCTAAAGACAAAGAAGGCTTGTTCACTGCATTCCCATGCTTCGTTATTGCGATTGACTCTCAGCAGGCGCTTGTGGTCGTTTTTTTCTTTTACAATTGTGGTTGTCAAGTTCCATAAAGGCACTCAATTCGTACACTCCTAAATAAGCTTTGACACCTCGAAATATGGATCCTTGTTGTGGCACACTTCTGGTTCTCACCAGGTCGCTCTCCAACTTGACAGTGCACGGAAGCTTTCGGCGGCCGCGACGACAGCGACGCTCGCGTTTGCTGGTGCTTTTTTGCCGGAACTTCTACGACCGACCACCGGGACCGCTACACCCGATAACATTACGCTCAGGCCTTTTGCCACGACATTTCTTGTCACCTCTGAACCGCTTTCGATGCGTGGGTGGAATAGGACTTTAGGCAAACCAGTCAAAGACGCGTTTCAGGCACCGCATAGGAACTGCTGCCTTAGAGCCATTAAACAAAAAACATTGCTTAAATGACATCTGAATACTCGTTATAGTTTTGGACAACTTAAAAATTTTGGTACGTGGCGAATCCCGAGCATCTCATTCGCTTTCAACTGCCAATAAGATTGCGGTATTAACGGATTACGATCCAGAAGAACGAATGTCGAACAAGAAAGTGTTAACATAATGAGACATACTCTGCGCTTTCTCAGGTGCCACCGCATTAAAAACAACACTTTAGCCCTGATGTGTTATGGAACCATTTCAGAGCTTCAAACCCCTTCAGCCCATAAAATTTCACAGCCCTTCAAACCCCTTCTGCCTTTCAAAACCCTTCCACTCTTCAAACCCAATCAGCCCTTCAAATCCTACAGCCTTTCAGACCCTTTCAGCCCTTTAACCCTTTGACGCCCAAATGACTGAAAACCTTAGACCAAAAATGCAGCTTAAAACGCCTGTGGAAATTTATTTCTGCCATTGAGTTTTGCATGCATGATCTAAGTCAAAGATACGATAACAACCAACGTTTACACAAACCCGGGTGCAGGCACCTGTAGAAGGAAGTACTCAGACTAAATAGGAAAAACCGAGTTCTTCATCGCAAAACTTGGACTTGGGTTTGGGCTAGTTGGTTGTACATTGATAGACGTGCTGCGCTGCGAAGTTCTACAGAACAAACGAGTGATTAAAAAATTGAAAATGAAAAACGATGAGTTTACATTGAGATGAGGAGAAACACAACGAACACAAATGGGCGCAGACTAACAACTGTTTATTCTTTTCTTTTTCCTCCTTTTCAATGCATGAGTTTCCCAATGCGTGAGTTTGAAAAGGAGTGAACGCTATGAAATAATGGTAAATGTCTTCATGAAGATGTGTGGACTTTCGGTTTTTGTGGTGTTTTTCCCGTTTTCTAATAAACGTTCGGTTTTTGTGGTGTGAGAGGGGACCTTGAAGCTGGTGCTGGTTTCCGCCTCGTTATGTTATGTATTGTCTCAGCATCTCAATTTCTTTTTTGTTCAGAGCAATGGAAGGATCACTGACACACTTGCCGTGCCTCCCTGATGCCATGTGGAAGGCTTCTATGATTTCTCGTTTGTTTCTATTTTTTGATCTGTCCATTACTGATGTGTCTTCGAATAGCGGTTCGCAGCTGCATCTCGCGCAATGCGCTGCTAAGTTGCCAGGTGCTTGCAATTGCCCGCATGAATATTTATGTTCTCTGAGTCTGTCGTTTAAGCACCTCCCCGTCTGCCCGATGTATGAGTTTCCGCACGTCAATGGTATCTTGTAGACGACCCCTTCTACGCATTCGACGAACTTGTTTTTGTGCTTTACCCGACACGACGATTGACCCGCTGTGTCGCCTTCTTCTTCGTTAACGTTTTTGCACAGTCCTTTAAGCTTGAATGGGGCGGATAGGGCTACTTTGACCTCGTGCGTTTCGGCGATCTTTTTCAGTTGGTGCGAAAATTTATGAATGTATGGCATCACTACCAGAGGTTTTTTGACCTGATCCTTTTCCTTGGTTTTGTGATTGCCTCTGAGTGTTGCTATGCATTTTTCTGCCACTGATACTAGCAGGGACTCTGGGTAGCCGCTTGCTTGTAGTCGGGTGATTTGCCTTTGTAGGCCTTCTGAGATTCTGTGGTGGCAAGATTTCTTTATGGCCTGCCATACGCACCCAGAGGCGACGCTCCTCTTCACCAATTTGGTGTGCCCAGAGTCGTACGGTAGTATGCCTTTTGCCCCTCTTGTCTTGTACATCCAGCATGTGTGCTTTTCTCCAAATGCCTTCTCGATGTCTAAGAATTGCAGCCTGCTTCCTTCCGGTAGTTCAAATGTGAATTCTAGGCCTCTGTGCACTTGCTTGAAGCTCTGCTTGACCTTTTCGCACACGTGGTCTGTCATTTTGTTCATAGGGAAACATACCAGGAAATCGTCCACGTATCTAAAGCACTTTTTAACTCCGATCTCCTGGAAAAGCGGCACTAGATCTCTGTTTCCTCTTGCAACGAAGCGGAAACCAGCACCAGCTTCAAGGTCCCCTCTCACACCACAAAAACCGAACGTTTATTAGAAAACGGGAAAAACACCACAAAAACCGAAAGTCCACACATCTTCATGAAGACATTTACCATTATTTCATAGCGTTCACTCCTTTTCAAACTCACGCATTGGGAAACTCATGCATTGAAAAGGAGGAAAAAGAAAAGAATAAACAGTTGTTATTCTGCGCCCATTTGTGTTCGTTGTGTTTCTCCTCATCTCAATGTAAACTCATCGTTTTTCATTTTCAATTTTTTAATCACGCGTTTGTTCTGTAGAACTTCGCAGCGCAGCACGTCTATCAATCTATCATCGCAAAACATATTTCCCAAGGTACTCACAATGCCGCTGCGAAAATTCCTGAGATGTAGAGTAGTGCAGCTAATAAAATCGAGCAGGTGCACCACGCGTACTTATAGACACCGTCATTAGCACACGTAGCGAAAACCACGAACGCGCAACCAACATCCGCCGCCGTTCAGAAGTACTGAGCACAGTCACGGTGTCTATCTTGATGCCGACGCGATGGCGTTTTCGGCGTCCCTTTCACTCGCTGGATGCTTCTGAGCCCGGACGGACGAATAGGCGCAAGAAACAGGGCACTGAGAAACGATTTTTATTATTCGCTCACCCAGCTGCTCTAGAAGATAGGTCCCACGCATGAGACGAGAAGCCGACACTGAGCGCCCGCTCGTTGTGCATTTAGTTGGCGCTCGCTGACGGAGAAACAACGGGTGGACCAGCTTCTGACAAAGGCTATATTTCAACAGACTAGAAACAGGTTATCTTAAAACAAACAGCAAAAAGGACCCGTCCCATTTTCCTCGCGCACCGTATCTCCCTCACTCACGAGGAAGGGATCGTGCGCGGGGACGCGTCCTTGGCCGTCTTTTGTTCAGCCCGTGAAACACAGAACACACATTCACAGTGATGGGGGGGACGTTAGGCAAGGCCATGACAGGACAGGGAGAGGGGAACGTCTCCTCAATTTCCAAGGCACGTTGCGGCTGCCCGATACAAAACGGCCAAGCGGTTTCCCCGACGCGTATATATACTGCAGGGTCACCTGATCTCTCCCAGAGCCCCGTTAAAACGATTTTGATGGGTGCTGTGGTTTCACGGAAATGATTAAAGCGGACCCCACAGGCCTCTAAAAAAACTAAAGACAGGTCTCTTACACCTATTTGGAATTTTTAAAGGATAAGTCAGGCCCTCTTAGAAAACTTTGACGAACATCTCAAACCCCTTAAACATTTTTGAAGGGTACGTCAAAACATTTCAGACATCCTGGTGTGCCTCTTAAAATTTTTTTTCAGTAAGGCAGGGACTACGAACCTACTTGCAATAGACTAACACGCCGTGTACAAACAAGTCCGTGTTTGGCCACACCAGGTTTAGTCACTGCGCGTGCGCAGAAACCGAATTCTTGGAAAGTTAAACGTCTGCGCGTGCGCCGTGCATACCGCAGCGCCACCACGGCGGCGTAACGTCAAATGATAGAATCGGTGTATAGCGATGTTTTCTTTCCCGCGTGAGCGTCAGTCATTAACTGGCCTGTAGAGTAAGAAATACCTGTGAACAATGAGCGGTGCTGGAAGATTGCTCGGGTCGCCATCTGAAGAAACAGTCAATATAACTTTTTTATCGGTAAGTCTTCGACCAATAATCATAGAAGACAAGGCTTGCGCCTTTCACCCCCCTCAAACGTCATCACCGATGGATCCACGCAGCCCCGCCTAGCCTGTGTCAGCGTCGACGCCAGTGCGTGTGGCATCGCGTCTCACAACGAGGTCGACGCTACCACGCGCGTCTTAGCAAAGACGCACGCGTCTGCCGCTCTGCGACGACTCTCGTCGAGCATTCAGCGTGTTTGCCGCTTGGTGCGGGTTGGTGATCTACTAACGATGACGTCATATGCGCAGGCCTTGTCTTCTAGGTGGCGTCGGTTCGACAGGCTACGGAAGCAAATAGTGCGAGTGTGAACGGACATCACTGGTGTCTCTCACATCCTGCACCACGAGAAAGCGGTCCGCCGCTGAAGCCGTTTCCGGCTTGAGCGGCGTCGCCGTCGGCATGACAGCGCAGTGCATTATGGGAAATATCCCATAATGCACTGCGAGGGGAGGAGGAGGAGCAGGAGGGGGACGAGGAGGAGGAAGGGGAGGAGGAGGGGAAGAGAGGAGGAGGTTGAAGGATGAGGGGAGGAGGAGGAGGGGACAAGGAGTGAGAGGGAGGAGGGATGTACCCTCCCCTCAGTATCCTTCCCTCCTCCTCCTCAAGTGCTGCCCTCTAATTCGGCGTTACAGGGTGTTGTAAACGGCTGTCATTTTTAACGATATTTAAAAAGAAACAGCAGCGAATCTGTAAACCGTCTGTACATATCCAAGGAAACCGCGGGGACGATCTCAAAGTAAATGTTATTTGTGTATGGACATATTGGTCGTATCGAATTAATTCTCATCACTTGTGAGACACGGCTCGTATATAATTTACCTTGTACGCCTCTATCTACGCTGATATCGAAATGTCTTACACACCGTGACATGGACATGTCTATAACGTGCCATAGTCACTCACTATGACACGGGGTGTGTCTATGCCCATGACTGTATCTATGACTGTCTATCACTCTGTGACTATGACTATGATTATGGCTGAGACGGGGTGTGTTTAGGACAACGGCTTTCTATGACAATGTTACTATGACGTGAGGTGTGTCCGTTACAAACATCTCATTATCGCTCCGGAACCAACGAGATTGCAACATGGGCCGACAAGAACGCCGAACAACCAATCTCAAAGCCAGAGGCGGTAAAGTAACAAATCACGTCCTGATTTTTGTAAGCTGTCAGTAGTAGTTACAGCATTCTGTATAGCTTGACTAAGATGTGAACATTCTAAGTTTATGCTTGAGTGTCCCTTAATCCCCTCTGCTGTCATAAAATACGGAGATAAATGTTTTTTTTTTTTTTTTCTCAGCCTCGTGCCACAGCGGTGTCTCGACCGAACTTACACTCAGAACAAACCGACGCCGTCCAAGAAGCTCCCAGGGGACCGACTTTCCAGAAAAAGGTTCTGCAGGCGCCTCACAAGTAACCTCGGTGCTAAGGAGTGCACAGTGAGTACGGAACGTTTAAGCATGCGAAAATAAAGTATTTTCTTTTGCAATGTAAGATTGACAGGAGATGCTCCTCCCACAAAGTGCGAAGCTGTGCCCACAAAAAAGTGAAGCTCCGCCCACACAGAAGGGTTTTGGTGTGCAAGTGGCTTCCGTCTCGTCAGTTGGAGGTGTTGGCATAATATTTCTTGCAATTAGTTTTTTTTTTAATTTAATCTAAATTCGTTAATCTTAATTTCCAAGCAACATGGGGTTGTAGAACGTCCAGTTAACGGCACTAGGAAAATGATACGATTTTATTGGGTATGAATTGTTTATTTTTCTTAAATATGGGCGCGGAGCTTTTCTTGCAGATATTGTGTAACTATAGTCACAAAAGAGACTATAGTAATAGTCAGGTTTGTGACGGCGGTGTTCCTTTGTTTGAAGAGTGGAGGTTCCTTAGACGTTTACGCTTGATACAAGTGCTCTTCTTTTAGAGTACAACCGCGAAATTCTTGTTTCGAAAAGAAAAATAATTATCCTAGTTTTTACTGAAATTAGGCAGATAAGTATTATGCGCTTCAAGATTTCACTTATACACCAAATATGAAGAAAAAACGCGTTGATGGTAGCATTCAGCAACATTGTCGATAATGTTTATAAGGTTGTACGTGTAACTTCTTAGCCACTACCTGCAGCTGAAGCTGGTTTGTTGGCAACTGGAACGATGGGCGGATAGATGAATAATAGCGGCTGTACTCTTTATAACGGGCGATAGCTTGCGCCACCTAGCCTATTGTTGAGGCGTGAGACTGTTGAGGCTTGACAGTGTTGACATTAGTATGAAGAACGAGCTGACTTTGCACAAAACATATAAATTGAGCTAAAAGAACGAAATATAAATTGAACGCACACGATTGCACTGTTAGAGTGGAGGTTTCTGAAGGCTGGTTTCACAGCCCCGGTTTCTGAAGCTACGTTACGTTACGAAACCTTAGGTCTACTTACACCACAAGTAACCAGAATATTTGTGATTCACACTAAACATGGCCACCAATTCAATAAGTTAGCCTGGCGCACATATCCGAAGCACCATTGTGTTAATGATTTTACGTAGGTTTCCGCCTTTTCTTGTTTATTTATTCATACTGTTTGCCTGTCGGCCGCTACAGAAGTGGGCTATTAATAAAATGATCACAATTTAAAAGCTCACTTCCACAAATGATACGCACATGAAGGTTTAAAACACAGACGCATTGAAACGTACATATATATCAGCGAAGTAAGGAACACGTAAAAGAAATGAAAGGAAAATAAATGATATATATATATATATATTGTTGGGCAAGACCTCTCAGGCCTTGCCCAACATAACAGGGTTTTGGATAAATAGTAAAAATTCAGAATAACACTCGCCGGTAAAAGTTTCGTCAATACGAATTTATGTGGAAGCTGAAAATTTTGATGTCACGATGGCAATAAAAAAACAATAAAAATTAAAGGGTAGCAAAGTGATAGTCCAGTCAAATTTGTAGAAACCGCAGTGGTGATTATCTACGATTGTTATATCCTTCATGGTTGCACACCGCCAAATTTGGCGGGGAAAGTAAATTTGTGCATAGGTCGTGATGTCAATTCTGCCACTAAATTTAGCGGGAAACTCCCCGCTAAATTTTGCATCGTGCTCAAACGACGCTACATCCTCGTCGTCGTGGAGATTACTATACAGGTCGTCCATGAAGTCATCCTAGACGTCGTTCCTAACGTCGTCTTCTAGGACGTCGCCCTCAATGTCGTCCGAGATGAGGTCCTTGACGTCAAGGATGACGTCGTAGATGACGTCGTCCTTATTTACAACAACCTGTTAATCGTGAGTTCAGACTGAGTGAGAAAGGTCTGTCGGACTTTGCAGTACGGTAACACCGGATCACGTTGTATATGAAAAGCGTGCAGCGCGATCAATAAGCTGGGGTTTATAAGGTGCCTCCCGAAGTAGTGATATATTACTGCACGCCATTGTTAAGCTCATCCCGAACGAATCAGACAGGGAAGGGGATCTCATATCGTGTCATGTGAGGACCGTTTCCTAATCTTAATTTTTGAGCAATGTTAGACTTTCGTTATGATTATTATCTCCCATTGTTCAAATTATGAACCGTGCTGTGTTTATGTTATAACTGAGGACAGGATTAACGCTTCATGTACCGCCAAAAAAGCCAAGGTAATTTGGCGGCACAGCGCGAGGTCGCTGTGCTTGTTCATGTAGCACATACAAAAATAGCCACTGCAGTACGACTGCTGGCTTGAGGTGTTCAGCTTTCATCACTCAGTAGCGATGCACGACTGCACGCCGGCATAGTCCCGTGGTCATGGTTTGTGCAAAAGCTGAATCATATAAGCAAAAGTACCAACCGCAAATTGAATAAATTCTCAACATGCAGAAATCATTACAAGCGATATATAAAAAAGCAGAAACAGATTTTTTTTTTTTGCATAAGTCGGAAAAAATGTTCTGTCCAAATATATATCTGAAATTTCCCGCGCAACACATACCTATGCATGGTTCCTTCCAAAAAAAAAAAAAAAAGAGCCCTACATAATTATCTTATGTTCAAGCTTTAGCTTGATCTTTTCTTTGCCTGTTCAAAGGGTTGAGAGCTAGTTTTTACGCTGCTTCCACCCGAAAAAAGCTCTGATTGTTCATATACTATAAGTAGAAGCCCGTTAACTGCATACGCAGTGAAGAGTACGCTTACCTAGTTACGCAGTAAAGTTGGATCTATTAAGACGATTGAAGCCTGAATTTTCAAATTTACACGGTGCAATTATGTTTGAGATTTCATAGTTGCGACGTTCAAGATCACAGCTTTCAACATGTTTCTCTAGCCGCTAGAGCGATGTCGCAACTGCAAAATCGCAAATGTCCTCGCAATGTATGAAACAAGCGTCAAGCAATGCTTTCTGCTTTGTGTGCAGGGACAAGGAAAAAAGCAGATCTGTAAACTGGAGTGCTGTCCTGGACTTGATATGTATGATCGTCGTGTGGCGAGGTCGATCCATTGGGCCTTGGATGGGGCGAGTTGCGGCAAAGATCGGGTAAAATGGCTACAGCGTCGGTGACGGAATATTATGTTCAAGACCGGACTAGACTGATTTCAGGGCCATTCACACTGTAGCATTTGGTTACATTTGCCCACGTTTAAAGGGAGGCTGAACCAAAAATTTCAGTGTCTCTAATAAGTGGTGCGCGATTTTTCCACAAGCCAGCAGCCGCCGGTGTGCGCGAGCACACGCAACGAAACTGACATCATAATATCCCCATTCACGCTTAAAGGGACCATGAAGGCAATTTAATTTTTTTTTTAAAAGAAGGTGTTTTTGGAAGCATTGGTGTCCTGGCATGCCACAAAATTTTTTTCTAGGACGTTGTGACTCTTATTTCAGTACCTGCAAATAAATTTGCGAAACCGAAACAAACATTCAGATTTCTTCCCTTTTTCGCCTCTGGAAGGAGAAGTGACGTCAGGGAGCACTGTCGGCATCGGTAGGATTTAGTGCACACTCAGTGTGGTTCCCGTGATTCGCTCTAATGCACGGCGGTCTGTGAAGAAAACCTGGAAGAAATGGACGACAACGCCGCGCTCACAAACGAGTTTGAGCTCCCGTTCAGCGACCTCACGCCGACTGAACGGGAGATGCTGCTAAGGACGCGGAACTCTGGATTGGCGACCGATGTAGCAATGCGCAGCATTGCTTCATCGGTCGGCAGTTTATGCAAACTAACGTCGCCCGATCGACCGCACGTCTTTAGCCGACCTTTCGCGGAACCTGCTCCTGCACATAAACGCGGCATGATTGGTGAGACACCAGTTCGCAAAGCGAACACGAGACGTCGCACGAAACCAAAGCCAAAACTCCGCCGCCCCCGGCGCTCGTACCTCTTTTTCTTTTTTTTGTCCAAGGCTGCTCGATGCTTGTTACGCGCCCGAGGTAGCAGTGCGGGATGCGTTCAACCAGTGACAAACGGAGGGATCGCTTCAGATTATGCTTTTATACACGGTATGAAACCTATTAATTCCCAACTACAACTTCAAAAGATTATCCAACGTTCAAATAAAAATTTTTCATCACATCTCACCACCGAAATCGAAACCAAGAGCGCGTCTATCGTTTGAACCAATCGCCAGACGAGGAGCCCGTTGTCGTCACGCTTCGACGGCGCACTTTAGTTCACCTTTCTGCCGCCGCCTCGGTGGGGTCTCAGGCATCGTTCCCGGCGCTATTATTACCGCGCCTGTTTGCTCGATTGGTGCGGCACCCAAACTTCTGTTCGGGCTAGAACTCGGTCAACAGTATCTGAGACGTGCCTGACATCCATTTCAATCGTCGAATAAAACTTCGAAACTCCCTTCATGGTCCCTTTAAGCGTGAATTGGGGATATGATGGGGATATGAATATGAATGGGGGATAATCCTAAATCCGTCATGTGATGAAATTCCTGACGTGCAACTCGACATTTTTTTTAGAGCCAGACGACCGGCAAGAACGTGCACGGGTGGTCGGGTCGTGGTGATAAAGTGCTGCACGTCATGTTTCGAAGGTTGCTTTCTGTTGCAGGGCTAGGTCAGGTTGGGAAAGTTGCAGAGGATGGCGTCATACCTCGTATTGGTCTTTGCGCAAAGCAGAGTAGGGCTCAGTGATGGGGAATTTGAGTGAATTCCCAGTGCGCCAATATGAGTGGTAGCATCGAAAAGCTTATGGTGGTTCATGTCGACTAGAAGACCGAAGTGAGTTAGGAAATCGGCGCTAAAATTTGCATATCTAACATCTGCAACGATGAATACCCATCATAGTGTACGCCGCAATCCAAGATCTACGGTTGTGGACCTCTGCCCGTAAGTTGCAATGGCAGTTCCATTTACTGCTTGCAGAGCATTCGTGGATATGGTAATCTTATGGTCATGTGGGGTTGCGAGAATTACACTAACTTTCGCTCCTGTGTCATAAGAAATCGAATTCTTGTCTGACGATCGGCGATGTAAAAGAGTGCGGGACGACTAATACATGACTCAACTGAACTGGCCGCCGTCAGTAGTTGGTCCGGTTGTTTTCCTGGAAAAAGCAGGGGTCTTGGCAGACGTGCCTGGGTACCCAACGTGCGATGGTACCAGCAGGTGGCACCTTCCGTAAATCTGTGGCGATGGGCTGCTTCGTCTAAGTCTAAAGTTGTTTGAACCATGTTGGTTTAAGTTGCGAGGGCTGGTGAAACAATGTAGCCGAAGTCTTACCTGGATCAATTTTGCGAGTTGGCGTACTTCGTTTTAGAGTTGCTGAGTTTCCGACGCCTGTGTGTTGATGGAAGCTAGTGTGGCGGAGTCACATGTGGTACAAGGGTCTCTAAGATCTTGTCTGAAAGCTCGGCTAAACAGTCCAAAGAGATGTTACTGGATGTTGCCACTATTATGCGTGCATTATTCGGAAGCTTCTAAAGAAAGAGTTCGCGCATTATAGCGTTATCAAAAGTGGTTGCGCGATCTCCGAGAAGTTGCCGCGTGGACCGTAGCTGTTGAGATGGTCTGCGATTTCTGAGTTCTTCTGTTGTAAGCAGTTGTGGCAGACGCCGTTGCTCAGATGTCGTTGTGTGCTTAATGTTTTCTTTGATTCTGTCGTACGGATGTTCAGTGGGAGGGCTCAAAATTATGTCCCGGACTTCGCCGGTCTCGCTTATTTTACACAAGTTTACTGGTAGTAGTGTGAGTCAGGTGGAGAAGGCTTGCATGTGACGTCATCACATCATGCTGGTGATTATGTCTACTTGCTCTTGCCGAAAAAATCAAAGTTGCTAGTAAAAAATGTATGCTTCAAAAGGTAATATGCCTACTGCAGCAAGGTCACCAAAATGGCGGCTTCCGTTACGTTAGTATAAACAATATGTAACATGTCCCAGCTGGGTCAGAAAGCAGCAACCACGTACTAAAACGTCCCTCAATTTCCGCCTGATGCCGTCACAGAAATGTCATGTTGTCGCCGGCCGCGACCACGATGGTGTCAAAGCAGTTGCGGTGGATGTGGCACACGCCTGTTTTGCTGCAGAGTTCTTCCAGCTTGGCAGTCCACGGGAGCTTTGGCAGCCAGTAGTATGGAGCCTGCGACGACAGCACCACTCGCTTTCCTTCGTGCTTTCTCCAGAACCTCTCTGCCTAACCGACAGGATCGCAACATCCTACAGCATGGCACACCGACTTTTGTGATGTCATTTGTTGCTACCTCGGGACCCCTTTCGCTACCTGGGTGGAATAGGACGGTAAACGCAACTGCTGGAGAAGCGTTTCGAGTCCCGCACTACTACTACTACCATTGCTTAGTGATCCTGATGGTGATCATGCTGGTTGCGCTGGCTTTGAGCTTGTGTTTACACGGTGATTTCAAAGCGGCGCAAATTTAATTTTTCTTGGAACTTTGAAGTGTTTGTTTGCTCTGTGTTCAACTCTCCTTTTTTCTCCCTTCTTCTTCCAGGAGTGCTACAACGGGGTGTGCCGAAAGAAGACCACATTTACTCACATATGGTCTTTAGAATAGCAAGCTTATGCGAGAATTGTATTTCTCCTTATACCAACTAAGAACGTTGCAACTGGTGCGATAATAAACCGCAACGACTATTTCCCGCTTTTTAAAGTCATATGCCTATTCTTTAGAATGCATGAACTTCCTGGACAATGGCGAAGCAGCCGACTCTGAAGAGCACATGCAACCCCGAATGCATCGAACGAGAAAATGCAACACGTCTTTTAGGACGCCGTAAATACACTACACATCAAACAAAGCTGATACTCGGAACGAATGTGACACTAGAGGCGGGGACCGAACGCGACAGTTTGAGAACATAACGCTACCTGTATATAGCTTTTGTAGCCTTTTATTTAACGCGCATTCTAGAGCCCCTTTGTTTCTCAGTTTTGCTTTGACTCTCCGCTAGGCAAAATAGTTACAACCACCGCTGTACCTATATTAGGGTGATTTCAGATAAGATCGACCAAAGGATGGCTATTCGACATTTTCAAATCAACTGATGTTTTTATATGTTATTGTCTAGTGTCTGGTATGAACGAATCCAAACTTAGTTTTGTCTAGAAAAAATACTTGGGGACAGGAAAAATCGTAAGGCATGATGTGGTGGACAGTTGCATTAACGCGCACTGATGGAGGGGGCCCGTTTGAGAGTGAATAACTAAAGCGATAACATTAGGAGAACTCTAATACGTTTTAGGCGCAAACTATGGGTATAGCTTGCTTGTAATATAAAGTAATCATATTTATTTAAAATTTATTTATTTTTCTAAAAATTGACAAACATGCCTGCTCGAACGACAAATGGCAAACTTTGGAGGTCTGTATCTCATGAAATAATTTAATCATTATGATATAATTTGCAGATATTATTCTACTAATATATAGCTAATATTTAAAAAATAACTAAGGTATCTGTGTGATACAATAGGATATATTTAGTCAAACATGGAAAAAAAATCAAACAAAGAAAAATTCCGATGCGAATAAAAAAAAACACCACCCTCTATTTTTTTTAAATTTAGGTACCCTGTTATACTCTATTTCGGCATTCATTTCTATTAAAAACATGTTGCATCATTGCACTGTGAAAGAAGTAATAACATGTTGCATCATTGAACTGTGAAAGATGTAATATTCTTGTATAAAAATACAAGAATATTACAAATATAAGCTTGCGACAGTATACGCGGCATCCCTTAAGTATTTTAACCACCCATTACTGCGGTTTTCTAGACTAAGTGTTAAAAATACGGTATACGGAGTACGTAGCGCCGGGTCCCTGAGAGTACCTCGTCCTAGAACAAATTATGGGCTTCAAATGTTACAGCATACATTGCCAACATTACTGAACTTTTTAAGAGACCACCATGTCTGTCTTGATGCACTAAATAAGAAAACAATACGCACAATATTCACTTCTAACTTTTAAACTTTTTTCTCCTGCATAGAACTGCCTGTTTTGTTTTTTCGCCTTTAAAATGTTTCTGTTAACGTTTCCTGCCTGCCGATCTGCCGATAGAGGGCAGGGGCTTTGTCAAGCTGCACATTTTGCAGCTTTTTTCCCTGTCTCCGTCACCCATATGTAAAAATGGGAGTAAATAAATGAATTGAATTGAATTGAATTGAAGAAACAACTCCCCAAAGTAGGGTCCTTTTTCAAAGCCTACACTTAGCAGTGCTTTATACAAGAACTGACTCTGAGTTCCAGTTTCATAAAACCAACACACATCTTTTATATATTTTTATTCAGATGAGGCCAATGATAACTAAAGAAATCGTTCACACACTTAAATTAAGGAGAAACTACTGTGTACAAAGAGGTATCATATTACGGACTAGTGATCTGAGAAAAGATCATGCAGCCATTGGCCACTAGGAACTTTGTTTACCTTATTCTCCTGCGACACTATATGCTATTCCCTCTTCCACTCTACCTTCATCTCTCTCTCTCTCTCTCTCATATATATCCCTGATATATATCCAGAACAAAAACATGTTCAAGCATTCCCTTTCTGCGTGGTAGTGTTCTGTGGCTAGCAAAAATCATTTCCTCGCTAAGCTCACGATTATGGCAAAATAGTTGCCGGAAACCGCAGACGACACTCGTCGCTAGTTCTGGCAAAACGGCCGATACAATCTTTTTTTCGCATTTCCCCGCTCGCTGTCAAGGACAAGGGGGTTCGCTTCAACCAGCAAAACATGGCCGCCGACGCCTGTTTACTGAGCAGCCACGCTGAACAACCTGAGAGAACGTTCAGTAAGCGCAATTCAGACGGCCAGGACAATGGTGAGCGTTCTATCAAAGAAACTGAAAGGCGTGCATCTTGTATATCTGGACGAAAATGAGGTTGTTCGGTATCGTGAACAAAAAAAAGAAGAGTGGCTGACGGTGCGCGCCTTCCCTGGCATTCAGTCTTGGCACGCGTGGCGGCTCAGCAAGTCATCAACAGAAGGGACCTGTGACGTATATGTAGCACGGACAGTCGGATCTGCTTGGAAGCAACTTTATTAAATGGGTACAGCGAGGAAAACCTTAGCGTAAAGTGCCGAATTTGATTTCCCAAGGACTGCTCATTTTGAATGCAGGGACATCTTATTTATCACATTTTTCTTCACGGGGTATTTAACCTACTGTTTTTGTTGGTGGTTACTAATAATTTTTATCTGATCACTATAAAAAAAATCCCAAAATGTTATCCTCGAGCAGGATAAAATATATCGGCTTGCCACGATTCATTCATACACCGAGAGCATCGAAGCTGCTCCAGTTAGGCACTATGGCATCCGTCACGTGAAATTGTTTGTAATCGTAAATACACAGCCAACCTAAATATCTTACTATTATATCTTTGTTTTTGTGTGTGGAAGTAAAGTTATTTATTTTACTCTAGATGTAAAATATACCGGAAGGTACAACTTCACACTGCATCATCATTTCTCAAATCATTAGTCTCTAATATGATACCACTTTGTACGCTTATGTAAAATGCTGTATATAGTTTCTCCTCCCTTTTACTGTGTGACCGATCGCTCTTTTTATCAATGACCTCATCTGAATAAATGTATATAAAAGATTTGTGCAAGTTTCATAAAACTGGAACTCAGAGTCACTTCTTGTATAGGACACTGCTAAGTGTAGGCTTTGAAAAAGGACCCTACTTTGGGGAGTCGTTTCTTCTTTCACAGTGCAATGATGCAACATGTTTTTAATAGAAATGAATGCCGAAATAGAGTATAACAGGGTACCCAAATTTTAAAAAAATCGAAGGTGGTGTTTTTTTTTATTTGCATTGGAATTTTTCTTTCTTTGATTTTTTTCCCATGTTTGCCTAAATATATTGTAACTATTGTGTCACTCAGATACCTTATTTATTTTTTCAATAATAGCCATATATTAGTAAAATAATGTCTGCAAGTTATGTAATAATGATTAAATTATTTCATGAGATACAGATTTCCAAAGTTTGCCATTTGTCGTTCGAGCAGGCATGTTTGGCAATTTTTAGAAAACTAAATAAATTTTTAATAAATATTATTACTTTATATTACAAGCAAGTTGTACCCATAGTTTGTTTGTAAAAAGGTTTAAAATTCTCCTAATTTTATTGTTTTAATTATTCACTTTCAAACTTGCCCCCTCCATCAGTGCGCGTTATTGCGACTGTCCACCTCTCCCTGCCTTACGATTTTTCTTGTCTCGAAATTTTTTTTCTGGTCAAAACTAAGTGTGGATTCGTTTATACCAGACACTAGACAATGTCATATAAAAACATCAGTTGATTTAAAAATGTCGACCAGCCACCCTTTGGTCGATCTTATCTGAAATCACCCATTAGCGTTTTTGTCAGGAAAAAAAAAATATGAAAGACGTTTACGACTCCTTGGAATGACGAATTAGAGCGCAGCTCTTGAGGAGGAGGAGGGGAAGGTATGCCCCTCCTCGTCATTCGTACCCTCTCCTCCTCCCTCCTCATCTTTCCTCCCGTGCTTCTCGCCTCCTCCCCCTCTTCTCCTCCTTCTCCCTCTTCCTCCCCTCACCCTCCTTCTCCTCCGTCTTGTGCGGTGCATTATGGAAAACGTCTCATAATGGAACGCGCGCGTCACCGCTGGACATTATGGGACGTTTCCTATAATGCAGCGATCACTTACGCCGACGGCGATGCCGGTGCGTTACGGTTACGCCGACGGCGACGCCGATGCCCGCTCAATTCGGAAACGGGCGCCTAAGAGCTGCGCTCTAAAACAACTGCCAGATTGCGTTTGTTGGAGGAAATACACCAGGAAATTTGCTTTGAACTTTAGAAAGTTCACTTTCTTTTTCGCGAAATAGCATTTGCAGCCGACAAGAAGCCTGTCGTTTAGCAATTAAACTCTTCTGAAGTTTGAAAAAAAAAAAATAAGCATGAAAGGTCAGGGGCGAGACAAGCGAAACGACGCAAGACACTATTTACCATATACAACAACTAAATAATTAAGATTATAATTAGTACTTTTAGTGCCTCCCACGTCTCAATTATAAAATTATTTTTATTGCATAAAATAAATTATTTTATAAACTTTCCGTACCTCTTTCCTCTCTATTTCTCTCGTTAACCTGCTCACATGAATACGTGCGATTGAGATGCATGAATCGGGTAGCTTCAGTGGATTAGTTATGCTGTTAATCGAGCCGGAAAATATTGTATTTACATATAGAAAGCTCCAATTTGCAACGAATGTGCACCGAGCTGGTGCATTTTAGCTGACAAAAATGTTAAGGCATGGTTCTCTTTATGTAAAAAATAAGACCAACAATGTTGCCAGGACCTACAGTGCATAGTTTCACAGGTGACCGAGTTAGCGATGCTTGTAATGAATGGCACAGTCTTTTGATAGCGAAGCGAGTTGATAATGCAGTCTGTCTTCTAGGAAACAACATAGTTATATTCGGACATAATAAAAAAGGGACATAATAGAGTAGGCAAATCGTCATGATAAGTAAATAATTAACATTTTGTTAATTCTATTTCGTGTCGTAAAATCATATGGTTCCAATTAGAAACGCTGAGCGTCAGGAAGAAGGGACATTTAAACATTGGACCAACTCCAGAGGTATGTGTGCATGTGGAATGATTCCACAAATATAGTCGCGCATCATCGCGCCTTCCCGTAACGCGATGCAGAAGGAACATCGCACATTTGTCTCGCACCGATTCTTGTACATTTTACCGAAAAAAGTAACCGATTACAGTTAAAATTCTTGGTAACACGTAATTGATTTCAATTACAATTCTTCACGGTAAACGTATTCAATTAGTTTACTTGAGACGCAAAGTAATTGGCCGTTACTTTTCCGATTACTTAATATTTTCAGAATTACCTATTCTTCTGCTAGCCTGAAAACGGGTATCTTGTACTGCATATGTTTTGATCAGAATCAGCATTTTTTAAACAACAAATCTTAATCTAGGAATTTTGGTAAGCCTTTCTGTCACAAACTTGGTTCGAGGACTTCTAGGTAGGAAACTTGTACCACGGCCGGACTGGAAGCGCGCGCTCTCTTTCTCTTTTTACGGCCATTGCAATCGCCCGGGAGTCAAGAGCATTTTTTCTCCGTACGTAGTTCACTTGCTTGCCTCCACGGGCGCAACCACCTCACTCCACTTGACCCCACTCGGAGAGTCCCTTCGAGCTGCTTTGCGCTGGTGTTCGAGCTTCGTAGGTTGTTGTTTTGGCAACGGTTTATTCAGTGCTTAAAGTCTCCCGCAAGCTGAGGGGGGTCCCAACAAGAAAATTGGGGGGGGGGGGGGGGGGGGAGAGGGGGAGGGAGTCTGACGAGATGTACTAGATGCACATAAAATAAACCACACTGCTGACTCTTACCACTCTGCACCTGCAACGCTCAAATTGATAATCCCGAATTAAATGTTACATCCCTAAAAACAAAGCTATTTACTGAAATATATATTCATATTTAACTAATGCTGGGGCTGTGGAGCAGGGTCTCAGACCATCCATTAGAATCAGGGGGGGGGGGGGGGGTCCGAGACCCCCTGAGACCCCCCAGACTTTAAGCCCTGGGTTTATTGAACTTCTCTCTGATTTAAGTCATGCAAGGGCTGCCTCAGCAGCCCTTGATCACAATGTCAAAGAAAAGGCCCCTTCTAAGCAAATACAGATGTCAGACACTGATTCTGAGCAGTTTCATTGACTTGAAAAAAACTGAAAGAGCCTTGCGCCCCATCTCCATCCGTGACATACTCTGGTCTGGTGTACATGGTTATCTGGTAAAACTCATTAATAAGTTTGGGTGCGCCGCCTGTGTTATGCTGTTGACTACGAGTAACAGAGGTCACCCTCTGTTCGCATTATTGCAAGGCCAGGATAAAAGCGGACTTCATTATCCAAATCCTAGGTTCCTCGCACTTCTGGACAACATTTTTTTTTTTTTTTTTTAAGGTTTGTTAAGCACCTTCCGCGTACAAATGTGCACGAAGTTTTGCAACTACTCATTTCACCCTATCTTGAAGACGCGCCAATCCTAATTTGCCCAGAGGGCATTGGCAACAGTCACTTGGCAGGTTTAATTTGCAACAAGTTTCTCAGAATACTTCTGATTAACCATGCAAATACGGTCACAGACAGAAACGAAAAATTAGCTGGATATGTGCACAAGCCCTCGAGGAAGCACTTTAGGCTGTAATATGCACTGTGCGAAAATTGTACAGACTACTACACCCTCGTCTAGAGCAGCTGACCGACTTTATGTGTGGCCTATGAAATGATAATGCAGACCACGGCAATAGATAGATAGGGCTTGCTTACATTTCACGAGAGTGTACGAATTATTTGTCATTTAAAGTTCCTCCACGTAGAAGGGGTTCGTCTCCTCCTGTGCTTGAGTTGCAACAGAAGTCCTGGAGGTAAAGACGAGTATAGTTTTTCCGCAATTGCATTCGCTGTCTCTACTTACTACTTTTTACTCCTGAATCTCTCGAAGATGTGCGTCAAATATTTACCGTTTTCGGCTCATCAGAAGCGCATTAGATAGTGGCTGAGGGTCTAAACGTAAGGATAAGGTGTCAAAGGCTATAAAAATCTCTGCCGCAAGTGGCGACAGCGCTGAGATACACTGTCAGACGCGCTCTGTGCAAACGGCAAAGGGTAGCCCAGGGCTGATGTGAGAGCGCCCCCCGCGAATTGCGGCGGGAGGTGGCGATTGCCAAAATTGCAAAGGCCGTAAGAAGAGAAAGAAAGCAAGCGCTTCCAATCCGGCCGTGCTCGTACAAAGAACGACATTAAAAAGGGGAGGGGAAAATAGTCGCTGTTAAAGGAAATTTTAGTACTTCCAAAAGTAATAACGTTAATCTCTTGATTACTTTTTAATAAATGTATTCAAATTAGTGCAAAATTACTCCGAAAAGTAACCGATTACTAGTACTTTGATTACATGTAATGAGTGCCATATCACTCTGCTTCCCCCCTCCCCCTAATAATCAAACTAACATTGTGTTTGTCGTACATCACAAGCTATAAACACTTACCAGATATGTTCGACAAAATGTGCGGTCGCAGACCCGCTGTCGAGGGAGAACAGCTTTGAACAAAATCCGAGATTGAGGAAAGACGGGCTGTATAGTCACGTACAGCTTTGGGCATGTTAACCCCTTCAATACTTGGTCTCAGTATTCGGTACTATCGAAATACGCCTAGTGAATTTTTAAATAAAAAAACTGCACAAAAACATACGGCAAAATGAATATCCTTACCTCATTTCTGCAGACGTTTATGTAAAACCAAGCGTAGCCGCAAGCACTGACAGCGTTAGCTGTTAAAGACCCTGCTCGCGATTTTTCAAATATTTCTTCAACCAATTTACACGAGTTGCTATACACAGATAATCTTGACGCATCTTGAATGATCACGAAAGCTGAAGAACACAGTTTACAGTACCTGAATATATCTGATTCCAAAGTGATCCCCCTACCCCCACCCCCTTTCCGCCGTTACCCGTAAAAAGGTGATTATTCCACAGCGATTTCATTGGGTCGTCACTCTGCCCAAGGGTTAGTCACTCGGCCTTCGGGGTAGTCGAAGCCTCCAAAACGCCGTTTTGACTACCAAGGGAAGAACTTCTTTTAGTGTACGTAGTATTTTATACTTGTTTGCTTTTTGGATTTATAGTTCGCATATTGTGCATTTCCATGCGGTTTCTATGCTACTGTGGAGGAAGCAGAAGCTAGTCAGCCAACGTCATAGTTGTATTTTTTGCTGCCTCCCATATCCAAGCGAAGAAAAGAAATTGGACAGTGAGTTTAAATTTGAATTAGTCGTGACCACCATCACCAAGGCTGTACAGTCCGGTGCAATCCAAATCGATTTGAGAGTAGCGGGATCCGTAAACGCGAAGTTCTCAAGGCTCGTGTGACGTCACCAGTGACGTTTTGAGGCTTCCACGAGTCACTGTTAGTTGAATATATTTGAAATTACGGAGGCCCAAAGCAGCTGCCGGCGCCGTTAATTCTCTTCACCCCGTCGCACTTTGACATTAGTCTGCAAGTTTCGGAACACCTGCCGAGAAACTCGAACTGTCTTACGTCTCAGGTATCATGGCGAAGTGCGCTGAACCTGAAATTTCAGTCAATGACTCCGTACGTCTGACGTCACTACTCTAAACAAACTGTTTCTAGGGGCGCTGCTATGAACAAATACATGAGACTGGATTTCGCTCCGAAAGAACCATCGTTAAAAAAATGGATGAGGAATTTAAACGTCTAAAAACAATAGATAGAGGAAGCCTAGATTTCGCGCTTACCACGACACAAGTTGGCAAAGTATTGGCTGCTTCTAAAATATTTGCGACGGCGACTTGCGGTCTTCGAGACATCTCAAGGTGCCTGCTGCAGACGACACTACAGACACTACGACATTTTCAGATTCGGAGAACTGCTAAAAATTCAGCGAGAGAAGCATCTCCTTAACATAAGATAGTGATGACAATGACGAAGATAACAAATGCACTAATGTTCTTCCCGACAACAATGTATGAAATAGAAACGCCCATTCATAAAATAAAGAAAGACGTAGCAGCGGGTGACGACGGGTTGAAGGCTCAACCACCCAAGTATGTAGCTAGGTTTATTAGCCCTATACAATCATACCTCGCGAATAGCTTGTTAGAAAGCGGTATTTTCCCGACGGATTTGAAGCTGGGTAAAGTTACTCTTATTTAAAAGGGCGGTAGTAAAAAAAAAGTGTCGAAAATTACAGGCCCATTTTTGTACTAACAATATTGTCTAAACTATTTGAAGGCGTAATAAAAAACCGCCTAGAAAGTTTTTTTCTACAAAGCATAGTGTAATCTCCACCGCCCAATACGGGTTCCAAAAGGAAATATCTACAGAGCAAGCTCTTCATTGGTTGCAAATATTAAAGACAGGTTACTTACACTCGTTCTGTTTTTAGATTTGAGGAAAGCGTTCGACACCGTTCAGCATCCTATTTTACTCAACAAACTAGAATATTAAGGCATCCGCGGGGTCGCGCTCGCGTTACTAAAAAGCTATTTCACAAATCGGAAACAATACGAAAAAAATGACAATCTAGAATTAAATAGGGAAAAAAGCGCGTCATGGTGTTCCACAGGGTTGCATATTAGGCTCTTTACTTTTCCTAGTCTATATAAATGATATCGTAAGCATTTCTGGTTCCCCGGAGTTAATAATGTATGCAGACCACACTAATATTTTTTTTTTAGTAAAGCAACCCCAGAATGCCTGGAGGAGAGGACAAACGCCTATCTTGTAAAGCTTACAAAATGGCTGAGTTCGAATGGGCTACAACTAAACACAAGCAAAACAGAATATGAAATTTTTCAACCAGCAACAAAACGTCTTACAAGCTCCATTAACATTACCTTTCAAGGTGATTTAATAGATCAAGTAACTGAGCAAAAATTTCTGGGTGTGTGGTTTAATCAAGGGCTAAAATGGAATACACATGTAAATAAACTGAAGTCGGAATTATCACGAGTCCTTGGCTGTATTTATAAAGTGGCAAGCCTTGGGGGGTGCCGAGGTTGTTAGTAGAAACATTGTATTACTCTTTATATATTTCCAAAAGGTGTTACGGGATTCTTACATAGGGCACAACTACAGCATCTGATTACTATAAATTACTAATCCTACAAAAAAAAGTTCTACGTATACTCGAAAACTAGAGGGGGGGGGGGGGGGGGGGGGGAATAAGAAAACTTCACATGGAACCACATTTTAATAAATACAAGATCTTAAAGGCAACTCAAGTAAATTACTTCAAGTTGTTTTAATTAATTTATCTAAAAAGGTTATACGCCACCCCAGTCGCAACAGAAGAACTGCATCCGTTCCGTCATGTTAAAAGGCAGGAACCCTATACAAGAACAAATTACGGAAGGCAGATTATACACTATCAAACAATTAGTCTATTAAATAACATGCCTTCTATGAACTATCAAAGTCGTTCCCTTTATTTAAAAAAGAATGTAAAGCACTGCTGGTAGGCAGCGATATAAAATTTATATAAAAATTATAAAATCTATCTAAGCTTCCTAATCACAATAAAGTGTTGTATTATATTTTGTACCTTCAAAATTCATCCTTGTTTTGTTTTGTGTGCATGACTCGCCTTGTTGGGCATACACTCTTCAGTTTCTGTAAAGTGAGCGATAATGATGTTTGTTATTTGTGTGTTCCTTAGATGACTTGTTTTTTCTTTCATGTGGATTATAGTCTGTATTCTTGTTTTTTGCATTCAGTACGCATTTTTTATCCTTATATACATGGCTTTTATCGTTGCATTTGTGTTATTTATGTGTGCCTCAGCTCTGTAAAAGCTTTTTATCTTGCTGCACTATTTTGTTAGATAGAATGCATTTTCATGTTATTTTTCCTATTTGTGGACTGTAAGGGACCAGTGCCGCGTCAGGCTTTGTTAGCCTTTTGCACTGGCCCTTCTTTTGGGCTCTGCCCGAATGAAAACAAATAAAGAAAGAAAGAAAGAAAGATATCGAAGCAGCTTCAGGTCCCTTATTTAATCTTTTAGGAGGCAATATATTGGGTCTAACATACAGGTTCGTGACCACAAACTTAGTTTTCTGGGCTCGCAATGTGAGTGTGTTTCGTTGCTGCTAGTAAACATCAAAACGGGAAGGAGTCCGGCTGATTCTTCCGTTTTGATTAAGACCCCAAAAAAGCGAAGGAGCTGGATAAAATCATAACGTAGCTTATATATCTGTTGCGGACAGACCCTGCAATCACACAAATGTGCACTGAAACAACTGTGCCGTCAGAACACATTGAAACGTGTGCTGGCCTTGTTTACTGACCTGCACTTCGACGTTGATACACTTCACGTCATCGTCGTACATGACTCGGCTTCACAGTGATTTTACCGTCCTAAAATATTGCGGAAGCTTTCAGGAGCTAGCGGTCGCGCGCTCGCGCAACTCGAGTGTCGATAAAAGTTGTGCACGTGCACACTTCCCTTCCAAGATGTCACAAAAGTGGACATTGGGAATAAGTTTCGTCTCTCGTTACTATACTCCATTGACCCCTAAAGGGGTACTCCGGTGTTTTATTCATATTTCACGATTTGCCTGAAAAATTGCAATACACACCAACGAACATCGCAGGAATAATAACCCAGATATTTGGCAAAAAAAAAATTGTTTTTGCAAAGTTATATAATTTAGGTTGTATCCTCCTGTCAGGCTTGTCTGCTACTTCGCCACTCCAACGCTGCTCTCGCCCACTTGCTCTTGGGCCGTCCTCCCTGGGTACACGTGTATCCGTCTGTTTCGCTAAGCTATAGCCTCGGCCCTACGGCCTCGGCGCCTCGGCTCGGCGGTTTTATTTTCGATCGTATACGCGCTGGGTGTCAAAGGCTGGCATAGCTTCCAGCGAGAAATAAGTTCCAAATGACTGGCGAATTCTGGTGTGCGGTGAAATTTCTGTATGTACACTCGAGGTGCTCCTCCGTTTCGTTATTTCGGTTCCGATGAATCTCACGCAGAGGTCGGCATTTGAGGTCGCCCTCACTCACCCTCACACTCACAGCCACACTTATTTAAGCCCCTCACTCACCCTCACCCTCACAGCTATACTCACCTCTAGCCCCTCCCTCAACCTCATCCTCACAGTCACACTCACCTTCAGCCCTTCACTCACCCTCACTGAACCTCACGGCCCTCACGCACTCATGGGCCTCGCACCCCTCACCGCCCTCACGGCTTTCACCCCCCTCACGGCCCTCACCGGCCTCACGGCCCTCGCGCCGCTCACGCGCTCATGGCCCTCACGCCACTCACCGCCCTCACGCCACTCACCGCCCTCACGCCCCGCGCTCACTCATGGCCTTCACGGCCCTCACGGCCCTCACGCACTCATAGCCCTCACGCGACCCACCGCCCTCACGCATTCATCGCCCTCACGCCACTCGAGGCCCTCACGCCCCTCACGCACTCATGGCCGTCACGCCTCTCACCGCCCTCACGGCCCTCACCGCCCTCACGCCCCTGACGACCTTCACGCACTGATGGCTCTCACGCCACTCACCGCCCTCGCGCCTCTCACTCACTCATGGCCCTCACGCCCCTCACGCCCTCACCGCCTTCACGCTCTCATAGCACTCACGCCACTCACCGCCCTCACGCCTCTCACGCACTCATGGCCCTAACACCCCTCATGCACTCACCGCCCTCACGGCCCTCACACCCCTCACGCACTCATGCCACTCACACACTCACCGCCCTCATGCCCCTCCCGCACTCATGGCCCTCACGCACACAAGGCCCTCACACCTCTCACGCACTCACCGTCCTGACACCACTCACTCACTCAGGGCCCTCACCGACACTCACCGCCGTCACGCATTCATGACCCTCACACACCTCACGTACTCACCGCCCTCACGGCCCTCACGCGCTCACGGTCCTCACAGCCCTCACGGCCCTCATTCACCCTCACACTCATGAATTTTCCTGGTTCAGAAACTCACTTACCTTCACCTCACCTGTGAAGATGAGGGTGAGTGAGGGTGAGTGAGGGCCCTCATGAGCGAGGTTTGTCGAGGTATAATCTCACGTGACGAAAGACATCGAAACGTATAGTCGCGCGCGATCGGTGGGCTTCTTTCGTCGCGATGGTTTTGTATACGCACAGGTTCACGGCCGAGTATTCTAATGTGCGAGATCGTCATGGACGACGGCCAGTTGGTCCGTGAGGATCTCGTCGTTATCAGTGAAGCTGGTCGCTAGCGGGTCGAAGCAAAAAATGATCAGCTTCCCACATTTGTTGATAACAATCACTATCATCGCTGCTGCGATCACTGTCAGACATGTCGGAACTATACTCCTTTCACCCTTAAGGTAGAGTGGCCTAGACGTCGAACGCAAACAGACGCGGCCGGGCGTAGCCGGGCTGTAGTACACCTCAAGATGGAGGGATAGAGGACGGCTATTCCTTTTGAATTGGACGGTGACAGGAGGTAGAGCCGTGTATTCAGAGCTTGGTCAATGGGAGGCGCGGGCGGAGCCAGGGCGTGCACCGGACGCAGAAAGTGGACTTGGCGTGCTTTCTTCGCCAACCAGAAGCCGAAAAGAATCCCGTAGCAGTGGTAGCGAGAAACAGTTTTTGTCGTTTTAATAAGGGCCTAAGAGTTAAATGTAGTAACCCTTTATGGTTGAAAATAGGGTACAGAACTGATGTTTCGATCATGATCATACAGAAAGATGTAAGAAACCAATGTGCCGCTCAACTCTGTTTTGCTTGGACAGAGTGTGACGTGTCGGACGGCAGATTCCCGGCCGTAAACGCCTGGCGTACGGATTATGTCGATCGTTCAGCTAGTCGCACTTTTCCACCATGATATTAGGTGACCGTAATTGAAACTGAATAAGGGTGACGATGTGGATTAGTTGCAGTGATGGAAGTGCTGCGCCAATTTCGCCAAATTGCGCCAAAGACGCAATCCTGCTACATGTAGCGCCAAATTGTCATTTTACCAAAGAATTGCGCCGAGCCTGCGCCGAGATGAGATGTAGCAATAAAATATAAAGATTGGAGTCTTATTAGGGCACGTGGGCGGTACCGCGGTATTTTCCATGCCGCAACTGTTACGCAAACCGAAACTGCGAGGGCGCATTACCATTATCATCATTGAAATGAACAACGTTAACAACATCTGAGATCAAAGCCGCAGAGGCTAAGCGAAGCGTCATCCCACTGAGCAGCCTATTTTTAAAAAAAAAAAAAAGGCCGAGCTTGTGGATGTTCTTAATGTTGGCCCGCCCTGTCCCCGTGCGCTAGGTACCAGCGAAGTCAAAGCTAGCGCGAGCCCAATGCTCTGCGCATTCCTGACTCGCGCGTGGACTCGTCCAGTGTGGGCACCGTTACGGGCTCCATGCGCGCGCTTGTAGCTTCGGCTGCGCTCGCACCGAAGCTGAAACGAAGTATAGTTGAGTTGCACCAAACTCTGGATGTAGTGATGGTAAGGCCTCACCGTGCTTTTCGGAGCACAAAGCACTGCGCGACTCGCGCGACTGCGGTGTCTGCTCCGCGGGTGTCGCTTCTCTGCAGCGCGTCGGTGCATGCCAAGGAGCGCACTCAACGGGTTAACTCGCCCTGATCCGATCGTGACTTCGCCAGCACATCGAAAATGAATCGGAATTTTTGAAGTGAACATCAGATACTGCAATATTTAAAGCTGCTGCCCGAAAGACAACTCT
Source organism: Ixodes scapularis (assembly GCF_016920785.2). Classification (NCBI taxonomy): domain Eukaryota; kingdom Metazoa; phylum Arthropoda; class Arachnida; order Ixodida; family Ixodidae; genus Ixodes; species Ixodes scapularis. The sequence continues at coordinate 120,989,813 of NW_024609879.1, read as the reverse complement.
AATCTGAACTAAAACATTCCACAAGAGTGAGGGTCGTTAGATGCTGCTGCAGATACCTTAAAAGAAGTGCAGGCTGATAAAACTAAACATCCTGTACCATCAGAACTCAGTGTGACATATTTAATGGTATTTTTTTTATCTGACGAGCAGATAAACTTTATTTAAAAAAAGTTTTTTTGTGTGTTTACTTTGTTGAATTTTGTATATCCTGTCTTAAAAAGGCGACAGGCGCTGTGTTCCAATAATAGAGATGGGCTTTATATAGCAATGCAGCATTATTTTATTTTCAAGTAATATGCCAACATATGCCGGACCCTGCTCCAAAAGGGCCACCACGTGCTCCAAAACAACATTTTGCCTGCTACAAGGCCTGCTCCAAAAGGTCAAATGACACTTCCATCACTGTAGTTGGTTCATACTGACGAAAATGCAAACAGCGCACAGTAAACGGGGACTAAAGGAAGTGCAAACAGGACAAGCGCTGTTGTTCTGTTGTCGCTGTTGTCCAGCGTGATTGAAACGCCACGAGTACCGTATTTTCAATCACCGAGAGTTACTCCGATGCACTTATTAAGTTTGTTTCTCGCGACCACCGCCCGGGTATTATTCCCGGCTTCTGGTTGGCCACATTCGAAATTGCGAAGATGCTCTGGAACACGCCCAGCCCGCTTTCGGCTAATAGCGCCTCCTGGTTTGTCTCCAATACTTTCCAATGAATGGCCCCAAACTCTCTACATACACGGCTCGATTGGAGGAATTGACAGTCGCGCCCCCGTCGGCCTACCAGACAACCGACATAGACCGCCTCATCTCGAAGCATGAGTGAGAGAGGACGGTGAGCTCACTACTCAACTCTATAGGCCACGGTACTTAAGCTGAGAGTGCATCCAATTCCATCAGCACCAGAGTACTAGGTCGCTGTTAGAGTCACTGAATGTTCCCAGAGTACCGAAAATCCCAAGCTTCGCAGATGTCGTGATCCCCAACATGGCGCTGCTATGTGAGGACGAAGGGAAGCGCGTACTGTGGGGCGTTCTCGTGTGAATTCTTCCATTTACGTCTCTGGCCTGTTGCGACACTGGTATCTTTTTAAAGCGGAGCTATTGAAGGCTAGCTTCCCCAGTATCGTGTTCGTGAGCAAAGAAATGATAGCACGAAACTCTGGAGAGCTACCGCCATCTATGAGCGACGGCAACCAGAAAACAGGTTTGCCGATTTTCTATAGCTGAGGGGGTGAAAGAAGGCCTGCCAAGTCAGAGCCGAGAGAGCGCTCAAAACTCGACTTGAGACGCCACTTATATATGACAGTACTTTCTTTCACCAAGTCTTAGCTAAGACTCTGCTTCTAGAAGGCCAGCCCAGGTCTCGGGTAAACAAGAAGCAATCTCGCACAGAAGACCTAATCTGTTCTATTCGAACAGCCAGAGTGAGACAAAGTGGTGGGCGTACGGACCACCGAAAGCGAAAAAGAGCAGGTGATGCCACCGAAAGCGAAAAAGAGCCGGTGGAGCGAATTTCGCACAAAAAGGACTCAAAAGAAAAAAAATATATATATATATTGTCCTCACGGAAGTTTAGAAAAGGTACGAGTCGTGTCAATCGCGTCGTCAATTGCGTCATCAATGCATCTAGCAGAGTCACTCTGCTCAGATAGAGGCAGTAGGATTGAAACAATTACATTATTTTTCCACGAGTAGGCAGCTGGCTGTGGCAACTCCAGCGACCTAGAGGGTGCGCTCTGGACAAGCAAATTGCGGAGCCATGAATAGGGAAGTGTTTGGCCATCTATTGTATGTACTCCGTGACCTCGTGACACCTCCCACAGGAGTGACGTCGCGCCTAGCGACCATCTAGCAACGGAGAACACTGCGCTTTTCTGCTCCGTTACCGATCTTGCACCCCATGTGTGCGCGCGCAGGGCCACATGTTATTCTGTGTACCGACCTTACGTTTTCTTTTTTTTTTTCTTTTTCTTTTTTTTTTAGGTTTTCTGGTTAGATGAAGGCAGAGTGTCGCCTTGAAATATTTATCGGTTCGGTTCGGGTTCAGGTTCACGGCTTTCGGCTCAGTTCCGGGGAGCAAAATTTACGGTTCAAACCGGTTCGGACCAGTTTCGACCGGTTTTGAACTGCTAAATTCCTAATATATTTTCCGCGTTTCTTTTTTTAGCAATAGGCACTATTTCCGCCTGAAACGAAGAACTATAGTGTACAGTTTTTTTAGAGCGCAGCTCTTAGGGGCCCGTTCCCGGCTTGAGCGGCGTCGGCGTCGGCGTCGCCGTCGGCGTCACCGTCGGCGTCGGCGTAACCAAGGTCACCCCATGGTCACGCGACGCCCAAGGTCACCCGAAGGTCACGTGACCCCTCCCCCAGGGTCACGTGACCCCCAAGGTCACGTGACACCCCGAGGTCACGTGACCCCCCGAAGTCACGTGACACCTCCCGAGGTCACGTGACACCTCCCGAGGTCATGTGACACCCCCCGAGGTCACGTGACCCCCGCCGAGGTCACGTGACCTCCCCGATGACGTAATCGTCACCGATGATGTCACCGGCATCCGCATCGTCATCGTCATCATCACTGATGACGTCATCAGTGACGTCACTGATGACCTCACCGGCATCCGCATCGTCATCGTCATAATCACTGATGATGTCATCAGTGACGTCACTGATGACGTCACCGGCATCCGCATCGTCATCGTCATCATCACGAATGACGTCATCAGTGACGTCACCGCCATCCGCATCGACATCGTCACGGATGACGTCATCAGTGACGTCACTGATGACGTCACCGACATCCGCATCGTCATTGTCATCATCGCTGATGACGTCATCGGAGTCCGCATCGTCATCGTCACGTGACCCCCCAGGTCACTTAACCCCCCCCCCCCAGTACCCTTCCCTCCTCCTCCTCAAGAGCTGCGCTCTAATTCGGTGTTACAGGGAGTTGTAAACGGCTTCCACTTTTTTTTTTATCGTTCGTACAATGCACTTCTATTTTCAGGTAGCAGGAATACAGAATTGCGTTATTTAATTTTGACGGAACGGTAAAATAAAATCTAGATTAACATACAAAACGTCGCGTTTATACGACTCAGCATAAATTTTGTCAATTTCAGTAACGTATATTGTACCTGAAATGAAAGGTTTTAGCCGACCCACCACGAAGTGTGGGAGGTCGCGTTAAATACCCATTATTGGTACAACTATGCGTTGCAGCAATAAAAAGTTCAATCGTAGCTGTGCTCTTGATCCAGGATTTAATTAGTACACAAAATAATGGAATGGACACCTCGTCGCCATAAACGGTTCTCCCCAGGAATTTCTGAGAGGTGGGCATTACCGGGGAAGGGGGGGGGGGGGGTTCGTTTGTTTTGTTAGGTTTTTTAGTTCGTCGCGTCTGTGAATCACCTCACCGCCCCCCCCCCCCTCCCCCCCCCCCGTTTCGGACACTGCTGGCGGCGCGCCACTGAGATAGAGAAAGAAAAAAGAAAAAGAAACATGCCGAGCACCCGCGCTCTTTGTTTGAACTGTGTGACAGTCGCGGCAGTCAGCGATGCGATGGCGAACGATAACGTGGTGGTGCGCGGACCTGCTGAGTACGACGGCGACGGTCTGCAGCCATGTGCGCAGGCAAATAGACATCGTCATCCCGCGGCACAAAAACAATCGAGTGGTGGGCGGTCAGCTGGAGCGGTGGGCGGCCAGTCGGAGCGGTGAGCGGCGAAGCCACTGTCACCCACTGTAGGGAAAACCCTATATATACTCAAATATAATTTTAAAAGCACGTTTTATATATATGATGTCGACGCAACGGAGCTAAAAGCAATTCTATTTTCAAAATGCCACGAAAGTTGTAGTTCAGCCGTTTCAGCCTACATTTTATAGAAACACTGAGCTGCAAACACAACGCTTGTTTTACTAACAAACAATAGTTACACTCAGCACCGTGATGCAGGCGAAGAATCATTCAGTAAGGAGTGATCAAAACTGTTCATTGTAATCGATACGCACCTTCGTACTCAGATCTCATGAATCCTAAAATAGCGCGTACCCAAGTAAACATTTCCTTGTACAGGATAAAATGACATAGCCTGGCTGTCGAAGGTGTGTCCTTGACAAGATGCCGCTCAGTTCAGTTTGCAAATAAGCATCACCCATGCTAACTGATAATTTTTTTTTTGTTAAATAGAACAAAGTAAATCACGCTGTATTCGACATGGCAGCTACTTAAATGTCACTTTCTGACGGTCTGTGTGCGTAATCATCATAGCTCCACCACGCGCCGCTGTGCATACTTTGTTCTTCCGCCCACGTTTCGCTACTGCCGAGGTTGCGGCCGCCCACAATAAAGATGCCTCTGGCGCCGCCATGTTCCTCAGCACCGACAAGAACAAAAGCCACTGCAGCGCCCCCCTTCCTCCTCCTCCTCCTTCTCCTCCTCCTCCTCCTCCAGCGTCAACAGACAGCAGAGCGACGGCCGAGCGCGCTCCTTCCTGGCGTAGATGCCGGAGCGCCAGGAAGTGGGATGGCGTTCCTGGCCAATGGATATATATGCCTGAGGCGATGGTGATGGTGGTTAAACATTTTTTTTTTTTTGAGCAAAGGGTTATTTTTTTTTCTTTTATTCTTGAAATTGCTATCGGATGACGGAGAAGGGCAAACATCGAAGCTGTAAGCACTGTTACGCACCAGACTGTCGCAACCCCGAAAGCTTACCAGGCGTGAGGCTTCTTAAGTTTACGTCGAGGCCCTGAAAAATACAACGCCGTCGGAGATGAATAAAGGCTGTAAAACGTGTGAAACAAGCATTCCATTCACATTACGTGACTCGAGATGGATTTTTAGGTGCAATTATTTGACTCGACATTTGGAATGAATGCGTTCGAGGCCCAGCGTTGTCTTTGGGTTCGACGCGATGACTTTCTAAAGTCAGATCAGTCCTTTGACATCCTCACCGCTCTCAGATCTCCGTAGATATCTTGATTGAACGATGTTTTGTGGACGTTTGAGCGTCGTTTCCTGAGTGAGCGTTTACTCCGCTTCGACGGTTGCAGAGCGGACTGTCGTTTGCGTATCTAGCCTGATCGCGTTTCTGCCCAAGATGGTTGCTCTATTTCGACCCGTGTCTATGCGGTTCTAACTTCGTCCCCGCAGCAAAAAAAAAACAAAAAAAAACCTACTCAAGAAATAAAAATAAAAATAAAATGTACGTACCCCACGAGGGAAGGTTATCCATGCGGCATTTATATGTGTTCTATGTAAAAGAGTAGAGCATATTCAATCGACGAGAACGAGCATCAACTTGCGACAAGTAACTGCGTACGACACCGTCCAAACTGCAGTCAGCTTGCACGAAAAATCATTCCTCGGACACCAAAATTGTCTTCAACACGACGACGAGGAGGCAGGAAACAAGGGGATCCCCAAAAGAAGGTCAGTCATTCATGGGGAAAGAATTCACTTAAAGATAAAAAAAAGAAAAAAAAAATCCAAGAAAAACGAAAGGTAGGTGAGGAATGGGCAGTCTTGTACACGTTTCTAAAAAAGGTAATCAATTACAATTACTATTACTCTTGGCTAAAAAGTATTCGATAAGATTACTTGAGTACTCGACGACAAAAGTAATTGGACATTACTTAAAGAAGTAATTGTTACTTTTCCGATTACGTTATTGTTTGAAGACACAGTTTTAGCGCTCATAACAATGAACTGCTTCCAACCTATATTTCACATTTGCACAAGTATTGAAGAAGAAAAACTGGCTCCATTTTCGTGGTCGTTGCACCTTCAGAATGCGGACACAAGCATAGCATTCGTTTGAAGACGTTTAATGATTTGGGCGTTCGCCAGTGTGTGTGTGTGTGGGGGGGGGGGGGGGGGGGGGGGGAGCGGAGGGGGTTCTAGATCTTGTTACGCTTGAGCAAGGGTTGTCGCTTATTTTATTATTCACATGTGGAAGAGCTCGCATGTTATACAAAAGAGCAGCAGCTCCAGGATTTGAAACGGATCATGTGTAGTATCCATTAGCGGAAAAGGTCGCCCCGACCACTTCTCAACTCGAAACATTGCTTGTCACGAAGACCACGTAGGGAAAATGGAAAAGAGTTTCAACTGCCTTTGTTATATTTTGCATCCGCTTTAGGCATTCTTCGGTTCTGGTTCTCCTACGGGCTGGGAGTAGGTACCCTAAGCAGGATTTTTTTATTTTTTATTTCTGTGTGTGTGTACGTGAGGGGGCTAGTTTGAACGAAGGACTCGCAAAGCTACATTCTACTTCCTCAAACTTCGCCCTGAATGGCCTTTGTCACGCACTGTGGCTTTCCTGGGGCTTCCCGCTCCCAGTCCCAGCTGGAAAAAAAAAAAAAAAACGGCCATTCCACAGAAACTGTACATAGAAAGAGATTGACCTCGTTTTCTACAGCGCCGCAAAAATCTTTCTTTTTTCCGTTCGAAAAAAAAAGCAAATTTCATTTTTGCCATTTCATAAAAAAAAAAGGCGTGTGCCCGGGGGTGGGGGAGGGGGGGGGGGGGGGGTGTCCCGTGGACAAATTGTAACGGTTACAAGTAATTTTATTACTTCAAAAAGTAATTAGATTACTCTTGTGATTACTACCTACTAAAAGTAATCAACTGATTACAAAATTACTCCTAAAAGTAATCGATTACAAGTAGTTTGATTACTTGTAATGCGTACGGTACAAGGAATGGGGAAGGGGCGCTTTTGTGTTCCGCCTTGTGCAGGAGGGAAGCTTGACGATGTCATCGCTTTTGTTTTTGTTAGGCGCGCGCAAACAACGTCAAAAGATAGAAAAAAACTGGACTTGTCTACTTGGTTTCACTTAAATTTGGCCATAATATCAGGACGTTCTATTTTGTTCTGCTAGCTCCCGTTTTGGATCGTCTCAATCTACCAAAGAAGACACCTACTAAAACTCTCTAATGTTAGAACCACACATCCACACACGCACAAAGTAATGCATTTAACATTTGATAGATTTTAAAACAGTCGATAGTATAGTGCGCGAAAACAAAACGTTCACAGTTGGTAATAACGTAATCTCGCGATGGTACGACGGCGGCGCTGCCGATTTTACCCGTCCCAGTGTTCCCTCATTTGGCCACGGTGGTGCTAATGAACAACCGACGGTGGCGCTTTAGAACGTTTCTTTGGGGGGATCGGTTGTCGAGTGGGCTAACGCGTCTCAGCTCTTAGCGTAGAGCGAAAGCTTGTGCTGCAGAGTCTCTTGCGTTGAATTCCCACCCCCTGCCCGTTTTTATCTGGATGACGTTCGTACCGGCCTGTATTTGTGTAATCACAACTGCGTGGTGCACGTTATAAACCCAGTTTAGCGGTTGTACTGCATTGTCTAAATTTACCATCTACAGCTAAGAGACAGGCCACCGCTTGAGGCGTACTAGCATCGCGGCTGTATATGCATACAAGCAACACAATGTTTTGGGAGTTTCTTTCATGTTTGTCACGGTTTTGCGTGGTCACAGACGCCTGCGGCGTCTTGAACGTTTTTCGCGGTTACAGACGCTGCCGGGTTCCGCTGCATAGGAAAGTTAAAGATTTCGCATTAAAAACGCAAGAAAAGATTTGCAGGGAATCTTTCCGATAATTTGGGCAACCTTTCCAGCCTTTCCACTCTGGCTTGCCGACTTGCGGCCAACCATTACTTCATTCCCACCATAGTACAGCTCCGCTGGACTTTCTCCTTCGCCAGAGTGAAAAGGCTGAAAGCTTTTTCTAAAAAGATGGCACGCTTTTTGGAAAAAACAACAACAAACAAACAAGTTGGTGGTGCATTCTGAGGTATTTTTATCCAGTGAATCTGGCTTCAATATCTGATATTCAGGGAACAATTTAATTAGGTAAAACAAGAAAACATATATAGATTGATGCATATTTTTTAATTAAGCGCATTGCGGTTTCTTTCTGAGCAGAAGCTCGATGAGATCTCGTACTGGTTCTATGCAGTAACAACTACTCGTTAATTTCGAGGAGGTTTCATGAAACTTTCCACAAGCAACATTGTAAGAATAGTTACTACGATTAACCATTGTTATGCCGTCCTAGCCTACGATCTAAATTACATGTGAAACATATGTAGATAGATAAATAGGTACAATTATCTGAAGGGTCGTTTTGAATTTGTTTAAACTTATCATTTACTTGTCTTATGTCACGTTGCGGGGACCTGGCTTTTTTTTTTAAAATCCACGTGGATGACCTTCTAACTTCAAACTTGTGTCAAGTGTTTATGGCAGGGCTGACACCTTTAGCGGCTGTAGATCATGCCCGAGACGTAAACGTCAGGGGTTACGCAGAAAGGGCATGCTTAATGGGTACAAAAGTACTGTTTCCAGTATCTTGCAAGAAGTAGTTGGAGGTCGGCGTAAAGAAACCGGTCGTCCTCTAAACCAGAGATGTCGGGTCTCGGTCTAAAATTGTGAACGGTACCGTTCTTTTTTTTTTTTTTCTGCTTTGCAGCGAAATATGCTTGATAATCATCGTCTAAGTCACTTCCGGTATACAAAAATTTGTCTTCTGCTTTACTTAATTTGAACATTTGTTTACAGGGCATGAGATCGTGTACTGCAGGATGCTTGAAGGCAGAGAACCAGCTGGAGAGTGGATGCTCAAAATCAACGATTTCCTGATGGTGGCGCTACAGAAGAATAAGGTCTTGGCCGACGACTTTCTGTACAGTAGAACGACTGAAAATGAAACTATTGATTACTAGGTGAGTATGCGTGTGTTGTTGTATCGTAGAGAACCCAAAACAATACAGTGGTATGTGACATTGTCCGGGCAGACAATAAAGCTGCATCAGAGTGGCAGGTGGTGCTTAGAAGAGAGAGAACGTTTCATCATTCTTCTTTATTTATAACCATTGGAAAATTTCGCCTTAAGTTTTTGAACAATATTATTTACATGAGTAAAAAACACAATGCAGCTATTTTAGGCAGTGTTTACTGAATATCGTAATTCTTCTAAAAGGACACTTTATTGCTCATCAAAATGTTAAAAGTTTTATTATCTAGAAATTTTGTCATGTTTTTAAGATGCCTGTTAGCGCTGTTAAGGTTGTATCCTCGCATCAGTGGAAGTCTTAAATAAAATCTAAACTCTTGGAACGAAGGTTTTGTCCTCTTTAATGTAGAGCCCCATATACCTAAAGGAGTACATTGATTTATAGGTGTGCACATCCATAAAGCTCACGCTCATTTATCGACTTACTACACTTAATTATCACTCCACGAGCTAAGTCAGGCTTATCCGACACCGGAGATACTAATATGCGACGCTGAGAGTACGCCACACATTCCACATAATGAATTGGGAGGGAGTAAAATTTCGCCTTTATATAACTGCTAGGTCGCACGGTTCACTTCAAGTTCAAACATGAAACCTACCTACTCTGCGATGTAGTGAACCCGTAAACGTGCATGCGTAAACGCATGCACGTTTACGCACACGAACCACTTAAAAACATTTCTCATGATCAAATTATTTGCTGCATGCTCGCAGAGTCAGTCAGGAAAACTTACGGCAGGGGCTCGAACAATTGGCAAAAAAAAAAAAACTGTTTTAGTGGAAAGTTAAGATTCCAATGGGACGCAGAGGCTGTGGCACATTGTGAGACACTATTGTCATGCACGCGGTGTTAGCTGAAGACCTAATGTTTTTACAAAATATTTGGTTTTGTTTTGTTATCGGCAGTCTTTGATTTGTAGAGCGCGGTGCTAATTCGCCAAATGCTCTGAGGGAACTTGATGGAAGGGAATTATTACGGTGCGTAATGTTAGCCGATATGATACTAGTTTAAACACTATCTCACGTCTATAAAAACTTGTGCAAGGAATTGCGTGAGAAAACCTCTACTGTAATAGAGTCCTTAAGTATAGCAGGAGCTTGTGTTTATTGTAGTACAGCAGATTAGTTTTGACAACTTGACGACCCTTGTGTACTTAACTCGACTAGTAGTACCGCACTCTGCCGTTATTTTGTGTCTTTTTGAAAGCAGAATGTGAAATCAAACATGTTTTTCTACGCCGCCGGTAAATTGTCCTTTTAATATGTTGACATTGGTTTCTGATAAAGGTGTGATACGAAAAATTTGATAAATTTGATTTCCTGTGTAAGCACCTCCTTCTAAGGGATACATTTATTCACACAGTGTTGCTCTTCGAGCTACAAAACTTGTATCAACCTTTGACGTACTAGAACTAACAGGCTTTTTATTTCGAAGTTCGTTCTGAAACTAATTATTGATCGCGGCATAGAAAGAACGTATCCCTTTAATGTATGAATATCTGCAAAAAAGATCCTCTAAGATAGGAGTTTTACTTGACAAGAAAGATATCTTTTAACCTCTTGGATCAAAGCTGGAGGTGCTGAACATGACAGTTGTCCACGACTCAACTCACATGGCATCAGTAAGTGTAACTGACAATGATGGCGTGGAACTGGCAAGTAAATAGAAGTGTATTCTTGAATGATATTGAAATCATTAAGAAAGCTCAATAGCTTTGGCGAGTGTTCAACGAAACGAAATGGACGAGTGTGACTCTGGCCTTTAGTATTTACTGTGGCTCTGCGATGCCTAGAGGAATGAAATTGCGAAACCATATAATTTCTCTAAGCTTCGGTAGCTGTATATACAGGCTGTATACACCGGAGTATCTCTGCGTGGTCCTCAAGTGCATGGGGCACATATGATTTTTTTCCAGCGAGGCTGTGCGCTCCGCTTGTCAATTTAATTTCGTAGCTTCGATGCCGCTTGTTAAAACCCTCCTGCCGAACTAAGTCACACTTTATGCCTGACAATTTTTCAGGATGGTCGCACAAGGCTCTTCGTTCTCTTTACTTGTACTGAAGCAAATAAATATGTTTTCTACCTACGCTGTACCTTCGGTGGTTGAAAGTACCGGACAAACCTTCTGTAGTCGCTGCTCGTTTTTTTTTTCCTTCTAAAATTACAATTTATTGCTCCAAAATCACTTAGCGTTTCTCACCAACACCACGGTCGACAGTTGAACAAAGCCACCGATAAGTAAGGATCGATATAGCCCGGAACTCGCGTCCAGTTGGTGTACGTGTTTAGCCTCCTATACCGCAGATGAAACAAAAGTAGTCCCGAATCGAAAACGAACGACCTGTAAGAAGCCGGATTTTCATTCTGTCGGACGACGCGATGCTGGCTGCTCAAGGTTCTGTGGACTGCCAAGCTGGAGAGCGACTTATAGCAGAAGAGGTGTCTTCCGCACCTATCTCTATTGCTGTGCCACCGCCTGGATCACAGCAGGCAACAGGATGGTATATCTATGGCGTCATCGAACCGAAATCAAGGAATCGCAATTCAGTCAAACACTCCAGTCTGAAACGCGTTCCAATCACCATAGACTTAACTCGCATTTGACACACATAGAATTGGTACATATGCCATCGCGAGTGCAACCCAGCGCGTTGTAATACACTTTTCGTAGCGTTTAATGCTCTATCATCATCATCATCATCATCCTTTATTATTCCTTGAAGGCCCAAGGGGCGTTATACAAGGGAGTGAACACTTAAAAAAAAAGAACAAAACAATTTATCTACAAAAACACGCTGTAATCTAGTTGTGGGTTAGAAAAAATAAGCTAATGGCTGCGGAAACTTTCTTTGTATGAGATGTGGAAACAATTACGTCAGGCAGTGAGTTCCAGTCATCAATGGCCAATGGTAAAGTAGACATTTGGTGAGTGACGGTTGACGATAAAATCGGACGGAGTTTACAAGAATGGTCGAGACGAGGGAAAATGCGGTAAGGAGGTGATAACGAACTTTGTCTAAGATGACTGTTGTAATAAAAGATCCGATGAAGAGAAAGACGAGACATCCTGCGGCGGTGAGAATGAGTGTCAAGTTTAGCTGATTGGCGAAATCCTGATATGCTTGCGTATGGGGAATAGTCGGAATAAATAAAATATTTAATTTAATCAATGAAAATGAAACGAGGCTTACCGAAAACGGAGAGGCGGCCATATAACATTCGTGGTAGCCGTCCGCCCTTATTACCGTATTTGTCCTCGTAACCCTAGCCCCTGAAGGTCGTCTATTGACGTCGCTGGACAGCTTTATGGGTTTTGACGGATAGATAACTCAATTTATTATGTTGAGCATCTGATATTTCAAAGACTTAAACACGTTAGGCAACGACCGTGGAATCACAACTTTTCCACCAAGCCACATGGTAAGGTATATAGATTCACACTTGCCGGTCGAAGCAGCTGCCTGATAATGTTTAGGTCTCCGAGCGATAGTCGCTTTCCAAAAGCGAACGTATTTCGAGTTGTTGCTCGCTGACCTATTCTTCTTTCCGGTGGTACGACTGGCATTGCCGCTACCTCCACGATGCGCTGCTGCTCCAATAAACGGAGCCTCGGAGTGCCAGGTGGCTCGTCTTCCCTCATGAACCAGGTGACCGAAATTGAGAAGGGCGGAAAACTTTAAAATCCAACCACATTCGTTCTTACATCCGGCATTGGGTGATGCGGAAGGTACAACTCTCATTTCCATGGCAGTTTTCGTAGATTTAGGTTTATTTTTGTCTAAGCCTTCATCAGCTCTAATATGGAGCAATATTAATATCCTGAAAAATCGCCCGAAATAGGAACGTGGTATGGTCCTTTAATTAACTTAATGCGGCACTGTCAGTTTCTGCTCGCAAGTGTCCCATTTTGATTATGCCTGTGCAGGGTGCTGGGCTATAGGAAGACGGCGCAGTTGTAGGGACAACGGCTTTTTTGCCAAGCAAATTTATTGATTAAATAAAAAATAACCATAGGAGGCGGCGCGAAGTTTTTTTTAAGGAAAACCTTAATTATACCATGAAACAAGAACTAGCTGTAACCGCAAAAAAAAAAAAGGAACACAAAAAAAATGTCTATTTTTTTCATTGGCTGAGTGAAACGGCTCCTAGATAGCCATTGGCGGCCGCTTCACGAGAGCGTGCGCTCGGCCACTGCTCTCGTGTCAGGCATCGCTGAAGGGTTTCGGGGGGGGGGGGGGGGGGGGGGGGGGCAGGGGTGGAGAGAGGAATCTATATCGTCGGCGGCCGCAACCTCGGCAGTAGCGAAACGCGGTCGTCCACGCGAGTACACAGCAGGCGAACTAAGGAAGCAGAAGGACAACACTCACTGAAGACGTTCATGCTTTCGCATTCGCAACTTATAAGTGCTTAAAGGGCTACTCCACCGATTTTTTCATTGTCTCCGATTTGCTTGAAATTTTACTAAACTAACCAACAAACATCGCGAAAATAGTAGCCCAAATATTAGGTCAAAATATTGTTTTTTCGCGAAGTTATTGAATTTACAGTTTTGGTCCTCACCGTGTTTTTCAAGCTCGAAGTCTCTACTGGCAACAATGAAAAAGTGACGTCAGTGGAAGGCAGGGGTTCACTCTTTGGGCTGTAGATTTTGTTTTAAACTGATTCGAAGCAGTTTCATGGTGTCAAATGAATGCTTGGGAAGCTCGCTGCAGTACCCGCGCTCCAGCACGGAACAAATGATTGGCATATTCTATTTTTTGGCTGCTTGCTGGACTGACAAGCCTGCCTGCCACTGACGTCACGGCCCTGAAAAGCGCGCGTATATTTGAATGTTGGTTTTTGCATCATTTTCATTTGCCGATTTCGCAATAACTATTATGAATTTCGCGATTCTAAATAGCATACCGGAGGGAGTAAAGGCCGGGGAGTCAGAAAATATAGTTAGTTGAGGTAGCTCAAAAAATCGGTGGAGTACCCCTTTAAATGTTGCCGGAATGTTTTTTTCTTTTTTTTTTTTAGATTGCGATAGCAGTTAGTGGGACACTTCGAGGATTTGGCGTCGTCGTCCGCGCTTCATTTCTACGCAGGTCGCTTTCGGCACTCCACCAAACAATTCCACATTGACGTCAGGCCGCGCATGACGTCACGCCGCGCATGTCGTCACCTGTTAGCTGGCTTGTGCTGATATCATGACTTGATATTGTCATGTAAATCTCGCTGCACAGCGAGTCGCGTGATGTATTTGCGCTACATGACAGGACGTCGTTAGGTGATGCCTGGACGCCATGTATAATCATACACATAAGACTGCTGATTATGGTTATAATGAAAAAAATACTTTTCCGCTCATTATACAGGAGAGTTTCTCGGGAGATAAAACGAATAAAGCTAGGTGGGTCTTAAGCCGGCGAAACCACGGGCGAAAACTTAGGCGGAGCTACACGCGTGAAACTTGAGTGCGCAGTTTCGGAAGTGTTCTTCAGTGACCTAAAGGCGGTGTCAGTTTGCGTCTAATAACATTGCATAAGACGTTCAGGCAGCCAGATTAAGGACAAGGAACGGTTAATGCATACACATGAAGTTTCGTCGTTCCCTGGATTTCAAACTTGGGCAAGCAATTTTAGAAGAGTAGTCTTCAATTACCACATTGCACTCCTGTTGTAAATTGACTTCGGTCGATAATTCAAGAAGGAAGAACAACCACACGGCTCGAATTATCGGGGGCTGTTTATCTCAGCTATCAGAAAGCGAACAAGAAATGGGATAGTCATGGCCAGAGGGCGAACAGCCCGAGACGAAGACTGCTGGCGGGGTACGAACCAGGGAAAATGGAGGCGCCGAGAGGCCCAGGGTCGGTGGAAGGTGGCGTGAACCGTCAGAATGAAAACGGAGAGCCCCAGAGGAAGAATAATCTCCTTTCTTTGTTAAATGAGTTTAAGTTGTAGATTCGCCAAACAAACAGTTATATATGAGTGAACCTTGCTGCTTGCCATCAAATGACCTCAAATCCCGTATTTCTATAACAACATTTTTTTTAAACAAAATTCTTTACCAGGTTTACGAAATGCTGTCTATTTAATGCACCTCATTGGTTTTACGACCCTATGGCATTTTCGTGCGCCCTATTACTCGGTTTACTTTTGAATTCTGCGCATATTTTGCTATGCGGACACTATAGACTCGTGCCTTTACCGTTCATTCAGTCTATCTGCTCGGATATCACACCTTATCGGCTCCAATGTCACACCTCAGCTGTCGCAGTTTTTCATCTCACAGGTGGCGTTAGTGTTTACCCATTATTTTTAGGAGAACTGCTGTCACAAGACAATAAAGCTAAAAATAAAGAAAAAACATTTTCATGGAATATCAGTCCTGTTAGATTACGTCGATTTTCGTGAAAACGCATAAACTAGTAACACCGACACAAACCTCAAGCTTTCGAATTCGCGTCACATGCAGGAAGGAATTACTGGAGAGGTTTCGTGTTAAGTCTTTGCCGGCAACAGCCCAAAGCAGCCATGACCTCAGACCGCATATGTTGCACGAAGTTAACGCACCACAGAAGAACCGGAAACATGATTATGGTAAGTTCATTGTCGCATACATTGCATAAGTATGAACAAGGTTAATGGATGAATGAAGGTATACGGCTGCACCCACCTAATCGAGGAGAGAGTTTCTACACTTAGCCTGGGGTTATTTTTTTTTCGTCCAATATCCAGGTTTGGTCTAAAAGAAACACACACAAAAAAACTGAAAATCGCTTGTTGTTATTTTGGAGAAATTATTATTTTTTTTTTTAAAAAGGAGGCAGAACGGCCTCGCTTCTAGGCGTCCACCTCGTCGTCAACGCACGCCGTCGTCTGCTACGGCCGTGTGAAACACTGCACGTGGTACTTAATTTCGTTAATTATACTTGTATAGCTAACGTTGAAAACCTTGACATTATATGTCTCTTTATAGTGACTAGAGAGTACATATTTTTTTGGCTCTAAACAATATATCCGGGTCCGCTTGCAAGTTCAATAGTGATAACTCGAAATATTGTTTGGGGTACTTTTTATCAAAGGCAAAACAGAGCGCATTCGTAGCTTATCGACATTTCTTTTTCTTATGTACATAAATGTAATATATAGTCCAGAAACAATATGTCCCATTTAGAATGTCATATATCCATCACTGTTTTCCCCGGAGCTTTTCAAATTTCATTAAATATATTGAGTTGGTTACGGCGACGTGGAAAACTAAATTTTTAAGAATCCCATGCTAACTAGAAAAAAAAATATGCATGTTTGGTGTCTGAAAATAAACAACCTTTCTGAGTCAAAAATGGGATTTTCGTTTGTGATGCACAGAAATATTTTGCTATATTTTGATGTAAAAATGTTACCTGAAAAAAAAAAGTTCAAACAGTTACTTTATTGAATTACTCTCAATATTGAGTGCACGCAGAGTATGCAACAAAAAAGTGTCCTGAGGCCAGGCACCTGCTTGGCTATCGCCACAAGTATAATTAACTTACGAATCATCCTAGAAGAGTGTATAAATGTAGGAAATCTAAGTTTGAGCTTGCTTTACGGAATCTAATTGCTTCTTCTTCTAGTGGTCGATTTTTTAATACATACTGTTCTTATTATTTTGAATAATTTAACTTCTTTTTGTTACTACTTTTTTCCGAGACCACAATGAACTCAAGAAAAAACGAAATTAGCCTGCAAATTCATTCGAAATTTGGAAGATCCCCTTACAATTTGATGAGAACTGAATAAGCTAAAAGCATGTTAGAAACTTTCGCAAAACCGAAAAACAAATAAACACTCAAGAAATGAAATGACGGAAATACGCAATATGTCGTCCAGCTGGCAGTAGGAAGTGCATTTAAAGAAGACCAACATATGGTCATACGTATTGTGCTTAACTGTGTGACTTTCAATTGTTCGATTCCAAATGGTAAGCCCAAAGAGATTGAAAAGGGCACTCTAAAACGCGCGGAATGCTAAAAGGCGGAAACGGGTTATACAAAAAAAGTGAGTTTGGCATCCACGACTGATAACTATGCCCGGCATGCTGCCTATGCAACTTCGAGAAATGCCCAAGAAAAATGTGGAATATAATCCGTGGTTTTAAGGAATGTCATATCCGGGTGTTAATCTTACTTTTGATCTTACCTTCAGGGTGAGCATTATGCTAGCAAAACAGTTACAGTTTAAGGCATTCACTTTTCATGTCCTTCAAACTGCATGATATCTGCAGTGTTGCTGATTGTCGTCTATAGTGATTGGCAGAGTAAGAACGGGAGGGCCTGTCTTTCAAATGCCCAGCCTCAAGCATATGCTTTTCGGTCTTTGTTGTGCCTTTTATGCGCCCGCATAATCGGAAAGACGCATTAGTGTTCTCAAAAGTCGGGAGCTCGCGCTGGAGACGAGACAACTAATTTTCAGTCTGCCGTTCTCATCCTGGCCGTGACAATAGATTTTCTTGGCTGGTTATGCAGAATAGAAGCAGACTTAATCGTTTAGTGGGTGTTGCGAAGACTATCTAAATATTCCACTGATTGTTTTAACAATAAGCTATGATGGCAAAGCAATGACGTGTGTGCGAAGCGTGCGACGCAGAAAGGGCTTGTTGGTGTTATACCACCGGGAGAGGGCCGCCCGCTCCCTACAATTTCGTCTCCCCCATATCAACGCCCCAAAGGTAACAAAGCCTCGATTCCGAATTGTTGGAGTAACCTAGAAAAGGCAAACACGGGTTCACCTTCTTCACACTACTGCTGCTCCTGCGTTCGACTCGGACTCCTGTTTTCACTGATCGAACGCAAATCCAAGCCGAACGTCGACGCAACTATCGAGCGGAATGTGCATCCCGCTTTTGCCTTAATTAGGTGACGCCAAAAGTTCAGCATAACGGCTTCGTTACGTAGGAAGGGTTGCCCATTTGCGTCATATCGTTTGCACCCGCATCTGTGTTCCAAAAGCCAATCGATCACGCGGAATACCAAAGCCTCTAAATGCTTCGTACCAGGGCATTAAAATAATTAACCTAGTTATTCGAGTTTTGCTCTGACATGATTTGGCACGCCGGAGTAACTTGTATATAATCGCGTCCGAGGCAGTAAATTATAAGGAACCAAGCCAATCTAGATTAAAAAAAAATAAATCTTAGAGTGCTGAATTGTTTATATCACCTATAGCTCTAGCGCGGGGCAGATATTTGTCTTCAGTGATAGATCTGCGTTCGACTGGAACTCGCGCTTTATCAGTGAGAGCATTGAAACAGCGCAGGTATCCAATATGGTGCTTGCTCGTGCCCTCTCTAGGTAACGTAGAAAAATTAGCACTACGGCCTTCTATCTGGTTGGTGTCTTGGGAGCACGTTAATATTGCTCCATGTTTTATTGGATATCTGTGGTAGTATACCGTGACGCTCTACTGGAGGACGCGTATGAAATCGGTGTTTGTTTTTCATCGCCCAGAAATCATTTTGGGGTGGCGTGTACTGGTATCAGCGAGTGATGGCTCTGAGCACGGCGAACATTTTATACGTCACGGAAAGTTTGAGATCGCAGGCTTTATATAGGGAGGCACAAATCTCCAGGCTGGCTTTAAAATGGGCCATAGGCATTAGCACCGATGCCTATCAATTTCAAACTTTCACCCTAGATGTATTCTTGTGGATTGTATCTATAGACGACGCGAGCTGACGACCAGATTGGCTGCTTTCAGCTGAGTGTTTCTTGCTCGCTACGCCCGTCGGGAAAAAAATATCACCCTTGAACGGGAATATACCGGTCATTGTTTTCTTATGTGTCACCTCATAAAGTTCGTCATTTTTTAAAAAATTACGCTACAATGCAGGAGGCATTTTTTTCTCGTCTTTACAGAAACCGGAAAAAAGTAGATCATCGGCGTATTTTTTATGTGAAGCTCAAGTCTTTTTTTGTAGACATTTTGAATAAATCTGTGTGGTGTTGAAGATGAATAAAGTCAACATTTACAGCTCTAAAACCAATAAACCTATGTCAGAAACACATCATAGCTCAATATTTAGAATTTATATAATCAAAGGTTTATACCTACTGACATGTGAGCTCAGTTCCCTTTTAGATGAATAATAACTCCCAGGTAACTCTTGGCATCTGTGATTAATTGAACCACACAAGTGTTGTCCCGACCAGCTTGCACCGGCAAGTATTCAGACTTTTCTGTTTATGTCATATTTTAGAGAAAAACAGGCTTCAGTTAAATTCCCCAATTTTAACTTGCACCAGCTAATTCGCATCTTCGCTTTGCACCACTCATAAGTCAATAAAATTGTAGAAGTCAGGTGCTTAAATATCTGGCCCAATATTAGGGACACGATTTTTTGAGAAAATAAACTTTAATTTTTGTTATCAAGAAAAAAGGGATGGATACACTTTTACGAGCTACCACCACGTATTATCTGCTGTCAAAAAATGAATTTCTGTAGGGCAACTCAGCCCCAGCAAAAGAAGATATTCATGCAATCCTGGCCACTAAAATATAGAGCAGAACTATTTCAGGAGGCGTGGATAACTGTATTGGTGATATGAAACCACCTCTGTAGGTTTATTTTAAAGCTTTAATTTAAAGACAAACACAATATTCTTAGTCAATAACTTAAGATTCATATTCTCAGCAAAAATGCCGCTAGTTCGTCCAGCTTTCATTAGATATACACTAACAAAGTATGTATCGGTCGGATGAAATTTAACATTGCAACTGTGGTATTGCAATTTGAAGCCCGCATATAATATTGCCACGCGCGCAGCTACCAAGTAGGCAGCGCGGCCGTGGCGCAACGATTATCGTGCTTGCCTTCCACGCGCAGAGCCAGGGTTAGATTCCTGGGAGCGAAGTTTCTTTTATTTATTCTTTCTACTTGTCATTCTCGCAAGTTCGAGAAATTTTTTCGTTTCATCGAGTTACGAATGTTCTACGCCCAGAACGTTCTAGGCGGAATGTTCCAGAAACCCACGCCGGTACAAAAGGCGCTCCGCGTGGCGAGCCGGGATCAGTTTGGCCCCTGCGTTCGACTCTGCTGTCACGCCGACTTCGACGCCCGCGACGCTGTTTTCTCCTGTTCCCTTTTTATGTTTTGGGCACAAGTTCGCCCCATTAAACGTTTAGTTCCTTCAGTTACCATCGCCTCATCAATTGTCATTCGTGACAATATTACGTATATCAATGTTCTTTCTGATTACCATAGTGTTTCACAGGATCTTAAATATTTGCGAGTGTTTATGTAATGTGATCAAGAGGTCACACCTTTATATTTTTGCAAGAGCTTTTATTGTTTGCTGCTTTTTATAGTACAAGTTTTGTGGTTAATGTTTTATTTGACGTGACCAGCTGGGCACCGAGGTCGTGACAGGAATGAGAAGACTAAATGACGACATCAATTTCTCAGTCATTTGTGCTTATTTTGATCTCGTCCACACATTCTCCTAAAATGCAAGCCTGTAAGGAAGTGCAAATATTCAGCTAATTATTATACACCGCGGGCTTTGTCAGAAATTAACCCCGTTCACTATAAGCACGTATATAAACATATATTCATAAATGTAATGTTTTGCGATTTACACCTTTTTATTGATAAAATAATGCAGAGTCAACGTTTGTTGGTATATATAATTTGCAGTTAAAAATGTGTCTATGTAGATATACCTAAGTTTGAAGACGCATGCTTTCCTCGTAAAACAAGGACATAATAAATATTTTAGATTAGTTCATAAATTCTCTACAATGTGGAAGCAATCATGCACGCAAAAAAAAAATTACTCGCCGAACACTGGAATAATAATTATTATTACACGTCAGATTATTACAGTCTGCGTTCGAAACCCAGGCACAAATACTATTGAACTATTTTATTACTTGTCTTTCTCCTATTCATATCCGCATTCTTGTTACGTTCTTTTATGTAAAACGTATGGCGAATTCGCAGTGCCTTCTAGCACTTGCAAAACAAGCATTTTGTTTAAGAGTTTTCTTTCGAAGAGTTTAGAAACTGTCCTAGCTATAAAAAAAGCAAAAAAAAAAAAACATGAATAAACAACTTCTATAGAACTATTTTAGCCTCTACGTGACTTCATGACGGAAAGACAACTTGGGTGTGCGTTCCTTTTGAATCTCTGCGGAATGTTCCTTTTCTTTTTTTGTTTTTGGTGCCCCCTTCTTCAAGGTAAATGGTATAAAATATGCTGACCCACTTTCAGAGGAATGAAAAAATACAATTTAGTTTTAAGACTAATTTATGCTTTTTTTTTTAAAGTTTATGAACGTCGTGCTACAGAAAGCATTTTTTTATAGAAGCACGGAAATTTATTTACTTAGAAGAAATCGCCTTTATCAACTTGCCAACATTATGTAACAGAGTTAAGCTGATATTCCTGCCGGAACGTCGAAACTTAGCATACTAAACATATGTTTACGATGTTATAATCTCTTGCAGGGGTACTCATACTTTCCGACTTTGAGGAACCCCCCTCTTCCTCAATGATAAGCCGAGAAACCTCGGTCTCCGCAATACTTGCTAAAACGGTAAATAAGCCTATGAACCATAAACCATAGGGAATAAAGCGGACCTAGGGTGTATTTAACTTATATTTACGCATCAATGGGTGGCTCAAACCTGCTCAAATAGGGGCTGAAACGCATTACTTCAGGATAGGAACGTCTGAAATCGACGTGGGATGTCAGATAAGAATAAAAGTAAATAGGGAGCCCCTGTGTTCCTTGGAACTCAATTGAATATTATATCAACTATATCATAATGCCCAAAAATCATTGCAGGAATGAAAACACTTAGGAACTAGGACAGACACCACAGTCGCTTCAACTAGCAACTAACATTTACTGGTGTCTCCTTCGATGTGTACACTCTCCTTTCCAACTTCTAAAACTGAAGAAAAATATACATACAAATACACCCGGAAAAGAAGAAAAAACCCTGAAAGAAGGAAATAAATAACGACGAGTAAGATGGAAGAAGAAAGGAGAGAACAGAAACGAATAGGGAAAACCTTTAACTAATTCAGTTCCGGCTTCAGGCGGTTGAAGCAGAAGTAGTTGAAGCAGGGCCTTGCTTAACCACTCGCTTAGCAAAGCAGATCTTCGAGGTTTCCCGAGCTTCAAGCGAATCGTTTCATCAAACTGTGGTCCCCAAACGCCTTTGGACAAATAGTGAAACCCATTTCCAGGACACGAGCATAACTGCGAAGCACTAGAAAAAGCTCTGTATAGAAAGTATTGAATTTTACTGGATAGGTGGTGTTGAAAACAACATCGCTGCTCCGTTTCCTGGGCTGTCCATGGTACAGCTCAACTACCTGAAGCCTGAACTGAATTAGTCAATCGACTCAACTGCCTGAAGCCAGAACTGAATTAGTCAATGATTCTCCTCTTCCCTTTCTTTTCTCTCCTTTCATGTTCACTTTTTTCACTTGTGATATTCCTCTTTCTGTTCAGTTTTACTTATCCATTCATTTATTTTGAGGTTTTATTCCTTTAACGGGTGCTTTTTCTCACCTGCTTCTGCAGATTAAGAATTTGTGAGTGAGAGTGTTCACACCAAAGGAGACATCTGAAGATGTTCATTCCTAGTTGAGAGCTTTGCTGTCTGTCCTTGCCCCTACGATACTTTATAATTTCATTTATTTTTCTATTTTCACCAACCCGCTCTATGTTTTGTTTATAATACCCATAATCTAGTAAACCTTCACTCACCTTTTTCTCTCCGCAAGGTGTACCGTCGACTACACCGAGTCTCCAATAGGTTGTTTTTGCGGTGCATTTTACCTTGCAGTCTATGACGCCGTATGTCTAAGCGGAATTTAAGCAGGATATTTGTAATTAGGCAATATGCAAGTTTTGCCTTTTTATAACGAAAAGGTAATGCAACTATCAATCACATTTTGAGCGCATTTCGCAAAATTAATTCATTATGAAAAGGAATTTAGATTTAGAACAAAACTGAAAGGGAAGAAAATTCAAGGAAGGTGTATTCCTCTTTGCATATAGGTCAAAGCGTGCGCTAGTAAACAACAAAAACACGCTACCTAGGAACGACGTTTTGTGCAGAAATCGCAACACATGAAAGGAAGGGAACATTTCAAGCCGTCAACACCGCGAGGCAACCGGACAATCTCGATTGTAGTTAAAATCTTTAGGACTTTTGATTCGGTCTGTTTATACTTGTCCGGGGGGGGGGGGGGGGGGGGCTGAAATGTCAGACTTGCTAAGTAGGTTTACATTCTCATAAACCAAAGCAACTCTTTATCCTCAAGCTGCAGTGCTGCCGCTGTCTACGAAATGACGGATGGGGAGAGGCTTCATTTCTCTCAAATCTCTTTCACGCGCACACACGGTATCACCATGCGTGGACATTTGAGCTTGCCTGTAAATTGAACGTCGTTTTGTAAGACTGCATAATAATGTGTATATGGGTGTATCGTCTTCTTGAACTTCATTATATTGTGTCTGCATACTTCACTATGAAATGCAGTCTGATTTTCTGAACTCCTGCATTCATATGACGTCAAGGTTTGAGAAAGTGTGCTGGATTACATCTTGTGCAATGTGGTGTTCATGGCAGATCACTTACAGGGTCGGCGTGCATGCCTTCGTCGTACATATACACCCTCTGACAGTAGTTGCTCAGTGTTGTCATCCTACCAGGTAGCTTAGACGACCGTTTTATTGTTTTCGTCGTGTATTGTTCTCTAAGGCATTTGAATTCCGGACGGCTGAAAAGAAAACAGTGAATTTCCTATAGAAAGAAAATACAAAAGTGCATATTTATCTACCTCTACACATAACTAACTGAATTTGCATAAACAGAGCACAAGGTCAACGGGGCAAGAACTGAATATTGAAATGGCAATCTTCGAGGTCTTAAGAGAGCATATTCAATCATTTTCACCTTCATTGTTTAGTGAGACGAAAGGCTGACCTATCAAGTATGTTCTTTTCTTATCGGATTTTTCTTTCTGCTACCCGCCTCAAATAATGACATAGAGCACTTCTTCAACAACACGTAGACATTTACTGACCGTTATCGCAGCGCGCCGCAACCCACAAATGCCCCGCGCTTACCCTGCCCCGTCCTTTAATTAGCCCCGAATCGCCGCGCGCGTTGGCATTTGTTGCACTTGACACCCTCGCGATGGAAAATTGCCAGAGACCATTTATCGTGAGGCGAATTTGGTCGAACACTTTGGATTACCTGGTAGCCTAGTCTTTACATAAAATAGCTTGCTCCCGAGTGAAGTGTTGATTTTGTTATCAACTTTGAACCATGTAGTAGACCTGACCGTCTCGTTCACCGCGGGTAAGTGGTAAAAGCAACAATATAGCAACCTGACTGTATACTATTGCAACACGCTTTTTAGAATCATGTTTCACCTGTAATTTTCATCGTTCCACAATCCTGTTTACATATATTTTGGATTCATATTAATCATATGTATAAGATTTCAAGGTGGTTTAAATATTTCATACAATTTATTGGGTCTTAAAAAGTTTCGCAGGTCTCTGACATAATTCAATACAAAGTACTTCAATTAGCCTCAGGGAGTTTTCTGAAACAAGACAAGGTTGTTGTTTTCTTCGGTCATATAGGGTATTAATATATTCAAAACAACGTTTACACAAGAAGTTCCACAAATGAACAGTACTCGATTACAGGCAAGTGCCTCATAGGCCCTGCTTCAGGCATTAAAAGAGTTCGTTACTGTGGGCAATGCGACCGCATGTTGCCTTATATGGCGTTTTGTAAAAGAGAAAATGTAAAGGGAAAAACATTTGTACTAGCACATAAAGGGGGTTTCAGGTAAGAGTGAGAGCATTAAAAAAAAAAGGAAACTTGAAATGAAGACACGATTCTTTAAGGTTTATGTAGTTCACGGCGACCGACGTAAGAAGCCAAATATAAACTGCTCATTCAATATTTAATTAACCCAAAAGTCTCTCATTAACTTTGTATTAGCCGTTTGTTTTAAGTAGCATGCTTCGATTTGAAATTCGCAGCCCGTTGTTTACTGAGGCTAAATCAGTTGAGAGATTTTAGAAAATTAATTCTAATACGAGTTTTTGCGTGTCCAATTGTGGCAATCACGGCAGCGGAAAATCGAAGATAACTCGGAAAAAACTGCTCCAGGAGTGGAAACAGCTTCACTGCCGAAAAAGCGTCAGAGTGTGACGTGTGGTGACTTGCAAGTTGCTATGGACATGTCACCAAAAGCCCAGTTTGAAATCGGGTCGCGGCATGCTCCAGCGAGTCCTTTGAGGATCACAGCCAAGGGTATCAAAAGCCCAGAGAAATCTGTCTCATTGGTAAAAAAGGGATAGAAATTAATCAGAAGCGCCGGATATCGTTTATAAGAGACGCGCGCGATGACTTCCAATTATGAATCCACCCCCAGGAATAGGCTGCGAGCCAGTTTTGGACTGGGCCGAAGTTCTTGTTCCCTTGTTCACAACATCTTTTTATGTCACAACATGTCACACTCTGACGCGTCTTCGGCAACGAAACTGTTTCCGCTCCAGGCGAAGTTTTCTCCTTTAGTTTTGATTTCCCGCTTCAGTGATTGCTACAATTTGCCACGCATAGCTCATGCTAATCTTTTTTTTTCCTCTGAACTCTCTCAACTGATTTGGCTTTTGTAAACGAGCGGGCATCTGCCTGATTGGTGTTGATTGAAACATGTACCCTAAAACAGAAGGCTAAAAGTTAATTAGTGGATATGCAATAATTACGTATGTAATGGTCACTTTGCGCTTGCGTTCTTACGTCCGTTGCCGTGGACAACGTAGCCCTGCGGGAAGCGAGCCTTCCATTTGGGGTTTCCTTTCTTAATAAACCCTCTCTCTCTTACATAAAATACCCTATACCTAACGCGCACTAAACAAAACTGAAAAAAAAGGTACGGTATTTTTACCCTAAAAGAATAGTTGAATGCTTACTTGTAGAGGTTCGTGACTTCTCGCTGGCAGCAATAAGAGAACTGATACTGGCGCTCATCTTGCATTCTGTAACTCATGAGGTATCCGTCATCCCATGGGCAGTCCGCAGATCCGATGTGCCCTTTCACCGAATCACTGGGACCATCTCCGTCATCTTGGCAACCCAAACTACGACAGATGCAATCACATTACAAACATCAAGTTCTGCACGCTAACGGTTGTTTGCCTTGGAGCTGGGAGGATGGAACAAAGAACTGAATAGCATAGTTCAAGGTGAAAAAGTAATTCTAAATGTAGATTATCATATTGTTTTTAAACTTTAGCTTTCAAGGTCATAATTTCAATGCATGCGATCAGTACATCAACGAGATAAGGATGATGTACGCGTGTGCGGAACTACGTTTTCGTAGATTAGTGCACTTTTACTCATGTTTTTTGTTTCGTGACAACAAAACAAAACCATAACAACAACAAAAAATCTTTTTTAAGAAGCATTTTAGTGAGATTTACTTTTTGCGTGTATAGTGTATCGAAGCAGTAAGATATTCCACGCCTCCTTTTTAATTTAGCTCCTTTGATATAACTTTGAATGTCGGGATGACAGAATTTACGATAAAACATTAAACGGCAACTCCGGTCAACAGCAAAACCAAAACAGGAGTGTGGTGTCGCTCTAGTGGCCCCAAATATGACCGCAGCCGAAATATTGCGTCAAAGTGAAGGCACGTACGTCCTCTAAAACCGATTTTAAAGATGCCACCAGCTGCTCTTCAGCGGGAGGCAAGCGGATTAGCTTTTAGTCAAGGAACACTGGCGCAGCACCCCTGTGATGCCGCATCGCGGTGGAGCTGCGGTTGATTGGTTGTACCGTATACCGTAGCACCACGATGACGTCACGTCGAGGTCGTACTGCTGATGATCAATGTCGCCATCCCTCTGGCAGAGAGTTTCGACTTTGACATATATGTCCGAAACCATACTTTCAGCCGCGAAAATGATAAAACTACTCACAATATCGATAAAAAAAGTTATACCTTGTAATTTAAGGACACTGCCTTACCTGAAAATAGTCGTAATCCGAAACACAATAATATTGATCGAAGTGGATATTTTAAGTAATGAATATCATTTATATGTGTGCCCTTGCACTTAGTCACTTACAAAGGCTAAAGTGGGTGTCTTGTGAAAATCTTGGATCATTGTGAAATGTTTTAGACTACACTTTTAACTTCTAATTTGGCGTTTTAGTACAATACAATTAGAAAGAAACCGACCATGCTGCTGCCTTTGGGGATAATACGCGCGTTCTAATTACAATCAACATGCCCTTTTTTCATAAAGGGGTGTGTTTCTTATCGCAAAACAACCACAGCAAAAAGTTCATAACATCCAGTTCAAAAGTTAGAAGCCAATTTTAGAAATTTCATACTTTTAGCAACGAAGAATAAGTTCTGTTTTTGAGACTTCTTGTACCAGCGAGGCATTGACCAACGGGACATTGACTCGGATGACTAACAGCAATAGAATAGTTTATCGAGGCGAATAAGGGCCTACAACGAATTGCATCCAGATTATTCAGGTAAGCGTTACAAACATGAACAAAGTCTAGAGCAAGACCGGCTGAATAAAGCAGGATTGGCTCGTTTCTGTCGCTTGGACTGTTCGCAAATATATGTGTATTTTTATCAAAGTGACTACAAAAATTATTTTTTCCGACAACCCAAGGTTGTAAAATCTACTTCGTTCCGCATACGAACTACGTGTGATGCTTGTCTTGTTCTTCGGCTGGTAACGTGTATCGGGTTCAAACCTATAAACTACAATCAAACCGTGTGCACCAAAATACGCAGCCAGTATGAGTATCATAGGAGAACGCTCCAGAATTTTCATACGGATAAAAATATTGTTCCCCATGTCAAGGCCCTTTATATTTTGGAAGCAATCGCTCTTAATTAGGCGCTCACTGCAGTATAACATGGGAAATTCCGAACATAATTATCATGCTTCTTGCACATGAGGTACAGCATGCAAGTGAAAATTGTTGCATTCTTGCCGCAGCTTTTTCCAGAAAATACTTTAGTAACGTGTCGAGCTAATTGATATTTTCTTTCTTTCCATCAACTTTTCATCTTAAGTTATGAAGATTGGCAAAATATATTATTTCTTCAATAATTTATTACCACTTATTGTAATATTAACTTGATTTTGCAATACAATCTTTTAAGTTTCGATGACTAACAATCCACAGTTGTAAAGTTATGCTGACTAAAATACAGATGAAAATAGATCGATTAAATTTCTGTTCCTTTTGCCACAAGGCAAGGACATAATCTGAGAGACACAGTACAAGCGCTTGTGCTGTGGCTGTTACTTTATATTCTTGCCTTTTGTGCTTTTATCAGCAGGAATGATATATCAACTAGCCCATCTCTCACTATTGATTTTTAATTCTTATTCTTGGATATTATGACTAGCCAGAGGAAAAAATCTATATGTACCTGCTATTAGAAAAGGAATGCAAAATATTTCGTGCTAATAAGATAAACTTCAAGTTTCTTTAACAATATAGGTGCTTGCTCTCAGAACGTGATTACTCGTAGCTTATTTTTGATAGGTAACAATAATCCGGCTGTTAAATGTAGTTAAAACACACATTAAACTGAAAACAGCAGCTTACTTATGCGCCAGCTCATGGGCGAAAACGTAAGCTCCGTAATAGCTTGTCGGCCGGTCTTCGCTCATTCCTACTTTCCATTCGGAACACGCTGTTCCGAGATAAGCGTACCCTAGAAATTAATCAAACAATCAATTAAACAATCTATTTATCAATCAATCAATTGATCCATCGATTAATCAATCGCTCAAATAATCAATTGATCAAGCAATCAACTAAAGTTTTATTCCCTTAGAACGTTTTCAGATATATTTTTTGAATACATTGAAAGCGCATTCGTTATAGCTTTATACAACTGACCCCAGCAGAAAAAAAAAATCAGCAGCACTTTAAAAAATTCCACTTCAATTGATGAACTTTCAGCGCATTGTTGTCATTGAGAAAAACTAAAATTGTCATCACTCGAGGTATATTGAGGCAATGACAATATTCTTCAATGTGTAAAACAAAATGAAGCAACAGATTGATAGAAGAAGCGGCGTTATTCGTATACATAATAATACAGAGTAACATATACAGGGTGCTTCAGAGAACTCAGGTCGAATCGCTCCTGCGAAA
The DNA here is from genome assembly GCF_016920785.2 of Ixodes scapularis. Classification (NCBI taxonomy): domain Eukaryota; kingdom Metazoa; phylum Arthropoda; class Arachnida; order Ixodida; family Ixodidae; genus Ixodes; species Ixodes scapularis. The sequence continues at coordinate 120,960,766 of NW_024609879.1, read as the reverse complement.
ACTACTCATTGCAACGAAAAAAGGCTTTTGTCGTTTTGGTCCTGGGCCGGGGGCCCGTTTAGAAAAAGTATTAAAGTCCAGGATAATTCAGTTGTTAATTATTTTTTTGCGTAATTAACTTTTTAATATTGTATTTAATGGAATGGTTTCAGTCACAAAATTGCTCAGCATCGTCGAAAAACACTAAATCAACAAATTGTAGAACGATAGAAGGCACGCGAAGCATTTTACGGCTTTCTGAAAAGCCGCACAAATTCGACAGGTTTTTAAGTTTCCGTTTGCTATCGGAGCGCATCTCCGCCCCGGCGGCACCGCGCCCCGTGGAGAAATAGTGCAACCAGCATCTGCCGCGTCGCGCGCTGACAGCGCAGCCGAGGTTGGTTGTAGTATCTCTCCAGCACAGCAACGCAGATGCTTCCGTGACCAGGCATCTGCGTTGCTGTGCTTCTGGCCAATGGGAATTTAACTGCCCTTTCGTTGCTACAGGCGGTTACAGACAATGCCGGCTTGGCTCCATGGGACTGTTAATGGTTTCTCAGTAAAACAAAAAAGAAGTCAATGGCTGCCGCTTTAACATTCTTAGTTATTCTTTGGCACTGAAGAATGCATATTGTTTTAATTATTTTTTTAAACCTTAGCACTCATATGTAATAAGGTAAAAACATGGTTTCATATTTTGCAAGGTCACAAATTGGATGCGACAAAATAGTTCAATGCGGCCAAAACTCCAATGACAGTATACTTTTACGCATGTACGCAATTGTATTTATTGCGGTTAAAAATTATAAGTGAAGACCCTGAGTCACTCGTGGAAAAAACACTGCACGTAAATATTCCTTGTAAAATAAGACTCACCTCCAGCCCAGTATTGTACTTTGCCATCTACCCATTCGGACATATTTTTACTGAAAAGTTAAAAATATATTGTATTTCTATGCGCGCTCATTTATGTCCTAAGCTGCAGGTGAGTCCGATGTATCATGTGCAGATTTCAGCTTTTTTTGTTTTGTTTTTCAAAAGTTGGGGGGGGGGGGGGGGATATTTTTGTCATAAAGGCTTGTTGCTCTTTTTTTTTCCTTTTCCGATGCGCTATTTTGTTATTTTTTGGCTATTTTGTTTTGTTTTGTTGAATAGAATAAAGTAGTATTTCGCACTGTACTCGGCATTGCAGCTACTTAATTGGTTACTTTCTGACGGTCTCTGCGCTCTATCATCATAGTTCCGCTACGCGCCTCTGTGGACTTTGTTTTCGTACAACTTGTGCTCGTTACTGGAAAAATGTAATGGATTACATTTACAAATAACCAAGCCTCAAATTCAATGGATTACCATTACAAATTTATTTTCGCTTAAAAGTAACGGATTACTTTCTCGTTACGTTACAAATTACTTTCACGTTACTTTTTTCATACAGTTATCCAGAAAACAATATAAACAATCTTGATATTTTTCAAAATGATCTTCAACACTACTTTTCATTTGTCGCACACCCGTATTATGGTAGTCATTGTAAAAATGAAATATTGTATTTATGAAAAAGAGTGTAGGTGCACACTGTTCACCTGTAAGCTGACAAGGCACCGGAAGCTTTAAAGGGATAGTTAACCGAAATTTGGATTTCAGAAAAAAACAGCGCAGGAGATGTAGGCGGGGGACGCTACAATCCCTACAACACTACTCGTAAGGCGATATCTCAAATGGACGGCTGTATTTTTTGGAAAAAAAGGTCGAGACTGAACCAGGCCGACGAGACGCGTGACCTTCGAATATACCTAGTTTCCTCCTCTCTTCGCTTTGCTCCCTCAAGGCCGCGAGGCGGAGAAGACGCGAGGCCATTCCCTCTGCTTCGCGGAGAAACATGACGTGAACATTTCTGTCAAATGCGCCTCCTTTTCTTGAAAAATACGGTCATCCGCTCACGATATTGCTGTATGAGTGATGTTTTGGTGTTTGAAGCATCCCGTTGCACGCTTTTGCCGCGTGTTTTGTGGAATCCTGAGTTCGGTTCAGCATCATTTTAACCACACTCGCCATCCCGCTGGCTTCCGGCCTGCGGAAATGATCCCCGGAACTGTGCAGACAAAGGTAGCGGTGAGCATGCTCAGTAGCAGCGTCTACCTCCGCTAGGAGATTCGGTGCTAAAGAAGCGATCTACGAAAGCTTAATTCCTTTTGACCCGGGTGTTTCGCCTGTTATTCACATGAAAAGAAAAGTTTGGTTCCAACGTTACAATGTATAGCCAATGCAGAATGCAGGTGTCCCAGTTCACCTTGATGTGTTTTCGTAGATTAGAGTTTGTTTTTCTTGCTGATGACATTGTGTGTTTTTGGAAGTAAAGTATGCATTGAAACTCTAGGTTTCCGTCCTCCTTAATACCCTGAATTTGTACATCTGATTAAGAGACGGCTATGGAGACGACGGACACTTGATGACCGAAAACTCGACCAGCCAGAGAAAAAGTGGCGGTTACGGGTTATTGATCGCCTCTTCGGTTCTCAATTTCACACCAATGTTCTGGAGGCCAGGGGAGGGGAGGGCGTAGAAAGCGAGAGAAGTGGTGGCCATAGGTCTCACAAAGCAATAGAGGATCACAACATTTTTACGCGTTCTCTCTCCCTCTCCCTGTCAGCCCTCCTTAGATGGCCTAACCCCCCCCCCCCCCCCTTTTATGTTGACAGTTGACTGTAAAGTGAAGAGTGGACTTGTCACCATATCCAAACAAGTAAATTAAAAGAAGTATCGTTCGTACCCTCTGAGACGATGCTCTTAGCCTCGCGCCGGGCGCTTTTCAGCCGGGCCTCAAGACCGTTCTAGAATAAAGTAGCGCACATCAAAAAGAAAGAGAATTCCATCCCCTTGTGCGAGGCTACATCTTCTGTTATGCGAGTTGTAAACCCGTGAATCGAGGGGGTACGGACCCGCTTTTGATGTCTGTGCAGGTGGCGGGAGACGTCAAAAAAGCTGGAAAGGGTGAAACGGTGTAAAAGACAAAAACAAATAAACACGAAGACTTTTCCTGCCCGAGAGAAAAAGAAAAACACGATGGAAGGCGACAGAGAGCCTACTGGGCGTTGTCTTACTTGAGTATTGTCTTTCGTATATTTGTACATGCCTTGCCCAGTTTCCTAGCGGTTCTAGTGACCGGTCATACAAAAAATCGTGGTTTCTTGCCGGCTATTCGCCCTTCCTGATGTTTTCTATTTTTTGAACTTGCTCTCTTTATGTTCTGCTTGTATTTCTCCAGTTACTGTATTATGCTGATATTTTTAAAAAGTAACGAGTAATTAAAGTAATCTGTTACCAATATTTTGTAACGAAATTACGTTACAAAATACTTAAAAAAAAGTAACGTGGTAATTACAAAATTACTTGAAAAAATAAAGGATTACTATCCAAGTCTGCGCACAGACCACAAACACATGAAATTGTTGTTCATCACATAAAAAAAGCAACAGGCTTCTGTATGTTTGAGAAGTTAAATATGTGCCAGAAGCAGATAGGTTATTTAAATCAGCTTACTCAAAAATGTTTAAGGTTCCCCCAATTGACTTACAGACGGGCCTATTGAGGATAAAAACACAGAAGTTTGCAGAGCGTATTTTATATATTTTGGGGTGCATTTACTTGTGATGTGTATATTTAGGGTGAATGGTTCCTTATTTATATTGTCTTGGTTTCAGCGAGTACTAAAATATTTTTTTTATTGTCATCAATAAATTTGACTGTTTGGAGCTCACAACCGCTTGACACTGACACGGGAAGACGATACTGAAAATACGCCATTTGGGGAGTCTGCGGAAACATGTTTTTATTTTTGCTGTTTAACAGAGTAAAGTACCGGGTCGCGGGGTATGCCAAAAAGGATTGTAGGGGCTCACATTAAAGATCTGAAGGCAAGTACCCGAATTGTGTAGAAAGAAAGATAATAAATGGTATTCTTCTAAATAACCCATACAGGACGCGTTACTGAAAAAAATATAGAGATGCCTGTTTTAAGCGTAAACACGTTGGACAAAACTCCGTCTGGTTAGGTCAAAAATGTTAGAAATACAGACCTTCACCAACCAAGTCCTAAACAGTTAGGAGTCCGACGTTTCAATAGGTCGAACTAAATAGGCCGACAGGCACTTAACCATCGGCGTATGTCAATGGGCTAGGGCACTTAAAAAAAGAAATACGTGAGTGATGCAAACGACACACCGTAGATGGAAAAGAAGCTGCCGCTCTCCACGTTCGAAAAGTCGTCCCTAAATGAAAAAAAACAAAAACGCATCTGTTTTAAAACGTCAGGGTCCTAACTGTTTAAGACTTGGTTGGTTATGGTCCCCATTTCTCTAATAGAGATATGTGCAATAATGTTCCTAATTATTCATAAATGGCTCGCAGAATTAACAGACAATATATAATTTAAATCACATTTGGACATCGGCTGGCACGAGCTCGAAACTTAGCAGAAAACTGTCTCGGGAGGCTAAGGTTGTATTCGTTTTAACATGGACTTGTTTTGGGGCCTCATTTTACAACTCTGTTTTAGGGACAAAGCTCATTAGGCTCTAGCCTTGTCCGTCCGGCGTCCGTGTTCACATTGATTGCCATCCTATCTGTCTTCTTAAAAAAGAAAAAAAAATGTTTGCGCAGTCGATAGGATTCGAACCTGTGCGGGAAGATCCCAATAAATTTCTGGTAGGGGCTCTGAGATGTGGTAGTAACTCAAGAGCTGGGGGTGTCATGGATGAAACGTTGCATGTAGCCGCTCAACTCCTATACAGGAGAGGGCGCTGCGGTCAAATGCGTATATAATCGCGTTAAACTTTGCATGCGTTGGCTCAAAGTTCATAAGCGAGAGGGCGCTGCGGTCAAATGCTCAAATGCGTATATAACCAAGCTCCATACCACAGATTCTCTTTCTGACATGGATGAAAACGAACGAAAGGCTCGGCATGCTGCGGCTCAGCGTCTACGCCCCACCAGAGCTTCGCCCCAATCAACATCGTTCACCACCTGAAGATGCGGTCATTTTTTATCAATCATGTGCGTTCTAGCGATTTATTCGGTTACCGCATATCACCGCAAGGCTCCTATATATACTCCAAAACTTTACAATTTTGACAACCCCTTCTGCTATACTTCGTTTCAGCTAAGAAGGACACTGGGAAGGGACAAAGAAAACCAAATGCTGCTTCCAAAGGCGTGCCTATCAGTGACAAACACGAGCATTCAGTGACGACATATAGGTCTATAGAGCGTCGGATAATGACGACATCCTTTGAAGCGTATGACTGTCACTCAAATGTTGGCTTGGAACACCCGTAATTTGGTGGGGCGTTCAAATCTTCATAAATAGATATTAATTTCTAACACTTAGGAAGATAGCATAGTGTTGTTGCACGCTCCTGTCGTTTCAGTTCTCTATTAGTTCAGACCAAGCACGTCATCAACAAAATAAAATGTGCTAAAATTCTGAAATTCTTTCACCGATTAGGTTCAAAATACATCATATTTCTTATTTATTTGGTGTTTTATGTGTTGCTAGAGTCCCACTCACTAGTTAGAGCGAACGCGATGCAAATTAAAAAAAAAATGGCTAGAATGCTTTGCAGGGCCCCTTTACGTCCAGACGCAGCCGATGTTACAAGCGCGAGCATGTGGTCTTGAACAATGCTTACACTCCACGGCCGCACAATCGTGCTTGGTAAGGACGCTGAAAACCCGGAGCTTGTTCTTGTAGGTTCTGCTACACTCACGCTTAAAGCGAAACGGGGTATTGTGTTGAGAACATCACATCTTACCTGAGAACTGAATTGTTTAACATGGTTTGCTAGTGACATCACCGTACTATATGCTAGTGGTCAATGAGATTCCTCTTTTGCTTAGAAAATCCAATCCCGTGACGCAAAAAGCACTCTGCGGAAGGTTCGCCTTCAGTGCAACCTAGAGCCACTAAATTAGCCGCCATTGTTGTGGGAGCCGCCATTTCGAGGCTTGTGCAGAGCATACTTAACTACCAATCGTCATGATTTAAAAGTGCGACTTCCTCAGTATTAATTCGGTGTTAGAAAGCTCATGTAATATTGCTTCTTTTTGTCACGAACTGTTCAAACAATTGTGGAGGACGGAAAGCGTTTCCTGTGATTTCAGATAAAGTTTCACATAACTGACAACCATGATTTTAAGCCCCAATATGGCCAAGTGTCGTTACTCTGAAGCGTAGCTTATTTAGTGTCACTAGTGAAATCTTTGTATTCAAAAACAAAAATTATTCTGGCTTGACGTAACGGCGCGTACGTCTGACTCCACGAAAACGCGCTTTCTCGCCGGAGTGATTTTGCAAAAGAAGTAGTTTTGCGGGATAACGCTGTCTGGGCCTGTGCCGAAGATGTGGAGCAGAAAAACCTATAGACCACAGTACGATTTTAAATCCCACCCTTTTTTTATTTTTATGATGCTTTTCCAGAGAATACTTCTTAATTACGAGGGATTCTCTCTCCGTTTGGGGGTGCGAATTCGACAATTATATTCATGTCATTTGTTAACAGTAATTTTCCATTTCTTTTTAAGTTTAAACAAAAGTGCAATAATTTGAGCGGCTACCAACTTTCGGCTATCCTATGAGGCCACTAGAATATTTCTTTTCAGGTATACCTGCCGCACACACTTGTAGTTCTCTTTATCATGTGATTAGTAAGCCATATTTAGCCATTTCAATGCTTCTATTCTCGGGGACAACTTGCTAAGACAGTGCAGCAACAACGAAAACATGTTTGGGTGTCTCAATGAGTACATGTAAAATGGTTCGTGCAACAATTTTTTTCATTTACAGTAAGTACCGCTAAGAGCTGATCCCTGACGTTGATAACTTCCAAAATCACCCATTATGTTTCCTCTCTTCTCAATGGCGGACGTCGAAAGAATAAAGGAAAGAAACAGTTGTTCCTCCTCAAGTCGCTAGTAGAACAAGCGGCCACGTGATCTGAAGCTAATGGTAGTATGCCGTCAGTGTTCATCACAGTCATGGGATGCAATCGGCAAATAATAAAGCATGGTTTGAGCTAGAGCTATTCTCATCTATTCTTAGCTATTTAGCTATTCTCATCTTTGATTGAGCACGAGCCCTTACCCGAACCTTTGGAGATGCTGATTGTCATGAACCCGGGCACTGCACTCGGGCTCATGACAATCGAGTACGTAACGGTGTCATGTGACTCGCGGTGAGAAGTCGTGATGCCTTGTGACGTCAAGTTGTCAACAACGCTAGCAAATCTAGTGACGTTGTCAATTTAAGTAGACCTGATGCAGTAAGTCACGCGATTACGTCACGGTGTCATGTGGCGTGAGACTACTTGACAACGTGTCTCGACATAATCATGTCACGTGAGCGCTTGACAGATGATTATTCGTACTTCCAATACCAAAGCGCCACAAAGAACTACAATTTCTCACACATTGCAATTCAATATATAACAATTTGATCACTAGAAAGAGAAACAGCTGCCAGTTTTAATTTCTCAAAAGTTCATTTTGTAATTAAAAAAATTACCGTGAACCGTTTTGAACCGCTAACCGTTATATTTTTCCGGTTCAGTTCCAAGATGGCCTCGACGATTTCGGTTCGGTGTAGTTCCGGTTCGGCTAAAAATAACGGTTCGGTTCCGGTTCGACACTGAGCTCCGGAAACTGTTCGGTCTGATCGCTTCTGTGAAAAGTTGCCCGTTTCCAGGTGTGAATACAAGTTGGTTGTTATTATCTTTCGGGGTTTCTACTTGTAGCGGTACAGAAACCTCTATGAGTAAGATCAACTTCCTATTACATTTTCAACAAATGCGTTTTGGTTGATAGTTCAGTCATTTGGGCCAACCAAGCTGCCTTTCGTTAAGGTGCATTCCTGGCTTGAGACGTTTCTTGCAAAGAGGCTGGATAATTTAAATCTGAAGGACTAAATGTCCTAGGTGTAAAGGTTGAAGGTCTGGGGGTGTTCAAATGGCTGAGGTGGATTGCAGGGCTGATGAGATTAGTATTGCAGGGTGGGTTTCAAGGGTAGGAGGGTCCCCTAGCACGTGCAGCCTGAATGCAAATATATATAAAAAAAACGTTCAGCCTTTCCACTCTGGTGAAGACGGAACACCAGCGAAGCTGCACTATAGCGGGAATGCGCTCGTCACGTGTGTTTCTTCTTCGTCCCTGTCTGTTTTTCGCGCTATTTACTACGATAAATTGTCACCAACTCGCCCAACTATTCATTCGTCTATGATAGCTGGAATGTTTGCTCCCATCAATGAGAGACGGCGGCAATCAGACTGGTTGTCTGGTTGCCGCCGTCGCTCGTGGATGGCGGTAGCTGTCCAGTGTTGCGTGTAGTTTTCTGTTGACATTTGTTTGGTACTGGACGCGAAACTGGGGAAACTAGCCCTTAGCAGCTCAGCTGTAAAAGTGAAATTTATTAAACCTGTTAACTGCTGAGTTTAGCTCACTCGGAGACAACTAGTGACTTTAGGATAACTCTTTGGAAGTTTGGCTTGATTCAACCGCTCCATAGTTTTCACCCAATGCGGTTTCGACGGTCTAGATTTTTTATAGCTTTGTAAAACTTTAGAAGCTAGATGTTTTGATATTTAGGCTCAGAATTATCGGCTGGATTCCTGGAAACACGCAAGTTTCTTTGTCGAGACAAGTATGATAACCACAATTTCACAAGATTTTCCCATGAATCATAACTGTTGTCAGTCAGTCAAAAACCATGGGTTTAACTGTACCCATGTCTAGGGGATTGGAAAGGAATATACTTTGTTTCGTGCGGTGGTGTAACTATGTTACCAATTTCAAAGCCGTATACTTCCAGATTGAAACTTTATTTTGAAGAAAAATTGAAGTCTGTCTCCTTCGTATTTTATGGGCGTTAGTTCTTTCACAATGCTGTACGACCCCCTCCGAAAACTTTTATATAACTGTTCTATATCTATGTAAAACATGCCATTAACGATAGCATATCTTACACCTTTAGAGCACTTTGGAATTTTAATCCTTACATAGGTGCCGCAATTCTGAATGAACTTTGAATATGTGAAAGGCTTGCGTTTACAGAATCGTTTTTAAATTGAATGGTAATGTCAAATTTTTATAATATTAGCTACCTAGATTACTTTAAGAGCGCTTTAGAGGACACGACGTGAACAAATTAAAATGAGTTTTGAAAACCAGCTTAAATATGCAGCCACAGAAATGGAATAAAAGGTCGGTGTAGGGCTGTCTTTCTCATTTTAAAAATCAACAACATGAAAGACAAACGTTTACCTAACATTTGGTTTGTAGTGATTTGTTTCATTTGGCAATTATGTCAGCATTCAGTATCGGCAAAAAAAATATCTTTACACCAATGTGCCAGGCAAGTATTATGTGTTTTTAGACTCCAGGTATCAGTTTTTCAACCGCCCAAGTCAGCGACAACTATTGCAAAATGATATATTCTGGAATGTTTTTATCCATTTTAGCGGTAACTTGATGGATTCAATATATGGCCTATCATTGAAATAGGGAGGGTATCCTTTTATTTAGCGTACATTGTCTGTGGCCAGCATCTCGACTTGAATAGAGTCATCAATCTAATCAGATCCTCTTTTATTCTTCTTTGCTTATTACCATCTTGTCTACGCATTCACCCAGAATACAAGCCTGTAACAAAAATAGAAAGTTGTTTTAGAATTTCTGTGTTAATAAGCAGTTTGTTGATACCTTTAGATAATTTACTCTTGGCATATAACGAGATAGATATTCTGGAAAGAGAAGTTTTATATTTTTATTGACAGTTTCACCAGGCCTTACACGTTTCTGGATCATACATTATATTTATAACACATCATTGATTGGCAAGTTTACTTCAAAATGGTGTTTAAAATGTGATAGCAGAATGAGGAAATTATTCTTATATTTTTCGTAAACCAGCAAGTGTAATAATGTATAATAAAATGCGTAGATACATTAGTAGCGCATGTATATTTTCATCTCATGGTGTACCATAAAATAATAGTTAAAAAAGCGCGAAGTTTTTATTTATTAATAGAATACTACTAGAGGCCGGCATTCAATATGTAGGCACCAAAAGAAAAAGCCTGGTAACTGCAGGGTGTCCCGCAAAAAATTACAGGTTGAACCAGATGTCAAAGTTTCAGACCTAACCGGTATGTCATTCAAAAGTTATCAGCGATTTCCTAAAATGTCAAACCGGAAAATGGCGGCCAAGAGCGCTCTGGAATACATGGAGCTGAATATCGCCACATACCGAAGACGTGTAGAAACGAGCCGCATTTTTTCATCCAAATTATCAAAAATCACATAACCTTTGTATAAAATCAAGGTTAGTTTAGAAATGTTGACATCTGGCTGGTTTGGGCCGCCGCTACATTCAGGCAGGAAATTAGCTTTTGCTGAAACGCAGTTTATTTTGAAGGTAGCATAAATTCTGTAAACATTCCTTTGGGACACGCTCCTTTTCACATTACGGGGAACGATGACCTGTGAAGCCTGAATGGCATAACACGGTCTCTGTATTATTTTCTGGAACTACAAGTTTGAAGTATTGTTTTAAAGTTTAAATTCATGGCCTTCTTTTTCACATAATTACGTTAGTGAGCGCTTGTTTTTTTTTTTTATAATTCTTTAAGCTGCAAATCTACACAACTTGCCTGGGCCAGAGGCAGATTTCACTGTTTGTATATAACGTAATTAGGAATAGATAGTTAATTTCAGTGTATAAATTTTTTTCACTGCGTTGACATTACACGAGAATTAATTGAATTTACAAATTTACTTCATTTTACATTTGATAGATAAAAAAATATTGAATTATCTAATATTTTAACGCATCATAAACCGTTGAAAGCTTATCTCGAAATCAAAACCTAAAACGTCCTGTCGTAACCATGCAACAAGTAATTAAGTCACTTGGGCCAACTTATCACACTTTTTTTCTTCTCTATTGAAATAGTGGCTCTCGGATGAATTTTTGTTTATTCTGGCCCGAGATGTACTCCAAACTAATTCTTGGCCTTCCTTTTTTCAGTGCGTCAAAGAAAAAGGAACAATCCAATTTAATACTATAACGCACGGTCATCCTAACATGGTACTAATCAACATCCCCATATGGACAAAAAAAATAAATCGTACTTCAAGAGCATTGCTACACAACATACTCACAGGAACCTTTAAGAGTACATATTTTTAAAGGTATCTATAAAGAAATGGCCGAGTAGGCTGACACTCTTGTGATCGGGAAGGACTCGGTCCTTGTAATAATTTAATTTGCAAAATTTACCAGAACAATACTCACTTTCTTTTTGTCTTTTGTGCAAGGTGTACCATCGACTACAGCGAGTCTCCACCAGTTATTTTTCCCGATGCAGTGTACCTCGCAGTTTTGAACACCCTTAATACCGTACGACTGTAAAGAACAAATATTCGAAATTAAACACTAGAGCTAGTTTGGGTCTTTAGCGCAGAAATGTAACTAAATGCGTGAATGGCCAAGCGTACCACGATTGCATTCTTCGAAACACATTTCTTAGAAAATTGAGTCAGTAGAAAGCAGTAAATGTAGCGAAAGGTTTAGTGTACTCGTTACCGGTTCTGAATAGGCAGAGTGCACACCTGGAGAGCACACTTAAGGCTGGTTCACACATTTGCGTCGACCGCGTTGCGCTGCGTTGCGTCGTGCAGCATAGCGCCTCCCTATTGGCTTGTCATAAGTGTCGTCATAGCAATACAGCTCGACGCAAGCAGTCTCAACGAGATGCAAGGGGTTGCAGTCGCACTCGAACGCAACTGTGTGAACAAGCCTTGAGAGTGCACACTTATCTAAGACGATTTTTAAGATAGAAATATTGTTTTGGGGTTGTGTCGCTGATTTAGTTGATCTTCTAGACTGGTTACTTTGTAATGGGCGCCATGTTGTTTTTTTTCTTTAGTATCTAGCATTGTTCTACTGTTATCTGGAACATTTCTGTGTTACTGACTGTTAGACAATTTTTCTAAATAAACCTAGTTCTTTTTTTATTCCTGTGTACCCTGCTAGGCATTTATCTCGTGATGCTAAAAATTGAAATTTTATGATTCTGAGGCGCCTATGTGTCAAAACCAGAACAGTGTTAAACTATCCATCTAATTGCCTTCCTAACCCACTGTTCTTATTAAAATGAAGGAACAAACTCACTGAACATTTAATGGTAAAATAAATATCGCCCTCTACATATGAAAGAAGGACGTGACTGATATCCGTATTCTCATTGAGCTAGGCGTGCAAGCGTAGATATTGAAACACGCTTTTCCTACCTTGCTTTACGCTTGCGAAAAGCAACAAGCTAAAAGCACTATTTACGCATTTCAATTGACAAGGCAGCGTAATATATCGCGCTGTGTCTTTTACAGTGCAGAAGAGCTCTAGCTAAGATGTCAGGCACTTGACGGAGTTTAACCTTTTCGTAGTTCGGCGTGTCAGAATCAGCATTGCTTGGCTATTTTCACTATGTTTTCAGCTTTACGTGATAATAAGCTACACGGCCATTCTTTCCGCGCTCAATTTGCGGAATCACGTTTCATTCACGTTTGCTCTTAAAAAAAAGAAACAGAGGCAGGTGAATTTGTTCTCTGTAATCGTCTACCGTGCTTTTTTTTTTATTCATCCGAATTTAAGTCACTTTACCTGGCACTTCACATTTGATTTCGTACGCTCGACTACTCCAAAATGCAGATCTACATTCTCTGCTCATGTAGTTATTTTTGCCATTAAAGTTTTTGAATAGTGTTGTCGGCGGTGTTCTATAAACGCCGGAGGAAAAATGCACGCGTCCGAACCAGAGCTTTGGCTAGAGTCAACCTCTTTCTCTTTATTTTCCTGGCTCCCAAGCCACGAGCGCTGGCAGAGGCTGGCGCTCGTGAGAACCAGCATTGCGAGCCTAGCGCATCTGTCTGTGTCACTATAGGATCCCCCCTCTAGTTGCGCGGAGCAAAAGTTGTGGTTGTGCTCCACGTAACGATCTTCTTGGAACCAGGTTGCTGGTGGGTGTTGGTGACTTGGGTAGTTGTTCTGGACAGTTCAAGCGGGAAAACGACAGGATTTGTCACGGAGGAAGCTAAATAGGCAGGTTTCACGCGGTCCAGCGTGACCACATCGTGACGTCCGTTGATGTTGACCGTGATGGTTTTTTCTGTTCGGGAAAGAACTTCATACGGTCCGTCGTATGGTGGCGTGAGGGGTGCTCGTACAGCATCTCTTCGCACGAATACGTGTGTACAGGTCTGGAGGTCGTCGCTAACGAAAATCTGCCGTGAAGTCTGTTGTCTGGGTGGCACTGGTCGCAGGGAGGAAAAGAAATTTCTCATCTCTTGAAGATAGGATGGGATGTCAGGATCTTCCGATGGTACATGTGTGAGAAATTCTCCAGGCAACCTAAGCGTAGCGCCATAGACCAGCTCGGCGGAGGTGCAAGCGATGTCTGTTTTGAAGGTAGAACGGATTCCCAGGAGGACGAGAGGAAGGTGGCTAACCCAATGAGCACGATCTTCTTTCGTCATCAGTGCTGCCTTGAGTTGGCGATGGAGCCGTTCAACCATTCCATTGGATGAAGGGTGGTATGCAGTGGTGTGTACGTGGCGTACGCCCAAGATCTTGGTGAGGACTGTGAAAAATTTACATTGAAACTGTCGGCCACGGTCGGTCGTGATGGTGGACGGACAGCCAAACCGCGCGATCCATGTAGATAGGAAGGTGTGGGCGACTGTCTCCGCTGTTATGTCGGTGAGCGGAACAGCTTCCGGCCATCGCGTGAACCTGTCCACACATGTCAAAACGTATCGGAAGCCGCTTGACGATGGTAGAGGTCCCACAATATCAATGTGGACGTGATCAAATCTGGCATCTGGAGGTCGAAATGCATGCAGCGGTGTCTTCGTGTGTCGAAGTACTTTGGAACGTTGACATTTGCTGCATGTTTTGGTCCATCGACGGATGTCAGCATTAATCCGGGGCCAGATGTATCGTGCCGTAACGAGGCGTTGCGTTGCACGAATGCCCGGATGACTAAGATCATGAATGGAATGGAAGATGGCTTGTCGAAATCGTTCGGGTATGTATGGTCTAGGTGTGCCGGTTGACACGTCGCAGACAAGCTCGCAGTTGGCGAGTGGCAGTGTGACGGGTTGGAGCTGCAGAGATGTAGAGGACGCTCGTAGCGTTTGCAGCTCGGAGTCTTCCTGTTGTGCGGAGGCCAGTTCCGAAAAACTGACAACAGGAGGTATTGAAACACCGTCAATGCGTGAGAGTGCGTCTGCTGGCGTGTTGTCCGTTCCGGCGACATGGCGTAGATCAGTAGTATACTCGGAGATATACGAGAGGTGTCGAATTTCTCTGGCGGAGTAGGAATTGTGATTTCCCACGAATGCGTAAATCAGGGGCTTATGGTCAGTTAGCACGTGGAAAACTCGGCCTTCCAAGAAGTACCGGAAGTGCCGAACGGTCGCATAAATTGCAAAGAGCTCGCGTCCAAACGTGCTGTAGCGTGTCTCTGCAGGTTTGAGCTTTTGTGAGAAGAATCCAAGTGGATTCCACCCATTTTCGCCGTACTGCTGTAAGACAGCGCCGACAGCAACATCGGACGCGTCTACCATGATACGCGTCGGGGCGTTCGACATAGGATGCACGAGTAGTGTGGCATCGGCAAGGGCTTGCTTGGCCGCGGTGAAAGCCTCCACTGCGCTGGTGGTCCATGATAGTTGTGCCGAAGACTTGCTTGGAGCTCGGAGCAAGTCTGTGAGAGGCTGAATGATTTGTGCACAATGTGGGATGAAGCGCCGATGAAAATTAATGAGGCCCAGAAATTCCCGCAGCTTACGTAGAGATTTGGGTTGTGGGAAGTCTCGTATGACTTGCACCTTAGATGGGAGAGGTTCGATGCCATCGGGAGTGATGAGGTGCCCTAAAAATTCCAGTGTCGTAGTACCAAAGGTACACTTCGCCACATTGATTGTAAGCCCGTAATCGCGGAGGCGTTCGAAGAGCAGGCGCAGATGTGTTGTGTGCTCCTCGTGGGATTTGCTCGCGATCAACAAGTCATCCACGTAGGCAAATACGAAAGGCAGTCCATGAAGAACTTCGTGGACGAATCTCTGAAAGGTTTGCGCGGCGTTTCTCAATCCGAAAGGCATGCGAACGTACTCGAAGAGGCCAAATGGTGTTGTGATGGCTGTCTTCGGAATATCTGCAGGCTCGATCGGGATGTGGTGAAACGCCTTCACCATGTCGATTTTGCTAAATATAGAGGTTCCTGCCAGGTGTTCGGCGAAGTCGTGTATGTGAGGCAGTGGGTAGCGATCGGGTTGTGTATGGGCGTTTAGCGCCCTGTAATCACCGCACGGCCTCCAGTCCCCTGGGTCTTTCTTAGGAACCATGTGAAGTGGTGATGCCCAAGAGCTGTTGGATGGTCGAATTATGCCTAGTTCTAGCATATGCTCGAACTCTCGTCGTGCTACTTGCAGGCGTTCGCCAGACAGACGACGAGGGCGAGCAAAAACGGGAGGGCCGGAAGTGACGATGTGGTGTGTCACTGCATGCGGTGGCGGCTCTGCCATGTTGGAGGACTTCGTGATTTCAGGAAATTCTTTAAGAATGTCTGAGAATCTTGAAGGAGGCAGGATGTTCCGGATGCAAAGGGGAGGTAGTGTTTTGGACACGCCGTTGACAGCCAGATGAGTCTTCCTGTCAATCAGGCGTCGATGGTGCATGCTGACGTCCAGATCGAAGTGTGAAAGAAAATCTGAGCCTAAGATGGGGTAGGTCACGTCAGCAATGATGAAAATCCATCGAAAGATCTTACGAAGCCCTAAGTCCAGGGTCAGAGATTGTTTGCCATATGTTGGAATGTTTGAGCCGTTTGCCGCGACGAGATGCGAACCGGGCAATGGGCGTCGCCTCTCTGCATGTGTAGGTGGAATTACGCACATTTCAGCTCCTGTGTCGACGAGGAAACGGCGGCCCGTTATTCGGTCTGTGACGAAAAACAGACGGCTTGTTGTTGGCCCGACGTCACTTGCCGCCTCTAGTGACGGGCCGGAGCGTTTCCCTGCCATTCGCACGGCTGTTGGCACTTACGTGCGTCGCTACCGAATTTCTGGTGGTACCAGCAGAGGACGTCAGTCCGTCGTTGTGAAGGACTGCGACGTCGAGAGGATCTACTTCTCCGACGACGTCTCGAGTCGTTTCTCTTTCTGCCGAGTGCTGCGACGGCGGTTGTCAGGGCGTCGATGCGGGCTTCAAGGGCTCGCATGGCGGAACACTGATGAGCGTTATCCGTGACGCTTGACAGGGCGGGCGCAGCATACTCCGCGACGCGGTCAGCCATCTCGGCAAGGCGATCGAGTGGAAGATCGGTGGCTGGTGCAAGCGTCATGCGAATGCCTTGTGGCAAGCGCTGGAGAAACAACTCCCGTAGAATCGGATTGTTCGTGTCCGAGGCTTGCTCACCTAACAGCTGCCGCATGCGATGAAGTAGCTGAGAAGGTCGACGGTCGCCCAGCTCCTCTGTGTTCAGAAGCTGCTGTAGCCTTGAAGCCTCTGACTCCGTCTTCCTAGCGAGGATCGTCCGCTTGATGTAGTCGTAGGCGTCGTCGGGAGGGGGAGACGCCAGTACGTCGTCCAGCTCATCAGCCACCTCTGGGGGAAGAGCAGAAACCACATGGTAGTAGCGGGCGCTCTGGCTTGTGATGTGCCGCAGGTGGAATTGCGCTTCCACTTGGGAAAACCAGGCCCGAGGGTTTTTCGCCCAGAAGGCTGGAAGGCGGAGTTGGACGGTGGAGAAAGCTCCGTCGCCGTTGGAAGAGGTGCCAGCAGCACTCTGGTTCATGTTGGTCGGACGTCCGGGTCACCAATTTGTCGGCGGTGTTCTATAAACGCCGGAGGAAAAATGCACGCGTCCGAACCAGAGCTTTGGCTAGAGTCAACCTCTTTCTCTTTATTTTCCTGGCTCCCAAGCCACGAGCGCTGGCAGAGGCTGGCGCTCGTGAGAACCAGCATTGCGAGCCTAGCGCATCTGTCTGTGTCACTATAGTGTCATTGCCCATGTTGTACGATTTGGTGTCAGGATATTGTACTCACCATGTTAGCTTTCATGCCAGGCTCATACATATACACCCTCCTGCAGTAGTTTGACAGGGATGTCTTCCTGCCAGGAAGCTTGCTCGAGCGCCGTATTGTGGCTCTCAGATTTCGTTCTCTCAAGCACGTAAACTCCGGACGGCTGCAAAATATATTCGTCAGTTTAAGGACAGAAAATGAATCTAAAAAATTATTCATCAGCCATTATACAGGCATAATTAGATTGATTAACCGAGCTGCCGCAAATATCATTCAACATCTTCTCACACACCGGATTCTTAAAGGTGCAACAATTTTTGGGAGAAAAAATTTTTGTACTTTTAATAAATATAGCTTAAGGTTGATTATTCACGTTCTTGGCCTACAAAACACGCGTTAGTTTATTTTGCACGCAATGAGAGTCGAAAAAAAATTCAAGTTAAACAGGCCGCGTTCGCCCCCTCAAGTCGCAGTCAGAGCAAGCGGCCACGCAATCAGGTGCCGCCATTGTTCATCGCAGCCACGCGCTGGAGTAGGCAAAGGATAGGGCATGCGCTGACTCCCAGACACTCTACTGAGATTTAGTATTGCGTATACGAGCGAAAGCAAGCACTGCTTGCGTTAGCGTTGCGTGTTCCGCACAGCACGTGCGCAGAGCGGAAACTGCGGTCTTGGACTGGCGCATGTAACGACACGCATGCGAAGCTTGGAGCACTTAACGTGAGTGCAAACGCACATCTCTTGCGCTTGATCCAGTACGCAAAAACTAAACCTATCTACTGTTTCGCTTCGTCTTTTCTCGTCATTGCGGCCGTTGGAGTCGAGCCACCATTCGAATGCTGGTTGAGGCTTTAATTGTCACGAGCCCGAGCCAAATCTTCACGGAGTGCTCGTGCCCAATCTATGAGCGGCATTTTAATATCGTCCCCAGGGGTGCCTCACATTAACAATGCAACTCACGATTACGTCATCAAGTTTTCCAGAGGAGGGACTGAAAGAGAAAGCCCGCTTTTACTCTGAAAGTTTCACCGCGACCAAGAAGCGTCTTGGTCCCACTTGTGCGAGTAAGGTAGTGTATAGTAAGACAATTTCTAACCCACTATCGTTGCACGGACCCTTTAAGATAATTAGCACACAATATTTAAACAATAAATGTCTGACACAATTAATCAATCAATCATTATTAACGATGGCACAGATTCAACACCAATCAATTTTAAGTACCTGCTTTATTGTCCCTTGTTCTAGCTGTGACGCGCAATAATTCTACGGGACAGCACTATTGAATTTTGTGTGATATAATAGGTTTTAGAGACGGAATCAAATAGAGAAATAATTTCAGTTAACATGCTATGCATAATCAATAGAGTAGACAAATATTAAAAAAATAATTGTTAAAGTTCTTTTCAAGGTAAATTTTTTCACTCTTACTTGTAAAGGTTCCTGATTTCTCTTTGGCAGCAGTAAGAAAATGCATATTGGCGCTCGTCTTTCATCTCGTAACTCATCAGGTATCCTTCCTTCCAAGGGCAGTCTGCAGATCCGATGTGTCCGTTTACCCAATTACCGGCTGGATCTCCGTCATGATTGCAACCAAGGCTAAACAGGTGACAAAACAACAATATCGTAAACTTCTCTACTTTAGCAATCCAATAAATTTATGGAGTGAGCAGGTGTGATACACGACATTTTAATAAAAGCAAAATTATCTGGCTTTAGTTTTTTTGCTGCTAAGTTGTAACTTTACAGCATGTAACAAGAACATCTAGGACAAGCAAGTAGCCAGAATTTTGTGTCGGGGGGGGGGGGGGGGGGCCGCCCATGACAAAATGCTGTATGAGGGGGAGGGGGGAGAGGAGGTCCCAGCAAAATGGAAGATTTCGGGGGGAGGGGGAGGGGCCGGGCCCCATGGGCCTCCCCCTTGGCTACGTGCATTGATCTAGGACATACATGATTCTAGCGCAGGAGTCTCAAAACCTCGGCCCGGGGGCCAGATCCGATCCGCGAAAGTCTTCTGACTGGCGGGCGACTGGCTGCGGTCTTTCCTATGAAGCCAGGCCATGGCCCGTTTCCAGCAGACACGCTGCTAGCGGTGCAAAAGAACTTCCCGTATAGAAACGGCACCGCGACGAGCTCCAGATGCGCAAACAAAGATACGTGAAAAAACGAAAGAAAGTGTAGCCTAACAGGGAACCCCTCGCTTATTAATAATTGAACACTGTTATCACTATATCGAATTATTATTCTTAGCCCTCTGCTCCATTTCTGTGTAACTGCGTTAAAATTCCAAGTCGTTGTCATGTACACCATGCTTAGTGTCCTCTTTCACAACAATTGCGTATTGTCAGAATTAGTCGTATGTTTCTCATTCGTCTTTTGCACTGCTCGAATGTGTCCAAGTTCCCATGCACTTTGATTTATGAAGGGTGAGTTTTTTTTATCAAAGGTGCTGTGTATAATGTCATAATTACCTTAATATTAAACTTCAGTGTGAACTATGTGCACTCAGCTACCTCACGTTTCTTTTAAATACTTACCTAAATATTCATTTCTTCGCTTAAATAGTTATCTAGGTTTATTTCGTTTGTTCCTCGTTCATTATTACTTTCTTTCTAGCCCTCGAGATTGTGACAGATTCCTGATCCGGCTCCTTAGTCAAAATGTTTGGAGACCTCTGTTCTAAAGGCAGAGAGCTACGTTTCCTCCGCAGACGACGACGTCAGTTGCATCGTCTTTGGCTTGTGAACATCTTAAATATTCCAAATACTACATACAGATTATGGCCGCATATATATGGGGCCAGAAACTTTATTTAAGTCTTAGAGTGAGTTTACAGTCTTCTTCTTGTACGAAGTAAGTGGTAGGCTATTTCATTAACTCGTCTATCATCTATCGTCAACCAGTCCTGCGAAATATTTTCCTGTTTTTTTTTAACTTAGAACTTTGTGATATATTGAAAGTTCTCGAAATAACTGAAAATAAAGTATGTCATTTACAAATTAATACTCAAAAGGGTTGGTATATTTTGCGATAAAAACAATGTCCTGGAGTAGTGTTCGTTCTCAAAGGTTTTCACATAGCTTGTTACTGCCTCTGACATAGCAATAAATGTGATAATTTTAATTATACATGTTTGATGCACTAGTTCTTTCCTAAAACACTTTTTTTCTCAATTAAAAATAAACGACTGATGCCGAACGTTCGTACTTTAGCCAAATGTGGTGCTAGCTGCTGTTAAAATACGTCAAAACTCCAAAGCTTAAGCTTAACTAAAAATAGCTGTTTTTAGAAATGTCGTATGATAAAATAAGATCTGTTTTATTAAAATGCACTAGGTTGCAGAGAAAAAAAATGGTGGGCTCCACTAGGAGTAGTATGCATATGTCTTAAGGCTCGTTCGCACTCTTGCAACCGAGTACGACCGAGAGAGATGAGACTTGTTAAAACCTCTTAAAATTTCTAAGGACGAGAAAACAGACTGGCACACTGGCGCCATTTTTTCGGTGACCTTGGAACTACATTTCAAAAGAGCGAAAGATTTGCGGGATTTCCGAGGTCAAATGTGCGTAATACCTATAAAAAAGGCTCCTCTATAACGTTGACAAAAGTTTTTTGACCCAAGAGAGAAAGGATAATGCGCGAGAAAAATAGAAAATATGCCATACCGCTAAGTTTACGCTGCTACCCAATAGATGGCGCCAGTGTGTCCTCTCGTTGTAAGAGGTTGTAAGGAACCCAGTTTTAAGGGGTCGCAAGAGTGTAAACGGGCCTTTACGTTTATGCTAATCATCCTAAGAAATATATTATCTACTTTGAAGTATGGTGCGATATTACCCGAGGCTGTAAACATATTTTTAGCATGCCGCTTTATCGTCAGCAAAAGGATTTATGTACGAACTTTCGGAGTGATTGTTGTTGTTTTTGTATCATAATACATGGTGTCGTGACCTGTGCGAATTGTTTCATTGAGCATTTGGGCAGCAAATATTTTCTAAAACGAATTCCTCATTATCTTTAGAGATCTTTTTTGCACTTCGTGTACTGTGCACCAACGCATACGTTTACTACAAAAGTTTCTCCAAAAGTTTGACTCAGTGCCTCTCACATTCCGCTTATGTTTTCTTTTAATGCGAAAGCATTAATTGTCCCATGGAACGAAGCCAGCGGCGTCGGAAACAGTGAAAAACGGTACATAAACTCCCATTTTCCTATTGGCCGAGTGAATCGACACCTAAAGTCATATTGGCTTTGGCGCGTCATATCAGATGCTTCGGTCACCGAAGCCGGCGAGGACGCTCGAGGTCAAAGCGGACTCGTCTGAGTAATAAAGCACAAAGAAAAGCACAGCAACGGAGATGCCTAGTCACAAAAGTCGGCGAGTGCGCTCAAGGTCAATGCGGACGCGCTCCAGAAATAAAACACAAAAGAAAGGCAGAGAACGCAGATGCCTCGTCACAGAAGTCGGCGAGTGCGCTCAAGGTCATGGCGGACGCGCTCCAGAAAAAAACACAAAGAAAAGCACAGCAACGCAATGCTGCGTCACGGAATCCGTCGTGAAGTCGGCAGGACTCGCCGCGCACGCGCAGAGGTGAAGCGTGACATCACCACCGCAGCGCCGTGTCCGACAGAAAGACGTGGCGCGGTGTTTGTAGGAATAAGCTGCGTGTAGGAATGCTTTTGCATTCCTACACTTAAGCAGTCCTAAGTGTCTCGGCCTAACTTTTAATAGCAATTCTTTACCATCAAATGATTTAGAAAAAATTGTATTGAAGTAATATAAATTAATTCCCCAGATGATTTTTTTAAAGAAATTACTAATCTAAGTAAAGCGCGCCATAGATACACACATTAATTCTATAATCATAATATTTAAGGGTCACAGAAAAGATTGGCTCCCGCTCATAGCGATCCACAGATTTAATGTAAAAGAGGATGCAAGTGATTTATTTTTATTGAGAGGACTTTCTTGGTGTAAAATCTGGTACCACACCCTTGAAAAACTTAATAACAGCCTCTGATGGAGACGCCCGTTTGGTGCTCCTACTGAGAGGTGGTGCCTCACCTCATTGAAAGCAGATTTGTACTTTACACATTACTTGTTTCTAGTACGTTTTGGTAGCACATTAAGAACCCAGTTACTTTTCAGAAGGAGGAACGAGTAACGTATTTTCGTTACTTTACAATTAAGTATCAAGTTACATAATTTCGTTTCTTCCGGCAGGAAGGTGTACAAAACAAGTACCCAACCAAGTTCTCATCCCAGTTCATGCCTGTCATTTTCACGACGATAACACTCTAGAAATACTGTAACACTATGTGCACAACGTATGCCAATATAGCCACTGTTATTCCTAAATAAACACTCTAAAAATAGAAGAAAAATATAGGGTGCCTGAAATACCCAGGCCCGATCTGAAATAAGCCTTAAAAATCGGCGCTTGCATGCAGAAATCAAAACGTTTCGTCAAAGGTGCATTGCACAGGTCGGTTTTATCGTGCAAAATTACAACTCGTAGATTCTTTTTTTTTTTTTTTATGGGGCCAAAAATCTTGTTAGGGTCAACGGCGGACGGCGACGAAGACGACCCAGTCGAGTGGCGGGGCACGCTTGACGCTCTTATTGATAGATGGCGCCGGGAACAGCGTTGGAAAGTGTTGCCGACCAGCGAAAGCAAGCAGTCGACACACAGTGAAAATCCGTCGGCAGCAAGAGCGCCTTTGGTGCCGTTGTTATGCATCCGTATTTTATTCTACTTTTGTTAATTCAAGTTTTGCTATCTTTGTTCGAGTTTATATTTAAAGTAATGGTACATTACAATAATATTATGCGTTTTTTTTTTTTAAAGACAACGTCCTTTGCCAGCAATCTCGGTAAGGAGGAAGCGCCATCTGTAAACACCTTCGCCAAACGCGCCCTGCCACACGACTCGGTAGTATGCCTCGCCGTCCGTAGTTAACCGTGTCAAGTTTTCACGCCCTATTTTTTTACAGAGGGCGCTACGCTTTGTAATTGTACATTATAAAGCCGACATATGAAATACACTTTTCAGGGAAAGTGTAGATTGCTACGTGCAGGCACTGATTTTTACGGCGCGTTTAAGATGAAGCTTTGGTATTTCAGAAACCCTATATCAAGGACGTGAACTATTGGAAGCGGCTACTGCTTCATAAAACTGACACATTCCAAGTAAGAAGAAAATGACGTGTTCACTTGAGTTCACTATGTTCAAGCTGAGGCACGTGTTTCTTTTGAATAAAAGTAACGAGCGACGTGACGAAAATCGTCACTGGAGAATGGGAACAAGCGAGACAAAATACCAACACAAATCTCCAAACACAGCTGGGTGGCGAGTACACGACGAAAAAAAAACAAAAAAAAAAAAACAAAAAAAAAAAACGCCTGTTCCGGGTATCAAACCTGGGACCTCTCAATTTCCAGAGGAGCGCTCTACCAACTGAGCTAACAGGGGTTGGACGTCAGTAGAGCTAACAAATTTTATCAGCTACCACAAGTTTAACACCAACGAGCGTAAAACACGAGCGACGTCCTCGGTTAATTTTGAGGAAGTGAATAGTAACACTATTTAGTTAATCTGTTTCAGTAGCATGTACAGTGCTCCCCAAACTTAACGCCGCCATTGGGTTCCCAAATATTGAGCTCGTGTCGGGTATTCACTGTTAAATTTGTCACTAAACCGTTCGCGATACCTTCTCAGGATGGGTTAGAACTCGGGAACACAAACATTCTTCAGATAGCTCGATGGGCCGTCGCAGGGACTGTCCGAAATGGCAAATGCTGTGGCGGTGTTAAGTTTGAGGCGCACTGTACATGACTGGTTGAAAGCAGACGAAACAACTGAGCGAGGTGTCTACGGCAGGTGCGCACAAAAGCGCTTGCCTTTATTATATAACTTCAGTTTTTATATGAATGAAAACAAATTACGTCAGGAAGCTATATTACACGGAGATCATTATCAATTTGGTTATCTGCCGATTGTGGAGTTGGCTGTTCACGGTGCATAGCGCCTTCTCATGACGGGGGCGTACTGAACTGTCTGCAGAAGTTAATTCCACCATTTAGGTAAGCAGATTTGACGAAAACATGTGTCCACTATGTTGAAGCGGCCATTTTTTCTAATGAATTTGAAACCAAACAGAAATTAACGCCATCCTTCATAAAAAAATAAATAGATCGGTTAATATTAGTCGTGTTATTTAACGTGTGATTTCATTATGCGTGCTTACGTGCTTGTTCCCTCAACGGTTATTCTGAGATACTGAACAATATAAGCCATCGCCACCGTACATAACAATTAACCCAGTAAACATTGTGACATAAAATATGTAGCATACTTATGCGCTAGCTCATGTGTGAAAACGTAGGCTCCGTAATAACTTGTCGGCCGGTCTTCGCACATTCCTACCCTCCATTGGGAGCATGCTGTTCCTACGTAGGCGTATCCTGCAAAACAAAGCAAACTGTTGAAACAATAGTCCACGAATGTCAAATGTGTTTCCTCTTTTTTTTTAAAATGCGGAGTTTTTTATTTAAACAAATTTATTTTGCGTCAAAAGCTGACAGGACTTAAAAAAACACTGAGAGGGCATTTATGCACGCCAAATGTTTATTTGCACGTGACATATGAGAAGTCAACCACCCAGAACACAATTTACGGCTCGAATTTCGTTTTCTTTCCGCCTGATAACTGCCGATCCAGAAGTGGCCGGTTTGAGTCGCACTCATTCTCTTCTTCGTGGTCACGTGCCCTTCTCTATTGTTTATAGACACGCACACCAAACCAAATATAATCAAAGTCGTGGGACACACTCAATATTAAGTTAAGAAAACTTATAGCCTTTCCACTCGGGTGAAAAAGTAAGAGCAGTGGAGCTGGTACCATGTGCCACGATCTATAGGCGACGCTGGCAACCAGACAACCGGCTTTCCGGTTGTCTGGTTGCCGCCGTTGCTTATAAATGACGGTAGCTGTCCAGAGGGTTGTACCGAGATTTATTTGTCCACGGACACGAAACTGGGGAAACTAGCCTTTAACAGCTCCGCTGTAAAAGAAATAACATGGAACCCGTTTTTGTGGCTTGTAAAAAGCTGCTTTTGCGTTGGTTGAAAAAAAAAGTTCCATAGTCAACCCGAAGCGCTCTGTTCATTCTCTGCGTAATTCTCAAGAAGGCCTCGCATCGCGGGAGTGGCAGGCTGGACGGTCTGGACGGCTGGACGAAACTGACTAAGCGTGGCCGGCGGACGTAGGGCGCGGAAACTCTACTTCAAAACTGTTGTTTACGTTACCGGCGATTCTTTCTAGCTTCGGAAGAGAAATATTTTACCAATAAAATCTGTTAGGATTTATTTCCTTCCGACACGCGCGACCACCCAGCTGATCCGCACGAAGGCATCGCCAAGTCGTCACCCCTTCTCCTGGCTGCAGACATCACTCGCCTTACAAACACGAATTGTTAAGAGCTTGAAAAATACAAAAACGTCAAGCACGAAGTGCTTGACGTTTCCGCATTTTTGCCACATTCGGTGCGAGTGTGACCAAAGCGTGGTGTCTTCGAGCCTGGGGAGTGCCTCTGCAGCAGCGAAATTGGGAGCAAACTTTATGCTCTGCAGTCGACTGTTTGCATTGCTGCGAACGAGGAGTTTTCCCACGCGTGCTTGGCCCTTACAATGTTGAAACTGCCGTCTGCTTCGCACGGCTGAAGAAGGGGAGAGAAGAAAAGAAACGCGGTCGGGTGTTAACACGTGGCTTCCAGCAACTCTCTTCTCCTCCATATTCCTCCATATTCCGACAATAGGCGCAATTACTTTATTAAAATATACGCGACTTTGTAGCAAAATATTGATTGGGTGGTCTTTTGACAAAGTATTGATTCGCCTTACAAAAAATAAAAGTATATATTTGGGGAGTTTCAGTGTCCCTTTAAATTCACTTTATTAAGTGTCCATTGTCTGTCTAGAGATAATCGTGGAATCTCTCATGCGACGTTGGAATTAGGGCAAGGATATGACCGAAGGCATATAAAATGAAACCGCTGCTTTCCCTCGAAGCAAGTGTGGTCGCATTTTAAAACTACAAAAGTACCAACATATTATTTAATTTTCATGAAAAAGGTGGAAACTATGTGTAAATGTTCGAATTTCATTCTCTATTAAAACTTTCTCTCAGTTCGGATTGAGTGATTAAGTTTCAATTGAGATGAATTCAATTTGATTGGTTCCATAGTCGTGGAGGAGACAAAAAGTACTACACAGATTAGCGTGAGAAGTTTTTAGTTCCTTATAGATTTGTGAGCTTTGCTAACAGATACATTATTCAGAGTTAGACGAAACCGGCGCAAGAACATGGAATAAACTGTAAGTTAACAAATAATTAATTAAAGAAGAATGCAACGTCTAAAAAAATGGGGGGGGGTGTTAAAAACATTTTATGTGCGATATATGTTAATATTCTTTTTCACCAGTTCATTGATTGTAGATGCGACTACCTTATGAAGCATATAGAATAAGGAATTGGCTCTGGCATGCTGCGCTCTTCAATAGTCTCGACTATGAATTTACTCTAAAGTCGGGTTAGGCGAATAATAAAAAATTCTGCTCGTGAATCTAATAGAATACAACTAGGAACTTTTTGTGATAATTTACCAAGAGTCAACAACATTTACCAACAGTTAACAACTGAGTTTCGTGATATTGCGAAAAAAAAAAGACGCATTATAAGATGACGGACTCACCGCCAGTCCACGACTGTAGTTGGTTATTTACCCATTCTGACATATTTTTTCTGTAAAAAATACATTAAACAATTATATTTAAACTATTTTTATTTTGAAATCAAATTTGAATTATATAGAGCACTGAAAATCAAAATATTCCGGTTCTGGTAAGGAGTATTATCTAACTTCGGTGGTGTGACACCATATTCATCATTAGCCTTCTTCAACGGTGTAGTGCTTCGTAAGGTACGAGTTTTCATAACTTGGTAAAGAGCGAACGTGGCGTTTGCTTGTTTACAGGGCTGTGTTTTAGTAAAGCATGATGCCAGCAGAAGCCTCGTGAAACAGAGAGTAAGGTCTGCCCCTGAATATGGGGTCTTTTTATTGACACGAACTTATTGGATATGTCCTTACGGAAACTTCGCATATCCCCAGATGCGTTATGGTTTGCCCAAACATTCAGAATATATTAAAGTAGAAACCACAATTCCAGTAAGAAATCTGGCTTCTTCCGAATTGTTAGGGACGTCATGTGTTCGATGTTCGATTGAAAATACTTCGTTCACATAACATGTACATCTTACGTTAAGAATAATATTATTTCCAATAAGAATTGTTTTATATTCATACTTACGCAGTCACCAAAAACACAATATCGGATTCGTTATACAATCTGTATTTCTTCATGTAAGTGTTGAACTGGTCCAGAGTTTCTTTGAATAAAATATTACGGTATTTATCGTGTCCTTGCACTTTGACGATGTATGGTTCTTCCTTTGGCTGTTTAGGTGGCCAACAGAACGGAAAATAAGAGATCGCCATATTGTGCGTCCTAAGACTTTTAAAATCTTGCCGTGTTTATTATAAAAGAACAACTCCAACAAAATACTTACACTTTTATTCATGGTTATACCAGTAATTCTGAGCTGCACCTTGGGATATACTAGGCTCGCGTACCTAAGGTTTGCCTGACAGAAAAAAGAAGAAATATGACTTTTTGTTTACTGTTCAAAACACCTCAAGTATGTCTTGGAAAATGCTTAGATGCTACTCTTTACTTTTTTATGTTTCATTACAATGAGTTGCAATGCAAATTATAGCAGCAAAGGCTCGTCTCCGAAATCCATGAAGATAATTTAGGTCACTGCGCCACTCAGCACAAACACCTCACTTGTTGGTTCTCCTCGATACAAAGACCATACGTCATCACACACTTTTGAGAGGTACACCAGTAAAAGCAAAGCTCGATTAAATGCCAAATTCGGGTAGGAGCATTAGGAATTATTCCGAACGGTGTATTTTTTTTTAAGGTAGCTATTTCCGGAATTCGTATGTTCTGAATATTGTATTATAATTCACGACAGCGAAAATAAGCATAGCTTATTCAATTGAAATTGTATTAAATGAAATGTAATACTCCCTTGAAAAGGAAAAGTCGCTAGTGTTTTTCAACAATAAAAATTACTACTTAATATTCACGGCATTCAGTTTTGGAAAGGAAGGCTATTATTTTTAAATCACCCCACGAAAATTTTACTTTTAATATTAAGATTTGACATTTCTTCCAAACTCACCAGTAGAACAAGAAGCACCGACTTGGGCTGGGTTTTGTTTTACCGGCATTTTGTGCTTAAAGGCCCGTTCACACAGTTGCGTTCGGAGCGACCACTACGCTTACGAACGAATGCAACCGGTTGGAACGACGAGTTACCATAGCAACGAAGCGCCAAACGGTCGTTTCGTTCGTGTTCGTTCGCAACGCAAGGAGTTGAGCCGGGCTGAACTTTTTCGTTACGTTCGGGAACGACGGGAGCGACAGACCAATCACAGGTCGAGGAGAGCTCGGTCGCGCGCAGGCTCCTTCTATTTCCAAACATGGCGTCGATGGTGATCGTCGACATCGACGGCGTGATGGACGCGCTCATCGTTCCCCGCAAAAGCGCTATCCTCGACTGTGAATTTTCGTCGTGTATCGTTATGATAACCCAGCACGTAGTAGAAGGGAAGATCCACCTACTTGTGCGGCGATCTCGTGGCGGCACTCTCAAGACAGCAGAAACGCCCGTGCCGTCGTGTTTGTTTACTTCGACTACAGTGGTGCTTTCCTAGCATTTGCGTCCTCGAACATCACCCGGATTTCTTTTTTGGCGCATTCCTTGCGTGTGCTCAAGTTCAAGGTATTACTGGTGCGTACCGTATAAAGGATGCGAATTTTTTACTCGTTTTCATCGCCCGAAAAAGTTAATTAGTGTTAGCAATCCTGAACGCTCGCATCGTCTGTCAAATTATATTTCTACGTTGCTATATCGTTGCTAATATTACATCATCTTTTATATTCGTAGAAACGGTGTGTGGGGAGATTTGTACTGTTGGCAAAGCTGTGTATTAAAGTCGTGATCGTGCAAGACGGCGTACTGGATCTTTTTTTTCTTTTTTTTTTTTAATGCACTACCCTGCAAGCGTATCCTGAAAAAAAAGAGTAATAAACCTTGAGGTCATAGAAGGCGGTCTGTCTATTTTCTGTTACGCAAGTGAGTGGCAGCGCGTCCCCTTCTTTTTGGAGGCACCGCTGAAACAGCTGACGGCAACGGAGAGGCGGTCGCCGTGCTGCCGACCCGCTGCGCTTGTTGCAGTGGTAGCAGGAGTGTACGCGCGGCGCAGAGCGATCGTTCCGGTCGCTCTGGTCAAAACGGACGCGGTCGCGGATAACGGGTTCGTTGCAGATGTCTGAACCAGCCTTTACAAAGCTATTGTAGGCGCATAGCAGATCTTCGTGAGCGTACGCCGTAGCCGAAACCTCGGGCTGCTCCGGTGATGACCCCGCTACCCCGCGCCGGGCACGAAACCGTCCGACATGTTTGTAAGCGTACCTGGGTTGCTTCCTATTGGCTAGGACCAAGAGCTGAAGCTCGTTTCTTATTGGCTGTTGATTCGCGTGGTTGCATGCGGTTGCATGTGTGTGTACACGTCGCGCACAGTTGTCGTTGAAGTCGCAGCGGTTGCATTCGTTCGTAAGCCTAGTGGTCGCTCCGAACGCAACTGTGTGAACGGGCCTTAAATCGTGCCATTCCTCGCGAGATTATGTCACTTGAGCGAAGACGATATAATTTCTGCTAATATTTTTAGTTCGGCACAGACGGCGCTCAAAATGTGCAGTTTCCGGTCTACTAAATTCCTGACTTTTTTATTTTCTGACTTTCTGCTAGATGTGGCAGCGAAAAAAAAAAACTTATAATGCACTGGATGTTTGTTTGCAGGAAAGCATAGCTAATCGTAGACATGGGTTGCAGGACTTCGTTACGGTTGTTTGCTTCTCTCAGACCTTTCTAGAAGACACCAGCTAGGAGCTTCTCTTATGCAAGTTAAATCAAACCAAATGTGTCTAGAGAAATGGTGCTTCTTAGGGAAGTAGTTGCAATTATAGCCCAAATAACAAACTAATAAAAGAGGAATATTGATGGAATATGTACAGCATCTTACCGCATTCATAAGAACGGCAAAGTAAGATATTACTTTATCTTTTTTGAAGTTAAATTGCTTCGAAAATTCACTATCCGCCACAACCCATACTTCAGGATAGATTTCCATGGGTATTTCATACACTGAAACATAAAAGTAAAGGAATAAATAAAACCTTTCTCTTTAAACCGCTATAGCGAATGTTCTTATGGTGCAATAAGAACAAGCGTTTAAGCTGTACATCGAAGGTGTACGCTCATTTATGAAAACGATGTTTATTACTGTGCTTAAATCTTTAATTTTATTTAGTTTTATTTTCGATCGGTTGATTAATATGTAGGAAATAATAACTTGTTATGCGGGAATAACGAAGTTATTATAGTAAGTTATAGTTGGTGCAAAACGTACTCGGGAAATTTGTGCGTCCAGCTCTTGATTCAACGTAGTCCTTGGTATCATTCGGTGTACCTATAAAGCAACAATATTTTCCAGAATAAATATGAAGTGGAATATAATAAAAAAAACTCAAGAAGACCAAAAATAGCAATCTGCCTTTGATTTTTATAGCGACGATGCCGATAGAGATCTGGTGCGTATGCCCCTAAGTGCAGACATAGTTATGAACAGCGGAAGACATCACGCGTAAACAGGTTGGAAGTTTTTTTTTAAGACTGTTTGCAATGCGCAGCGGCAATGGGAATGCACTCACACAGGTTGTATAAATAACACCAGCGAAGATTGCTTGAGCGCGCAACAAAGTGTTTTGTTATCAAGTATCAAATATCAGTTTCGATCCTCATTGGCCATTTCATAGATTCATCAACACTGATCACGCCCGTTTGAAAGAGGTGCTTATATTACATTCAGCCTTTAGGTACATATTATTGTGTTTAAATGTCCTAAATGTGCCAGCCATCTGAAAAAAAGTGCCCCAATGACTAGTTTTGGGAGCTTTTTTTACGTATGCTTATCGATTTAAAACTGGAGGTCTCTTAGAGGGCGCTAGTAGTATTTTAAGTGTTTTGATGAGTATAAATATAACATTGTAAAGTATAAATTGAACAAATATGGTGTCTCTAAACAAGATTTAGGTTTCTACACTTTTTCTTATATATATATATATATATATCACGAGCGTGTACGGCAGAGATGTTACATAATTATAAAGGTGCGAATAATATGAACTTTTCTTTTTTTAACATTCATATGACACAAGTATACTGTCGCTTAACTCCTTACCGTAATCGTGTGAAGGATGTTGTGCTTCGTGTGCTTCAACTTCATACAGCCTGTGCGCTTTGAGTCCTTCACTGTTTCGTGCAGCCACGGGTAAAGGTTGAACGCGAAGCCTT
Source organism: Ixodes scapularis (assembly GCF_016920785.2). Lineage (NCBI taxonomy): Eukaryota > Metazoa > Arthropoda > Arachnida > Ixodida > Ixodidae > Ixodes > Ixodes scapularis. Next base: position 120,929,110 of record NW_024609879.1, on the reverse strand, counting down.
TGTCCAAGAATTCCTTCCTGTATTTACCACGCGTTAGAAAGATTAGAGTTTCTGTACGTATATTTAGATGACGATAAGCAGCTGAGGAAGCTGTGCAGTTTGGTTAGTTTTACTTGTTTAGCAATTCGTGAAGCACGTTTAGGACTTTGTAACTAAACGCATTGTAGTTTCTAACCTTCTCAGTGGTCGGTATGTTACAAGTATTTTAAATGTGCAGAGTAGACATGAATACATTTTTATTTGCTTGTGGTATGTGGTGGAGCATGAAAGAAATTAATAATGGAGCTTTTTTCACACTGCCCTAATCACCGAACAATAATGACGTTCTATCAAAAGGACTATAAAACTTGCGAACTGATCCGTGTGAGCTAAACAACTGAATGTTTACTAGCGAGAAAAAGTTTGTTGCATGATAAAATTTTATTAATAGGAGTAGAAAAATGTATGCATAGAAAAAGTCTATTATAACAAATTAGATAAAGAGATAAATTAAACCTTGCAAAACGTTCCATTATATTATTGGTTTGGAATCATAAAACACGAACCACTTCCACTCCATCGTCGTCTGTGACTTTTACAGAAGCCATGTGGGTAGGATCGTGATATATGTCTCGTTCGGCGTCTTCGGCTCTCACCTGTAATCATGTACCACACATAAGTTTGATTACTGTCTAACTGACTTTCATTTTGCTTGTTCTCAAGGCATGTGTACGAAAGAAGTTTTTGTTTTATGAGGCAGTGCTCAGGTATGCTTATTTGCTGACTAATTTCGTACATAAAAAGCATGCTAATCGCCGTTTGCTCAAATTCCTCTAGGTCCGACATGTAGGGCCTTATGGCTGTAAGAAAACTGTGAGTATGAACTGTTTTGCTTTCAGGACTGATTTGTTTCAGAAAATTTAAAGTATCTTACTTGGTATTTTCTTGCCTTTTTACATAATGATGCACCGGCCGCGTATAAAAATTCTTATAAGTATTAAAAAAAACAAGACAGGGATTAACAATAAGTGGAAGACTTGAACCGCGCGAGTTCTTAATTCATGAATAGTCTGACGTGAAACTACTTGGCTCTATAATAAATATAAATGAACAGTGGTCTATATTATAATTTGATTGCGAAAGACATGATGGGAAAAACAGCTTCCTTGTTACAACCACTTAACCAGATTGCGTTAAACAAAATCATACGAGAACCAAGCATGACGATTTATGTCGCGACATTTTTGTATTTGCGATGCCGCTAGCATAGTTCTACAAAACATTGCAATCTTTATTGCCGTACGGAGCATGACGTTGGCACGCAAAACGCAGGGCTGTGTGCCATATCAAGCAATAAACTTTCCGAACTTTTTTGTCTTTCTTAGGTGTCGGTATTTGTCACCGTGAATCTGTTGCGCAACAGTTACTTTTAATGTGATAGTTATAATGATCGTGCCACCCAGGCAAAGAGTGTCGACCAGGCAAGAAATTTGCAGAGTCAGGTGGAACGAAATTTGGTCTAACACACGAGCCTGACGGTTTGCCTTCGCAATGTCTTTGGAGTACATGAGCTGCTGTCAGCCCTACAGGGAGCGTCACTCAGCAGGTGGTGATATAAGTTAGTCTACCTTTTTTATCTAAAAAAATAATGATTTCTATTAGTGTGCACGATAGGAAGACATGGCAACGTAATCTTTTCTGCGTTTCGAGTGAACCTTCATCCCTCCGACCCTGAGAAGTGAGGGTTCTGACGAACACCTTAAAAAACAATGCATGTTTCTAAAATTTGCAATGCTAATAAACGTTCTGGACATCTCAACAATTGTCTGGCTTTTATCAACATTTAATGATGCAACGAACAGACTTTGAATAAATATCATGTGTGCTCACAGGAAGTTTGCGACATTCCGCACAAAAATATTGCTATTATTTCTTTCACCATGAGCCCGAGCGCAGGCAACGGCTAGAAGAAGTGCTACGCTTCGCGACTCTGTTAGCGCGAATACGATATCCGTGCTTCTCTGCATTGTGCTTATATCGACTAGTACCAAATTTGATCCCTTGGGTCACTTCCTTGAATGAGGACTTTTTACCACGCTGGTAATATTTATTATAGCCGTTAAAATAAGCATAGAAAAAAAAACACCTGAGGTCGCTTTCTCGCGCTTACGCTGTGTACAAACACGAAGGCACAGACTAAAAGCGCAAGGTCTCAGCACTGTTCTTGATTGGCCTAGCCGGTGATAGCAGACGTGTAGAAATGACCATCAGCGCCGTGACGTTGCGCTTTTTGCACTTCTTGTTTGCCTCTCGACTCGTGGCATCGACTGCGAGCGGACCTCGGTGAAAGCAGATTGCATAACTTCTGTGACTGAAATAGTTGCTCCTTAGGTGCAGATAAATTAATATTGAGCAACTCAACTCTCTAACGTCTCGCTACTGCGGTGGCGCAACTGTCGACACTGCGCATGCGCAGGAGACGCTTCGCCTCATGCGAATCTGGATTCGGCGCAAGCGCATTGTCCGAACTCCGTGTGGGCAAACGCGGTCTTGTTTGTAAGCTGTGTATTGCTGCATACACTACACACATCCTTAGATTTAAATTCAGAGGTACCTCGAAACAGAGCTTCATGCTCTCTGTTTTCCAAGCATTCCGCGTTGCGTTGATGGCCAATTTACTCGGAATATTTGGGTACTCCGGGGGAACTGCCTCAGACGCCTCAGTGAAAGGCATATTTCGGAGACTCTTTTTCTCCCTACGATACGCTCTCCGCTATGAAGACGACGCCATGCGCGCCGCTAGCTTTATCTGCAGAGTTCCCGATCTCGCGGAGGGTTGCGGGAGGGCGATGCATGAAAATCCCTTCGTAGAAGAGAGTCTGTGAAGATCCTTCCTGTAGCTTAAAAAAAAAAGTAAAAATGGAAATCACGTTTGCAAAATTGTGTATTTATTTTTGAACGTTCCAATTTCAGTCACCATTTGAAAAGTTTTCCGTCGGGTAAAATGCACTTGTTTTGTTTCGTTTTGTTTTTCTTTTCATGCTCTCGACAGGTTTTATATTCGTCGAGTCTGATTGTTACAGCACTCCTGCCAATTTTTGTTTGACCTCTTCCAGATCGGGAAACTGTTTCCCTCTGAAAACTTTTTGAATTCTTGGAAACACAGAAAAAGTCACACGGCGTGAGGTCGGGTGAGTAGCGAGGGTGGGGTACGGGGATCAAGACGTTTCTGTCAAACACTGGTCAAATTGCGATCTCGGAAAACCAGTCTCTTGTTTTCCAAGACTCTGGTTGTCATTTTTCCCGCAGCGCTTGTGTTCAGCAGTTTTGACCAAAAACGTATGGCCCCCGTCCCCCACTTTCCCTGTTCACTCGACCTTGCCCTGTGTGACTTTTCATGTTTCCTCAGATGAAAAAGGCTCACAAATTGAGTCGAGTTGCGGATGCGGAAGAGGTGAAACAAAAACGGCTGAAGTACTGAAAGACACTAATACCGAAAAGTTAAAAGGTTCTTTAGGGCATTAAAAATGTCTCGAACAAATGTATGGCATTCCGCGGAGGGTGCTTTGAAGGTGACTGAAATTTGAACTTATAAGTATATTTTGAACATAAATTAAGGTTTTCTGTGCGTCTCCGCTTGTATGAACACAGGCGTCGGAAAAGCTTAGGTTACCCCTATCGGAGTTATCACAATGATCTAGTAGCACGCGTTCGAATATTAAAATAATGTAATGGCCATGCGGGTCAAAAGAGGCAATGTTAAAAAAAATTATTTCGTGTTTTAGGCTGTGTTTTCATGTTTAAATCTTCATTCCGCGATGTACAAAATATTAAGGACCGAATATGATCGCGAAATTACTCATATACACCTATGTATTCCTCCCGGTTACACAGAAATGCATAGATTCAATTCATTTTCTTGTGCGCGGTCCCTCACATTTTTGGCTTTGCCTGCTATCAAATTAATTTTGAGAAGTAAACCTAGGTATTGGTAAACATCTATGGTAAAATTCGATTGTTTTTTTTTAAGTTCTTGGCAATTTTTTACAATAAGTGCTTCTATTATTGTCCAATCACAATAGAATTCGGCGTGAATACGGTCCAGGGTATGTAGAATAAAACTTTTAGGGTTTGGTTTAAATGTGTAGCATTAGAACTAGAATATGGGCTAGTTGCTTCATTACTGAATAGAAGGCTAAGAGGCGGTGACAAAGGACAATAAAGAAACACGGACGACAGGACAGGCGCTTCTTTTTTTTTTCTTTTTTAGAAGCGCCTCTCCTGTTGTCTCTGTTTCTTTATTGTCCTCGTTTGTTCGCGCTTTTTAGCCTTTTATTCATTAAATGTGTATCTTTCTACTTGCGAAGACCATAAAGAAACCCTTGTTACCTATTTTAGCATGGCGTTTTCGGAACGAATTATGTTTTAAAAGACAAGAGAGTTCGCACACAATATGTTTGTTGCTCGTTGCACTCGGAGTTTCAATCTAGCCAATTAGATTATTTTACTGTACTCTTTTAAGTCTGTTGCGGTGCCCGATGTGTGCACAAAAACACGCTTTTTTGCTTGTACATTGATTCGAGGGTACAAAAACTGTATTCAATTAACACCGTATTCATAGAAAAGAGATCAAGCACTATAATCTGTAAAGCGTTCATTCAGGTCTTCGAAGTTATAAGAGTTTCTCCTGGCGCAGGGTTTTCTACGGTATGATATCAGACACATACTCACGTAGTAATCGATAGGCTCGTTATCCTTCGTCGTGCTAAACAGAAAACTGTCGGTGAAAACCTTACTCTTCTGCAGAGTCAAAGTCAAATCATCGTTAATTTTCAGCATCCTCTCTCCCGTGGCTGATCTGCTTTCAAGCATCCTCGGGTACACGATCCCATGCTCTGCAACGAAATCGTTCAGGTTAACCCAAGCAAAGTTCAGATCTTTTTTTTATAGTATTTAACCGACTCGGACAGCGTATTATCGATTACCTTTCTCGGCGAAGCAGAAAGAAAAGAGCGCTACGGCCCACAATTTGAGGCTGAACCCCGGCATCTCTGGTTTGGAGGACGACCGTTTTTCCAAAGCCGACGTACAACTACTTGTTGCAAATTAATGGCGACTGTGCTTTTTATACCCATCAAGCATGATTTTCATGCGTCACTCACCTGCCGTTTACGCCTTCGGCATGACGTACGTCCGCTAAAGGTGACAGCCCTACAAAAAGCGCTTAACACGGGCTTGCAGCTGCCGCAGGTTTCCACATGAGTTTTGGGAAAATGCTGGGTCTGTGTGACCTTATATTACACAGGTTCGCGCAAAGTTCAAGGGAGTGCAGAGAACCATAGCTTTAATGCGTAATTCAGACCAGAAGCTATTACGGCACTACCAAGGTCAATCTTGGCAATGAGAGCTTTAATGTTAATTGTCACAATTCTTACGAAACAAACCTGAAGTTAGCGATTATTCAGTTACGGCAAGAAACCAGCATGAATTTATAGAAGCTTGTGCTCAAAAATAAGTGATGTGTTTATTTTCGAAAACATAGAACACGCTACATAAGTTTGTGGGTTATGTCAAATAAAACTTTGCCCTAAATATCAGAGAGTGAAGCCACTTTTGTTATATTTAAGAGAGAATAATTAGGTTGAGCAAGTTTGTCTCTGCTCTTCTAGACGCTGTACCATTCTCCCGAAAGCATTAAATTACCAACATATCATTTACAATTACATGCTGTGGCCTTGATTTCGGTACACCCGCAAAATAAAATATAAGAAAAAAACAGTTCCTTCCAAGATATTGCCCCGGATTCGAAATATTCCTTTAATTATTCCACAATGATACATTTGAACCAAAGTACAAAATCATCAAAACATTTCGGTAGTATGGATACCTTTTGAGTTGACCATTTGGTATTTAACATATCACCACCCGAACAAATTGACGTTTTATAAAGAAATCTCAGGGTTAACGAAAGCAAACTGGCAGTGATCGTTTTCACTGCCAGTTTGTTTCACCTTCCCCTTCGTCACCTTCCCTTCGACATCACCAGGTTCGAAGGAGTGTATCAGCGAATACCTTGAAGACCAATACCGGAATCTCCCGCGGCGCGCGGGTGATAACAGATCGCAGCGCCCTTGGAGAGCCTGGAGACTCCACTACAATACAAACTCCTCGAAATGCATTGAGTTTGACTCTCTCCACACGAAAGAACCAACGAAAAAGCATCCCAATATTTTCCCGTCTCTCTGGTTGTTAAAAAAATTGTTTGCCATTTTATGAGTGAAGGATGTGTTCTTCTTGTGAAAAATGTTTTTCCGGATTTATAAGGCGCAGTTCTGTCTTTTGTAGCTAAGAAAATATTCTGATGTTACAATTTTTTTAAAGTATTAGAAACAACGAATCTATACTGAAACGACTCAATATTAGTGTTTCGATCAGTCAATATGTCTTACCTTTGCTATTGACATATTGAATTTTATGCATATCCTGCTCAGTTGACAATATGAATAAACAATCTGGCTAATATCCTATCGATTACCACCACAGCTACAAAACTAAAATGTACCAGAAAAACTTATCAAATTATATTCACTACCATGATGTCAATAGGTTGCTTGCGGACGAGTGTGCACATAAGGCCTGAGGTCATTACCGAAATCGATGGGCACGTACACTTAATTAACAAGAAATGGAGTTTGAAAAAAAAACAAAAAAACGTACCACTTCTCACGTATATGAGAAAAAATGAAAGCCGTTTACAACTCCCTGTAACGCCGAATTTGAGCGCAGCTCTTGAGGAGGAGGGGGGAAGGGTACTGGGGGGGTGGGTAAGTTACCTGGGGGGGGGGGGGCGGGAGGGTCACGTGACCTTGAGGGAGTCACGTGACCTTGTGGTGTCGCGTGACGTTGGGGGTGACGTGACGATGTCGACGACGTCATCAGAGACGATCATGATGGGGATACCGATGACGTCATTAGTGACGTCACTGATGACGTCATCAGTGATGATAACGATGCGGATGCCGGTGACGTCATCAGTGACGTCACTGAAGACGTCATCAGTGATGATGACGATGCGGATGCCGGTGACGTCATCAGTTACGTCACTGTGACGTCATCAGTGATGATGACGATGATGATGCGGATGCCGGTGAAGTCATCAGTGACGTCACTGATGACGTCATCAGTGATGATGCCGATGACGATCCGGATGCCAGTGACGTCATCAGTGACGTCACTGGTCACGTCATTAGTGGCGATGACGTCAACGGGGTCACGTGACCTAGGGGGAAGGGTATCCCCAGGTCACGTGACCCCGGGGGGGTCACGTGACCTGGGTCGTGACCATCGTGACCCTCGTGAGGGTAACCCTAGTAACCCTGGTGAGGGCAACTCTCGTGACCCTCGTGAGGGTAACTCTCGTGACCCTCGTGAGGGTAACTTTTCAAAACCCTCGTGACCCTCGTGAGGGTAACCCTCGTGACCCTCGTGAGGGTAACCCTCGTGACCCTCGTGAAGGTAACCCTTTTGAGGGTAAGTAACCCTCGTATTCCTCGTGCTCCTCGTGAAGGTAAACTTCGTGAGATTAACCCTCGTAACCGGCGACGGCGACGCCGCTCAAGCCGGGAACGGGCGCCTAAGAGCTGCGCTCTAAAACAGCCGTTATAGCGCGAATTTGAGCGCAGCTCTTGAGGAGGAGGAGGGAAGGGTACTGAAGGGGGGTCATGTGACCTCGGGGGGTCATGTGATCTCGGGGGGTCACGTGACCTTGACGATTACGATCCGATGACGTCATGAGTGATGATGACGATGACAATGCGGATGCCGATGACGTCATCAGTGATGTCACTGATGACGTCGTCAGAAATGATGACGATGACGATGCGAATGCCAATGACGTCAACAGGTTGCATGCAACCTGGATTGCATGCAACAGGTTGCATACAACTCGATGTATGACAACTGCATGTAACAGGTTGCATGCAACCCAGGTTGCATGTTAGTTGCATGCAACAGGTTGCATGCAACTCCTGAAGGAACCCGAGGTCCTCCCGAAGGAACCCGAGGTCCTCCCGAAGGAACCGGAGGTCCTCCCGAGGTCCTACCGAAGAAACCCGAGGTCCTCCCGAGGTCCTTCCGAAGGGACCCGAGGTCCTCCCGAAGGACCTCGGGTTCCTTCGGGACGACCTTGGGTTCCTTCGGGAGGACCTCGGGTCCCTTCGGAAAAATGTACCCATAATGCATCGCGCGGTTACGCCGACGGCGACGGCGACGGCGACGCCGCTTAAGCCGGAAACGGGCGCCTAAGAGCTGCGCTCTAAAATGAAACTCATTTGCAATAATACCATGCACGCATTCCGCCGATGGCTAACTTACCTTACGCACCATAAATGCCAGCACTCGGAGGACGTTCTCGATACTGAGTTTGTTTTTCTATTTTTTTTTTTTTTTTTGCTTTTTGTCTGATTTGTTTAGGCGCCGCTAAGCCGCGGTGTCTTTTCTTCTGTCTGCCTTCATTTATTTTTATTTTGCCCCGTATTAGGGCGGCTAAAGTCATCGGGCTGTTTATTTTATTATGACTTTGTTCTCTATGTTTTCGACTTTTTCTCAGCCACATGGTTGCTCACAAACGACAGTCGACTGCTATGTAACACCCGTACTCATGATTGCGATTCTTTGGGCGCCGAGGCATTTCTGCCGTCTTAAAGCTTGCTTTTATTTCTCGATCCTTTTTGATTTTTGTTTTACAAGGAGCTCTCGAAATGCCTTCTCTGTTTTCAGTTGCGCTTTATTCTGACTGTTGCAATGCACGCCCAGTGTTTCTACAGACATTCTCTTTGCTACTTTTATTGTCTTGTGGTTATGTGCGTGTGTGTCTGTGGGCACGTTTTCTACTGGTCGGCTTCCGATATAGTAGATATAGCTCTATAGCGATACAGTGGTATCGCTTCATAGCTACATTGTCTGGGCCGACTGGCGAGCTGATTTTGAAGTTAGGGCATTATTTTGTGATCACCTATCTTCAAAAGGCGACATGACAATATTATCGAGTTCTACCTTTCGCATATTTCCGTGCAATACCTGAAACGATATCCTCTAACTTAGGCAAATTTGTGTTCAGATTGTTTCGTGCTGAATTGCGTAATGCGCAGAATTTCTCTTCAGACAAAATTTAGCACGTGTTGATTGTAAAGGGCAATAGAATGCGCATGTGTCAAAAGCAGGTGTCAAAATGCACACAATTGTTTAAGTAACAAGAGTGCGTCGTGACCTTAAAATATGCGGCTGAAAGGACCTTGGTGACGTAAATCCAGAACGACGTAGAAAAACCTTCGGGATGCCTTGTACATCTGAAAAATAAAACAAGGAAAAACGACGTATATTTTTTTAGGGTGTACACAAAAGTGAATGAGGCAAGTGAATGAAGGAATCGAAGCGAATGAGTAAATTGAAGAAAAGAAAAGCAAGATAAGGCAAAGAAGCTGAGGCAGCACACGTAGTTGGGCCTATATCAGAAAAGCAGTGGCAGAAAAAGTTTGAGTGATTGTCCACTTTAGCGAATCTGTTCCCAATATTGTCTATGCCATTATATAAAAAATTTAGGGATGGCCGAGCTTACACATTGACCAACCAATATTGGAAATACATTCGCTTCAAATGGGCAATCATGGGTTGTCAGTTCCATTCGCTCGCGAATATTGGATGAACACTGGCATAAAATGGGCAATCTTGGTTTGTCAATTTCGTCGGCTTGCAAATATTGGATGAACACTTGCATAACATGGTAAATCTTGGCTTGACAGTTCCATTGGCTTGCGAATATGTGATGAATACTGGAAGAAAACGGTCAATGTTGGCATTTGAATGCCCTTTGCGTGCTAACAATGAACACTGGACTAAACTGGTCATCGTTGACCTGTCAGTAACATCGACATTCCAATATTTGATGGCATAAAATGGACACTGTTGGCTGGTCTGTACCATTGGCTTGCCAGCGCTGGAAAGACACGAGCTTATAATGGCCATTGTTGGCCTGTGAGTAGACTGTAAAAAATGTTTGTAAAATAACAGGAAATGTCCGGAAAATGTCGGTCAAAATAAGGCAACCGTTGTTAGATTAACAAACAGACACGTTTATTGGCTACAAAACAGGGTTTATATCATTCATAAAAAACACACTTTTGTTTGCGAAGTTAGCAGTCTAAAAGCACTTCTATTATCGGTAAAACAACAGATTTGTACGAAACTAGAAAAACCCGCTTTTTTTTAAATAAGCACGCTACAAGAGGCCCCGTTATCTGTAAGAAAACAGGGGTTCTGCTGCTCCCACATACCAAACATTTTTGTTGAATAATTAGTGTAAATAAATCAGGTTAATATAAAAATACGGAACTTTCCTCATTCGTGCAAAACGGATGATCATTAAACCATTGAGCAAAGTCATAACTAAAATAAATTACTTCGTGTAAGTGTTGTGTCATCATGTCCGAATCCAATGTCATGTGTCGGTTAACCGTGACGTCACTCTTTAACCTATAGACAACGTTACTAAAACACTCAGTTGGGAAACTCCCATAGAGACGGCTTTGAAAAAGTGGCTCCAAACTGTCTCCGCGCACCGAGCTAATCACGAACACAACGCCACCATTTCTCCCGCAGCGGCCACTCGACAAACTGCACGTGACTTCTCTTTTGGCTTCAAGAACAGATACAGCGGTAGAGGTTACATGGGTGCCACCCCCGTCTCCCCGGCGGACGCGCCGCGTTGAGCTACGGAAGTTAAAATGCACCTAGGGCGGGACGTGCTACCTGAAAGGCCCGCTGAGGCATGGTTGTATAAAAACAATATTAATTGTGCCGCAAAACCCTGCAAACTAAAGGTTTTAAAAAACATAACGCGCCCCTCTTTTGGTACTAAACTCCAATAAATTTCATACAAAAAGAGTCTTTTCCGTTTGTTTTTACGCAAAAACAGGCTTTCAAAAAGCTCAAGGGGACCAGAGTACAGACAAACGATAAAGAGTGGCGCTGTTGTCGCATTTAGCTCGGTCTCGGTGGACGCCAGCGGCCCAGGTTTCGACGGCGAGTTTCCCAACTGAGTGTTCTAGTAACGTTGCCTATAGATAGCGCGGCTGCTATCAGTATAAAAGCAGCCATGAGTGTGCCTACGGGTTTGTTGTATTCTTGGCATCATCGAATAAACATGCAAGCTGCAGAAACTGAGTACTTCCCTAGAGGCTAAAACAGTAAGAGTATTGGTTTGCAATTTGTTCTGGTTGTCGATTAAAAATGTTAACCCGATTAATCGCCACCCTCTAATAATTAACCAACACGATCATCGTTTTTGATCACTCATGCATAATATTTCAAAAATGTAAAATTAATATTTTTTGCCTCTGCTGAATATTGATAAACGGCACAATGTGCAATTTTGAATTTTAAATCCACCTGGAAGTGTAGTTGGTACAAGTCAAAAGACACCCACACTTAACCATTGCTTCGGCCGCAGAAGCACAGATGTTCGTTGATATTCTCCGTCAATAGCTAACTCCTATAGCTGTTCACAATAGTCGGCGCTGCGCTTAACGGGCAGTCGCACCGCGTTGAATTGGCTGGCACACATGTAACCTTATCAACTTATCTGGAGCTACAAATTTTGCCCCTAATTCTACTTTAGGTCAGAAGTTCACCTAAAGTATGCCTCCATAGACGTGTACTCGTACGCGGCTGAGAGCGTTGGATGTTAATTTTTCTTTTGTTAGGGAAGACTTAACCGATCAAACGGTAAAAAATAATCATGATTAAAACATTAATAGGGATAATCGCTAGACTAATCGATGAAAGGAATTGTGAAACTACATCGGGTTGGTATGTTCAAGACTTTACAAGGGGTTCTGGCCCAGGTATATTCGCACAGGCCGCCACTGATTAGGAGGCTTCTTCTCGCGGTGAAATTGCGTTTATAAATATGGATATTATTTCAGTCTTGCCTTCGCCAAGCTCCATAACGTAACTGTGGTATAAAAACCACCCGCCTAACGACAGTCGAGCGCGGCTCATGAATTCGACACGAGAACTGCGTGAGCACTCGACTTCGGCTCGTAACAATCAATGCATCCGTAGACACTCGGGTAGTAGCTGATGTCCACCCACAGCGGTGATGATAACAGTGAAATTTAAGAATGCCTGGAGCTCAACACGCATCTTTTGCTTTGCCAACCGCAGTGCGTGGATATGATGAACGTTGGCGGCACAGGATAGGCACCGGTTCATGTGACCGTTTGTTCTGTCTGTCTGTTTCTTCATCCTGAACCTTTGTCTTTCTTTGCGCTGTTCGCACAAAACAGAAGGATTGTGCTGTCTTCGAGTTGAGGATATGAACGATTCTCATATTTGTCGAACTGTTTTGGTGACTGCCATTGCCCAGAAAGAAACATGAAGGCAAGTTTATCCAGTTATTGACGTTAGGGAGTTATTCTAAGTGGAATTTAGAGATAGCAGTAAAATTGTTTCATGGCTTCTTTAAGTGCCCACTCTTATTCGCAATATATGGTGTAGTGCTACCGGGTTCAAATGAAATGCGAACAGCGGAGTGCGTGGCCGTCGACACATGCTGCGACTCCTGGAGGCGAGTGGAAACGGATAAAACTGCGGCTTGGAGCGTAGGGCGCTGCAAGGGTGTGCATCCTGGTCCTACACCGATGTGAATGACCCTCACCTAGCACAACAGAAGCTTCGACACTGCGCCTGTAATGCGCTACAAGTTCCGTCACAGCGCCACTGGCTCGATAGGGGCAACGCGAGTAAGCTCGCCGCTCTCTGCAGTACCAGGCTGCTTGCGCGCGCGTCTTGCGCACGCGATAGTGGAGCATGGCCACAGCGTCAAGCTCCCCCTAGCTTGTCAGTTTATTTTTTTATGGATATTTTATTATATTATGTATTTTTAAATACGTAATAAAACCTGGCGAAAAGGCACTGATAGCAGACGACAGTGTTGGTTTTGATTTAGATTCTAACCGGAAGTGACGTCAGGTGCAAAAAGCTTTAACCTAAAAGCGCAAAAAAAGAAAAAAAAAAAACGAGCAAAACGAAGTAGGAGTGAACACACAGATCAGAAGTGGCAATTGAATTTTATTTGGTAGATACACGAACATATAGATACATTTTATAATACCTCACCCCAAATGAGTCTGAATTCCTTAATTAATCAAACGAGTGACGACGCACTGATGCAGCCGTCATCATCTTTACGCTGATCTTTAACGCCTCAGAAGTTTTCCTTTATATTTTCATTTCATACTTGCCGGAAATCTGTTTCGTGCAGCTATAATCACAGTGGATGCCAAGTTGCCCACACGAGACCGCTTTACAGAAAGTTGATGCCCTATTTACGATCGGGTGGTGCACAGAAACACCCGATGCCAAAATCCCCGTGTCAAATGCCCAACGACTAACAACCCACGCTTTCGCCTCGCCTTCAAAAGGTGAGTTTTAGATGCTAATGACTCGATTCCCCAAATTAGGGGGCCGGGTCTTCTGCGTGAAGGTGGACCATTCTGCTTTTAAATAGGAGACAACGAGCGTGCTCGCGAGAGTGCGCGTAACGTAATCATGCCGCCATTTGTAGACCCTACACATATTATGTGAAGACATGAAACAATGATGATTGAAATGCACACAGAAATTCCGCACGAGGGTAAATCATGCTACACCCGTCCGACCACATGTCGTTGGTATTTTAGACTACGGATGTGGCGCATTCTACATGTTTGATTGCATGCATTTTGTGCGCATGCTCTACTTACTATTCTTGTTTATTTTGAAGCATAAGCTAGTTATCTTCAATGGTGCTCTGGATAACACCGGAACGCCACAATGGCCGACGATTTTCTTAAAGGGACCATGAAATGACTTTTTTACTTTTTCCAGATAACTTTTACAATAAACCGTCAACGTTCACTGAATGCCGAACAGGCATCCGTTTTCGTCTCGGTTTATTAACTTCTACACAATAAATTAATGAAATATCGACTTTTTCTTGAGCGCAAAACAAGCCGTGACGTACGCTGTTTCCGGAACCGGAAGTTCTCTCGGCAGTAGGAGATGGGAGCGTTAGCGAGTTGGGGTGCGCCGGTGGGTTTTACTGCGCCGATGTCACCGACGTATTTTCTGAATCGGCGCCTCTCATCGCCGCATCGCAGCTGAGCGAAATTCAATGACATACGTTGCGCTACAGCGACAGCATGGGACTAGTCCCATACGCCGGTATGCCTGTTGGGAAGTGCAGCGAGTCTTCCGGTGAAGACTCCAAAAGTCAACCCAACTGTCATTGTTGGTAAAAGGCGGCCAGTGTCAGTCGTTTGCAGAGCGACGTAGATGGAAACAAATTGCCGCGGCGCTTTTTGCGGTCTCGGAGATGCAGGAGCGAGCCGACGTTAAAAAAGATACGTTTGAACTACGAGTGTCAGCAAGAGCCACGTAAATACCTGTTCACACTCGGAGCGGACGCGCGCGTTTGATGAAGTGCTGTATTCGCGCTGTTGGTAAGCGCTTCGGGACCGATCTTTTACGATTGCAACTCGATACTGACGCGACACTCGGCAAAGAAAGGTTGGACCGGTATTGCACGTATACCTCCCACGAACTGTTACAGCTCGACAGTGACGTGCAGTCTGTCAGAATAAAAATGGCATACCAATAACAAAGTGTACATACCGTGCTACGAAGGTAATCCATACAGCGTTTATTTCAGCTCTATATCACACAAAACAAGGAGAGAATCGGCGGGGGTCCCTTTTCGACGAGTGTTCGTCAACACTGCCTCGGAAAACAAGGGGAAGAGATTGACCTCACCTCTTAACCTGAAATTGAGGTCGGCAATCAAACTATAATACGGGAAGGGTCCACAAGGGTAGCGCGGGCATATTCCATTCATTACGCCAGCCGGTCGTAGGCAGACAGACGGTCTTGCGACGAAGCAACGCTGCGCCGAGTCGGAGTGCCTGCTAGGCCTATATTCTGAGAGCTTCGTCGGAGCGGGATTCGCGGCTGTTGTCGCTCTTCTCGGGTGTTTGTGGATCCAGCGTTCTTGTTCGTCGTGGTCTGTTTTAAGTACATTTTTTTCTTGCTGCTTGAAGTCGGCACGCGCGAGATGAACACGGAGAAAAATAAACGTTCAGTCAGTCAGAGTTTTGAGAGGAAGGAAACCAAAGAAAATAACCGTTCTG
Source organism: Ixodes scapularis (assembly GCF_016920785.2). Lineage (NCBI taxonomy): Eukaryota > Metazoa > Arthropoda > Arachnida > Ixodida > Ixodidae > Ixodes > Ixodes scapularis. The sequence continues at coordinate 120,913,907 of NW_024609879.1, read as the reverse complement.
AAGTCGGCCCTGCCCTACCGCGAACGCGCAGTTGTTGCTTCGTTTACCGCACGATAGATGGCGCTTGGCTCTCAGCATTATCAAATTTGGCAATTTTCGCCACACATCTCTAATTATGGTACAAAATGTGGATCTGAATTTTATTTAACAAAACTTTTAGGAAACATTCGCCGGCTATTTATTGTTTACGATCGCGGTGCTGGTGCTCTTACCCAATAAGCGACGTGGATTCGGCTGACGTGCTCCATTTCTGCGGATGCATCGTAGTGAAAAGGCAGAGCTTTCGAAAGAAAGAAGTCGCAAAAGAGTCCAGTTTTCTTTTGAAAGTTCTATAGCAAATAATTTTTTTTGGCTCCCTAGTTTTGTGTTTCTTTTCACACCTTTTACGACGTGCGGTGGATGAAATTCGATTTTAAAATCATTTTATGGTCCCTTTAAGACTTATATCGCCACTTTTTTGTCGTTGGGGGATATTTGAAATATCATCGTTTCTTTTTAGTTTTGAGATTAGACTTCAAGCTGAGTTAGGAGCTTCGCGTCGGTCTTACCCTTTTTTCCCCTTGCTCTAGAGTTACCGTGTCTAAGCAATCTTAACAACATTATTTTTGGACACGAGGATAGCAAATACGAGCAAAGACCAACCTGCTCAGAGCAACCTGTTCCGAGCACCGATGCCCTCGGAACAGGTTGCTTACGAAAGTCACTTGGCCAAACTCCTGGCTCAAGAACCCGATCTCTCCCTCGTCAACGGCGAGTGAGGGTGGCGACCCACCAGACTGATGACCTTTCGAATCAGGTAAAATATATCCGACTGAGGTAAAGAAACAAATTTTGAGTCCGATATACATAACGTTTTGTATGTTAATCTAGCTTTTCCTTTACTGCTTGGCCGAAATTAAATAAAGCAATTTCCTATTTTTGGTACCTTAAAATAAATGTGAATTGTACGAATGATAAAAGGCTATAGAGTTACTCGTTCCGCGGTTGAAATGGTGCCTTTTTCGAAAACAGCGCGGGAGATATTATCTAAATTTATCGGTTGAAACCGGTTAGAACCGTTATTTCTGATTGCCGGAACTGAACCGGTACCGAACCGAAAGCAGTGAACCCAAACCCCATCCAAACTGATAAAAATGTCGGTTCGACACACTGAAAAAGACGAAGAGCTTTCGAAGGATAAGATGAATGAAATGGTCCGCTATATTGATTTATTTATTTATTTATTTATTACAATACCCTCAGGGCCAAAAGGCATTACAGAGGGGGTGGGGCAACCAAAAAATGAAAAAAAAAAGGGTACAAAAAGAGAGCAAACACAGCCGAGAATAAACATCAACAGCTCGAAACACAGCACTCTGGTCAAAAAATAAACAAAAGGACAATCACGACAAAAGGTGAGCAGATAAGGTTTTTTTAAATAAATCAATTGAAGGTATACTAACAAACGAAGCGGGAAGGTGGTTCCACTCAAGAGATGTTTTTGGAATAAACGCGTTCAAAAAGGCTGATGTGTTACAATGAGGGACACCAACTTTGAATGGATGATCAAAACGCGGAGAAATGAATGGGGGCTCAAGGAATAGTTTATCTTTCAATGACGTGTTAGAATGATAGATCTTGTAAAAGAGGCACAAGCGCGATATTTTGCGACGTAAAGAGAGGGAGGGTAGGGATAGACTGAGTTTCATGGAGGAAACGCTTGCTGTACGATGATAGTTAGAAAGTATGAAACGAACTCCGCGATTTTGCATGGCTTCCAGGTTAGTTATAAGTGTCGAGTGACCGGGATCCCAGATTGCAGCAGCGTATTCTAATTTTGACCGGACCAGGGAGTTATAAAGCAGTGATTTCAAAGAAACGGGGGCCAGTGTAAAATTTCTTTTTAGAAAACCGAGCATAGAGTTAGCGTTAGCAATAATGTGGTCAATGTGGGTTTTCCATGACATGTTATAGGTAATATGGACACCCAGGTATTTGTAACAGGTCACAGACTGAAGTTGAGTGTTACAAATTGAGAGAGGTGGAAGAACCGTGTGACGACGAGAAACTCTCATAGACTTGCACTTGTTAATGTTAAGGGACATCTGCCACAATTCACACCATTGGGATACAGCACACAAATCATTTTGGAGGAGGAGTGAATCGGATTCATTAGTAACTTCACGTCGGCAAATAAGCTAATAGAAGAGGATACACACGTAGGTAAGTCGTTAATGTAAATAAGAAACAATAAGGGCCCCAGAACGGACCCTTGGGGGACACCGGAAGTGACTGGACTTAGAGAAGAGTTAGCATCATTAGTATACACAAACTGAGAACGATTAGTAAGAAAACATTCAATCCAAGACAAAATATTAGGATCAACATGCAAGTGACTGAGGTTGAAAAGTAAAAGTTTGTGAGAGACTTTATCGAATGCCTTACAGAAATCTAGAAAGACGCAATGAACCTGGGAACCACGGTCGAGGATGGAAAGTAGGTCATTAGTGAAAGTGATAAGCTGGGTTTCGCAGGACAGTGATTTGCGAAAACCGTGTTGTGATGCAGTAAAGAAAGAATTTGAATCAAGAAAGTTAGCAAGATGTGAGTAAATTACGTGCTCTAAAATTTTGCAGGGAGTACTGATAAGGGAAATGGGTCGATAATTGGAAGGGTTATGTTTACTGCCTGATTTGTGAAGCGGAATCACCTTCCCAATTTTCCAGTCGTCTGGTAAAACGCCAAGGTTAACAGATTGTTAAAATATTTTGCAAAGAAAAATGGAAATGTAATTTTTAGTTCTCTTAAGAAATTTCGGTGTGATATTGTCAACGCCACAGGAGGAAGATGGTTTTAAATCATCAATAAGTTTTATAATTCCGTCATAGTCAAAAGCAAGTGGATCCATTTGAAAAAAACCATATCTCGGGAAAGTGCCAGGGTAAACAGGAACAACATCACTAGCGAATTCTTTGACAAAATATTCATTAAAAACGGAAGCACAACTTTGACTAGGAACTACCACGCCATCATCACATGTCAGCGAAAGCACTGTATTTTTAGACCCGCTATACATATTCCAAAATTGTTTAGGACTGTTAGTTAGCATAGAGGGGAGGGTTACAGAAAACAATGTTCGCTTGGCCTCCGCGATAGCGGTCTTATAGGAACAAGCTGCTGCGCTATAAGCTTCCCATCGTTCAGAAAGTCCAGTAAGCTTGGCAGTCCGGAAAAGACGTTTCTTTTTATTAGAAAGACGCTTAACATATCTGTTGAACCAGGGCGATAAGTGGTTAGAAATGATAGGCCTACATGGGATAAAAGAGGTAATTAAAGAGCTTACTTTGGTTTTAAACATATTCCAATTGGCATCAACTGTGCGGTGTGAGAAATTAAAAAGGAACTCATCGAGAAAAGCAGCTAGTTCGCTATTAATGGTATCGAAGTTAGCTTTATCATAATCGAGAAAATGTTTCGTGGTTTTCTTTTCAAAATAAGCTGGAAGTTGCAAATAAAAGTGCAAAATCGAGTGATCGCTAATTCCCGGTAAGTAAGTTATGGATGAGACAAGGTCTGGGTCAGTAGATAGAATAAGGTGTAATATATTGGCCGTTGTACTGGTAACTCGGGTGGGTTCAGTGACAGATTGTGAAAAGGAAAAATCGGCACAAAGGTTCAAGAACTCGGTGTAGTCGGAAGAGCCCCCAGATGCAATCGGGAACGCTCCGGACCAATCAATTAGCGGAAGGTTAAAATCGCCTAGTAATAACAAAGGGGCACGAGGAACTCTAGAAGAGATAACGTTCAGCGCGTCATACAGATCAGAAGTAAAATTTGCAGGAGCATTAAGGGGTATTCACACGAGGGAGAAATCCCGGGGATTTCTCCCCGTCACGCGCATACCACGACGAAAACGTCACGCTTTGCGATGTGCAAAAGCCTCGCGTTTTCATCTCGTGATGCGCGCGTGCCGGGGAGAAATCCCCGGGATATCTCCCTCGTGTGAATACCCCTTTAGGGGGGCGGTAGCAGACACACATGATAATATATCTGTGCAGGCATCGCAAACGCACACAAACAAGTTCAAGTGGGGTGACAATATCGACATGAAAACATTCCATACTATCGTTTACTGCGATTAAAACCCCGCCACCCCGCCTATCATTCCTATTATGCCTAAAAAACCTATACCCCTTGGAACAATGAAAAATCTCGCTGTCACGAACACCGCTCGAAAGCCAAGTTTCTGTTAAAACAACAATATCACTAGATGACGCATCAATAATTGATGACAAATCGTCTCGGTTGTGAATGACGCTTCTTATGTTAGTGAAAAGAACAGAAAAGTTATTTGGAAAGGAAGTGCAGCAACGTGCTTCACCAGATAAAACTTCCCCTAATTCCGAGGCAGCAGGTCTGTTCCCACTACGTCTAGTTAGTTATGTGGCAGCTTCGTAAACATGGCTTGTGGCATAATTAAAATGAAATTGCTTATCACCAATAACCAGTTTGTCGAACCGGAGTTTAAAAGGACTACCTTGAGTACGGGCAAATTCCAAGAGCTTCTTCCTCGCGAATTGTACATTTTTAGCATAGTCTTCACTGACCGAAACACCTGTATATTTTAGTTTGTAACACGACCTTATAACAGCCTCCTTCTGCTTAAAAAAAGAAAACTTCACAACAATGGGCCTGTTTTTAGAAGGATTAAATCTCCCAATCCGATGGGCCCGCTCAATTGTTTCTGGGTCAACCCTTATACCAAGTTTCTCGTTACAGACTTCAAGAATCAGCCTTTCGGACTCCGCCCATGTTTCCCTCGCAGCGTCCTTCAGGCCGAAGAACAGTAAGTTAGATCGCCCGAACGGCTCTCAGCGTCATCAGTTTGCCGCTTAAGTTGAGCGATTTCGGTTAGAGCGGACACAACTTTCGCCTCAATTTCTTTTGTAGTAGTAACAGTGGATTTACATAGTGCGAGGTCACTTTCAATGATAACGACACGAGCGGTCAGTGCGGAAATCGAGTCATTCGTGCGCTTTTGTTCCTCGGTGATTTCTCTTAATTGGCTCACGATTCCTGCCTGGCCGTCCTATAATTGCGAGACAATCGACTCGATTTTCGCCAATGACTGAGCCTCGTCTTTAGTCATGGGACCAGGGTTTCGTTCAACATCGCCACAGAGTAGCAATCACAAGTCTAGAAAGCGCTTAAGACAATACCGTGGGCACGGCAGAACTACAAGACAAAGGTTGTTGCTTCTTATAGAGCAGGAAAGGTTTTTCGTACTAACCTGCACGGTAAACAGAAGCGGAACATTAGCCATCATAGCTGTGGCTTGCATGCCGTGCCCACTGGTCGAAAGATCCTGGAACGATGCTTTTGAAGGAAGGTAGCTTGCCGTCGATGACCATGGGGCTGTCGATTCAAACAGCAGCGGCGGGGGTAGGTGTTGACCAGTGTTGTAGTAATCATCCCCGAGCATGTCTGAAGATAGCGGAGCATTGGCGTCATGCGATAGGACCAGCACACAAAGTTGATTCCGGACAGCGCTTTATGTTCGGTATGCAAGATGTTTCTTGAATTCGTGTAAAGCACTAGAGATACGGCACAAGCAGATTTTTCCGTAATCACATTCGGTTGAATACCTCTGAAGGAGTAAATTATAACCCGAATGCGATGCTTCTAGCGCTCACAGAGCGAAACAAGGACTGTGACGGGAAATTTGCAGAAATCGAATTGGCTGCCCGCACGACTAAAATTCGGTCCACGGATTTTACTCCGGCTCAACTTAACTTTGAACAGGAGATTACGCTTCTCCTGTGAGATGGCTTTCTTTGCACAGATCCTGGAAGCATGCAGCGTACCACTACGCAGTTCGCAGAAACTCTCTGGAGTCGCCTCACGGAGAACTTGCATGGGGCTCGGAAGGAACTCGACGTCTCGAAAATTCAGTAGGCCGACCAGCACAAGCAGTGTTGTACACGTTCATCAAAAAAAGGAACGAAACCTCATTCCTCGTTCTTTCTGTTTTTTGGAACGCGTCCCCGCTACAATTTCCATACGTGAAAAAGGAACTCGTTCCCGTTACAGTTAGAAAAATAGAACGTATCGTTACGAACACGTTACATTTTTATTTTGCTTTATCATATTTATTTAAGTCAAACAAAGTTGTTTTTGATCCCATTAAATGGCAACATACGAATGTGATTGCCGTGATGGAAGGACACCAGGGGACCTAATCTGGTCACTTGGTGAAAAAGTCGTCGAGAAATCAGGCGACTGTGATTGGCCGCCGCCAAGGTCAAGTGCGGCGTCGACCAATGACGGCTGCCGGATTTTTCGCAGACTGCTTCGCCAAGTGTGGGCCCCAGGAGAAGAAAACAAGCGGAAACAAGGTTTCATTTGTTGATATATTCCCCATTAAAAATCTTACTTTTTAAGCATATTCATGTTTGGGCGGGGGGGGGGGGGGGGGGGGTGCGGTTCAGACGAGCCAAATGTACTGTTACCCTACATTGCAGGATCGTTTTACAACAACCTCACACGTTTCAATCTAAAAAAAAAAAAACAAAAAAAAACGTGTTCGAACTTAACAGTTGCTTCTCAATGTTGTTTTCCGCAAGACGAGCAAGTGAGGAAGAGGGTAGGGATTTCGGAAGGCCAGTCTTGAAAACTACACGTCTTTCTTTTTGAAGGTTAAATTCTTTTGTTTCAATAGAAGGTCGGGGACTGGGGTAGAGGGAATAAAGGTTAGTTTTTGTGTATCTTCTAAGTGACCAATGTTCGGGTTACAAGAGTGCGTTCTACGTCTGGTAACATGTTCTTTTGTTTTAACTCTAGGTCTCTTCGTGGAAGTTCAGTGATGGCTGTAATCGCGGCCTTAGATTACTAGGTGAATGAAAATTTGTGTAAGCAAAGAAAGTAGCTGAGTTTGAAACGTCCCTCTTTTTGTGACTTTTCCTTCGACTAAAAGTTTCGCTTTTTGTACCGCAGTCTTGGGTGCTGAAAAAAAAGAATCAATGTCCACTAGCTCTCCTGCGCCCAACTGTTACCAAGCGAAAACCCAGCAATATAAACCCTAAGATAAGTAACAAAAAAGTTAGAGACCCTGCTCTTAGTAAATATATTGTTTTCATACTTTCCCAAATTTCTCTCTTAGGAGTAAAATAAAAGACACCCACTGGGCGAAAAAAAAGAACACCGTTCCTTTTTTCGTTCCAGCAAAAATGTAACGAGTTCCCGTTATAGTTCCACCGACGGAAAATGGAACGGCGGCGTTCCTTCGTTCCTCCTAAAAGGAACGCGTTTCAGGAACGTCGTTCCTTGTAACGCCGTTCCGTACAACACTGAGCACAAGGGGAGATGAAACCTGCAGTCTAATCTAAAAGATCTGGTGCTGAGGCGATCCCATCCGCTGTTTGAGGCTGCAGTCTTCACGACCCCTCTAGGAAAGATATTGGATAGCCCGTACTACCTTAGCAAGAAGCTTTGTATTTGTCTTACGATCTGTTGCATCACGAATCTGGTGAGGTGTGAGGGTCCATGAACCCTAAAAGGTAGATGTGTCGCAGGTTCCAAATGGCAATGATCCCGACCGCTTCTCGAAGGATTCCACACCCGTATTTGCCACGATACAACTTGCGACGCCCGTGTAGACGGCGAAAGTGGGAAGCACGAGCCTTGGTGCCATATTTATTTTTATAACCTCAAGGCGCGGAGGATCTACAGAGAGGAGTGGGTAATACAGCTGAAATCGTTGACAAACTTCTTGAGGTATGTGGCGTCCTGGATGGACACGATGGAGGCAGGGAGGTGGTTCCAATCGTTAGATGTACTTGGAATAAAAGGGTCAAAATAGATGTTCGTAAGACATGTCGGCGTGCCAACCTTACACTCGTGATCGTTGCGAGGTGACACATGTGACGCAGAAAAAAGTAGTTGATCTTTTATAATTCAGTTAGTTGAGATAGAAAACTCTTATTTTTAATTTGAATTGAGAATACTTTAGCACGATGCTGCTTAGCTGCCAATATTAAGGGTCTGTGGACTCGTCAAGCTGCAATGCTGTAGCTTTTTTTCCACAGCTCCTTCATCTTCTTTGTACAAGGTGAAAATAAAGTGATTTGAATTTATTTTATTTGATGATAGATTTTATGGAAAAGACGAAAGTATTTACGGTATTTAACAAGGTCATGCCCTCTGCAGTTTTTCTTTATGGGGGGGGGGGGGGGGGGGGGGGCGTAGGGGAGAAATTAAGCCTGCTCCCGTATTGCAGCCGGGCATTTGTCGTGCTTGGTCGCGGTTCCTTATTTCGGCCTCACCATAGCTTTAGTAGCTTCATCTGTCTTTAATATTTTAGTGGCTCGCGCACCTCCCTTAAACGCAGCAGCAGAGACGCAGCCCCCTCACGGGACCCTGTTCGGCAGCATCTTCCCCGTCCGGAAGTGGCGACGTCGGTTCCCAGATCAATTAAGGCCCAGTCAGACTCCTGCTGGCTCATCTGCGAAGGCTTGATCCTCTGTGACTCAGAAGGAAGGCCACCCCAAGTCGTCCTGAGCGGTCTCCTATTTGTTTGTATTTTTGGACAGGGGGGATGTGCGTAGGTCAGACTGGTGATCCACAGCGTTCGGCATGAAACACATGAGCGGTGAGACTGGGCACCGGGCCCCGTTTTCCGCTCGCCGCTAGGCGCGCCACAGGCGCACCAGGCGGCTTTATCTGTATTGACAAGATACGAGCGACGCCGCGCCGCGCTGAAGTGACGTAAGGACGCCAGCTGCGGTTGCTATGATACATCCGCGCGGCGCCCGTTTTCCTTGCTCAGGTGTCCCCTGCTTCAGACAAGGTTGCGTGCATGTTAAATCGTCTCTCGTTATCTCCGCCACCAGGTGGCGAAGTGAAATCGGCCACACGCGCCGCGCTCCGCTGCTGATAAAAAGCCGGCGCAAAAAGATGCGCGAGGATTTTCGGGGTCGCGGCGCGGGCGGTAATTAGTCAATGAATGACTACTTCTTCTTGAACCAGTGCGTTGTGTCATTCTCCAAGGCGGGTAGCAGCAAGAAAAATACTGCAACCTCGACCGAGGGAAATTAGTTTTTTCGCTCAATCCAAGCGTTTATAAAAAAATATCTAAGCCGCATCAGGGGGTGGGGTTAACTGTGTTGTCCATTGTTTCAAAGAGGAACAAAAGAGGCTGTCCCCTTTGTATTTTCTGGGTGCTAGCTCTGCCACAACGCTATACGACCCCCGCTCCGAAAAACCTCCATAACTGTCCCACTTCCTCGTAAAACATGCCATCGAAGGTGGCATATTTTAAATCTTGTCGAGCACTGGCGAATTGAGCTTTATAGGTACCAATATTCTTAATGAATTTTGAAAAGGTGACAGTGACGTGTTTACTGAATGGTTTTAAATGTAATTGTTTTGTAACATTTCGGTAATATTATAGTACCTAGATAACATTCAAAGTGGTCTAGATGGTATAACGCAAAAAAAAAAAAGTTCGGCAACAATAGTAGGATAAAAGACAAGTGACGGCCTGCCTTGTACATTTTAATGATGAACAACATGAAAAAGAGATTATTTGACACTTTTGTTGTAGCCCTTTGTTTCATTTGACAATTATGTCAACATTCAAAGGTTAAAAAAAAAACACATATAAACACATGTTTATACAATTTTGCCTGGAAATATTATATTTTAAACCCCATAGCATATCAGTTTTTTAACTGCCCGAGTCAGCAGCAAGTATAACAAAATACTACTTTCTGGGTTGTTTTTACGCGATAGTGATGAATTAAGGGAATCAGTATATGGGCTGCTTGGATTAGGGTATATTTTTATTTAGCGTGAACTGTTTGTGTTCGTGTTCTTGACTGCAATAGAGCAGTGGATATGAATATCATCTTTTTATTCTTCTTTGCTTATTGCCCATCTTGTCTACTTATTCAAGCAGAATACAAGCCTGCAACAAATAAAAAAGATAATAAAAATTGTATATTAAGCTGTTTCTTGAGGTCTTTAGGTAATTTACTCTTGGTGTATATCGAAATAAAAGTTGAGGAAAAATAAATTTTACATTTTGTTTAATGACATATTTCTCCCGGGCTTTACACCTTTCTGAATGATACATTATATTTATAACACATCATTGACTGACAACTTCACCTAAAAAGGAAACTGACGCGGTTCTGTATTTGAGGAAAAACATTTAAATGTTCTTCACTTGTCCCCCAAGATGACGAGCATCAAGATTAGTTTTTCAGTTTGGTGCACGGACGCTGCGGAAAATAATTTGCAAAGTACTGTTCAAGCCTCTTCTTCCCAGAGCGTGACTTTATATCCAGAGTTCTCTGAATCTCAGCTCTCGCGCATGTTCAGCGCCTATCAAAGCTATGCTCGCGCACTCTTGCTATTAAGAAAAAAATAATAAAGACGTCACGACGTTAGTTAAGGAGAATATACATGGCAAGCTTTCAATTGCACACGCTGCCCACACGAGCGACACACACTTTGCGACCGAAAGATCTGGGTATGACGTAGCGACTGGCCGGAGGTATTTTGTGTTTTCTTGCGTTTAGTTACAACTTCAGGGAAAACGAGCTAGACTTCTAGATTCACGGGATAAAAAATACCATAGAATTTAACTCTACCTTGTTTTTTTTCTCAAGGACCTCTTCAAATTTTCTTTATAAATCAGGTTTGCACTATCGTATCAGATTGAGACAAATTATTCTCACATTTTTTTTTGTAAACTAGCGAATGAAATATATTATTCAATTCGCAAGCGAATGGAATATTTTGTGAACTAAATTATCTCGTAAACTATCTAATGAAAAAAATGTCGTATTTAGATGGCTTCCTATATAAGCCTGCCGATATGTTATCGGTTTATGGCCTGTTACCGGTTTGGTGAACGACAGTCTGGCTGAGTTAATCTATTTTTAATAAATTTAGTCGTATGTGGTGGCGCTGGTCCTTGTCGTACGTTTTTTTCTTCCGTGTTTCAGTTCGCGCATTTAACCTTTCAAATACAACTAAAGGCCTGAATTAAAAATGTACGTACTAAATAAAAAAAATCTAGTCACTGTAGGGTGTCCTGAAAAACAATTATAGTGTTTTTTTCCGACGCAAATGTAAACCAAGCGTTGCCAAACGCTCATTCTACGCGAAGATGTAGAGCTAGAGGTCCCAACCCCAAGCCAAAGTTCCAGAACAAACTGTTATGTCATTCAAAAGTTTTAAAAGATTTCTAAATCGTTTGATGGTAAAATCGTAGCCGACAGCGCTCTCAAAGGCATGGAGCCCAGTGTCGCCACTTACCGAATACGTGCAAAATCGGGCCCCACTTTGACATCGAACTTAAAAAAAAAAGTCAAATAAATTTTTATTGAGAAAACGGTTAGCTGTTTGATTTTGTTATCTGGTTTGTGCCGCCGCTAAAACTATCTTGTTTGGACCGCCGCCGCAAACAACGCATCGCCTTTGGCGATGCGTAGTTTTCAACCTCAAGGGGGTCGGTCAGATTCCTTCTGAATTTGCATAGAACGTTATCATGAATTAACACATAAGTTATTATTTAAAAGTCCAAGGTTTCTATATAATTTAGGGTTATAAGTAAATAAATAAATAAATAAATATTTTTTTTATTGTCTGGTTTTCAACACAGTACATATACCGGCCCGCAAAGGCATGGGTATGCCTGTCTGCGGGACCTGCCGTCCAACAGGCTTCTTACATAGTTATAACAAAGCACGCATTATTAGCATGCAACTTAACTATAAAAAATATTAAAATTATTAATTCAAATAAATTATTAAAAATATTATTAAAAATTATAAATTATGAATTCCGCTTTCGAGGTGTCAGAGACGTGTTAGAGCATTGCTTGAGAAGTGACGAAATTGCGAGCGGTAAAACTTGTGATCCCCGACAGGTGGGAGAAATGATGATTCTGCCCTTGGCCGCTTCAATATTAAATAGCATGGAAACAAATAAAACAAATAATCCGCTATGAGTGCCCTTTGCTTTTTTGTTTGTTCTCAGTTCTTGTATGGATATAAAAATTTTATGTTTTTGTAAGAAAATAAATATTGACCCGAAATTCTGCTTCAATTGAGATGAAAAAATCTGGGTACTTTTGATACTTTGATTGAAAAATGGTATGCATTCGCAAAGGCGCGTCGAAGTATCGAGTATTGTTAGCGGAAATAAACGATCTACTCAAACTACCTAAGTCTGCACCTTTTTACAGGCGTTTGTAGTCTACAAACAGCACAGTTGTTTGTAGGCATAGCTTTTATCTTAGCACTTTAATTTGTCCATTGTATGTAGCGCGTTCCTGGGAAACAGTATTTTTAGACCAAACCTCGAGACCAGAAAAAAAAAACGAAAAAAAAAACAAAGAAAAAAAAAACGACGGGCGACAAAACATTCAAAGTCCTTCGTTTTATTCTCCAGCCACGAGTCATTTTGTCTTAAAATATGTGCAACCATCCCCAGTTCGTTTGAGGCCCAACGTTTTGTTCATTGAAGCAGTATTATGTACCATTCAGTCGCTTTCCAATTGTTATCGTATTGATCAGATAAGTCAATTGCCAAGCGTCGCTACCTTTTTAGCAGACATCCTTGTCAACCTTTGTCTTAAAGGGATATTGAACAAAGGACTTTAGTGTCCATAATAAGTGGCGCACGTTCTTTCCATGAGCCAGCAGCCGCCGGTGTGCGCGAGCACACGCAACAAAAATGACGTCAAAGGCCACCATTTGTGGTTAAAATGACAGTGAAATGTATGGGCTTCGGGCCAAAGGAGAATAAAGACAAGTTTTTCATCTACACATTATTGTCTGGTGTAAAAGGTAAGCGATTAATTGGTCTAACAAGCACGTAGCTTTCAATTGTAGAGATGAGAAGCCAGTCGTTATTCTCCTTTGGCCCAAAGCCCATACATTCCACTGTCATCTTAAAGGAACCATGAAGGCAATTTAATTAAAAAAAAGAAAAAAACTAAGGTGTTTTTGGAAGCATTGGGGTCCTGGCATGCCACATAATTTTTTCTAGAACGTTGTCACTCTTATTTCTGTACCTGCAAATAAATTTGCGCGACCGAAACAAACATTCAGATTTCTTCCCTTTTTCGCCTCTGGAAAGAGAAGTGACGTCAGGGAGCACTGTCGGCATCGGTAGGATTTAGTGCACACTCAGTGTGATTCCCGTGGTTCGCTTCACAGACCGCACGGCGGTCTGTGAAGAAAACCTGGAAGAAATGGACGATAACGCCGCGCTCGCAAACGAGTTTGAGTTCCCGTTCAGCGACCTCACGCCGACTGAACGGGAGATGCTGCTAAGGACGCAGAACTCTGGATTGGCGACCGATGCAGCAATGCTGCGCATTGCTGCGTCGGTCGGCAGTTTATGCAAACTAACGTCGCCCGATCGACCGCACGCCTTTAGCCGACCTTTCGCGCAACCTACTACTGCACATAAACGCGGCATGATTGGTGAGACACCAGTTCGCAAAGCGAACACGAGACGACGTACGACACCAAAACCAAAAGTCCGCCGCCCCCGGCGCTCGTACCTCTTTTTTTTTTTTGTACCTGGTTGCTCGATGCTTGTTACGCGCCCGAGGTAGCAGTGCGGGATGCGTTCAACCAGTGACAAACGTAGGGATCGCTTCAGATTATGCTTTTATACACGGTATGAAACCTATTAATTCCCAACTACTACCTCAAAATATTATCCAAGGTTCAAATAAACTTCTTTCATCACATCTCACCACCGAAATTGAAACCAAGAGTGCGTCTATCGTTTGAACCAATCGCCAGACGAGGAGCCCGTTGTCGTCACGCTTCGGCGCACTTTAGTTCACCTTTCTGCCGCCGCCTCGGTGGGGTCTCAGGCATCGTTCCCGGCGCTCTTATTACCGCGTCTGTTTGCTCGATTGGTGCGGCACCCAAACTTCTGTTCGGGCTAGAACTTCGTCAACAGCATCTGAGACGTGCCTGACATCCATTTCAATCGTCGAATAAAACTCCGAAACTGCCTTCATGGTCCCTTTAACCGCGAATGGAGGTCTTTGACGTAATTTTTGTTGCGTGTGCTCGCGCACACCGGCTGCTGCTGGCTCGTGGATAGAACGTGCGCCACTTATTGTGGACACTAAATTCTTTGGTTCAGTATCCCTTTAAAAAAGAGGGCCCGCTAAATGTTAATGCCCGAGCATTTTTTTTTTTTATTTTTCTCTTATTTACGAAAAGTTAACAAGTCAAGTCGCAAGCTGTTTTTTCTCGCTTCGTGATGCCTTGCACGAAAGCATGTAAAAATACTGCACCGAGGGTCAGAATAACGCATCAGAGAATAAAAGCCACCCACCACGTGACGCGGTCGGGAGCAGGCGGTGAGCGCGTAGTGTGCGCAGGGAACTAGCCGGAACGTCGGTACCGCGAGCCATACCATAGTTTCTCGGCCACACGGATAGGTGTCGCCATCTAGGGGTCAAAATATAAGCGTTTTTGAGATGGACGCCGTGGGACCTCAGCTTTAGTACCCGCTCTATGCTTAACTCTGATCATTGTTATTTTTTCCAATGACGTTCTAGCGCTAAAGCAATTGTTATCACAACAGGAGACACTTGACAGAAGCACGCTCGTATGATGCGCTCCGCCTGGAGCTCGAAAGAGTGCTGTGTCGACCTGACATTATTCAGGCTAGTGATAAGTTCAAACGACTCGAAAGCAACGGATTGTTTAGCACGTTATTTTACGGCGATGCGAAAACTCCGGATTTTTATAAATACCATGCTAACTAGAAAAAGTATGTATGTTTGGTGTCTAATCATAAACAACCTTCTTTACTAAAAAATGGGAATTTTCTTCTGTTATTCGCAGAAACCCTTTTTTCTATATTGAAATGTAAAGGTTACCTAAAAAAACGCTCAGACGAACATTTTATTATTCAAATTACTCACAATAACGAGAGGACGCAAAGTATGCAACAAAAAAGTATCCTGAGACCAGGCGCCTGTTTGGCTATCGCCACAAGTATTATTAACTCACGAATCACCTAAAAGCGCGTAAATGTAGGGAATCATAGGTTCGGGCTTGCTTTAGGGAATCAAATTGCTTGTCAAAACTATCTCGCGTGGTCGATTGCGTAGTATGTACTGTTTCTAATGTTTTGAAGGATCTAACATTTTGTTCTGTTACTCTGGTTTCCGAGACCACAATGCACTCAAGAAAAAGCAATTAGCCGGCAAATTCCCTCGAGATCTCGAAGGTCCCCTTATGCTTTAATGACAGCCGAAGTCGATTAATAGGAAGTCAAAGGAATGTTATAAATCTTCTTAAACCCCCCCTCCCCCTCCCCCCCCCCCCCCCCCCCCCCCCCAAAAAAAAAAAAAGCTCTTAAAATGAGAAATGACGGAAATACGCAACATGTGCAGCTGGCAGCAGGGAGTGCATTTAGAGCAGGCCAACGTATGGTCATGCCCATTGTGCTTAGCTGCGTGGCGTTCAATTGTTTAATTCAGAAATGTAATGCCTAAGAGATTGAAAAGGGACGCTCTAGAGCGCGCGCAAGTCTAAAGGGCAGAAATTGGTTAAACAAAAATGTTGATGTTAGCACCCACGTCTAATAACTAGGCCCGGCATGCTACCTATGTAACTTCAGAAAATGCCCAAGAGAAATCTGGAATGTAACTAGGGTTCGGAATTTTCGGTTTAAACCGATAAAAACCGATAAGGGTACGCCGAATCCATTTTCGTAAATTCGGTTTTAACCGAAAAAGGTCAGTTCTTAGGTTCGGCATTTTCGATTTAAACCGATAACAAACCGATAAAAGTACGTTGAGTCCATTTTCTAAAATTTCGTTTTAAGCGGAAAAGTCCACTTTGACCTTCCAGTCGTACCGCAGAGTTTTGCGAAAAAGTGGAACGACAGTGTCTATCGAAACGTGTCCGAATGAGAGGGATACACGGGTGCCATCACGACGTTTGGGTTTAATGCGATCATCGATCTGAACGTGAAGTCCGAAATGCCCAATAACTTCGCCATGTATGATCGTGTTTTCGAACTCGTTGTAAGGAAGACTGACCTGATGCAAGCTCAGCATCTTGTGTTGAGCTTCAAAACGTCGCACCATGTCTCTTTTGGCGGTCATAATTGGTTGATTGGCCGATTATGACTGAGGCAGCGCTTCATCTCCTTGGCCTGCCAGTGTCCAGTGTTAGTGTTGAGAGGGCATTCTCGAAGCTCACGGTCATATTAACAGGAAAGAAAGAACGCGGATCAACGAGGAGAACCCGGGAAAGTACATCTGTGTGAGTACAATAATAAGATCACGTAGTCCTGATGTACAGAAGGTGAAGTTCCATGTTTTTTGGGCATACGCTTCATATCTGACTTGTTCGTACTTCTGTGTTTTTTTTTTCTTCTGCAGTTGCACACATTTGCGAAATAAAGTGTCAAATTCTTTTTCAATGTATCTGTGCCATTATTCTTTGAGTGATCACAAATATCAGAATTACAAGGGTCATCTGATGCGGTGACCGTTGGTGTTTATTTTATATTCAGCGAAAAAAGCCGATAAACTTTTGTGGGCATAAATATACGCCGAAAAAACAGGACCGAAAATTGAATTTTAAAATAAACACCAAAACAAGTACGCCGAATTTGGAAAAAAATAGAAACCGAAAAAGCGGAACCCTAAATATAACCCGTGTTCTTAAGAATGCCATCCGGGTGTTAATCTTACTTTTGATCTTACCTTCACTGCGAGCATTATACTAGAAAAACAGTTGCAGTTTGAGGCGCCCAATCTTCATGTCCTTCAAACTGCCTGATATCTGCAGTGCCACAGGTAGTCTTCTATAGTGAGTGGCAGAGTAAGAACGGGAGGGCCTGGCTTTCGAATGCCCTGCCTCAAGCATATGCTTGTTGGTCTTTGTTGTGCCTTTTATGCGCGTGCATGAACGAAAAGACGCATTAGTGTTCTCAAAAGTAGGGAGCTCGCGCTGGAGACGAGACAACTAATCTTCAGCCTGGCGTTCTCATCCTGGCCGGGACAATAGATTTTCCTGGCTAGTTATGCAGAATTGAAACAAACTTAATCGTTTGGTGGGCGTTGCGGAGACTATCTAAATATTTCATTGATGTTTTTTTTTTAACAACTAAGCCTATGATGGCAAAACAATGACGTGTATGCGAAGCGTGCGACGCAGAAAGGGCTCGTAGGTGTTATACCACGTGACAGGGACCGCTCGCTCCCTACGATTTCGTCAGCCTCATATCAACGCCTGAAAAGTAGCAAAGCCGCAGTTCCGAATTGCTGGAGGAACCTAGAGAAGGCCGAACACAGGTTCACCTTCTTCACACTCCTGCTGCGCCTGTATTCGGCTCGTACTCCTGTTTTCACTGATCGAAAGCGAATCCAAGCCGAACGTCGACGCAACTATCGAGTGGAATGTGCATCCCGCTTTTGCCTTCTTTAGGTGACTCCGAAAGTTGAGCAGTACGGCTTCGGTACCTAGGAAGGGTTGCTCATTTCCGTCATATCGTTTGCACCCGCATCTGTGTTCCAAAATCTACTCGATCACGCGCAATACTAAAGCCTCTAAAGGCTTCGTACCCAGGCATTAAGGGAATTAACCTAATTATTCGAGTTGTGCTCTATCATGATTCGACACGCCGGAGTAACTTGCAGATAATTGAGTCCGAGGCAGTAAATAATAAGGAACCAAGCCGATCTAGATTTTAAAAAAAAACAATCTTAGAGTGCTGAATTCTTTTTATCTAGTACCTATATTTCTAGCGCGGGGCAGATATTGGGCTTCGGTGATAGATCTGCGTTCGATGAAGTTCGCGCTCTATAAGTGAAAGCATTGAAACAGCGCAGGTGTCCAATATGGTGCTTGCTCGTGACCTCTCTAGGTGACGTAGAAAAATGAGCACTACGGCCTTGTATCTGGTTGTTGTCGTGGGAGAACGGTTATATTTCTCCATGTTTTATTGGATATCTTTGGTAGTATACCGTGACGCTCTACCAGAGTACGCTTATGAAATCGGCGCTTGTTTTTTATCGCCTAGAAATCACTTTGGGGTGGCATGTATTGGTATCAGCGAGTGATGGCTCTGAGCACGGCGAACATTTTATATGGCACGCAAAGTTTCACAGCGTAGCCTTGATATAGGGAGGCACAAATCTCCATGCTGGCTTTAAAATCGGCCGGAAGCATTAGCACCTGTGCCTATCAATTTCAAACTTTCACCCAAGATGTATTTTTGTGGATTGTATCTTTAGACGAAGCGAGCTGACGACCAGATTGGCTACTTTCAGCTGAGTGTTTCTTGATCGCTACGATTATCGGTAAAAGAATATCACCATTGAACGGAATATACCGGTCATTGTGTTCTTATGTGTTAGCTCATAAATTTTGTCATTTTTTTAAAAATTATGCTGTAATGCAGAGCGCATTTTTTCTCTCGTCTTTACAGAGACTGGAAAAAGTAGATCAGTGGGGTATTTTTTATGTGAAGCTCAAGTCTTCTTGCAGACACATTTTGAATAAATCTGTGTGGTGTTGAAGATGAATAAAATCAACCTTTTACAGTTTACAGCTCTAACACCAATAAACCTATGTCAGAAACACATCATAGCTCAATATTTACAATTTCAATAATTAAAGCTTTGATGCCTATTGACATGCGAGCTGAGACCCCTCTTAGATGAATAATAACTCCAGGTAACTCTTGGAATCTTTGATTAATTGAACCACTCAAGTTTTGTCCCAACCAGGCTGCACCGGCAGCTTTTGAGACTTCTCTGTTTATGTCATATTTTAAGGAAAAGAGGTTTCTGTTATATTCTCCAATTTTAACTTGCAGCATCTAATTTGCATCTTCGTTTTAGTACCGTTCATGTCAATAAAATTGTAGAAGTCAGGTGCTTAGATATTTGGCCCAATTATATCGACACGATTTTCGGAAAATAAACTTTAACTTGTCTTATCAAGGAAAAAAGGGATAGGTACACTTTTACGAGCTACCCCCACGTATTATCTGCTGTTAAAAAATGAATTTTCGTAGGGGAACTCCAGCCCCACCAAAATAATATATTCATTCAATCCAGGCCATTGAAATATAGAACAGAGCTGGGGGTTTCTGGAGGCGTGGATAACTCTATTGGCGATATCAAACCACCTCTGTAGGTTTATTTTAAAGCTTTAATTTACAGACAAACACAATAGTCTTAGTCAATAACTTAAGATTCATTTCGTCGTTTACCCTGAGACTGGTTTTTTTTTTAGAAGAGCAGAAGTAACAGAAAAAACAGACAGGTCTCAGGGTAAACGACGAAATGGTTGACTTCCACCAGCTAGCCTGTACTTTGACTCTTTTCTCGTTAAGATTCATATTCTCAGCAAAAGTGTCACTTGTTCGTCCTGGTTTCATCAGATATACATCAGCAAAGTATGTATCGGTCGGATGAAATTTAGAATTGCAACTACTGCATTGCAATTTGAAGCCTGCATATAATATTGCCACGCGCGCAGCTGCCAAGTAGGCAGCGCGGGCGTGGCGCAACGATTATCGAGGTTGCCTCCCACACGAAGAGCCAGGGTTCGATTCCTGGGAGCGAAGTTTCTTTTATTTATTCTTTCTACTTGTCATTCTCGCAAGTTCGAGAACTTTCTCGCTCCACCAAGTTACGAATGTTCTACGCCCCGAACGTTCTAGGCCGGATGTTCCAGAAACCCACGCCGGTACATAAGGTGCTCCGCGTGGCGAGCCGGGATCAGTTTGGCCCCAGCGTTCGACTCTGCTGTCTCGCCGTCTTCGACGCCCGCGACGCTTTCTTCTGTTCCCTTTTTATTTTTTAGGTACAACTTCGCCCATTAAACGTTTAGTTCCGTCAGTTACCATCGCCTCATCAATTGTCATTCGTGACAATATTACTTATATCAATGTTCTTTCTGAATACCATAGTGTGTCACAGCGTCTAAAAAATATTTGCGAATGTTTATGTAATGTGATCAAGAAGTCACACCTTTATATTTTTACAAGAACTTTTATTGTTTGCTCCTTTTTAAACTACAGGTTTTGCGGTTAATTTCTTATTTGATGTGGCTAGCTGGACACCAAGTTCGTGACAGTAATGGGAAGACTAAATGACGACATCAATTGTCATTTTTGCTTATTTTGATATCGTTCACACATTTTCCTAGAATGCAAGCCTGTAAGGAAGTGCAAATATTCAACTAATTATGATACACCGCGGGGTTTGTGAGACATTAACCCCGTTCATTATAAGCATGCGTATGTAAAAAATATATTCATAAATTTAATTTTTGCGATTTACACCTTTTTATTGATAAAATAATGCAGAGCCAGCTCTTGTTGGCATATATCATTTGCGGTTAAAATAAGTCTATGTAATTATACCAAATTTTAAAGACACATACTTTCCTCGTAAAACAAGGAAATAATAAATATTTGAGATTAATTGATCAATTCTCTACATTCCTGCAAGCAATCATGCATGAAAAAAAAATTACTCAGCGAACACTGGTTCTGCCAATGTTCGCCGAGTAAAGGTTGTTAGGTTATTAAAGAATTCCATGTCTATCGCGATATTTCATTAACCATGATAGCAATGGTTACAACCAGGTACGACGCACCCTCACATAGCGCGAGTGCACAAACACAATTCGGGATCTCGACCAATCGCCTGAAAGGAAGTACTTTTCTCACGGGTTCAATGCGATCTTTTAGCAGACAATCATCTCAATCGACGCCCGGACTTTCGATAAACCTTATTTTGCATCGCATCCCACTATGAATCATTTTAAGTTACTGAAAAGCAATATATTCAGGACAAATGCAATATCACAATATCGTCCTTATTCACACGATTCAAACGACGGCGACGGCTTGGCCTACCGGCGTGTGGCGGACGGCATACTTCTGGCATTCGTCGTCTGCTGCAGGCATCTTGAGGGCCGGAAGTTGCAGTCGTAGATATTTCAGAAACAAGCGATTACTGGCTCACTTCAGTCGAAACATACATGACGTTTAAGCTTTCTATATCTGCGATTTCTAGAAGTTTAAATCCTACTCACGATTTGTGAACGGTCGGAGTTTCGTAGCGAAAGCTAACCACATGTATTGGTCCATAGCAACGGCCCTAGCAACGGTTTGTTTGGACCCATGACGTCACACTTAAGGAGTCAATTATCCAAGCATCGGGAGGAGAACGCTGGAAGTGTAATTCTACGGTCCGCGCGCGCTGGCCTTTCTATTATAAAAGATTCGAAGTAAATATTTATAATAAGGCTCTGACGAACGCAGGTGCAAGGCAAAATTCGTTTGAGACGTTTTGCTTTGGAACAATTACTCCTGCAGACGCCAGCACGTGCAACGCGTGTGACTACACTCGTAGCATGCGCCTTGGTGGTTGGGAAATTGAGAAAAAGGTCTATTGGGACGCTGTCGACTTTTGTGTGCTATCAATACCCGGTCGATTGAGTCAAGGCAATCCGCCTTCCAAAGACATTGCCATGCCGACAATTATCGCGTTTATTTAGGCTTAAGAATGGTCAGAATCGAAAGTCTATCTAAACAATGCGGCGAGGTCATTGCTCGATTTAAGTTTTTAAGTCAAAGCGAAAGCCTCCTGCCCCATTCGTCGCTGAATAACGCGCCCGATATTGCAGCTACAACGACATATTTTTTTTAAAGCGAGCGGCACTCACTGACCGGGGCATCGCCATGTTTCCCCGCATCCCTACCCAGCCAGTCGCGTGATTTCAAAATCCATCTCCTAGGTACTGCTCCTAAGTTTAGCCGCGGTTAGCGGTTTGAGCGAACGGACCCAGAAGCCAGAACTGAATTAGTCAATCGGCTCAACTGCCTGAAGCCAGAACTGAATTAGTCAATGATTTTCCTTTTTTTCCCTTTTCTGTCCTTTCATCTTCACTTTTTTTCATTTTTTATATTTCTGTTTCGGTTCAGTTTTATTTTTCCATTCGTTTATTTTGCGGTTTTATTCCTTTAACGGATGTTTTTCTCAACTGCTTCTTCAGATAAAGAATTTGTGAGGGAGAGTGTACACATCGAAGGAGACATCAGTAGATGTTCGTTCCTCGTTGAGTCCTTGCCCCTAAGATACCTTATAATTTCATTTATTTTTCTATTTTCACCAACCCGCTCTGTGTTTTTGTTTATAATGCCCACAATCTAGTAAAGCTTCACTCACTTTTTTCTTTCCGCAAGGTGTACCGTCGACGACAGTGAGTCTCCAGTAGTTTGTGTTTCCGGTGCATTTTACCTTGCAGTCTCTGACGCCGTATGTCTGCGCGGAATTTAAGCAGAATATTTGTAATTAAGCAATATGCAAGTTTTGCCTTTTGATAACGAAAAGGTACGACTAACTAATGCAACTATCAATCACAGTTTGAGCGCATTTCGCAAAATTATTTCATTATGAGAGGGAGTCTAGATCTAGAGCAAAACTAAAATGGGAGAAAATTTAAGGGAAACGTCTGCGTCTTTTTATATAGGTCAAAGCGTGCGCTAGTGAACAACTAAAATACACACTGCCTAGGAACCATGTTTTGTGCAAACATTGCGTCACACGGAGGGACGGGAGCATTTCAAGTCATCAAGTTCGAGAGGCAACAGGACAATCTTGATTTGAGTTAAAATCTCTAGGACTTTTGATTCGGTCTGTTTATAAATGTCCGGGGGGGGGGGGGGGGGGGGGGAGGGAGGGGCGCTAAAATGTCAGACTCGGTAAGCAGGTTTACATTTTCATAAACCAAAACAACTCTTTATCCCGAAGCTGCAGTGCTGCCGCTGTCTACAAAATGACGGATGGGGATACGCTTCATTTCTCTCAAATCTCTTTCACGCGCACACACGGTGGTTCGTGGACATTCGCGCTTGCCTGTAAATGGAAAGTCGTTATATACGACTGCATAATAATGTGTATATGGGTGTATCGTTTTCTTGAACTTCATTATATTGTGTCCGCATACTTAACTATGAAATGCAGAGTCAATTTTCTGAACTCCTGCTTTCGTATGATTTCAAGATTTGAGTGAGCGTGTTGGATTACATGTTGCGCAATATGGTGTTCGGGCCAGTTCACTTACCTTGTCGGCGTGCATGCCTTTCTCGTACCTATACACCCTCTGACAGTAGTTGCTCAGCGTTGTCATCCTACCAGGAAGCTTAGACGAGTGTTTTATTGTTTTTGTCGTGTATCGTTCTCTAAGACATTTGAATTCCGGACGGCTGAAAAAAAAAAGAGTATTTCCTACTAAAACAAATACCAAAATGCTTATTTTTCTACCTCTAAATTTAACTAACTGAATTTACATAAACAAAGCACAAGTTCAACGAGGCAAGAACGAAATATTCAAATGGCAATCTTTGAGGTCTTAAGAAAGCACAATTAATCATTATTACCTTCATTATTTAGTGAGAAGAAAGGCTCACCTATCAAATATATTCTTGTCTTATCGGATTTCTCGTCCTGCTACCCGCCTCTGATAATGACACGGCGCACTGGTTCAACAACACGTGGACGTTTACTGACCGTCATCGCCGCGCGCCGCGATCCACAAATGCCCAGCGCATACCCTGCAGCGTCCTTTAATTAGCCTCGGATTGCCGCTCGCGTTGTCATTTGTTGCACTTGACACCCTCGCGATGGAAAAGTGCCAGAGAGAAGTTATCGTGCGGGCAATCTGGTCGAAGGCTTTGAATTACCTGGTAGGCTAGTCTTTACATAAAATAGGTTGTCCCCGCGTAAAGTTGTGATTTTCTTATCAACTTTGAACCGTGTAGTATATCTAACCGTGTCATTTGCCGCCGTTAAGTGGTAAAAAAACAGTATGGCAACCTGAGTTTATATAATTGCAACACGCTTTTTAGAATCCCGTTTCAGCTGTAATTTTGATCGTTTCGTATACTTATAATTCACGGTTAAGGACACACGTGCACCACAATTTCCTTTACATCTATTTTAGATTAATATTAATCGTATGTATAAGATTTCAAGCTGGTTTAATATTTCATCCAATTCATTGGGTTCCAAAAAGTTTCGTAGGTCTCTTACATAATTCACCACGAAGTATTTAAAGGGACCATGAAACGATTCTGCAATCGAATTTCATCCACCGGACGTCGTAAAAGGTGTGAAAAGGAACACAAAAACACAAAAATGGGGAGCCAAAAAAAAGTCTTTGCTATAGAACTTTTAAAAGAAAACTGGACTCTTTTGCGCCTTCTTTCCCTCGAAAGCTTTCTGCCTTTTCACTGTAATGCATCCGCGGAACTGCAGCACGTCAGCCGAATCCACGTCGCCTATTGGGTAAGCGCCTACCTCACCAGCACCGCGATCATATACAATAAATAGCCGGGAAATGTTTCCTAAAAGTTTTGCTAAATAATATTCACATCCACATTTTGTAGCATAATTAGAAATGTATGACGAAAATTACCAAATTTGATAATGCTGAGAGCCAAGCGCCATCTATCGTGTGGTAAACAAAGCTGAGAGCCAGCTTCCGAGCTGTGCACGTTTTACGATCAAATCAGCATGGTCGACAGCGTCGCTTGGTTGGACGACCAACGAACGTTTATTTTTTTACGTGTGCTTCTCGCGCGTCCCGACTTCAAGCAGCACGAAAAAAGTACTTGAAACAGACCACGACGAACAAGAACGCTGGATCCACGAACACCCGAGAAAAGCTACGACGGTCACGAATCCACCGTCTCCGACCAAGCGAGCAGAATATAGGCCTAGCAGGCACTCCGACTCGGCGGAGCGTTGCTTCGACGGTACTTGTCATCTTGTTTTCCGAGGCAGTGTTGACGAACACTGTCGTCGAAAAGGGACTCTCGTCGATTCTATCTTCTTGTTTTGTGTGATATGGAGCTCGAATGAACGCCGTATGGATTACCTCCGTAACACGGTATGTACAGTACATGTACACTTTGTTATTAGTATGCCATTTTTATTCTGACGCGACTGCACGTCACTGTCAAGCTATAAAAGTTCGTGGGAGCTACGTGCAATGCCGGGCCAACGTTCCTTTGCCGAGTGCCACGTCAGTATCGAGTTGAAATCGTGAAAAATCGGTCCCGAAGCGCTCACCAACAGAGCAAAAACAGCACTACCATCAAACGCGCGTCCGCTCAGAGTGTGTGAACAGGTATTTACGTGGCTCTTGCTGACACTGTCGTAGTTCAAATGTATCTTTTTTAACGTCGGCTCGCTCCTGCATCTCCGAGGCCGGGAAAAATGCCTCGGCGATTTGTTTCCATCTACGTCGCTTTGCGAACGACTGACACGGGCCGCCTTTTACCAACAATTGACAGTTGGGTTGACTTCTGGAGTCTTCCCCCGAAGACTCGCCGCACTTCCCAACAGGCATTCCGGCGTATGAGACTAGTCCCATGCTGTCGCTGTAGCGCAACATATCTCATCGAATTTGGCTATTGCGGCGATGAGAGGCGCCGATTCAGAAAATACGTCGGTGACATCAGCGCAGTAAAACCTACCGGCGCAACCCCAACTCGCCTCCGCTAAGGCTCACATTCTCCTACTGCCGAGGAAACTTCCGGTTCCTATCCCAGCGTACGTCACGACCGTCAAAATTACGCCGCAACTGGTTTTGCTGTCAGTTGGAGAGAAAGAAAAAGTAGATATTTTATTTTCTTTTTGTCTAGAAGTTAATGAACCGAGACGAAAACGGATGCCTGTTCGGCATTCAGTGAACGTTGAAGGTTTAATTTTAAAGTTATCTGGCAAAAGGAAAAAGTTCATTTCATGGTCCCTTTAAATTAGCCTCAGGGGGTTTACTGAACCAAAACAAGGTTGTTGTTTTCTTCGGTCATATGGTGCACTGATAAATCCAAAACAAGGTTTGTACAATGAGTTCCTAAAATTAACAATTATCGATTACAGGCAACTGCCTCATCGGCCCTGCTTCAAGCATTAATAGAATTCGTTACTGCGAACAACATGACCGGATGTTGCCTTATATGGCGTTTTGTGAAGCAGAAAATGTAAAAGGAAAAACGTTTGTACTAACATAGAAAGGGGGTTCCACGTAAGAGGGAGAGTATTAAAAAAGGGAACATAAAATTAAGACATGAGTCTTTAAGGATTATGTAGTCCACGGCTGCAGACGTAAGAAGGCAAGTGTAAACTGCTCATTTTATATTTAATTAACCCAAAAGCTTCACATGAACTTTGTACTAGCCGTTTGTTTTAGCTAGCATGCTCTTTTAGAGATTTGCAGTCAGTCGTTTACTGAGGCTACAGCAGTTAAGAGATCTTAAAATATGAATTTTACTTCGAGTTATTGCGTGTCGAATTTTGGCAATAACGGCAGCGGGAAATCGAGACTAACTCGAAGAAACCAGCTCCAGGAGTCGGAACAGTTTTACTGCCGAAGAAGTGTCAGAGTGTGACATGTGGTGACTCGCAAGTTGCTGTAAACACGTGAATAAGAAACCAGTTTGAAATCGGGTCTCGGCCAGCTCCAGCGAGCCGGTTGAGGATTGGACCAAAGCTTATCGAAAGCCCAGAGACATATCTGTCTCATTGGTATAAAAATGATAGAATATATTTAGAAGCGCCATATATAGTTTATAAGAGACGCGCGCGATGACTTCCAATTACGGATCCACTCCCAGGAAGATGCCGCTAGCCGGTTTTGGATTGGGCCGAAGTTTTCGTTCCCTTGTTGACTGCAACTTTTTACGTCACAACACGTCACAGTCTGACGCCTCTTCGGCAACGAAACTGTTTCAGCTCCTGGCGCGTTTTTCTCATTTAGTTTTGATTTTCCGCTTCAGTGATCGCCCAAATTCGCCACGCATAGCTCATGGTAATTTTGTTTCCCCTGAACTCTCTCAACTGAGTTTTTTTTTTTTTTTTGTAAACGACGGGCATCTGCCTGATTGTTGTTGATTGAAACGTGCCCCCTAAAACAAAAGGCTAAAAGTTAATTAGTTAATATGTAATAATTACGTATGTAATGATCACTTTGCGCTTGGGCTCATACGTTCCTTGCCGTGAACAACGTAGCCCCGCGTGAACCGTGCCTTCATTTCAGGTTCCATTTCTTAATAAACCCTCTCACTCTTACATAAAATACCCTGTACACAACGCGCACTAAACAAAACGGAAAAAAAAGGTACGGTATTTGTACCCTAAAAGAATGGTTGAATGCTTACTTGTAGAGGTTCCTGACTTCTCTCTGGCAGCAATAAGAGAACTTATACTGGCGCTCGTCTTGCATCTTGTAACTCATGAGGTATCCGTCATCCCATGGGCAGTCCGCAGATCCAATGTGCCCTTTCACCCAATCACTGGGTCCATCTCCGTCATGTTGACAACCCAAACTACGACAGATGCAATCACATTATAAACATAAAGTTCTGGACGCTCACGGTCAATTGCTTTGGAGCAGGGGGGCATGGAACAAAGAACTGAATAGCATAGTTCAAGTTGAAAACGTAATTCTAAATGTAAATTATAACATTGTTTTTAAACGTTCGCACTGAAGGTCACAATATTATTTCATGAAATACTCTACGTCTACTTAAAAAAGAAAAAAAAATCAACCTTTTTTTAAAAAGCCATTTAGCGAGATTTAATTTTTGCGTGTATAGTGTATCGAGCCTGTAGGATGTTCCACACCTTTTTATTTAACTCCTTTAATATAACTTTGAATGTCGGTATGATAGGAGTTACGATAAAAGATTAAACGGCAACTCCGGTCAAAAGCAAAGCCCAAATAAGTGAGTGGTATCGCTTTAGTGGCACGAAATGTGAGCACATCTGAAATATTACGTCAAAGTGAAGCTGCGTACTCTGCTACTAAAACCGATTTTAATGATGCGCCCAGCGGCTCTTTAGCGGAGAAAAAGCGGGTTAGCTTTTAGTCAGGTAACACTGGCGCTGCACCTTTGTGATGCCGCGTCGCGGTGGAGCTGCGGTCGATCGGTTGTACCGCATACCGTAGCACCCAGATGACGTCACGTCGCGGTCGTGCGGCTGACGGCCAGTGTTGCCATCCCTCTAGCAGATAGTTTCAATTTCGCCGTATACGCCCGAAGCCAAACTTTGAGCCGTGATAATCATAAAACTACACAGAATATTAAAAAAAAGAAGTTATACCTTGTAATTCAGTGACAAGGCCTTAGCTGAAAACAGTCGTAATCAGAAATACAAAAAATGGTAACCGAAGCTAACCTTTTAAGTGAATAATATTCTTTATGCCTGTGTCCTTTCACTTAGTCACTTACAAAGGCAAAGGTAGTGTCTTGGGAAAATCTTGTAGCTTTGGGAAATGTTTTACACTGCACTTTTAAGTTCTAATATGGCGCTTCAGTACAATATAATGAAAAAGAAGCCGACAATGTTTCTGTTTTGTGGATAATACACGTGTTCTAATTACAACAAATATCCCCCTATTTTTCTGAGCAGTCTGTTTCTTATCGCAGTATCGCAAAACAACCACAACAAACATTTCATAACACCCAGTTTCAAAAGTGAGAAGCCAACTTTAGAAATTTTATATTTTTAGCAACGAAGAGTACGTCGTGTCTTTGAGAGCTCTTGTACCACCAACGGGCCATTGGCCAACGAAGCATTAACTTCGCTGACTAACAGCAATAAAATAGTTTATCGGGGCGAATAAGTGCTACGACGAAGAGCATCTAGATTTTTTAGGTCAGCGTAACAAACATGAACAAATTCTAAAGCAAGATTGGCATATGGCTTTAGACTATAATAAATGTAAATCGCTATCTTTTTCCCGCAGTTCACATGTTCTATCCTCCACTTACCACCTTTTTAGCATCCCCAGTAACTGCTTCTTCATCGTATAAATACCTAAGAATTCATGTGACATCTGACCTGTCATGGACCACTCACATAATATCTGTCATCGGCGATGCTAACCGCTTTCTCGGATTTCTTCGCCGTAACCTCAGACAAGCCACCCATCCCGAGTAAAACAACTAGCTTATACTACCTTGGTCAGAAGTAAATTAGAATTCGCTTCTTCCATATAGTCACCGTGGCAGGCATACCTGACTGAACACCTGGAATCCGTTCAAAGCAAAGCCCTCCGTTTTGTTTATTCCGACTATTCCCCTAACGCAAGCATATCAGGATTTTGCCGATCAGTTAACCTTAACACTCTTTCTCACCGCCGCAGGGTCTCTCGTCTTTCTCTTCATCTGATTTTTTATTACAACAGTCATCTCAGACAAAGTTTGCTATCGCCTCCTTACCGCGTTTTCTCTCGTCTCGACCATTCTTGCAAACTCCGTCCGATTTCATCGTCAACTGTCACTCATCAAATGTCTACTTTACCATTGGCCATTGACGACTAGAACTCACTGCCTGACTTAATGGTTTCTTTATCTGACACTAAACAATTTTCTGCAACCATTAGTTTATTTTTTCTAACCTGTAGCTAGAGTGCAGCGTGTTTTTGTTTGTAAATAGTTGTGTTGTTTGTTTGTTTTTAAAGGGTTCACTCGCTTGTATAATGTCCCCTGGGCTTTCAAGGAATATTAAATGATGATGATGATGATCAAGCAGCATTGGCTTGTTTCCGATTCATCGATTGGTATAGCAAACATTCGGCTGTTCGCGTAGCGTTACTGATTTTCCGCTCAAGGGTATGATCTCAGGATACTTGTATATGCATCTGAGATTTCAGACCGATTTCAACTTTTATCAGATTGGCTACAACATTTTTGTTTTCTGACAACCAAAGGCTGTAAAAACTACTTTGTTTCGTAAATGAACTACGTGTGATGCTTGTTTTCTTCTTGGCCTGGTAAAGTGTATCGGGCTTATATCCACAAACAACAATCAAGATTGTGTGCACCAAAATGGGCAGCCAGTATTGGTGTCATACGAGAACTCTCCGGAATTGTCAGACGGAAAAAAAGTGGTTCCCCTTGCCAAGGCCTACTATATTTTGGAAGCAATCGCTCCTAACTCGGCGCTCACGGGAATATGACACGGAAAATTCCGAACAGATTTAGCATGCTTCGTCCAAATGAGGTACAGCATGTGAGTGAAAATTTTCGTATCTTGCTGCAGCTTTTTCCAGAAAATACTTGAGTAACCCGTTGTGCAAATTGATTTTTTTCCATTATCTTTTCATATAAGTTAAGTAGATTTGCAAAACATTTTTTTCCAATAATTTATTACAATTTATTGCAATATTAGCTTGGTTGTTGCAATACAAACCATTACGTTTTGTTGCCTAATAATCCACAGTGGTAAAGGGATTCTGACGGAAATACCGTTGAAAACAGATAAATTGAATTTCTGCTCTTTTTGACAAAAGCGCCAAAAGACAAGGACATAAAGTGAGAGACACAGTACAAGCGCTTGTGCTAGCTGTGTCTCTTACTTTGTGGCTTTTTCTTTTGGCGCTTTTGTCAAGATTAACGATGTACCAACTAGCCCAACTCTCACTATTGATTTTTGCTTGTTTTTTTTTAGATATCACGACTAGCCAGAGAAAATAAAAGTATAAGAACGTGTTATTAGAAAAAGAATGCGCAAACTTTCGTGCTAATAACATACACTTCAAATTTCTTCAACAATATATGTGCTCGCTCTGAGAAGTTGATTATTGATAGCTTAGTTTTCAATGGGTAACATTAACCAGGCTGTTAAATGTATCTAAAAAAACACATTAAACGCTTACTTATGCGCCAGTTCATGGGCGAAAACGTAGGCTCCGTAATAGCTTGTCGGCGGGTCTTCGCTCATTCCTACTCTCCATTCGGAACACGCTGTTCCGAGATAAGCGTACCCTAAAAAGCAATCAAACAATCGATCAAATAAATTATTTATCAATTAATCAATCAATGGTTTATCCAGTTAGAGAGTATTCAGATTTATGTTTTTGAAATACATTGAAAGCGAAGCCGCTAGAGCTCTCTAGAATTAACCCCAGCAGTAAAAATCAGCTGCACTTTAGAAATTTTGACTTTAATCGATAAACTTTCAGTGTGCTGTTGTTATTAAGAAAAACTAAAATATTCTTTACTCGAGGTATATTGAACCAATGGCGATATTCTTCAATGTTTAAAAAAATGACGCACCTGATAGCCAAAAGAAGCGGTGTTATTCCCATATATAATACCATACTTTAATATATATGCCAAAAGGATATACCAATCATAATCAAAGTGGAGACAGCAATATTGAACTACTTGACTTTTACTTTGTCTAAAACGTTTTTACACAACTCGGAGGAATGGACGTGTGGTTTCTTCTAAATAGGGAAATAAAACAGCTCAAATTAAAGAAGACACGTAAGACTGCTTAGAGTAGGAATGCGAAAGCATTTTTACTCGCAGCGCATTCATACAAGTAGCGCGCCACGCCTTCCTATCGCACACGGCGCTCCGGGGTTTGACCTGACGCTCCCACACTTCGAAGGCCCGGCGAATCCCGACGGCCCCACGCCTTCCGTGACGATGCGTCTGCGTTGCTGTGCTCTTGGCCGATTAAACTTTAACTGCCGTTTCGTTGCTACAGATGGCAAAAGACAACGGCGGCTTCGCTCCATGGGACAGTTAATGCTCTCTTTATTAAAAAAGGGGACAATGGCTGCCACTTTAACTTATCCAGTTATTCTATTGCACTGATGAATGAAGATTTTTTTAATAAAATTTTTAAAGGGCAACTCCGCTTCATTTTTGGTTTTGAAAAAACAATGCAGTCCTCTTCAGTATCGCCTAGGAAGACCACCCGTGAAATCTTACGACGCAGTTCTGTCTAAATGTTTCTTAAACGGTCCGGCAAACTTTGCAACTCGCCAAGTTCCCGAAATCGGCTGACTTGAGCGGGCGAATTCAGGCGCAACCAACAGCGCAGTCAAGGCTACGGCATGGGCGGAGCCAACATTGAGCTAAACGCCATCTACATGGCCCCCTTTTGCTTGTTTTCACTTCTCCGGGCGAGCGTAGCGCATGACGTCAGCAACGTTGCCTCTCGGCGCTTAGCAGTGTCCACGTGATTGGCGTAACGCGCCTGCGCAGCGCGTTTCTTGGGAGCCGTCCGGCCGCCCGCCGTGGTGCCGCCGTTACCGCCGTCTTCCGCGTCACAACCGCCGTCGTCGTCTCACCGATTGTGATTATTGTCTCTCGGAGTTTCGTCCACACTACGGACACCACGTGCGCGCACACTTATGCCGCAGTTGTGCAGACGTCGTCGAATGCCGTAGACACCAAAACGTGGCGAAGAGTGCGGTGCAGACGACACTCGCGCCTGCCACACGCCCGCCCCGATCCCGCCCGTCGTTGGGCCGAGGATCACGTGACATCTCGTACCACGTGATGGCCATGTACTTGGCGACTCGAGGCCAATGTTGCCGGGCGGAGCCGAAGTTTCGGTTTTGATTTCCGCTCGTGTTTAAAATCAGATTTAAAAATATATATCCCATTTTTCGCGAAGCGAACGACGTAGTGTGTTTTACTAGGGCTTTTTAATTCGAAATCAATCATTATCCCGAAATCTTCGGAATTGAGCGGAGTTTCCTTTTAACCTTAGCACTGATATGTAATAAGGTAAGAACATAGTTTCATATTTTGCAAGGTCACCAATTGAATGCGGCAAAATAGTTCAATGCGGCCAAAACTCCAATGACAGTATAATTTTACGCATGTGCGAAAGTATTTTTATTGAAGCTCAAAATGATAACTGAAGACTCTGAGTCACTCATCTAAAAGACACATGCGCGTAAATATTCCTTGTAAAATAAGACTCACCTCCAACCCAGTGTTGTAGTTTGCCATCTACCCATTCGGACATATTTTTACTGCAAAGTTAAAAATATGTTTTATTATCTTAGCTTACTCATTTACGTCCTAAGCTTCATATGAGTCTGATGTATATATGCAGTTTTCAGTTTATTTTTTTTTAAATTGATATTTTTGTCATAAGAGTCTTTTACTCTCTCGTTACCTTTTACGATGCGCATTCACGAGGCATAATGTTTCACATGTATTCAATGTGAGAAAATGCGCTACCTACATTTCAATATTTGCGTTTTTGTTTTTGTTTAGATATTCATCCTATATTGACATCGAGACAAAAGAAAAACGACTTGCTTAAAAAGTTATGCGTAATCGAAAGTTTCAGAATATCTACTAAATAAAATTAAGTTTGGTGGTATTGGGCAAATATTTTTCTTAAATATAACTGTAATGTAACAAGTTAAATACAGAAGATAAAAAAAATGAAAAAGGATACTGTTGCGCATAGTTCGAGCACTTTAGCGCAGCTGATTTGCAACCGCCTCGAAGATGATGACGTGCAAAATACATCAGCCGTTGTACGTAGAGAAGTAAGGTTTGTAACCAGCGGTCTTGGATTTTGGTAGTCGAAACATATCGATTTTAGTATATCATTGCATATTTAGAGTTGCAAATGTTGCACTTCCCTAAGAAGTATATCAACAAAAATTTTGTCTTTTGGGAGTTCCGTCATCCAAAAACGTTTATAATTGACTTCGTACCTACCCTGTTACAAGGAACACAATATCGGAGGTATAATAAAAAGGTTTTGACTTCATCTGCTTGTTGAAATCCTCAAGTGTTTCCTTAAACAAAATATTCCGGTACTTCTCATATCCCTTTACATTGTGGATGTATGGCTCGTCTGCTGGCTGTTTCAGAAACAAATATAACCAGCATAAGAATTAGTAAAACGGTGCTCATAGAGCTTAGAGAACGCTGGATTCTCCCAAAAATTATGACGTATACAACACTTACTTTTTTATTCATGGTTATGCCAGTGATCCTGAGCTGTACTTTTGGAAATACGAAGCTGGCATACCTAAGATTAGCCTAAAAGAGACGTAAAACAATGGCAGAGATCTTTATCTGGAAAGCTCTATAATGCATAAAATGCAGTACTTAAAGGTGTACTCCGCCGATTTCTTCATGGTCCCCGATTTGCTTTAAATTTTGCTAAACTCGCCAAACAACA
The DNA here is from genome assembly GCF_016920785.2 of Ixodes scapularis. Taxonomy (NCBI): domain Eukaryota; kingdom Metazoa; phylum Arthropoda; class Arachnida; order Ixodida; family Ixodidae; genus Ixodes; species Ixodes scapularis. The sequence continues at coordinate 120,879,880 of NW_024609879.1, read as the reverse complement.
TCGCCAAAATAGTATCCCAAATATTAGGTCAAAATAATTTTTTTTCACGAAGTTATTGAATTTACAATTTTGGTCCTCACCGTGTTTTTCAAACTGAAAGTCTCTACTGGCAACAATGAAAACGTGACGTCATTGGAAGTGCAGGGGTTCACTCTTTGGACTGTAGAATTTGTTCCCAACTGATTTGAAGCAGTTTCATGGTGTCAAATGAATGCCTTGGAAGCTCGCTCCAGTCCCCGCGCTCCAGCACGGAACAAATAATTGGCATATTCTATTTTTTAGACTACTCGCCCGACTGGCAAGCTGAACTTCCACTGACGTCACGGCCCTGAAAAGGGCGGGTATATTTGAATGTCTGTTTTTGCATCATTTTCATTTGCCGATTTCGCAATAACTATTATGAATTTCACGATATTAAATAGCATTCCAGAAAGGGTAAAGGCCTGCGAGTCAGAAAATATAGTTAGTTGAGGTAGCTCAAAAATCGGCGGAGTACACCTTTAAGGAACGAAGGTTCACCTTCAATTAGAAGACATTGAAACAGTTCTTTCTGAGAGCGAAGAACCCACTGCATATAGTGCCAGGATTAGATATTCGGTAAAATGCAATGAAGGTGCAAGTAACTGATGTGATAGGTGTGTCTTCTAATGGTCGCATCGTAAGTATTACTTGCCTGAGACGCGTCTCCGACTGGTGTGTTTACGGAGCCTAAAAAAGAGGTCCCTCGATTTCCGCCTGATGACGTCATAGAAGCTTTATGCTGTAGACGTCCGCGATCCTGGCGGCGTCCCAACTGCAGCGGTGGGTGTGGCATACGCCCGTTGTGCTGCACTTTGCTCTCCTGCTTAACAGTTCAGGGAAGCTTCGGCAGCCAGAAGTTGGGATGCCTCGACGACAGCGACACTCGCGTTCCCTGGTGCTTTTCGCCGGCACTTCTCCGACCAACCGGAAGGATCGTGACATCCTACAGCGCGACATCCCGGTTTCTGTGACGTCGTTTGTTGCCATTTCGGGACCAGCTTCGATGCATGGTGAGAATAGGATGCTGTACACACCACACGCGTTCCAAGCACCGTAAGAGTGCGCCGAGGTGAGCAAGAGACGTGGAGAAAGAGAGTGGGAGGGAAGATGAGGAAGGTGGGGAGTGACGAGAGAGAATGAGAAAAGAGAGAAGGATAAGAGAGAAGGAGCGGGAAGCCGAAGAGAGGAGAAAGTGGGCGGGAGAGAGAAGGCGGATGTGGAAAAGTGGGGGCAGGGGTGGGAGAGGGAGTGAGAGGAAGGATGGAGAAGTAGGTGGGGAGGAAGGAAAGACCTTTTCTCCAATGTCCTATATTGCATGAAATGCAGCACTTGAGGTGAGACCATTTGATATTACTTAGATAATATTAAATCGTCGTTTACGTGAGTGAAGAACTTTTATTACTGCGAAGGTGTATGTGACTCACAGGTTGGAATTTTAGAACTTCTTCGTGTGATCGTCCTCATAAAAAAAAAAAAAAAGACACTTTCCGCGATTAAAGCGAAAAGTGCATATTACCCATACAACATACAGCACAGCATTCGGTTCAATAAATACAACCACAAAACAAGCCCATGAACCAGATAATTGACGATAAGGCGCTCATGACAACAATGCGGAGCACGTAGCGCTCACCGCACGTTTCCGGGTTGTTGCGCAAGCTGACGCGACGAGGGCAGCTTGCGACGTGCAAGGTGGCGACACTAGCCTTTTATATGTAAAACGTTTTGGCACAGTGCATTCACTTTTCTTTCGTGAATCATTTGGTATAGACTCTTTTGCTATTTACAAACATGATCTGCCTCCTGCGGCCCAAGCCAGTTCCGGTCGCTCCGTCTCTGCGACCTGTCGAGCTTCCTTATTCCACCGTTGCTAGAAAGCATAAATCCAACACGTACATAGAAGTTGGAGGTTTGACGAGGGCACTCGGCTAGGCAATTTAATGACTTGGAGGAGGCAAGTTGGTTCACAAGAATATTTGAAAATTTTTAACAGATCTCGCTCTTGTTCGTTGCTTTGGCGTTCACCTCGAGAATTGGAGGTTATACGTTTCATCGACATTTCAAGCAGTGATGTTACAGTTGGCTTTCTTCATTATTAGTTTTCTGAACCGCAAGTTCTCTGGGACGTCAAAAACTGGAGCACCGCTTGGTGGCGTCTACCATGAAAAGCGTCTATAGTGCAATGGGAAATCGTGGCAGGTGATATCACAGCTTTGCTCAGCTGTGGTATCACCACAGCATGTGATGCAACAGCGTGAATTCGAGCCCTAATTTTTTGCTATCGATTTACCCGATACACGGAGTATGAAACTGGGTTCTTAGTTCACGGGACGTCAATTTCTCCCCGCTAAATTTAGGATGAAACTTAAATTGGTGTATAGGTCACATGACGTCAATTTTCCTGCTAAATTTTGCCGCAAATCCGTATTGATAGACCATGAGTCGTCAGGTCACTTGTCGATTTTCCCGTTAAATTTAGCAGGAAAATCGAAGGAGTCTAAGTTACATTACGTCTATTTCCCAGCCAAATTTAGCGGGGAACTGACTTGGTGTATAGGGCACGCGACGTCGAGTCACGCTGCGTAAATTTTCACGTTAAATTCAACGGGTATATTGAATTGTTCTTTAGGTGACGAACGTGAGGTCACGCGACATCAATTTCCTCGTCGGCTATAACGGGGAAACTTATTGATCAGTGTGTAGATCACGTTGCGTCTAGTTACGTGACATTAACTGATGTGGCGTTACCTAACTACCACTTTAATTTGCACTCTAGATTTAGCGGAAACTGTTTGGGATTGGAGGTTTTGTTAAAAAGCATTTGATGCTGTAATACTTACCGCATTTGTAAGCACTGCGAAGTAACGCGTCACCTTGTACACGTCAAACTTAAAAGCACTGGCGAAGGTGCTATCCACCACAAGGTGAACTTCGGGATGGATCTCCAAGGGGATCTTGTACACTGTTGCAGAATGTGGAAAAGCAAGGGGAACATAGCTTAAAACGTCATGATGAAATTAACTGTACTTATGCAATAAAGTGGACTGTCACTGGACGTCAATAACTGCTTTATGGTATATTGAAAATGGTACAAAGAATGAAGTTTTACATTCATTTCTCTAGCAAAAAAATCCTATATTATCAGAATCTTCGTCCAAAACGCACATGATCAAATAAGATCATAAACGAGAACACAAGAAAACTATAAAAAAACATGTAAAACAATATAAGATAACTTTGTTTTGGGGGCGGTAGTATTTGCCTCGCCAATTGTATTAATGTCCTTTGACATGTTTTCATACTTTTTAAGTAGTGTTGCTGTAAACACGAACTCACAGTTGACCACACAAGAGGCTTCATAGCTGTTTGTGGACGATAAGGAAAAATAAAGCATTATTAATAATATTATTATTGTGATTATTATTATTATTATGATATACGAGGTTATAAAAACTAATTTGAAGTTTCTTAGAAATTGTGATATAATTTTATGTTCTCCTTAAATTCTCTTAAGTTTCTTGTATGCTCTTATATGATCTCATTTGATCGAATGCGTACATCGGACAAACACATTGTTTATACAGATAAAATGTTTCACTATGGTTAGGCAGACTTAAAAAAAGGTTATCCTGTCATTGTAACAAGGTGAGCTTTAGTTAACTTAAAACATAATCGCCTGTGTAGATATTTTTATTGCGAGACAAAACGATCCCGACTGCCGTGTTGAGTGCTAAACTTACTACTGTGCTTTGTGCTTCCAGTTCTTGACTCGACGGGGGTATTTGATGTGTTTGGGGAACCTGTAAAGCAATATAAATTAAATATATATATATATATATATATATATATAAAATACAGTAACTTTTTTTTCTTTGCTATCAGTTCGTTTGTTAAAGGTATCTTATACGTTCTGGTACTTAGGTTCTGAAGTGCAAACGCCGCCACCAAATTGAATACAGCTTTCAACACAGATCAAGAGGTTGTAACAAAGGTTGTTGCCGACATTCATGCCATTAGAAAAATAAAAGTGGTGAAATGTACCACTGCCGCAATCATATACAGCGCCAGTAGATTTGGTTTTGATTGATTTGGAAGCTAATGTTTCACTGCTGTCGTGCGCGGTTGGACCCAGCGGAGAGTGTTAGTTCTTGCGTTTTCCACTATGCTCCTCCAGTGTGAATACTGGGTATTCTGCAATTTGATTGGGCTTACCCTCGCGTGCTTACCCTCCAGGGGATAATTATTGTTCATCTAAGAGAACTCATGTGTGAAAAAGAGAATATGCTGTGGCTTGTTTTTATTTCATCTTTTATATGAGTCGTGAAGAAATGGCGAAGGAACGATAAAGCAGTACTTTTTTTTAATGCGAAAGAATTAACTGTCTCATGGAGTGAGCCGACGTCATCAGTTTGAAGCGCGCCAAACGGCACCTTAAAGGGACATGAAACGAATTTTGGAGTGGAATAAATCAATTTATATTGGAATTTTACTAATAGCACATCTTTCAGTGGGCCAAAAGAAAAAAAGAAAGACAAAAAACCTGACTTTCAGTGCGAAAATTTGAAAACACAGCGGACTATTTTGTACCTCCTTCCCTTGTAAGCTCTCGGCCTTTTCACTGTGATATATCCGCGGTCCCCGCAGCGCGTCACCGGGCCCAAACGCACGTCACACCGACACCGGACCTCACTTAATCTCTTTACCCTTAAGCTGACATTATGGTAGAAGCTATGCGCTTGCCAAACAAATCAGTCGCTTCAATTTCATTCTCCGCGCGTGGGTATGCGGGAAAGAGCGTGATCACGTGGCAAAAGTGGCTGGCCCAACGGGCACGTAGCTTCCACAGCACTGTCAGCTTTGGGGTGAACGGGGTGGGGAAAGCAACTTTTGTCTGAATTTTGAGCGACGGTCTAATCTTCTAGGGGGAGAATGGCTGTGTTCGGGTACACAAACTAGAGTCCGAGCAAGAGGGGACTCCCCCCTTTCCGCCTTCTTGAACTGTTTGGTAGAATGCGCGATTTATGAGTTAAGGAGGAAAGCTATAAACAGAAGAAAGTTCGAAAAGCGTTTCATGACTCTTTTAAATCTTTCTCCAAGTGAAGCCAGCTCCCAGCTATGAAACCACGCGAAAAGCCTAGACAACGACACCTAGTTTCCTCGATCCCAAAAGGAGCGGAGTAAAGCTGATGGATTTCGCCTGCGGTCCCATTGGCTGGCGCGCGTCGACGAGGCTCTCATTGGCCGCTGCGCGCGTCAGTTTCAACGACCGCCGCCACATGTCGCTGCGTGTCCATGCCGCGAGCGCGCCTGTAATACGAAGCGTCCAAGGTCAGAGCTGTGAGAGCGCTCGCTCGGTCGACGCAAATGCGCCGCAAACGAAACACGGGTGCGGAAAAGCGGCACGCATGCTTTCGCATACACAACACTTAAGTGCTTAGGTGTACCTCGAGTCTTTATAATGAGTAGTTATGTTGTAAGAAAATGAACAATAATAACGTTACTAATGCAAATTTTCTTAAAACAGTTAAAGTCTGTAAAAAGAAGTTGCAGTTTCGTCGTTTTTTTTTTGTACAAAAAAAAAAAACAGTCTTTTGGTAGCAGTATGTACACCTTCGCCAAATGTCACCGTCCTCAGACTGCGTGTTCATTTTAAATCGTACATTAGATAATGGTTGAAATAAAAGCCCCGGCTAGATGGAGCTAGTCGATGCCCGACTTGACGGGTTCAGCCGTATGCCTCCATTCACCGATTCACCTTGTTTATATCTATGCAATGTACGGGTCACTGAACTTACCGTAATCATGTGGCCTGCCGTTTTTGTGTGCGTCGACTTCGTACAACATATGCGGTCTTAGGCCATCGCTGGTCCGGGCCATTGCCGGCAAAGGTTTAACACGAAGCCTCTCTCCAAGGATTCCTTCCTGGATGTTAAGTGAATTTAAAGGCTTAATGTTTGTTTCGGTGGTACTACATGGTGCGCTTTCACGAGTCTATGAACTGATCTGGTAATCGACGTAATCGAACGCGATAAAAATATCTTCCCTTAAAGTTTTTTTAAAATATTTTTTGCTTCGGTGTTCAGCGGCGGCAGTTTTTGGAAAAAAAAACAGTAAAATATTTCGCTTCTGCATATTTATTTTTCTAATTTATTCAATGAATTTGCCTGGCATAAAAGCCGCTTTCCGTACTCTTGCGTCGTCTTCCTGCTGTGGCCTATTTAGTGCCATGTACTTCTGAGCAAAAACTGACAAAGTGTTGCATACAGTTCATTAAAGAACCAGGTCACGTTAATTTATTTATTTATGAATACTACTAATCCTCATTAGAGGCTTATTGTAAGGTCGTAAAAAAGCACATATGTCTAACCAGAATACAGAGGAGACAAACTTATAAGGGGAGTAACAAATATAGGGGAAAAAAACGGAGTGGATGAGACATGCCATGTTCACATCAAGAGCACCTCGACATCATTCATCAACTGTGTTAGCGGGCTATCATGGACAACGTGTTCGGGAAAACTGTTTCATTCCGAGACTGCTAGCGTCAAAAGAAAAGGAAATGTCAAGCAATTATTTTAAGGCTGGAACTCCTTAAATGATTTCCCATGATTTGAACGGACTGGTCTTCCACCTCAGGGAATAAGGTAGTTGGATTTTTCTATTTTAGTCAAGTTATTGGCAATTTGGCAAATCAATTTTAATATCGAAAGCTTAGCTCTTCTTTCTAGTGGCTGCACGCCGAGCATTCTACACAGCTCAGGGGGTGAATCGCGCATGCCGAACGTATTGTTAATGAACCTTACAGCGAGCCTCTTCACTTTGTCAAATTTTCTTTTGTTATATTTTGTGAAGAGGAACGAAACAGAGCTAGCACAGGCCGAATACGGGTTGTGTACTTTTATATCAGACGACTTCTGAAGCCGGGGTGTTGCTTGTCATAATATCTAAATATCTTTTCTGAAATCGTTATCAACGATATTAAACAGTAACATTGCTATATTATAGCGTCAATGGAGGCTTACGCAGAAATTAAACTAAACCTGTGGAAGCTAGCGTGGACAGGACTATTGCATTTTCCGCCTAACGCAGCGCCGGATGTATGAACTAGAGTGACTGGATTTCAAAGGTTTCTTCACTGCTGGATTGTGGTCATGTAGCTTATGAGTCGCGTTTTAAAATGCGAGCGGCAAGGAGGTGACGAGAGTGTTGATCGTTTTTCAAGTGTCTAAGCCACTTCACGCGTTTTCCTCAACGCCACGATGCAACGTATGCACACTTGCGACTAACCGGCTGCAGGAGGCGATCGCCATTAAATTACAAACGCTCTCTATGTTTTCCGTTGCTCCCTCTCTTAAATCTAGGCTTTCTAGTGCAAAGAAGGACAACCTGTCACTCCGAGGCTCCGTTGGTTAGATCAGCGGCGCCTCGAGGTGGAACTGACAATGCCAGTCGTACGACCGTGTAGAAGAATAGGTCACAAAGCAACTTCTCGAAATACGGTTCTTTTAGACAGTGACTATCGCTCGGCGACCTAAACGCTATCACACGGCTGGTTTGACCGGGAGGTGTGAATCTACAGCATGTAAACCAAAGCTTATGTGGAATTTTAGACGGCACGTAAAAATGAAATTTTCAACGTGTCGCGCTGAACTTTACTAGAGATGCAAGGAGGTAGTGGAAATTTACAATGACAAAATAATGAAATGAACTTTCCTCGTTGAAAACAACAACAACGAAAATACCTTTTCTGGACAGTCTTCGCCGCTCCTTCACAGACGATGCGCGAGTAGAAAGAAATGCCGCCGACAGATGGCAGACGCCGCGTAGAGGGAGCGCCGGCCGATTTGGGTCGACAGCCAACGATCTCGCAAACGAACCCGTTTCGGCTGGCGCTCCCTCGACGCAGAGTCTGCCATCTCTCGGCGGTTCTTCTCTCTACGCGTACATCGTCTGCAAAGTGGCGGCGTTAATTACCCAGAACAGTTTTTGTGTTTTTGTATATTTAGATGAGCTGATATCCTTTCTTGATTTTTTCGGTGTAAACTTCCACCAAACGCTTCCACCTTTGTGTTCATTGCAGTGCGATAGGTCAAGAACCGAACTTTTGTGGGCCATCTAAAATGCCTTAAAAGCGTTAGTTTACATGCTGTAGGTACCGTAGCCATCTGCCTTAGTGGAAACGTTGTATTCCGTGGTCGTTGCCGAACATACTTCAAGCATCCAAGTATTAAATGCTGAACATAATAAATAGAGTTTTCTGTCCGTCAGAACCCATACCGCTAACTAGGGACGTCGATAAACGACTACCTGGGAACAGGGCTACGAAAACAGAGACAGCTATCAGGGAGGACGGCCACAACAAAATCGTAATGGCCGCCTTTTCGTTTTCGCCGAGCTGGATTTTATTTTCGCTGATTAACTTAAATGTAGAGCATTTAAGTTAATTCGCGCTCCACTGGTCGACTTTGGTTGGTTGAACACTGGCGAAATCTATTGAGCAATGTTGATTATTCTCATATCATGCAGGATCATAATTTTATTTGCTTACCACTTCCACGCCATCATCGTCCGTTACTCTTACTGATGCCATGTGAGTTGAGTCGTGGTAGATGTCACGTTCAGCATCTTCGGCCTTGATCTAAAAGGTGCAAAATATATACTTTTTACTCAAGTTTAACTTACATTTTGACTAACCTCTCCTTGGGAGGCATGGATATTAAAGCGTTACGTTTTTTTCATGCAGCCCCCAATCAATATGTATAGGTCAGACTGCTAAATAAAAACCCTGTTAATTGGGGTACGTCCAAAGTTGATATATCACTCGTAGCCTGCCCAGCGAGTACCATAAGCGAATAAATGCATCCTTCAGAGGGCAGTGTTTACACAGGAAATGAACTGTAGCACAGTTTTAAGGGCGATCGGTGGTTGGGTGGGCTAACTGACACCAGCTGAAAGCACGTGGAGCGAAAGCTCGCGCTGCAGAACACAGAGATTTGGGGCTCAATCCCCACCCCTGCCCCTTTCCATCTAAATGAGCATCGTACCGGTGTGCGGTTCTGTATCACTAGTGCGTGGTACACGTTGAAGACCCCAGACTTGCGCTTGTACTGCATTGGCTAAATGACTGATCTACAGCTATGAGACATGACGCCCGCTGAGGCGGATTAACTTCAGGCTGTATAAACATACACGCAACACAATTACAATTATCAAATTTTTCATGCTATTTTTTAATCGGAGAGCAATGTCAACATATTTCCGGAGAAATGCGTCACTGGCGTAGAAAAAAAGAATTTTGATTTGGCATAAAAAATACACAAAATAACGGCAAAGTGCCGTACGACCAGGCGAGTTAGTTACACAAGTGTAGCCAAGTAGTTGAGCATTACGCACTATACTATGATAATCACAAGCTCCTGCTATGCCCTAGGACTCAATGGTAGCACAACGTTTCATATACAATGCCGAAAAATGTTTTTATGTACGTGATACAGTGGGTTGTACTACTATTTTATCGGCGAACATTATGCACCGTAATAATTTCCTTGCATCAAGTTCTCGCAGGGTACTCGGCGAATTTAGCATCGTACTCTACGGATGGAAGTCTGCCAGTGACAAAGCAAGAAACGATTTATTTGGAAAAATAAGGTCTCCAACCGACACCACGAACATTACAGTAGTGCCTTCATGAACATGCTTTGACACATTGGGATCTTAATTTTACAGTAAAAAGGCTTTTCTGACGATTCTTATTTTTCTCGCCGTAAATCACACTGATTGGCTTTGCGAGCACGGTGCGAGTAATTTCACGATGATGAATATTTGAAAGTGGGGCGTGTTTATAAACGCGTATGCACGGTAGTAAAGGGTTCACTGCACATTACGCTAAAGGAGGTACATTTTGTTTGAACGTTAAGTGAACACTGTGAATTGCAGTTAATTTAAACGCGAAGTTTTACTATTCCCCAATTGGTTTAGTCGAGGATCGTGTACCCTCGCCGTTGCAGGTGAGTATCTCCCTTGTAAGTTGACCTGATTTATATCGTCAAGTAATAATTCAGTCAATTAACCCTATTGGAAAAACGTACAAGAAACAAACCTGCTGCTTGTACAGTCCTGGTATGACACCACCATAATTTATTGTTATTATACATGCAGCTAGTTTGGTTTTGCGTTCTCCATAACTGGAGATACCGGCACCGCTATGGCTCCGGGTCTGTCTATACTGGCAGCCGGTTTGCTCGCCGATATGACTCGGTATGGCTGGTATGATTTTGCGTCCGATGACGTAGGCGACCGCCATCTTTCCAACGAAACGCCTATACCACAAGACCACCGGTATAACTAAACCATACATGCAGAAAGACGACCGCCATCTTCCAACAAAAACGTCCATCGTTTACCACCGGTATCGTTACATACATCATACATGTCGAAAAATAACATAAGCCGCGTTTACATGAATGCGACTTAGTCGCATTGAATCCAGTTGCCGCATTCAATACGCGGTCATGTAAACGGCATAATGCGCAAAGCGCATCGCATTAAAGTCGCTAGACAGAGGTGGATCGAGATGGCGAGTGCGCATTCATTCAGCCCATGTAAACGAAGATCGCATCGCATTTTGGAACGGGGAGGATTATCGGAAGGCGCTCGCTGCGGGAGCGAGTGAACAGCTGAGAACATGGTGGCGGCCAACCTCGTCGGCGGCGCGGAGAGCGGTCCCGCAATTTTTTTCCCGAGAACAAACGCAAGCTTTTATTGCGATCATAAGTAAGCGGAATTTAGCGGAGCTGCTCGGTGACGGCGGCCCCGTCCAAACCTTTGCGAAGTACGACTTGCGCGTCCGAAGGGGTCACAACGGCTTCGGTGCAAGCACGCATGACACCGAGAGCTCCGATCACTGTAGAGCACTGCATGGTTGCGCAGAACGAGCAGCTCCTACCTCGCTGCCGTTCCTGGCTGCGCAAGAGCCTCTCGGACTCGGGGTCTGGTCGCGATCGGCGAGGTCTGGCGCGGCGAAACGTGGAGGCTTCCTCAAAGCGTGCACACACACGTCGCCTCTCGTTCAGAGTGGACCGGCGGCCCGGACTGGAGTCCTAAACGCCTTGGTTTTGATGCTTCTTCCGTCTCCCAACTTCTTCCACAGCACCGAAGACAGCGGGCGCGATCTTTACGTTCACTGAATGCGTCGAAAGGCCTCCACGTGCGATGCACCGGAAAACGTGGTGCGGCTGGTGCCGGAACGGAACTGACGGAACTGCATAACTTCGAGCTTTGAGTCAACGTGCACGGCAACAAACCGATCGTGACACTAAGCCGCGGATACCGCATTGCCGGTCGACAGGGGCAAATGGCCCGTTGCTCGTATCGTGGGCCGTGACTCGTACTCGGCCAACTCGGCGACTTTTCGTGGCCCCTCGCGTCGTCGCAACCAGCCGCAAACATACCAGCCCGCGACCGTGGCCGATGTCGGAGGAAAGCGAAACCGAAACGTAAAGCTTCCGCCCAGTGGCTTCCGCTGCCGCGCCTTTTCTAACTTCCCGGCCAGTCCCGGTTTACACACTTCCGGTCGTCGCGGAGATGGCGACGCAGCCAGACGTAGCGGTTTTGGCGCTGGCTCCTTCTGCGTTTTACGGGACAGATGTTTTACGGTCCGTTTCTACTGCGTCTCTGGCTCTCAACTCGACGTCGCCTCTCATGGTTCAACCAGGCGTGGTCAGCCGGGGTCAGCACAGCGCGGCCGGCTCAACTCGTCCGATCGCCGGACCGCAGGCGACTTCCGATTTCGGCCGTTAGGCCTAGGATCCGAAGGACTCTGTTTCCGTGAAGCGGTAAGCGAATCTCGTCCCGTTTTCGTTCTACTTTTAAATTACGTTAGGTGCGCTACAGTGTAAGCATGCGTGCCAAGTGTTCGTGACAATTTTGAACTAGAATAATTGTGCTTCATTGCGGTTTGTCATTTACGAAAAAGTAAATCGAGCAATGAACGAGGAGCCATGCTTGAAAACGATGTTAACTTCTACCTGGGCG